>NW_028136221.1:0-688905 GCF_964662115.1 Mustela nivalis
CTAAACAGAGGCTTTGACACAGCTCCAACGTGCAAGTTTCCCATGTGTAGATGAGATGTTTTCTGATGGGTGAGTCAAGAAATAGCTATATGCTGCTTTGAAATCCAGGCTCTGAGGAGAGATGCCTGGAAATCAAAGCAATGGATCTGAGTAGTGCCTAGGGGCCTGTTCGTTCCTTTTTACCTCTGGGGACATCTGTCTATGGGTCTGAGTGCAGGTAGGTGCTCATTTGGGCTCAGATTGCCCCTGTTTTTCCTATGAAGCCACCACTTTTGAGATGGATCAGGGACTTTGGAGGTTTATCCTATTAGAAGGGTTGTGCCCATAGGAATGGGCACAAACAATTCCCTTGGAGAAGGCAAGTACATTCCTCAGGTTTGGCTCCAGGGGCCTGAGCCTGTAGGTTGTGTAGGCCAGGGCTGTTTAGACAGTTGTCTGAAAACAAACTCAGCTTAGGTTTGGGGACGTAGGTATGGCAGGCCCGATCTCCAAACCATGAGAAGAACTCTTCAGGATATGAAGAAAGTGCGAGTCTGAGTCGCTTGCTCAGGCTTTTGTCTCTGGATTTTGTATCAGCGATGGCCGTGGAATGTCGGACAGGCCTCATGGGCCATGGACGAATCTTCCTCTCTGAGAATTTGGCCCGATTCCCAATTGCTTTTCGTCAATCTGTGGGATGGGAGGACTCATTTCAGGTTTGTTACCTCAGGTGTCCCACCAAAAGAGGAATTCCAAAGCAAAGCCGTGGGGAAGACTGAAAGGACAATCCGAACTATGGTTAAAAATTGGGGTCTAGGGGCATGGCAAGCCCAATATGCTATCTCTTCATCCAGCCACTGAGTGGCCTTACTTGAGGACTGGGCTCAGCCTGAGGGTGACAATGTGTGTTTGTAACCAATATGGCCCGCGAGCATTGGCGGGGCCTTATGGGCAACACTGGTTTCAATGACACTGAACGTTGGACAACATGCCAACCACAAGATTTCTGCCATGGTGAAGGAGTTCTGATTTCTGCATCACCTTCAACCTTGGGCATGATTGGAGATTAGGTCTAGGTTCTGAAACCTGAAAACCGAGGTTGGGAAGAGATGACGACCAAAGGCCATGGAGGCTCGATGTGCTCAGTGTGCGGCCAGCTGTTTGGGACGGGCCAGGGAGTCCAGGCTCAGGCTGTGTCAGAAAGGGCATTAGTGCCCTGGTCAGCCTATGTATTTGGGGTACAGCCAAGGTCGGTGTAGGTTGATCCTCATTTGGGGTTACTGGGTAGCCCCAGAGGACAATGTTTTTCTTCTGGAGAGCAGGCAGAGTGCTCCATTGTAGTTCTGGATTTCCAAATGAAGGGCTTGTGGGCCAGTAGTCTGACGACAAAAGTCTGAGAACACAAGCTAGGCTTAGGTTTCTGGGTGAGGCCATGGCAGGCACAATCTACAGACCTGAATCGAGATCTCGTACATCTGAAGTCAGGGCGAGGATCAGACGATCGCTCAGGTTGGAGTTTCTGTCCCTGATGGCCCCTTCATGAATGGGGGGGCATCACGTGGCCATGGGGGTTTTCCCACGATGGGAGTTATGAGAAGCTCCAAACTGCAGAGAGTCTTCTGCAGGTCAATTGAGAACGTTGCTTGGCTCCAGGCCAATTATTCTGACAGGGTTCTAAGGATGGATGGCTGCGTAGCCCACCTCGCATTCCAATTGTCTCCTAGCAACAAGACAGTTTAGATCTCCTGGATCTGTGGGGAGCAACCGAGGACGCCGTGTTGAAATGGACACCCCTGGGGATGGGTCCTAATGTGCTTTTGTGTCTATGGAGACCTTGGAATGAAGAGGTGGCACTGGTGCCCTAAAGTGTTCTCCTAAACAGAGGCTTTGACACAGCTCTAACGTGCAAGTTTCCCATGTGTAGATGAGATGTTTTCTGATCGGTGAGTCAAGAAACAGCTATATGCTGCTTTTGAAATCCAGGCCTCTGAGGAGAGATGCCTGGAAACCAAAGCAATGGATCTGATTAGTGCCTAGGGGCCTGTTATTTCCTTTTTACCTCTGGGGACATCTGTCTATGGGTCTGAGTGCAGGTAGGTGCTCATTTGGGCTCAGATTGCCCCTGTTTTTCCTGGGAAGCCACCACTTTTGAGATGGATCAGGGACTTTGGAGGTTTATCCTATTAGAAGGGTTGTGGCCATTGGAATGGGCACACACAATTCCCTTGGAGAGGGCAAGTACAGTCCTCAGGTTTGGCTCCAGGGGCCTGAGCCTGTAGGTTGTGTAGGCCAGGGCTGTTTGGACAGTTGTCTGAAAACACAAACTCGGCTTATGTTTCGGGTCATAGGTATGGCAGGACTGATGTACAGACCATGAGGAGAACTCTTAGGAATTTGAAAGAAGGGCTAGTGTGAGGCTCTGCTCTAGTTTTTGTCTCTGGATATCGTGTCATTCATGGTCGTGGAATTTCCGGGAGACTTTATGGGAAATGGACGAGTCTTACTCTCTGGTGGTTTGGCCCCGTCCAAAGAGATTGGGGTCATTCTGTGGGCTGGAAGAAGTCCGTTTTGTTGTTGTTGTTGTTGTTGTTGTTGTTGTTGTTTTCTTTTTTAACCTCAGGTGTCCCACCAAATGAGGGATTCCAGAGTAGAGACCTGGGGAGGGGCGACTGGACAGTCAGAAATCTGGTTAAAAATTGGGGCCTAGTGACATGTCAAGCCCATTATGACATCTAAAGGTCCAGCCACTGAGAGGACTTACTAGAGGACAGGACTCATGCTGAGGGTCACAATGCGTGTGTATGCCCTCGTCGCACTCAAGAATGGGCGGGGCCTCAGGGTGAATGCTGGTTTCTCCTACACTGAACGTTGGACAATGTGCCAAACACAAGGCTTCTTGCCATGGGTAAGGAGGAGTTCTGATTTCTGCATCAGACTCACCCCTGGGCAGTGATTGGAGATAAGGTCTCGGTTCTGAAGCCTGAAAACTGAGGTAGGGAAGAGATGATGACCTAAGGCAATGGCGGGTTTTATGTGCTCAGTGTGCGGTCAGCTTTCTGGGTGTTGGTCAGGAGGTCCGGGCTCAGGTTGTGTTCGACAGTGCATTAGTGCCCAGGTTAGACTATATAATTTGGGTAAGGTCGAGTGCTGTGTAGGTTTATCCTCATTTAAGGTGCCTGGGCAGCTCATGAGGCAATAATTTTTTTTTTCTAGAGGGCCGGCAGAGTGCTGCATTGTGGGACCGGAATTGCCAAATTTTAGGACTTCGGGGCCATGAGTTTGAGGACGGAAGTGTGAGAAGACAAGCTAGACATTGGTTACAGGGCGAGGGCACGACAGGTAACCCCTGCAGATCTGAACCACTATCTCATGCTTCTGAAGTCAGGGCGAGGATCAGACGTTGGCTCAGGTTGGAGTTCCTGTGCCTGACGGCCGCTTTACGAAGGGAGCAGAATCTCGGGGCCATTGAGGTTTTCCCACGTTGGGAGTTGTGGGATGCCCCCTTCAAGGATTCCTTCTGCGGGACAATTGAGACCTGTTGGACAGCTCCAGGACATCCCATATGGAATGACTCCAGAGCACCGTTCGTGGATGGATGCTTGGGAAGCCCGCCTCGCATTCCAATTGTCTCCTAACAACAAGACAGTTTTGATCTGATGGCTCTGCCGGAGCAACCGGGGTGGCTGAGTTGAAATGGACTTTCCTGAGGATGGGTCCTAATGTGTTTTTGTGTCCATGAGGGCCTGGGAATGGGGCTGTGGCACCGGGACCCTGAAGTACTCTCCTAAGCTTTGGACATGGCTCCCATGCACAGGTTTCCTTGTGGAGACGAGATGAGTTCTGATGGGTGCCTCAGGAAAACCCCTATGCTCGTATTGGAATCAGGCTTTTGAGGACACATGCCTGTAACCCAAAGCAATAGATCCTATTATAACCTAGGGTCCTGTCTGGTTCAATCTTCTTCTCTGGGGACATCCATCTATGGTATGAGTGGATGTCGATTATCAGCTGGTGTCAGACAGTCCTTGTTTGTTCCGGGCGACCTACACTATTGGGATGGCCTAAGGGACTTTGGAGGTTTCTCCTAATTTGTACGATATTGGACCATGGAATGGGCAGAATTCCCATGGATTGGTAGGCAGAGTCCTAATGTGTGGCTCCAGGCGCCCAGCCTGGTGCGTGTGTGGCCCAAGATTTTGAGGACAGAAGTCTGAAAACACAAACTCAGCTTAGTTTTGGGGACGTATGTATGGCAGGCCCGATCGACAAACCATGAGAAGAAATCTTCAGGATATGAAGAAAGTGCGAGTCTGAGGCGCTTGCTCAGGCTTTTGTCTCTGGATTTTGTATCAGCGATGGCCGAGGAATGTCGGGGAGGCCTCATGGTCCATGGACGAATCTTCCTCTCTGAGGATTTGGCCCGATTCCCAATTGCTTTTCGTCAAACTGTGGGATGGGAGGACTCATTTCAGGTTTGTTACCTCAGGTGTCCCACCAAAAGAGGAATTCCAAAGCAAAGCCGTGAGAAAGACTGAAGGGACAACCCGAACTATGGTTAAAAATTGGGGCCTAGGGGCATGGCAAGCCCAATATGCTATCTCTTCATCCACCCACTGAGTGGCCTTACTTGAGGACTGGGCTCATCCTGAGGGTCACAATGTGTGTTTGTGACCAATGTGGCCCGCGAGCATGGGCGGGGCCTCATGGGCCACACTGGTTTCAACGACACTGAACGTTGGACAACATGCCAACCACAAGGTTTCTTGCCATGGGGAAGGAGTTCTGATTTCTGCATCACCTTCAACCTTGGGCACTGATTGGAGATAAGGTCTAGGTTCTGAAACCTGAAAACCGAGGTTGGGAAGAGATGACGACCTAAGGCCATGGCGTCTCGATGTGCTCAGTGTGCGGCCAGCTGTCTGGGAAGGGCCAGGGGGTCCAGGCTCAGGATGTGTCAGAAAGGGCATTAGTGACCTGGTCAGCCTATGTATTTGGGGTAATGCCAAGGTCGGTGCAGGTTGATCCTCATTTGGGGTTACTGGGTAGCCCCAGAGGACAATATTTTTCTTCTGGAGGGCCGGCAGAGTGCTGCATTGTAGTTCTGGATTGCCAAACTGGAGGGCTTGTGGGCCAGTAGTCTGACGACAAAAGTCTGAGAACACAAGCTAGGCTTAGGTTTCTTGGTGAGGCCATGGCAGGCACAATCTACAGACCTGAATCGAGATCTCGTGCATCTGAAGTCAAGGCGAGGATCAGACGATCGCTCAGGTTGGATTTTCTGTCCCTGATGGCCCCTTCATGAATGGGGGGGGGCATCACGAGGCCATGGGTGTTTTCCCACGATGGGAGTTGTGAGAAGCTTTAAACTGCAGAGAGTCTTTTGCAGGACAATTGAGACCTGTTGTTTGGCTCCAGGCCAATGATTCTGAGCAGGGTTCTAAGGATGGATGGATGGGTAGCCCACCTTGCATTCCAATTGTCTCCTAGCAACAAGACACGTTAGATCTCCTGGATCTGCGGGGAGCAACCAAAAACGTTGAGTTGAAATGGACACCCCTGGGGATGGGTCCTAACGTGCTTTTGTATCTATGGAGTCCTTGGAATGAAGCGGTGGCACTGGGGCCCTAAAGGGTTCCCCTAAACAGAGGCTTTGACACAGCTCCAACGTGCAAATTTCCCATGTGTAGATGAGATGTTTTCTGATGGGTGAGTCAAGAAACAGCTATATGCTGCTTTTGAAATCCAGGCCTCTGAGGAGAGATGCCTGGAAACCAAAGCAATGGATCTGATTAGTGCCTAGGGGCCTGTTCTTTCCTTTTTACCTCTGGGGACATCTGTCTATGGGTCTGAGTGCAGGTAGGTGCTCACTTGGGCTCAGATTGCCCCTGTTTTTCCTAGGAAGCCACCACTATTGAGATGGAGCAGGGATTTTGGAGGTTTATCCTATTAGAAGGGTTGTGGCCATTGGAATGGGCACACACAATTCCCTTGGAGAGGGCAAGTACAGTCCTCAGGTTTGGCTCCAGGGGCCCGAGCCTGTAGGTTGTGTAGGCCAGGGCTGTTTGGACAGTTGTCTGAAATCACAACTCGGCTTATGTTTCGGGTCATAGGTATGGCAGGACTGATGTACAGACCATGAGGAGAACTCTTCGGGATTTGAAAGAAGGGCGTTTGAGGCTCCTGCTCAAGTTTTTGTCTCTTGATATCGTGTCACTCACGGTCGTGGAATTTCTGGGTGACTTCATGGGAAATGGACGAGTCTTACTCTCTGGTGGTTTGGCCCCTTCCAAAGAGTTTGCGGTCATTCTGTGGGCTGGAAGAAGTCCGTTTTTTTTTGTTGTTGTTGTTGTTGTTTTCTTTTTTAACCTCAGGTGTCCCACCAAATGATGGATCCAGAGTAGAGCCCTGGGGAGGGGCGCCTGGGTAATCAGAAATCTGGTTAAAAATTGGGGCATAGGGACATGTCAAGCCCATTATGACATCAAATGGTTCAGCCACTGAGAGGACTTACTAGAGGACAGGACTCATGCTGAGGGTCACAATGTGTGTGTACGCCCTCATCGCACTCAAGAATGGGGGGGGGCCTCAGGGTGAATGCTGGTTTCTCCTGCACTGAACGTGCCAACCACAAGGATTCTTGCCATGGGTAAGGAGGAGTTCTGATTTCTGCATCACACTCATCCCTGGACAGTGATTGGAGATAAGGTCTCGGTTCTGAAGCCTGAAAACTGAGGTAGGGAAGAGATGATGACCTAAGGCCATGGCGGGTTTTATGTGTTTAGTGTGCGGTCAGCTTTCTGGGTGTTGGTCAGGAGGTCCGGGCTCAGGTTGTGTTCGACAGTGCATTAGTGCCCAGGTTAGACTATATAATTTGGGTAAAGTCGAGTGCTGTGTAGGTTTACCCTCATTTAAGGTGCCTGGGCAGCTCATGAGGCAATAATTTTTTTTCTAGAGGGCAGGCAGAGTGCTGCATTGTGGGTCCGGAATTGCCAAACTTGAGGGCTTCAGGGCCAGGAGTGTGAGGATGGAAGTCTGAGAAGACAAGCTAGACTTGGGTTTCAGGGCGAGGGCACGGCAGGTACCCCCTGCAGATCTGAACCACTATCTCATGCATCTGAAGTCAGGGCGAGGATCAGACTTTGGCTCAGGTTGGAGTTTCTTAGCAAACGGCCGCTTCATGTAGAAAGCGTAATCTCGAGGCCATTGAGGTTTTCCCACGTTGGGAGTTGTGGGATGCCCCCTTCAAGGATTCCTTCTGCGGGACAATTGAGACCTGTTGGACAGCTCCAGGACATCTCATATGGAATGACTCCAGAGCACCGTTCGCGGATGGATGCCTGGGAAGCCCGCCTCGCATTCCAATTGTCTCCTAGCAACAAGACAGTTTAGATCTGATGGCTCTGCCGGAGCAACCGGGGTGGCTGAGTTGAAATGGACTTTCCTGAGGATGGGTCCTAATGTGATTTTGTGTCCATGAGGGCCTTGGAATGGGGCGGTGGCACCGGGACCCTGAAGTACTCTCCTAAGCTTTGGACATGGCTCCCATGCACAGGTTTCCTTGTGGAGACGAGATGAGTTCTGATGGGTGCCTCAGGAAAACCCCTATGCTTGTATTGGAATCAGGCTTTTGAGGACACATGCCTGTAACCCAAAGCAATGGATCCTATTATGGCCTAGGGTCCTGTCTGGTTCAATCTTCTTCTCTGGGGACATCCATCTATGGTATGAGTGGATGTCGATTATCAGCTGGTGTCAGACAGTCCTTGTTTGTTCCGGGCGACCTACACTATTGGGATGGCCTAAGGGACTTTGGAGGTTTCTCCTAATTTGTACGATATTGGACCATGGAATGGGCAGAATTCCCATGGATTGGTAGGCAGAGTCCTAATGTGTGGCTCCAGGCGCCCAGCCTGGTGCGTGTGTGGCCCAAGATTTTGAGGAGAGAAGTCTGAAAACACAAACTCAGCTTAGGTTGGGGACGTATGTATGGCAGGCCCGATCGAAAAACCATGAGAAGAAATCTTCAGGATATGAAGAAAGTGCGAGTCTGAGGCGCTTGCTCAGGCTTTTGTCTCTGGATTTTGTATCAGCGATGGCCGTGGAATGTCGGGGACGCCTCATGGGCCATGGTCGAATCTTCCTCTCTGAGGATTTGGCCCGATTCCCAATTGCTTTTCGTCAATCTGTGGGATGGGAGGACTCATTTCAGGTTTTTTACCTCAGGTGTCCCACCAAAAGAGGAATTCCAAAGCAAAGCCGTGGGGAAGACTGAAGGGACAACCCGAACTATGGTTAAAAATTGGGGCCTAGGGGAATGGCAAGCCCAATATGCTATCTCTTCATCCAGCCACTGAGTGGCCTTACTTGAGGACTGGGCTCAGCCTGAGGGTCACAATGTGTGTTTGTGACCAATGTGGCCCGCGAGCATGGGCGGGGCCTCATGGGCCACACTGGTTTCAACGACACTGAACGTTGGACAACATGCCAACCACAAGGTTTCTTGCCATGGGGAAGGAGTTCTGATTTCTGCATCACCTTCAACCTTGGGCACTGATTGGAGATAAGGTCTAGGTTCTGAAACCTGAAAACCGAGGTTGGGAAGAGATGACGACCTAAGGCCATGGCGGCTGGATGTGCTCAGTGTGCGGCCAGCTGTCTGGGAAGGGCCAGGGGGTCCAGGCTCAGGCTGTGTCAGAAAGGGCATTAGTGACCTGGTCAGCCTATGTATTTGGGGTAATGCCAAGGTCGGTGCAGGTTGATCCTCATTTGGGGTTACTGGGTAGCCCCAGAGGACAATGTTTTTCTTCTGGAGGGCAGGCAGAGTGCTCCATTGTAGTTCTGGATTTCCAAATGAAGGGCTTGTGGGCCAGTAGTCTGACGACAAAAGTCTGAGAACACAAGCTAGGCTTAGGTTTCTTGGTGAGGCTATGGCAGGCACAATCTACAGACCTGAATCGAGATCTCGTGCATCTGAAGTCAGGGCGAGGATCAGACGATCGCTCAGGTTGGAGTTTCTGTCCCTGATGGCCCCTTCATGAACGGGGGGGCATCATGAGGCCATGGGGGTTTTCCCACTATGGGAGTTGTGAGAAGCTCCAAACTGCAGAGAGTCTTCTGCAGGACAATTGAGACCTGTTGTTTGGCTCCAGGCCAATGATTCTGTGCAGGGTTCTAAGGATGGATGGCTGGGTAGCCCACCTCGCATTCCAATTGTCTCCTAGCAACAAGACAGGTTAGATCTCCAGGATCTGTGGGCAGCTACCGAGGATGCTGAGTTGAAATGGACACCCCTGGGGATGGGTCCTAATGTGCTTTTGTGTCTATGGAGACCTTGGAATGAAGAGGTGGCACTGGTGCCCTAAATGGTTCTCCTAAACAGAGGCTTTGACACAGCTCCAACGTGCAAGTTTCCCATGTGTAGATGAGATGTTTTCTGATGGGTGAGTCAAGAAATAGCTATATGCTGCTTTGAAATCCAGGCTCTGAGGAGAGATGCCTGGAAATCAAAGCAATGGATCTGAGTAGTGCCTAGGGGCCTGTTCGTTCCTTTTTACCTCTGGGGACATCTGTCTATGGGTCTGAGTGCAGGTAGGTGCTCATTTGGGCTCAGATTGCCCCTGTTTTTCCTATGAAGCCACCACTTTTGAGATGGATCAGGGACTTTGGAGGTTTATCCTATTAGAAGGGTTGTGCCCATAGGAATGGGCACAAACAATTCCCTTGGAGAAGGCAAGTACATTCCTCAGGTTTGGCTCCAGGGGCCTGAGCCTGTAGGTTGTGTAGGCCAGGGCTGTTTAGACAGTTGTCTGAAAACAAACTCAGCTTAGGTTTGGGGACGTAGGTATGGCAGGCCCGATCTCCAAACCATGAGAAGAACTCTTCAGGATATGAAGAAAGTGCGAGTCTGAGTCGCTTGCTCAGGCTTTTGTCTCTGGATTTTGTATCAGCGATGGCCGTGGAATGTCGGCCAGGCCTCATGGGCCATGGACGAATCTTCCTCTCTGAGAATTTGGCCCGATTCCCAATTGCTTTTCGTCAATCTGTGGGATGGGAGGACTCATTTCAGGTTTGTTACCTCAGGTGTCCCACCAAAAGAGGAATTCCAAAGCAAAGCCGTGGGGAAGACTGAAAGGACAATCCGAACTATGGTTAAAAATTGGGGTCTAGGGGCATGGCAAGCCCAATATGCTATCTCTTCATCCAGCCACTGAGTGGCCTTACTTGAGGACTGGGCTCAGCCTGAGGGTGACAATGTGTGTTTGTAACCAATATGGCCCGCGAGCATTGGCGGGGCCTTATGGGCAACACTGGTTTCAATGACACTGAACGTTGGACAACATGCCAACCACAAGATTTCTGCCATGGTGAAGGAGTTCTGATTTCTGCATCACCTTCAACCTTGGGCATGATTGGAGATTAGGTCTAGGTTCTGAAACCTGAAAACCGAGGTTGGGAAGAGATGACGACCAAAGGCCATGGAGGCTCGATGTGCTCAGTGTGCGGCCAGCTGTTTGGGACGGGCCAGGGAGTCCAGGCTCAGGCTGTGTCAGAAAGGGCATTAGTGCCCTGGTCAGCCTATGTATTTGGGGTACAGCCAAGGTCGGTGTAGGTTGATCCTCATTTGGGGTTACTGGGTAGCCCAAGAGGACAATGTTTTTCTTCTGGAGAGCAGGCAGAGTGCTCCATTGTAGTTCTGGATTTCCAAATGAAGGGCTTGTGGGCCAGTAGTCTGACGACAAAAGTCTGAGAACACAAGCTAGGCTTAGGTTTCTGGGTGAGGCCATGGCAGGCACAATCTACAGACCTGAATCGAGATCTCGTACATCTGAAGTCAGGGCGAGGATCAGACGATCGCTCAGGTTGGAGTTTCTGTCCCTGATGGCCCCTTCATGAATGGGGGGGCATCACGTGGCCATGGGGGTTTTCCCACGATGGGAGTTATGAGAAGCTCCAAACTGCAGAGAGTCTTCTGCAGGTCAATTGAGAACGTTGCTTGGCTCCAGGCCAATGATTCTGACAGGGTTCTAAGGATGGATGGCTGCGTAGCCCACCTCGCATTCCAATTGTCTCCTAGCAACAAGACAGTTTAGATCTCCTGGATCTGTGGGGAGCAACCGAGGACGCCGTGTTGAAATGGACACCCCTGGGGATGGGTCCTAATGTGCTTTTGTGTCTATGGAGACCTTGGAATGAAGAGGTGGCACTGGTGCCCTAAAGTGTTCTCCTAAACAGAGGCTTTGACACAGCTCTAACGTGCAAGTTTCCCATGTGTAGATGAGATGTTTTCTGATCGGTGAGTCAAGAAACAGCTATATGCTGCTTTTGAAATCCAGGCCTCTGAGGAGAGATGCCTGGAAACCAAAGCAATGGATCTGATTAGTGCCTAGGGGCCTGTTATTTCCTTTTTACCTCTGGGGACATCTGTCTATGGGTCTGAGTGCAGGTAGGTGCTCATTTGGGCTCAGATTGCCCCTGTTTTTCCTGGGAAGCCACCACTTTTGAGATGGATCAGGGACTTTGGAGGTTTATCCTATTAGAAGGGTTGTGGCCATTGGAATGGGCACACACAATTCCCTTGGAGAGGGCAAGTACAGTCCTCAGGTTTGGCTCCAGGGGCCTGAGCCTGTAGGTTGTGTAGGCCAGGGCTGTTTGGACAGTTGTCTGAAAACACAAACTCGGCTTATGTTTCGGGTCATAGGTATGGCAGGACTGATGTACAGACCATGAGGAGAACTCTTAGGAATTTGAAAGAAGGGCTAGTGTGAGGCTCTGCTCTAGTTTTTGTCTCTGGATATCGTGTCATTCATGGTCGTGGAATTTCCGGGAGACTTTATGGGAAATGGACGAGTCTTACTCTCTGGTGGTTTGGCCCCGTCCAAAGAGATTGGGGTCATTCTGTGGGCTGGAAGAAGTCCGTTTTGTTGTTGTTGTTGTTGTTGTTGTTGTTGTTGTTTTCTTTTTTAACCTCAGGTGTCCCACCAAATGAGGGATTCCAGAGTAGAGACCTGGGGAGGGGCGACTGGACAGTCAGAAATCTGGTTAAAAATTGGGGCCTAGTGACATGTCAAGCCCATTATGACATCTAAAGGTCCAGCCACTGAGAGGACTTACTAGAGGACAGGACTCATGCTGAGGGTCACAATGCGTGTGTATGCCCTCGTCGCACTCAAGAATGGGCGGGGCCTCAGGGTGAATGCTGGTTTCTCCTACACTGAACGTTGGACAATGTGCCAAACACAAGGCTTCTTGCCATGGGTAAGGAGGAGTTCTGATTTCTGCATCAGACTCACCCCTGGGCAGTGATTGGAGATAAGGTCTCGGTTCTGAAGCCTGAAAACTGAGGTAGGGAAGAGATGATGACCTAAGGCAATGGCGGGTTTTATGTGCTCAGTGTGCGGTCAGCTTTCTGGGTGTTGGTCAGGAGGTCCGGGCTCAGGTTGTGTTCGACAGTGCATTAGTGCCCAGGTTAGACTATATAATTTGGGTAAGGTCGAGTGCTGTGTAGGTTTATCCTCATTTAAGGTGCCTGGGCAGCTCATGAGGCAATAATTTTTTTTTTCTAGAGGGCCGGCAGAGTGCTGCATTGTGGGACCGGAATTGCCAAATTTTAGGACTTCGGGGCCATGAGTTTGAGGACGGAAGTGTGAGAAGACAAGCTAGACATTGGTTACAGGGCGAGGGCACGACAGGTAACCCCTGCAGATCTGAACCACTATCTCATGCTTCTGAAGTCAGGGCGAGGATCAGACGTTGGCTCAGGTTGGAGTTCCTGTGCCTGACGGCCGCTTTACGAAGGGAGCAGAATCTCGGGGCCATTGAGGTTTTCCCACGTTGGGAGTTGTGGGATGCCCCCTTCAAGGATTCCTTCTGCGGGACAATTGAGACCTGTTGGACAGCTCCAGGACATCCCATATGGAATGACTCCAGAGCACCGTTCGTGGATGGATGCTTGGGAAGCCCGCCTCGCATTCCAATTGTCTCCTAACAACAAGACAGTTTTGATCTGATGGCTCTGCCGGAGCAACCGGGGTGGCTGAGTTGAAATGGACTTTCCTGAGGATGGGTCCTAATGTGTTTTTGTGTCCATGAGGGCCTGGGAATGGGGCTGTGGCACCGGGACCCTGAAGTACTCTCCTAAGCTTTGGACATGGCTCCCATGCACAGGTTTCCTTGTGGAGACGAGATGAGTTCTGATGGGTGCCTCAGGAAAACCCCTATGCTCGTATTGGAATCAGGCTTTTGAGGACACATGCCTGTAACCCAAAGCAATAGATCCTATTATAACCTAGGGTCCTGTCTGGTTCAATCTTCTTCTCTGGGGACATCCATCTATGGTATGAGTGGATGTCGATTATCAGCTGGTGTCAGACAGTCCTTGTTTGTTCCGGGCGACCTACACTATTGGGATGGCCTAAGGGACTTTGGAGGTTTCTCCTAATTTGTACGATATTGGACCATGGAATGGGCAGAATTCCCATGGATTGGTAGGCAGAGTCCTAATGTGTGGCTCCAGGCGCCCAGCCTGGTGCGTGTGTGGCCCAAGATTTTGAGGACAGAAGTCTGAAAACACAAACTCAGCTTAGGTTTGGGGACGTATGTATGGCAGGCCCGATCGACAAACCATGAGAAGAAATCTTCAGGATATGAAGAAAGTGCGAGTCTGAGGCGCTTGCTCAGGCTTTTGTCTCTGGATTTTGTATCAGCGATGGCCGAGGAATGTCGGGGAGGCCTCATGGTCCATGGACGAATCTTCCTCTCTGAGGATTTGGCCCGATTCCCAATTGCTTTTCGTCAAACTGTGGGATGGGAGGACTCATTTCAGGTTTGTTACCTCAGGTGTCCCACCAAAAGAGGAATTCCAAAGCAAAGCCGTGAGAAAGACTGAAGGGACAACCCGAACTATGGTTAAAAATTGGGGCCTAGGGGCATGGCAAGCCCAATATGCTATCTCTTCATCCACCCACTGAGTGGCCTTACTTGAGGACTGGGCTCATCCTGAGGGTCACAATGTGTGTTTGTGACCAATGTGGCCCGCGAGCATGGGCGGGGCCTCATGGGCCACACTGGTTTCAACGACACTGAACGTTGGACAACATGCCAACCACAAGGTTTCTTGCCATGGGGAAGGAGTTCTGATTTCTGCATCACCTTCAACCTTGGGCACTGATTGGAGATAAGGTCTAGGTTCTGAAACCTGAAAACCGAGGTTGGGAAGAGATGACGACCTAAGGCCATGGCGTCTCGATGTGCTCAGTGTGCGGCCAGCTGTCTGGGAAGGGCCAGGGGGTCCAGGCTCAGGATGTGTCAGAAAGGGCATTAGTGACCTGGTCAGCCTATGTATTTGGGGTAATGCCAAGGTCGGTGCAGGTTGATCCTCATTTGGGGTTACTGGGTAGCCCCAGAGGACAATATTTTTCTTCTGGAGGGCCGGCAGAGTGCTGCATTGTAGTTCTGGATTGCCAAACTGGAGGGCTTGTGGGCCAGTAGTCTGACGACAAAAGTCTGAGAACACAAGCTAGGCTTAGGTTTCTTGGTGAGGCCATGGCAGGCACAATCTACAGACCTGAATCGAGATCTCGTGCATCTGAAGTCAAGGCGAGGATCAGACGATCGCTCAGGTTGGATTTTCTGTCCCTGATGGCCCCTTCATGAATGGGGGGGGGCATCACGAGGCCATGGGTGTTTTCCCACGATGGGAGTTGTGAGAAGCTTTAAACTGCAGAGAGTCTTTTGCAGGACAATTGAGACCTGTTGTTTGGCTCCAGGCCAATGATTCTGAGCAGGGTTCTAAGGATGGATGGATGGGTAGCCCACCTTGCATTCCAATTGTCTCCTAGCAACAAGACACGTTAGATCTCCTGGATCTGCGGGGAGCAACCAAAAACGTTGAGTTGAAATGGACACCCCTGGGGATGGGTCCTAACGTGCTTTTGTATCTATGGAGTCCTTGGAATGAAGCGGTGGCACTGGGGCCCTAAAGGGTTCCCCTAAACAGAGGCTTTGACACAGCTCCAACGTGCAAATTTCCCATGTGTAGATGAGATGTTTTCTGATGGGTGAGTCAAGAAACAGCTATATGCTGCTTTTGAAATCCAGGCCTCTGAGGAGAGATGCCTGGAAACCAAAGCAATGGATCTGATTAGTGCCTAGGGGCCTGTTCTTTCCTTTTTACCTCTGGGGACATCTGTCTATGGGTCTGAGTGCAGGTAGGTGCTCACTTGGGCTCAGATTGCCCCTGTTTTTCCTAGGAAGCCACCACTATTGAGATGGAGCAGGGATTTTGGAGGTTTATCCTATTAGAAGGGTTGTGGCCATTGGAATGGGCACACACAATTCCCTTGGAGAGGGCAAGTACAGTCCTCAGGTTTGGCTCCAGGGGCCCGAGCCTGTAGGTTGTGTAGGCCAGGGCTGTTTGGACAGTTGTCTGAAATCACAACTCGGCTTATGTTTCGGGTCATAGGTATGGCAGGACTGATGTACAGACCATGAGGAGAACTCTTCGGGATTTGAAAGAAGGGCGTTTGAGGCTCCTGCTCAAGTTTTTGTCTCTTGATATCGTGTCACTCACGGTCGTGGAATTTCTGGGTGACTTCATGGGAAATGGACGAGTCTTACTCTCTGGTGGTTTGGCCCCTTCCAAAGAGTTTGCGGTCATTCTGTGGGCTGGAAGAAGTCCGTTTTTTTTTGTTGTTGTTGTTGTTGTTTTCTTTTTTAACCTCAGGTGTCCCACCAAATGATGGATCCAGAGTAGAGCCCTGGGGAGGGGCGCCTGGGTAATCAGAAATCTGGTTAAAAATTGGGGCATAGGGACATGTCAAGCCCATTATGACATCAAATGGTTCAGCCACTGAGAGGACTTACTAGAGGACAGGACTCATGCTGAGGGTCACAATGTGTGTGTACGCCCTCATCGCACTCAAGAATGGGGGGGGGCCTCAGGGTGAATGCTGGTTTCTCCTGCACTGAACGTGCCAACCACAAGGATTCTTGCCATGGGTAAGGAGGAGTTCTGATTTCTGCATCACACTCATCCCTGGACAGTGATTGGAGATAAGGTCTCGGTTCTGAAGCCTGAAAACTGAGGTAGGGAAGAGATGATGACCTAAGGCCATGGCGGGTTTTATGTGTTTAGTGTGCGGTCAGCTTTCTGGGTGTTGGTCAGGAGGTCCGGGCTCAGGTTGTGTTCGACAGTGCATTAGTGCCCAGGTTAGACTATATAATTTGGGTAAAGTCGAGTGCTGTGTAGGTTTACCCTCATTTAAGGTGCCTGGGCAGCTCATGAGGCAATAATTTTTTTTCTAGAGGGCAGGCAGAGTGCTGCATTGTGGGTCCGGAATTGCCAAACTTGAGGGCTTCGGGGCCAGGAGTGTGAGGATGGAAGTCTGAGAAGACAAGCTAGACTTGGGTTTCAGGGCGAGGGCACGGCAGGTACCCCCTGCAGATCTGAACCACTATCTCATGCATCTGAAGTCAGGGCGAGGATCAGACTTTGGCTCAGGTTGGAGTTTCTTAGCAAACGGCCGCTTCATGTAGAAAGCGTAATCTCGAGGCCATTGAGGTTTTCCCACGTTGGGAGTTGTGGGATGCCCCCTTCAAGGATTCCTTCTGCGGGACAATTGAGACCTGTTGGACAGCTCCAGGACATCTCATATGGAATGACTCCAGAGCACCGTTCGCGGATGGATGCCTGGGAAGCCCGCCTCGCATTCCAATTGTCTCCTAGCAACAAGACAGTTTAGATCTGATGGCTCTGCCGGAGCAACCGGGGTGGCTGAGTTGAAATGGACTTTCCTGAGGATGGGTCCTAATGTGATTTTGTGTCCATGAGGGCCTTGGAATGGGGCGGTGGCACCGGGACCCTGAAGTACTCTCCTAAGCTTTGGACATGGCTCCCATGCACAGGTTTCCTTGTGGAGACGAGATGAGTTCTGATGGGTGCCTCAGGAAAACCCCTATGCTTGTATTGGAATCAGGCTTTTGAGGACACATGCCTGTAACCCAAAGCAATGGATCCTATTATGGCCTAGGGTCCTGTCTGGTTCAATCTTCTTCTCTGGGGACATCCATCTATGGTATGAGTGGATGTCGATTATCAGCTGGTGTCAGACAGTCCTTGTTTGTTCCGGGCGACCTACACTATTGGGATGGCCTAAGGGACTTTGGAGGTTTCTCCTAATTTGTACGATATTGGACCATGGAATGGGCAGAATTCCCATGGATTGGTAGGCAGAGTCCTAATGTGTGGCTCCAGGCGCCCAGCCTGGTGCGTGTGTGGCCCAAGATTTTGAGGAGAGAAGTCTGAAAACACAAACTCAGCTTAGGTTGGGGACGTATGTATGGCAGGCCCGATCGAAAAACCATGAGAAGAAATCTTCAGGATATGAAGAAAGTGCGAGTCTGAGGCGCTTGCTCAGGCTTTTGTCTCTGGATTTTGTATCAGCGATGGCCGTGGAATGTCGGGGACGCCTCATGGGCCATGGTCGAATCTTCCTCTCTGAGGATTTGGCCCGATTCCCAATTGCTTTTCGTCAATCTGTGGGATGGGAGGACTCATTTCAGGTTTTTTACCTCAGGTGTCCCACCAAAAGAGGAATTCCAAAGCAAAGCCGTGGGGAAGACTGAAGGGACAACCCGAACTATGGTTAAAAATTGGGGCCTAGGGGAATGGCAAGCCCAATATGCTATCTCTTCATCCAGCCACTGAGTGGCCTTACTTGAGGACTGGGCTCAGCCTGAGGGTCACAATGTGTGTTTGTGACCAATGTGGCCCGCGAGCATGGGCGGGGCCTCATGGGCCACACTGGTTTCAACGACACTGAACGTTGGACAACATGCCAACCACAAGGTTTCTTGCCATGGGGAAGGAGTTCTGATTTCTGCATCACCTTCAACCTTGGGCACTGATTGGAGATAAGGTCTAGGTTCTGAAACCTGAAAACCGAGGTTGGGAAGAGATGACGACCTAAGGCCATGGCGGCTGGATGTGCTCAGTGTGCGGCCAGCTGTCTGGGAAGGGCCAGGGGGTCCAGGCTCAGGCTGTGTCAGAAAGGGCATTAGTGACCTGGTCAGCCTATGTATTTGGGGTAATGCCAAGGTCGGTGCAGGTTGATCCTCATTTGGGGTTACTGGGTAGCCCCAGAGGACAATGTTTTTCTTCTGGAGGGCAGGCAGAGTGCTCCATTGTAGTTCTGGATTTCCAAATGAAGGGCTTGTGGGCCAGTAGTCTGACGACAAAAGTCTGAGAACACAAGCTAGGCTTAGGTTTCTTGGTGAGGCTATGGCAGGCACAATCTACAGACCTGAATCGAGATCTCGTGCATCTGAAGTCAGGGCGAGGATCAGACGATCGCTCAGGTTGGAGTTTCTGTCCCTGATGGCCCCTTCATGAACGGGGGGGCATCATGAGGCCATGGGGGTTTTCCCACTATGGGAGTTGTGAGAAGCTCCAAACTGCAGAGAGTCTTCTGCAGGACAATTGAGACCTGTTGTTTGGCTCCAGGCCAATGATTCTGTGCAGGGTTCTAAGGATGGATGGCTGGGTAGCCCACCTCGCATTCCAATTGTCTCCTAGCAACAAGACAGGTTAGATCTCCAGGATCTGTGGGCAGCTACCGAGGATGCTGAGTTGAAATGGACACCCCTGGGGATGGGTCCTAATGTGCTTTTGTGTCTATGGAGACCTTGGAATGAAGAGGTGGCACTGGTGCCCTAAATGGTTCTCCTAAACAGAGGCTTTGACACAGCTCCAACGTGCAAGTTTCCCATGTGTAGATGAGATGTTTTCTGATGGGTGAGTCAAGAAATAGCTATATGCTGCTTTGAAATCCAGGCTCTGAGGAGAGATGCCTGGAAATCAAAGCAATGGATCTGAGTAGTGCCTAGGGGCCTGTTCGTTCCTTTTTACCTCTGGGGACATCTGTCTATGGGTCTGAGTGCAGGTAGGTGCTCATTTGGGCTCAGATTGCCCCTGTTTTTCCTATGAAGCCACCACTTTTGAGATGGATCAGGGACTTTGGAGGTTTATCCTATTAGAAGGGTTGTGCCCATAGGAATGGGCACAAACAATTCCCTTGGAGAAGGCAAGTACATTCCTCAGGTTTGGCTCCAGGGGCCTGAGCCTGTAGGTTGTGTAGGCCAGGGCTGTTTAGACAGTTGTCTGAAAACAAACTCAGCTTAGGTTTGGGGACGTAGGTATGGCAGGCCCGATCTCCAAACCATGAGAAGAACTCTTCAGGATATGAAGAAAGTGCGAGTCTGAGTCGCTTGCTCAGGCTTTTGTCTCTGGATTTTGTATCAGCGATGGCCGTGGAATGTCGGCCAGGCCTCATGGGCCATGGACGAATCTTCCTCTCTGAGAATTTGGCCCGATTCCCAATTGCTTTTCGTCAATCTGTGGGATGGGAGGACTCATTTCAGGTTTGTTACCTCAGGTGTCCCACCAAAAGAGGAATTCCAAAGCAAAGCCGTGGGGAAGACTGAAAGGACAATCCGAACTATGGTTAAAAATTGGGGTCTAGGGGCATGGCAAGCCCAATATGCTATCTCTTCATCCAGCCACTGAGTGGCCTTACTTGAGGACTGGGCTCAGCCTGAGGGTGACAATGTGTGTTTGTAACCAATATGGCCCGCGAGCATTGGCGGGGCCTTATGGGCAACACTGGTTTCAATGACACTGAACGTTGGACAACATGCCAACCACAAGATTTCTGCCATGGTGAAGGAGTTCTGATTTCTGCATCACCTTCAACCTTGGGCATGATTGGAGATTAGGTCTAGGTTCTGAAACCTGAAAACCGAGGTTGGGAAGAGATGACGACCAAAGGCCATGGAGGCTCGATGTGCTCAGTGTGCGGCCAGCTGTTTGGGACGGGCCAGGGAGTCCAGGCTCAGGCTGTGTCAGAAAGGGCATTAGTGCCCTGGTCAGCCTATGTATTTGGGGTACAGCCAAGGTCGGTGTAGGTTGATCCTCATTTGGGGTTACTGGGTAGCCCAAGAGGACAATGTTTTTCTTCTGGAGAGCAGGCAGAGTGCTCCATTGTAGTTCTGGATTTCCAAATGAAGGGCTTGTGGGCCAGTAGTCTGACGACAAAAGTCTGAGAACACAAGCTAGGCTTAGGTTTCTGGGTGAGGCCATGGCAGGCACAATCTACAGACCTGAATCGAGATCTCGTACATCTGAAGTCAGGGCGAGGATCAGACGATCGCTCAGGTTGGAGTTTCTGTCCCTGATGGCCCCTTCATGAATGGGGGGGCATCACGTGGCCATGGGGGTTTTCCCACGATGGGAGTTATGAGAAGCTCCAAACTGCAGAGAGTCTTCTGCAGGTCAATTGAGAACGTTGCTTGGCTCCAGGCCAATGATTCTGACAGGGTTCTAAGGATGGATGGCTGCGTAGCCCACCTCGCATTCCAATTGTCTCCTAGCAACAAGACAGTTTAGATCTCCTGGATCTGTGGGGAGCAACCGAGGACGCCGTGTTGAAATGGACACCCCTGGGGATGGGTCCTAATGTGCTTTTGTGTCTATGGAGACCTTGGAATGAAGAGGTGGCACTGGTGCCCTAAAGTGTTCTCCTAAACAGAGGCTTTGACACAGCTCTAACGTGCAAGTTTCCCATGTGTAGATGAGATGTTTTCTGATCGGTGAGTCAAGAAACAGCTATATGCTGCTTTTGAAATCCAGGCCTCTGAGGAGAGATGCCTGGAAACCAAAGCAATGGATCTGATTAGTGCCTAGGGGCCTGTTATTTCCTTTTTACCTCTGGGGACATCTGTCTATGGGTCTGAGTGCAGGTAGGTGCTCATTTGGGCTCAGATTGCCCCTGTTTTTCCTGGGAAGCCACCACTTTTGAGATGGATCAGGGACTTTGGAGGTTTATCCTATTAGAAGGGTTGTGGCCATTGGAATGGGCACACACAATTCCCTTGGAGAGGGCAAGTACAGTCCTCAGGTTTGGCTCCAGGGGCCTGAGCCTGTAGGTTGTGTAGGCCAGGGCTGTTTGGACAGTTGTCTGAAAACACAAACTCGGCTTATGTTTCGGGTCATAGGTATGGCAGGACTGATGTACAGACCATGAGGAGAACTCTTAGGAATTTGAAAGAAGGGCTAGTGTGAGGCTCTGCTCTAGTTTTTGTCTCTGGATATCGTGTCATTCATGGTCGTGGAATTTCCGGGAGACTTTATGGGAAATGGACGAGTCTTACTCTCTGGTGGTTTGGCCCCGTCCAAAGAGATTGGGGTCATTCTGTGGGCTGGAAGAAGTCCGTTTTGTTGTTGTTGTTGTTGTTGTTGTTGTTGTTGTTTTCTTTTTTAACCTCAGGTGTCCCACCAAATGAGGGATTCCAGAGTAGAGACCTGGGGAGGGGCGACTGGACAGTCAGAAATCTGGTTAAAAATTGGGGCCTAGTGACATGTCAAGCCCATTATGACATCTAAAGGTCCAGCCACTGAGAGGACTTACTAGAGGACAGGACTCATGCTGAGGGTCACAATGCGTGTGTATGCCCTCGTCGCACTCAAGAATGGGCGGGGCCTCAGGGTGAATGCTGGTTTCTCCTACACTGAACGTTGGACAATGTGCCAAACACAAGGCTTCTTGCCATGGGTAAGGAGGAGTTCTGATTTCTGCATCAGACTCACCCCTGGGCAGTGATTGGAGATAAGGTCTCGGTTCTGAAGCCTGAAAACTGAGGTAGGGAAGAGATGATGACCTAAGGCAATGGCGGGTTTTATGTGCTCAGTGTGCGGTCAGCTTTCTGGGTGTTGGTCAGGAGGTCCGGGCTCAGGTTGTGTTCGACAGTGCATTAGTGCCCAGGTTAGACTATATAATTTGGGTAAGGTCGAGTGCTGTGTAGGTTTATCCTCATTTAAGGTGCCTGGGCAGCTCATGAGGCAATAATTTTTTTTTTCTAGAGGGCCGGCAGAGTGCTGCATTGTGGGACCGGAATTGCCAAATTTTAGGACTTCGGGGCCATGAGTTTGAGGACGGAAGTGTGAGAAGACAAGCTAGACATTGGTTACAGGGCGAGGGCACGACAGGTAACCCCTGCAGATCTGAACCACTATCTCATGCTTCTGAAGTCAGGGCGAGGATCAGACGTTGGCTCAGGTTGGAGTTCCTGTGCCTGACGGCCGCTTTACGAAGGGAGCAGAATCTCGGGGCCATTGAGGTTTTCCCACGTTGGGAGTTGTGGGATGCCCCCTTCAAGGATTCCTTCTGCGGGACAATTGAGACCTGTTGGACAGCTCCAGGACATCCCATATGGAATGACTCCAGAGCACCGTTCGTGGATGGATGCTTGGGAAGCCCGCCTCGCATTCCAATTGTCTCCTAACAACAAGACAGTTTTGATCTGATGGCTCTGCCGGAGCAACCGGGGTGGCTGAGTTGAAATGGACTTTCCTGAGGATGGGTCCTAATGTGTTTTTGTGTCCATGAGGGCCTGGGAATGGGGCTGTGGCACCGGGACCCTGAAGTACTCTCCTAAGCTTTGGACATGGCTCCCATGCACAGGTTTCCTTGTGGAGACGAGATGAGTTCTGATGGGTGCCTCAGGAAAACCCCTATGCTCGTATTGGAATCAGGCTTTTGAGGACACATGCCTGTAACCCAAAGCAATAGATCCTATTATAACCTAGGGTCCTGTCTGGTTCAATCTTCTTCTCTGGGGACATCCATCTATGGTATGAGTGGATGTCGATTATCAGCTGGTGTCAGACAGTCCTTGTTTGTTCCGGGCGACCTACACTATTGGGATGGCCTAAGGGACTTTGGAGGTTTCTCCTAATTTGTACGATATTGGACCATGGAATGGGCAGAATTCCCATGGATTGGTAGGCAGAGTCCTAATGTGTGGCTCCAGGCGCCCAGCCTGGTGCGTGTGTGGCCCAAGATTTTGAGGACAGAAGTCTGAAAACACAAACTCAGCTTAGGTTTGGGGACGTATGTATGGCAGGCCCGATCGACAAACCATGAGAAGAAATCTTCAGGATATGAAGAAAGTGCGAGTCTGAGGCGCTTGCTCAGGCTTTTGTCTCTGGATTTTGTATCAGCGATGGCCGAGGAATGTCGGGGAGGCCTCATGGTCCATGGACGAATCTTCCTCTCTGAGGATTTGGCCCGATTCCCAATTGCTTTTCGTCAAACTGTGGGATGGGAGGACTCATTTCAGGTTTGTTACCTCAGGTGTCCCACCAAAAGAGGAATTCCAAAGCAAAGCCGTGAGAAAGACTGAAGGGACAACCCGAACTATGGTTAAAAATTGGGGCCTAGGGGCATGGCAAGCCCAATATGCTATCTCTTCATCCACCCACTGAGTGGCCTTACTTGAGGACTGGGCTCATCCTGAGGGTCACAATGTGTGTTTGTGACCAATGTGGCCCGCGAGCATGGGCGGGGCCTCATGGGCCACACTGGTTTCAACGACACTGAACGTTGGACAACATGCCAACCACAAGGTTTCTTGCCATGGGGAAGGAGTTCTGATTTCTGCATCACCTTCAACCTTGGGCACTGATTGGAGATAAGGTCTAGGTTCTGAAACCTGAAAACCGAGGTTGGGAAGAGATGACGACCTAAGGCCATGGCGTCTCGATGTGCTCAGTGTGCGGCCAGCTGTCTGGGAAGGGCCAGGGGGTCCAGGCTCAGGATGTGTCAGAAAGGGCATTAGTGACCTGGTCAGCCTATGTATTTGGGGTAATGCCAAGGTCGGTGCAGGTTGATCCTCATTTGGGGTTACTGGGTAGCCCCAGAGGACAATATTTTTCTTCTGGAGGGCCGGCAGAGTGCTGCATTGTAGTTCTGGATTGCCAAACTGGAGGGCTTGTGGGCCAGTAGTCTGACGACAAAAGTCTGAGAACACAAGCTAGGCTTAGGTTTCTTGGTGAGGCCATGGCAGGCACAATCTACAGACCTGAATCGAGATCTCGTGCATCTGAAGTCAAGGCGAGGATCAGACGATCGCTCAGGTTGGATTTTCTGTCCCTGATGGCCCCTTCATGAATGGGGGGGGGCATCACGAGGCCATGGGTGTTTTCCCACGATGGGAGTTGTGAGAAGCTTTAAACTGCAGAGAGTCTTTTGCAGGACAATTGAGACCTGTTGTTTGGCTCCAGGCCAATGATTCTGAGCAGGGTTCTAAGGATGGATGGATGGGTAGCCCACCTTGCATTCCAATTGTCTCCTAGCAACAAGACACGTTAGATCTCCTGGATCTGCGGGGAGCAACCAAAAACGTTGAGTTGAAATGGACACCCCTGGGGATGGGTCCTAACGTGCTTTTGTATCTATGGAGTCCTTGGAATGAAGCGGTGGCACTGGGGCCCTAAAGGGTTCCCCTAAACAGAGGCTTTGACACAGCTCCAACGTGCAAATTTCCCATGTGTAGATGAGATGTTTTCTGATGGGTGAGTCAAGAAACAGCTATATGCTGCTTTTGAAATCCAGGCCTCTGAGGAGAGATGCCTGGAAACCAAAGCAATGGATCTGATTAGTGCCTAGGGGCCTGTTCTTTCCTTTTTACCTCTGGGGACATCTGTCTATGGGTCTGAGTGCAGGTAGGTGCTCACTTGGGCTCAGATTGCCCCTGTTTTTCCTAGGAAGCCACCACTATTGAGATGGAGCAGGGATTTTGGAGGTTTATCCTATTAGAAGGGTTGTGGCCATTGGAATGGGCACACACAATTCCCTTGGAGAGGGCAAGTACAGTCCTCAGGTTTGGCTCCAGGGGCCCGAGCCTGTAGGTTGTGTAGGCCAGGGCTGTTTGGACAGTTGTCTGAAATCACAACTCGGCTTATGTTTCGGGTCATAGGTATGGCAGGACTGATGTACAGACCATGAGGAGAACTCTTCGGGATTTGAAAGAAGGGCGTTTGAGGCTCCTGCTCAAGTTTTTGTCTCTTGATATCGTGTCACTCACGGTCGTGGAATTTCTGGGTGACTTCATGGGAAATGGACGAGTCTTACTCTCTGGTGGTTTGGCCCCTTCCAAAGAGTTTGCGGTCATTCTGTGGGCTGGAAGAAGTCCGTTTTTTTTTGTTGTTGTTGTTGTTGTTTTCTTTTTTAACCTCAGGTGTCCCACCAAATGATGGATCCAGAGTAGAGCCCTGGGGAGGGGCGCCTGGGTAATCAGAAATCTGGTTAAAAATTGGGGCATAGGGACATGTCAAGCCCATTATGACATCAAATGGTTCAGCCACTGAGAGGACTTACTAGAGGACAGGACTCATGCTGAGGGTCACAATGTGTGTGTACGCCCTCATCGCACTCAAGAATGGGGGGGGGCCTCAGGGTGAATGCTGGTTTCTCCTGCACTGAACGTGCCAACCACAAGGATTCTTGCCATGGGTAAGGAGGAGTTCTGATTTCTGCATCACACTCATCCCTGGACAGTGATTGGAGATAAGGTCTCGGTTCTGAAGCCTGAAAACTGAGGTAGGGAAGAGATGATGACCTAAGGCCATGGCGGGTTTTATGTGTTTAGTGTGCGGTCAGCTTTCTGGGTGTTGGTCAGGAGGTCCGGGCTCAGGTTGTGTTCGACAGTGCATTAGTGCCCAGGTTAGACTATATAATTTGGGTAAAGTCGAGTGCTGTGTAGGTTTACCCTCATTTAAGGTGCCTGGGCAGCTCATGAGGCAATAATTTTTTTTCTAGAGGGCAGGCAGAGTGCTGCATTGTGGGTCCGGAATTGCCAAACTTGAGGGCTTCGGGGCCAGGAGTGTGAGGATGGAAGTCTGAGAAGACAAGCTAGACTTGGGTTTCAGGGCGAGGGCACGGCAGGTACCCCCTGCAGATCTGAACCACTATCTCATGCATCTGAAGTCAGGGCGAGGATCAGACTTTGGCTCAGGTTGGAGTTTCTTAGCAAACGGCCGCTTCATGTAGAAAGCGTAATCTCGAGGCCATTGAGGTTTTCCCACGTTGGGAGTTGTGGGATGCCCCCTTCAAGGATTCCTTCTGCGGGACAATTGAGACCTGTTGGACAGCTCCAGGACATCTCATATGGAATGACTCCAGAGCACCGTTCGCGGATGGATGCCTGGGAAGCCCGCCTCGCATTCCAATTGTCTCCTAGCAACAAGACAGTTTAGATCTGATGGCTCTGCCGGAGCAACCGGGGTGGCTGAGTTGAAATGGACTTTCCTGAGGATGGGTCCTAATGTGATTTTGTGTCCATGAGGGCCTTGGAATGGGGCGGTGGCACCGGGACCCTGAAGTACTCTCCTAAGCTTTGGACATGGCTCCCATGCACAGGTTTCCTTGTGGAGACGAGATGAGTTCTGATGGGTGCCTCAGGAAAACCCCTATGCTTGTATTGGAATCAGGCTTTTGAGGACACATGCCTGTAACCCAAAGCAATGGATCCTATTATGGCCTAGGGTCCTGTCTGGTTCAATCTTCTTCTCTGGGGACATCCATCTATGGTATGAGTGGATGTCGATTATCAGCTGGTGTCAGACAGTCCTTGTTTGTTCCGGGCGACCTACACTATTGGGATGGCCTAAGGGACTTTGGAGGTTTCTCCTAATTTGTACGATATTGGACCATGGAATGGGCAGAATTCCCATGGATTGGTAGGCAGAGTCCTAATGTGTGGCTCCAGGCGCCCAGCCTGGTGCGTGTGTGGCCCAAGATTTTGAGGAGAGAAGTCTGAAAACACAAACTCAGCTTAGGTTGGGGACGTATGTATGGCAGGCCCGATCGAAAAACCATGAGAAGAAATCTTCAGGATATGAAGAAAGTGCGAGTCTGAGGCGCTTGCTCAGGCTTTTGTCTCTGGATTTTGTATCAGCGATGGCCGTGGAATGTCGGGGACGCCTCATGGGCCATGGTCGAATCTTCCTCTCTGAGGATTTGGCCCGATTCCCAATTGCTTTTCGTCAATCTGTGGGATGGGAGGACTCATTTCAGGTTTTTTACCTCAGGTGTCCCACCAAAAGAGGAATTCCAAAGCAAAGCCGTGGGGAAGACTGAAGGGACAACCCGAACTATGGTTAAAAATTGGGGCCTAGGGGAATGGCAAGCCCAATATGCTATCTCTTCATCCAGCCACTGAGTGGCCTTACTTGAGGACTGGGCTCAGCCTGAGGGTCACAATGTGTGTTTGTGACCAATGTGGCCCGCGAGCATGGGCGGGGCCTCATGGGCCACACTGGTTTCAACGACACTGAACGTTGGACAACATGCCAACCACAAGGTTTCTTGCCATGGGGAAGGAGTTCTGATTTCTGCATCACCTTCAACCTTGGGCACTGATTGGAGATAAGGTCTAGGTTCTGAAACCTGAAAACCGAGGTTGGGAAGAGATGACGACCTAAGGCCATGGCGGCTGGATGTGCTCAGTGTGCGGCCAGCTGTCTGGGAAGGGCCAGGGGGTCCAGGCTCAGGCTGTGTCAGAAAGGGCATTAGTGACCTGGTCAGCCTATGTATTTGGGGTAATGCCAAGGTCGGTGCAGGTTGATCCTCATTTGGGGTTACTGGGTAGCCCCAGAGGACAATGTTTTTCTTCTGGAGGGCAGGCAGAGTGCTCCATTGTAGTTCTGGATTTCCAAATGAAGGGCTTGTGGGCCAGTAGTCTGACGACAAAAGTCTGAGAACACAAGCTAGGCTTAGGTTTCTTGGTGAGGCTATGGCAGGCACAATCTACAGACCTGAATCGAGATCTCGTGCATCTGAAGTCAGGGCGAGGATCAGACGATCGCTCAGGTTGGAGTTTCTGTCCCTGATGGCCCCTTCATGAACGGGGGGGCATCATGAGGCCATGGGGGTTTTCCCACTATGGGAGTTGTGAGAAGCTCCAAACTGCAGAGAGTCTTCTGCAGGACAATTGAGACCTGTTGTTTGGCTCCAGGCCAATGATTCTGTGCAGGGTTCTAAGGATGGATGGCTGGGTAGCCCACCTCGCATTCCAATTGTCTCCTAGCAACAAGACAGGTTAGATCTCCAGGATCTGTGGGCAGCTACCGAGGATGCTGAGTTGAAATGGACACCCCTGGGGATGGGTCCTAATGTGCTTTTGTGTCTATGGAGACCTTGGAATGAAGAGGTGGCACTGGTGCCCTAAATGGTTCTCCTAAACAGAGGCTTTGACACAGCTCCAACGTGCAAGTTTCCCATGTGTAGATGAGATGTTTTCTGATGGGTGAGTCAAGAAATAGCTATATGCTGCTTTGAAATCCAGGCTCTGAGGAGAGATGCCTGGAAATCAAAGCAATGGATCTGAGTAGTGCCTAGGGGCCTGTTCGTTCCTTTTTACCTCTGGGGACATCTGTCTATGGGTCTGAGTGCAGGTAGGTGCTCATTTGGGCTCAGATTGCCCCTGTTTTTCCTATGAAGCCACCACTTTTGAGATGGATCAGGGACTTTGGAGGTTTATCCTATTAGAAGGGTTGTGCCCATAGGAATGGGCACAAACAATTCCCTTGGAGAAGGCAAGTACATTCCTCAGGTTTGGCTCCAGGGGCCTGAGCCTGTAGGTTGTGTAGGCCAGGGCTGTTTAGACAGTTGTCTGAAAACAAACTCAGCTTAGGTTTGGGGACGTAGGTATGGCAGGCCCGATCTCCAAACCATGAGAAGAACTCTTCAGGATATGAAGAAAGTGCGAGTCTGAGTCGCTTGCTCAGGCTTTTGTCTCTGGATTTTGTATCAGCGATGGCCGTGGAATGTCGGCCAGGCCTCATGGGCCATGGACGAATCTTCCTCTCTGAGAATTTGGCCCGATTCCCAATTGCTTTTCGTCAATCTGTGGGATGGGAGGACTCATTTCAGGTTTGTTACCTCAGGTGTCCCACCAAAAGAGGAATTCCAAAGCAAAGCCGTGGGGAAGACTGAAAGGACAATCCGAACTATGGTTAAAAATTGGGGTCTAGGGGCATGGCAAGCCCAATATGCTATCTCTTCATCCAGCCACTGAGTGGCCTTACTTGAGGACTGGGCTCAGCCTGAGGGTGACAATGTGTGTTTGTAACCAATATGGCCCGCGAGCATTGGCGGGGCCTTATGGGCAACACTGGTTTCAACGACACTGAACGTTGGACAACATGCCAACCACAAGATTTCTGCCATGGTGAAGGAGTTCTGATTTCTGCATCACCTTCAACCTTGGGCATGATTGGAGATTAGGTCTAGGTTCTGAAACCTGAAAACCGAGGTTGGGAAGAGATGACGACCAAAGGCCATGGAGGCTCGATGTGCTCAGTGTGCGGCCAGCTGTTTGGGACGGGCCAGGGAGTCCAGGCTCAGGCTGTGTCAGAAAGGGCATTAGTGCCCTGGTCAGCCTATGTATTTGGGGTACAGCCAAGGTCGGTGTAGGTTGATCCTCATTTGGGGTTACTGGGTAGCCCAAGAGGACAATGTTTTTCTTCTGGAGGGCAGGCAGAGTGCTCCATTGTAGTTCTGGATTTCCAAATGAAGGGCTTGTGGGCCAGTAGTCTGACGACAAAAGTCTGAGAACACAAGCTAGGCTTAGGTTTCTGGGTGAGGCCATGGCAGGCACAATCTACAGACCTGAATCGAGATCTCGTACATCTGAAGACAGGGCGAGGATCAGACGATCGCTCAGGTTGGAGTTTCTGTCCCTGATGGCCCCTTCATGAATGGGGGGGCATCACGTGGCCATGGGGGTTTTCCCACGATGGGAGTTATGAGAAGCTCCAAACTGCAGAGAGTCTTCTGCAGGTCAATTGAGAACGTTGCTTGGCTCCAGGCCAATGATTCTGACAGGGTTCTAAGGATGGATGGCTGCGTAGCCCACCTCGCATTCCAATTGTCTCCTAGCAACAAGACAGTTTAGATCTCCTGGATCTGTGGGGAGCAACCGAGGACGCCGTGTTGAAATGGACACCCCTGGGGATGGGTCCTAACGTGCTTTTTTGTCTATGGAGACCTTGGAATGAAGAGGTGGCACTGGTGCCCTAAAGTGTTCTCCTAAACAGAGGCTTTGACACAGCTCTAACGTGCAAGTTTCCCATGTGTAGATGAGATGTTTTCTGATCGGTGAGTCAAGAAACAGCTATATGCTGCTTTTGAAATCCAGGCCTCTGAGGAGAGATGCCTGGAAACCAAAGCAATGGATCTGATTAGTGCCTAGGGGCCTGTTATTTCCTTTTTACCTCTGGGGACATCTGTCTATGGGTCTGAGTGCAGGTAGGTGCTCATTTGGGCTCAGATTGCCCCTGTTTTTCCTGGGAAGCCACCACTTTTGAGATGGATCAGGGACTTTGGAGGTTTATCCTATTAGAAGGGTTGTGGCCATTGGAATGGGCACACACAATTCCCTTGGAGAGGGCAAGTACAGTCCTCAGGTTTGGCTCCAGGGGCCTGAGCCTGTAGGTTGTGTAGGCCAGGGCTGTTTGGACAGTTGTCTGAAAACACAAACTCGGCTTATGTTTCGGGTCATAGGTATGGCAGGACTGATGTACAGACCATGAGGAGAACTCTTAGGAATTTGAAAGAAGGGCTAGTGTGAGGCTCTGCTCTAGTTTTTGTCTCTGGATATCGTGTCATTCATGGTCGTGGAATTTCCGGGAGACTTTATGGGAAATGGACGAGTCTTACTCTCTGGTGGTTTGGCCCCGTCCAAAGAGATTGGGGTCATTCTGTGGGCTGGAAGAAGTCCGTTTTGTTGTTGTTGTTGTTGTTGTTGTTGTTGTTTTCTTTTTTAACCTCAGGTGTCCCACCAAATGAGGGATTCCAGAGTAGAGACCTGGGGAGGGGCGACTGGACAGTCAGAAATCTGGTTAAAAATTGGGGCCTAGTGACATGTCAAGCCCATTATGACATCTAAAGGTCCAGCCACTGAGAGGACTTACTAGAGGACAGGACTCATGCTGAGGGTCACAATGCGTGTGTATGCCCTCGTCGCACTCAAGAATGGGCGGGGCCTCAGGGTGAATGCTGGTTTCTCCTACACTGAACGTTGGACAATGTGCCAAACACAAGGCTTCTTGCCATGGGTAAGGAGGAGTTCTGATTTCTGCATCAGACTCACCCCTGGGCAGTGATTGGAGATAAGGTCTCGGTTCTGAAGCCTGAAAACTGAGGTAGGGAAGAGATGATGACCTAAGGCAATGGCGGGTTTTATGTGCTCAGTGTGCGGTCAGCTTTCTGGGTGTTGGTCAGGAGGTCCGGGCTCAGGTTGTGTTCGACAGTGCATTAGTGCCCAGGTTAGACTATATAATTTGGGTAAGGTCGAGTGCTGTGTAGGTTTATCCTCATTTAAGGTGCCTGGGCAGCTCATGAGGCAATAATTTTTTTTTTCTAGAGGGCCGGCAGAGTGCTGCATTGTGGGACCGAAATTGCCAAATTTTAGGACTTCGGGGCCATGAGTTTGAGGACGGAAGTGTGAGAAGACAAGCTAGACATTGGTTACAGGGCGAGGGCACGACAGGTAACCCCTGCAGATCTGAACCACTATCTCATGCTTCTGAAGTCAGGGCGAGGATCAGACGTTGGCTCAGGTTGGAGTTCCTGTGCCTGACGGCCGCTTTACGAAGGGAGCAGAATCTCGGGGCCATTGAGGTTTTCCCACGTTGGGAGTTGTGGGATGCCCCCTTCAAGGATTCCTTCTGCGGGACAATTGAGACCTGTTGGACAGCTCCAGGACATCCCATATGGAATGACTCCAGAGCACCGTTCGTGGATGGATGCTTGGGAAGCCCGCCTCGCATTCCAATTGTCTCCTAACAACAAGACAGTTTTGATCTGATGGCTCTGCCGGAGCAACCGGGGTGGCTGAGTTGAAATGGACTTTCCTGAGGATGGGTCCTAATGTGTTTTTGTGTCCATGAGGGCCTGGGAATGGGGCTGTGGCACCGGGACCCTGAAGTACTCTCCTAAGCTTTGGACATGGCTCCCATGCACAGGTTTCCTTGTGGAGACGAGATGAGTTCTGATGGGTGCCTCAGGAAAACCCCTATGCTCGTATTGGAATCAGGCTTTTGAGGACACATGCCTGTAACCCAAAGCAATAGATCCTATTATAACCTAGGGTCCTGTCTGGTTCAATCTTCTTCTCTGGGGACATCCATCTATGGTATGAGTGGATGTCGATTATCAGCTGGTGTCAGACAGTCCTTGTTTGTTCCGGGCGACCTACACTATTGGGATGGCCTAAGGGACTTTGGAGGTTTCTCCTAATTTGTACGATATTGGACCATGGAATGGGCAGAATTCCCATGGATTGGTAGGCAGAGTCCTAATGTGTGGCTCCAGGCGCCCAGCCTGGTGCGTGTGTGGCCCAAGATTTTGAGGACAGAAGTCTGAAAACACAAACTCAGCTTAGGTTGGGGACGTATGTATGGCAGGCCCGATCGAAAAACCATGAGAAGAAATCTTCAGGATATGAAGAAAGTGCGAGTCTGAGGCGCTTGCTCAGGCTTTTGTCTCTGGATTTTGTATCAGCGATGGCCGAGGAATGTCGGGGAGGCCTCATGGTCCATGGACGAATCTTCTTCTCTGAGGATTTGGCCCGATTCCCAATTGCTTTTCGTCAAACTGTGGGATGGGAGGACTCATTTCAGGTTTGTTACCTCAGGTGTCCCACCAAAAGAGGAATTCCAAAGCAAAGCCGTGAGAAAGACTGAAGGGACAACCCGAACTATGGTTAAAAATTGGGGCCTAGGGGCATGGCAAGCCCAATATGCTATCTCTTCATCCACCCACTGAGTGGCCTTACTTGAGGACTGGGCTCATCCTGAGGGTCACAATGTGTGTTTGTGACCAATGTGGCCCGCGAGCATGGGCGGGGCCTCATGGGCCACACTGGTTTCAACGACACTGAACGTTGGACAACATGCCAACCACAAGGTTTCTTGCCATGGGGAAGGAGTTCTGATTTCTGCATCACCTTCAACCTTGGGCACTGATTGGAGATAAGGTCTAGGTTCTGAAACCTGAAAACCGAGGTTGGGAAGAGATGACGACCTAAGGCCATGGCGTCTCGATGTGCTCAGTGTGCGGCCAGCTGTCTGGGAAGGGCCAGGGGGTCCAGGCTCAGGATGTGTCAGAAAGGGCATTAGTGACCTGGTCAGCCTTTATATTTGGGGTAATGCCAAGGTCGGTGCAGGTTGATCCTCATTTGGGGTTACTGGGTAGCCCCAGAGGACAATATTTTTCTTCTGGAGGGCCGGCAGAGTGCTGCATTGTAGTTCTGGATTGCCAAACTGGAGGGCTTGTGGGCCAGTAGTCTGACGACAAAAGTCTGAGAACACAAGCTAGGCTTAGGTTTCTGGGTGAGGCCATGGCAGGCACAATCTACAGACCTGAATCGAGATCTCGTGCATCTGAAGTCAAGGCGAGGATCAGACGATCGCTCAGGTTGGATTTTCTGTCCCTGATGGCCCCTTCATGAATGGGGGGGGGCATCACGAGGCCATGGGTGTTTTCCCACGATGGGAGTTGTGAGAAGCTTTAAACTGCAGAGAGTCTTTTGCAGGACAATTGAGACCTGTTGTTTGGCTCCAGGCCAATGATTCTGAGCAGGGTTCTAAGGATGGATGGATGGGTAGCCCACCTTGCATTCCAATTGTCTCCTAGCAACAAGACACGTTAGATCTCCTGGATCTGCGGGGAGCAACCAAAAACGTTGAGTTGAAATGGACACCCCTGGGGATGGGTCCTAACGTGCTTTTGTATCTATGGAGTCCTTGGAATGAAGCGGTGGCACTGGGGCCCTAAAGGGTTCCCCTAAACAGAGGCTTTGACACAGCTCCAACGTGCAAATTTCCCATGTGTAGATGAGATGTTTTCTGATGGGTGAGTCAAGAAACAGCTATATGCTGCTTTTGAAATCCAGGCCTCTGAGGAGAGATGCCTGGAAACCAAAGCAATGGATCTGATTAGTGCCTAGGGGCCTGTTCTTTCCTTTTTACCTCTGGGGACATCTGTCTATGGGTCTGAGTGCAGGTAGGTGCTCACTTGGGCTCAGATTGCCCCTGTTTTTCCTAGGAAGCCACCACTATTGAGATGGAGCAGGGATTTTGGAGGTTTATCCTATTAGAAGGGTTGTGGCCATTGGAATGGGCACACACAATTCCCTTGGAGAGGGCAAGTACAGTCCTCAGGTTTGGCTCCAGGGGCCCGAGCCTGTAGGTTGTGTAGGCCAGGGCTGTTTGGACAGTTGTCTGAAATCACAACTCGGCTTATGTTTCGGGTCATAGGTATGGCAGGACTGATGTACAGACCATGAGGAGAACTCTTCGGGATTTGAAAGAAGGGCGTTTGAGGCTCCTGCTCAAGTTTTTGTCTCTTGATATCGTGTCACTCACGGTCGTGGAATTTCTGGGTGACTTCATGGGAAATGGACGAGTCTTACTCTCTGGTGGTTTGGCCCCTTCCAAAGAGTTTGCGGTCATTCTGTGGGCTGGAAGAAGTCCGTTTTTTTTTGTTGTTGTTGTTGTTGTTTTCTTTTTTAACCTCAGGTGTCCCACCAAATGATGGATCCAGAGTAGAGCCCTGGGGAGGGGCGCCTGGGTAATCAGAAATCTGGTTAAAAATTGGGGCATAGGGACATGTCAAGCCCATTATGACATCAAATGGTTCAGCCACTGAGAGGACTTACTAGAGGACAGGACTCATGCTGAGGGTCACAATGTGTGTGTACGCCCTCATCGCACTCAAGAATGGGGGGGGGCCTCAGGGTGAATGCTGGTTTCTCCTGCACTGAACGTGCCAACCACAAGGATTCTTGCCATGGGTAAGGAGGAGTTCTGATTTCTGCATCACACTCATCCCTGGACAGTGATTGGAGATAAGGTCTCGGTTCTGAAGCCTGAAAACTGAGGTAGGGAAGAGATGATGACCTAAGGCCATGGCGGGTTTTATGTGTTTAGTGTGCGGTCAGCTTTCTGGGTGTTGGTCAGGAGGTCCGGGCTCAGGTTGTGTTCGACAGTGCATTAGTGCCCAGGTTAGACTATATAATTTGGGTAAAGTCGAGTGCTGTGTAGGTTTACCCTCATTTAAGGTGCCTGGGCAGCTCATGAGGCAATAATTTTTTTTCTAGAGGGCAGGCAAAGTGCTGCATTGTGGGTCCGGAATTGCCAAACTTGAGGGCTTCGGGGCCAGGAGTGTGAGGATGGAAGTCTGAGAAGACAAGCTAGACGTGGGTTTCAGGGCGAGGGCACGGCAGGTACCCCCTGCAGATCTGAACCACTATCTCATGCATCTGAAGTCAGGGCGAGGATCAGACTTTGGCTCAGGTTGGAGTTTCTTAGCAAACGGCCGCTTCATGTAGAAAGCGTAATCTCGAGGCCATTGAGGTTTTCCCACGTTGGGAGTTGTGGGATGCCCCCTTCAAGGATTCCTTCTGCGGGACAATTGAGACCTGTTGGACAGCTCCAGGACATCTCATATGGAATGACTCCAGAGCACCGTTCGCGGATGGATGCCTGGGAAGCCCGCCTCGCATTCCAATTGTCTCCTAGCAACAAGACAGTTTAGATCTGATGGCTCTGCCGGAGCAACCGGGGTGGCTGAGTTGAAATGGACTTTCCTGAGGATGGGTCCTAATGTGATTTTGTGTCCATGAGGGCCTTGGAATGGGGCGGTGGCACCGGGACCCTGAAGTACTCTCCTAAGCTTTGGACATGGCTCCCATGCACAGGTTTCCTTGTGGAGACGAGATGAGTTCTGATGGGTGCCTCAGGAAAACCCCTATGCTTGTATTGGAATCAGGCTTTTGAGGACACATGCCTGTAACCCAAAGCAATGGATCCTATTATGGCCTAGGGTCCTGTCTGGTTCAATCTTCTTCTCTGGGGACATCCATCTATGGTATGAGTGGAGGTCGATTATCAGCTGGTGTCAGACAGCCCTTGTTTGTTCCGGGCGAACTACACTATTGGGATGGCCTCAGGGTCGTTGGAGGTTTCTCCTAATTTGTACTATTTTGGACCATGTAATGGGCAGAATTCCCATGGATTAGTAGGCACAGTCCTAATGTGTGGCTCCAGGGGCCCAGCCTGCAGGGTGGTTGGCCCAAGACTTTGAGGACAGAAGTCTGGAAACACAAACTCAGCTTAGATTTGGAGACGTAGGTATGGCAGGCCCGATCTACAAACCATGAGAAGAACTTTTCAGGATATGAAGAAAGTGCTAGTCTGAGGCGCTTGCTCAGGCTTTTGTCTCTGGATTTTGTATCAGCGATGGCCGTGGAATGTAGGGGAGGCCTCATGGGCCATGGACGAATCTTCATCTCTGATGATTTGGCCCGATTCCCAATTGCTTTTCGTCAATCTGTGGGATGGGAGGACTCATTTAAGGTTTGTTACCTCAGGTGTCCCACCAAAAGAGGAAATCCAAAGCCAAGCCATGGGGAAGACTGAAGGGACAACCCGAACTATGGTTAAAAATTGGGGCCTAGGGGCATGGCAAGCCCAATATGCTATCTCTTAATCCAGCCACTGAGCGGCCTTACTTGAGGACTGGGCTCAGCCTGAGCGTCACAATGTGTGTTTGTGACCAATGTGGCCCGCGAGCATGGGCGGGGCCTCATGGGCCACACTGGTTTCAACTACACTGAACGTTGGACAACATGCCAACCACAAGGTTTCTTGCCATGGGAAGGAGTTCTGATTTCTGCATCACCTTCAACCCTGGGCAGTGATTGGAGATAAGGTCTAGGTTCTGAAACCTGAAAACCGAGGTTGGGAAGAGATGACGACCTAAGGCCATGGCGGCTGGATGTGCTCAGTGTGCGGCCAGCTGTCTGGGAGGGGGCAGGGGCTCCAGTCTCAGGCTGTGTCAGAAAGGGCATTAGTGCCCTGGTCAGCCTATGTATTTGGGGTACAGCCATGGTCGGTGCAGGTTGATCCTCATTTGGGGTTACTGGGTAGCCCCAGAGGACAATGTTTTTCTTCTGGAAGGCCGGCAGAATGCTGCATTGTAGTTCTGGATTGCCAAACTGGAGGGCTTGTGGGCCAGTAGTCTGACGACAAAAGTCTGAGAACACAAGCTAGGCTTAGTTTTCTGGGTGAGGCCATGGCAGGCACAATCTACAGACCTGAATCGAGATCTCGTGCATCTGAAGTCAGGGCGAGGATCAGACAATCGCTCAGGTTGGAGTTTCTGTCCCTGATGGCCCCTTCATGAATGGGGGGGGGGGGCATCACGAGGCCATGGGTGTTTTCCCACGATGGGAGTTGTGAGAAGTTCCAAACTGCAGAGAGTCTTCTGCAGGACATTTGAGACCTGTTTTTTGGCTCCAGACCATTGATTCTGAGCAGGGTTCTAAGGATGGATGGCTGGGTAGCCCACCTCGCATTCCAATTTTCTCCTAGCAACAAGACAGGTTAAATGTCCTGGATCTGTGGGGAGCAACCGAGGACGCTGTGTTGAAATGGACACCCCTAAGGATGGTTCCTAATGTGCTTTTGTGTCTATGGAGACCTTGGAATGAAGAGGTGGCACAGGTGCCCTAAAGGGTTCTCCTAAACAGAGGCTTTGACACAGCTCCAACGTGCACGTTTCCCATGTGTAGATGATGTTTTCTGATGGGTGAGTAAGAAACAACTATATGCTGCTTTTGAAATCCAGGCCTCTGAGGAGAGATGCCTGGAAACCAAAGCAATGGATCTGATTAGTGCCTAGGGGCCTGTTCTTTCCTTTTTACCTCTGGGGACATCTGTCTATGGGTCTGAGTGCAGGTAGGTGCTCAGTTGGGCTCAGATTGCCCCTGTTTTTCCTGGGAAGCCACCACTTTTGAGATGGATCAGGGACTTTGGAGGTTTATCCTATGAGAAGGGTTGTGGCCATTGGAATGGGCACACACAATTCCCTTGGAGAGGGCAAGTACAGTCCTCAGGTTTGGCTCCAGGGGCCTGAGCCTGTAGGTTGTGTAGGCCAGGGCTGTTTGGACAGTTGTCTGAAAACACAAACTCGGCTTATGTTTCGGGTCTTAGGTATGGCAGGACTGATGTACAGACCATGAGGAGAACTCTTCGGGATTTGAAAGAAGGGTGAGTGTGAGGATCCTTCTCAAGTTTTTGTCTCTTGATATCGTGTCACACATGTTGGTGGAATTTCTGGGTGACTTTATGGGTAATGGACGAGTCTTACTCTCTGGTGGTTTGGCCCCGTCCAAAGAGATTGGGGTCATTCTGTGGGCTGGAAGAAGTCCGTTTTTTGTTGTTGTTGTTGTTGTTGATGTTGTTTTCTTTTTTAACCTCAGGTGTCCCACCAAATGAGGGATTCCAGAATAGAGACCTGGGGAGGGGCGACTGGACAGTCAGAAATCTGGTTAAAAATTGGGGCCTAAGGACATGTCAAGCCCATTATGACATCTAAAGGTCCAGCCACTGAGAGGACTTACTAGAGGACAGGACTCATGCTGAGGGACACAATGCGTGTGTATGCCCTCGTCGCACTCAAGAATGGGCGGGGCCTCAGGGTGAATGCTGGTTTCTCCTACACTGATCGTTGGACAACGTGCCAACCACAAGGATTCTTGCCATGGGTAAGGAGGAGTTCTGATTTCTGCATAACATTCATCCCTGGGCAGTGATTGGAGAAAAGTTCTCATTTCTGAAGCCTGAAAACTGAGGTAGGGAAGAGATGATGACCTAAGGCCATGGCGGGTTTTATGTGCTCAGTGTGCGGTCAGCTTTCTGGGTGTTGGTCAGGAGGTCCGGGCTCAGGTTGTGTTCGACAGTGCATTAGTGCCCAGGTTAGACTATATAATTTGGGTAAGGTCGAGTGCTGTGTAGGTTTATCCTCATTTAAGGTGCCTGGGCAGCTCATGAGGCAATAATTTTTTTTTTTTCTAGATGGCCGGGAGAGTGCTGCATTGTGGGTCTGGAATTGCCAAATTTTAGGACTTCGGGGCCAGGAGTTTGAGGACGGAAGTGTGAGAAGACAAGCTAGACATGGGTTTCAGGGCGAGGGCACGACAGGTACCCCCTGCAGATTTGAACAAATATCTCATGCTTCTGAAGTCAGGGCGAGGATCAGACGTTGGCTCAGGTTGGAGTTCCTGTGCATGACGGCCGCTTTATGAAGGGAGCGGAATCTCGGGGCCATTGAGGTTTTCCCACGTTGGGAGTTGTGGGATGCCCCCTTCAAGGATTCCTTCTGCGGGACAATTGAGACCTGTTGGACAGCTCCAGGACATCCCATATGGAATGACTCCAGAGCACCGTTCACGGATGGATGCCTGGGAAGCCCGCCTCGCATTCCAATTGTCTCCTAGCAACAAGACAGTTTTGATCTGATGGCTCTGCCGGAGCAACCGGGGTGGCTGAGTTGAAATGGACTTTCCTGAGGATGGGTCCTAATGTGTTTTTGTGTCCATGAGGGCCTTGGAATGGGGCGGTGGCACCGGGACCCTGAAGTACTCTCCTAAGCTTTGGACATGGCTCTCATGCACAGGTTTCCTTGTGGAGACGAGATGAGTTCTGATGGGTGCCTCAGGAAAACCCCTATGCTCGTATTGGAATCAGGCTTTTGAGGACACATGCCTGTAACCCAAAGCAATGGATCCTATTATGGCCTAGGGTCCTGTCTGGTTCAATCTTCTTCTCTGGGGACATCCATCTATGGTATGAGTGGATGTCGATTATCAGCTGGTGTCAGACAGTCCTTGTTTGTTCCGGGCGACCTACACTATTGGGATGGCCTCAGGGACTTTGGAGGTTTCTCCTAATTTGTACGATTTTGGACCATGGAATGGGCAGAATTCCCATGGATTGGTAGGCACAGTCCTAATGTGTGGCTCCAGGCACCCAGCCTGGAGCGTGTGTGGCCCAAGACTTTGAGGACAGAAGTCTGAAAACACAAACTCAGCTTAGGTTTGGGGACGTAGGTATGGCAGGCCCGATCGACCAACCATGAGAAGAACTCTTCAAGATACGAAGAAAGTGCGAGTCTGAGGGCTTGCTCAGGCTTTTGTCTCTTGATTTTGTATCAGCGATAGCCGTGGATTGTCGGGGAGGCCTCATGGGCCATGGTCGAATCTTCCTCTCTGAGGATTTGGCCCGATTCCCAATTGCTTTTCGTCAATCTGTGGGATGGGAGGACTCATTTCAGGTTTGTTACCTCAGGTGTCCCACCAAAAGAGGAATTCCAAAGCAAAGCCGTGGGGAAGACTGAAGGGACAACCCGAACTATGGTTAAAAATTGGGGCCTAGGGGCATGGCAAGCCCAATATGCTATCTCTTCATCCAGCCACTGAGTGGCCTTACTTGAGGACTGGGCTCAGCCTGAGCGTCACAATGTGTGTTTGTGACCAATGTGGCCCGCGAGCATGGGCGGGGCCTCATGGGCCACACTGGTTTCAACGACACTGAACGTTGGACAACATGCCAACCACAAGGTTTCTTGCCATGGGGAAGGAGTTCTGATTTCTGCATCACCTTCATCCTTGGGCACTGATTGGAGATAAGGTCTAGGTTCTGAAACCTGAAAACCGAGATTGGGAAGAGATGACGACCTAAGGCCATGGCGGCTGGATTTGCTCAGTGTGCGGCCAGCTGTCTGGGAGAGGCCAGGGGCTCCAGGCTCAGGCTGTGTCACAAAGGGCATTAGTGCCCTGGTCAGCCTATGTATTTGGGGTACAGCCATGGTCGGTGCAGGTTGATCCTCATTTGGGGTTACTGGGTAGCCCCAGAGGACAATGTTTTTCTTCTGGAGGGCCGGCAGAGTGCTGCATTGTAGTTCTGGATTGCCAAACTGGAGGGCTTGTGGGCCAGTAGTCTGACGACAAAAGTCTGAGAACACAAGCTAGGCTTAGGTCTGGGTGAGGCCATGGCAGGCACAATCTACAGACCTGAATCGAGATCTCGTGCATCAGAAGTCAGCGCGAGGATCAGACGATCGCTCAGGTTGGAGTTTCTGTCCCTGATGGCCCCTTCATGAATGGGGGGGGGGGGGCATCACGAGGTTATGGGTGTTTTCCCACGATGGGAGTTGTGAGAAGCTGCAAACTGCAGAGAGTCTTCTGCAGGACAATTGAGACCAGTTGTTTGGCTCCAGACCAATGATTCTGAGCAGGGTTCTAAGGATGGAGGGCTGGGTAGCCCACCTCGCATTCCAATTGTCTCCTAGCAACAAGACAGGTTAAATGTCCTGGATCTGTGGGGAGCAACCGAGGACGCTGTGTTGAAATGGACACCCCTAAGGATGGTTCCTAATGTGCTTTTGTGTCTATGGAGACCTTGGAATGAAGAGGTGGCACTGGTGCCCTAAAGGGTTCTCCTAAACAGAGGCTTTGACACAGCTCCAACGTGCACGTTTCCCATGTGTAGATGAGATGTTTTCTGATGGGTGAGTCAAGAAACAGCTATATGCTGCTTTTGAAATCCAGGCCTCTGAGGAGAGATGCCTGGAAACCAAAGCAATGGATCTGATTAGTGCCTAGGGGCCTGTTCTTTCCTTTTTACCTCTGGGGACATCTGTCTATGGGTCTGAGTGCAGGTAGGTGTTCATTTGGGCTCAGATTGCCCCTGTTTTTCCTGGGAAGCCACCACTTTTGAGATGGATCAGGGACTTTGGAGGTTTATCCTATGAGAAGGGTTGTGGCCATTGGAATGGGCACACACAATTCCCTTGGAGAGGGCAAGTACAGTCCTCAGGTTTGGCTCCAGGGGCCTGAGCCTGTAGGTTGTGTAGGCCAGGGCTGTTTGGACAGTTGTCTGAAAACACAAACTCGGCTTATGTTTTGGGTCTTAGGTATGGCAGGACTGATGTACAGACCATGAGGAGAACTCTTCGGGATTTGAAAGAAGGGTGAGTGTGAGGATCCTTCTCAAGTTTTTGTCTCTTGATATCGTGTCACACATGGTCGTGGAATTTCTGGGTGACTTTATGGGAAATGGACGAGTCTTACTCTCTGGTGGTTTGGCCCCGTCCAAAGAGATTGGGGTCATTCTGTGGGCTGGAAGAAGTCCTTTTTTTGTTGTTGTTGTTGTTGTTGTTGTTTTTTTCTTTTTTAACCTCAGGTGTCCCACCAAATGAGGGATTCCAGTATAGAGACCTGGGGAGGGGCGACTGGACAATCAGAAATCTGGTTAAAAATTGGGGCCTAGGGACATGTCAAGCCCATTATGACATCTAATGGTCCAGCCACTGAGAGGACTTACTAGAGGACAGGACTCATGCTGAGGGTCACAATGCGTGTGTATGCCCTCGTCGCACTCAAGAATGGGCGGGGCCTCAGGGTGAATGCTGGTTTCTCCTACACTGAACGTTGCACAACGTGCCAACCACAAGGGTTCTTGCCATGGGTAAGGAGGAGTTCTGATTTCTGCATCACACTCACCCCTGGGCAGTGATTGGAGATAAGGTCTCGGTTCTGAAGCCTGAAAACTGAGGTAGGGAAGAGATGATGACCTAAGGCCATGGCGGGTTTTATGTGTTCAGTGTGCGGTCAGCTTTCTGGGTGTTGGTCAGGAGGTCCGGGCTCAGGTTGTGTTCGACAGTGCATTAGTGCCCAGGTTAGACTATATAATTTGGGTAAAGTCGAGTGCTGTGTAGGTTTACCCTCATTTAAGGTGCCTGGGCAGCTCATGAGGCAATAATTTTTTTTCTAGAGGGCAGGCAGAGTGCTGCATTGTGGGTCCGGAATTGCCAAACTTGAGGGCTTCGGGGCCAGGAGTGTGAGGACGGAAGTCTGAGAAGACAAGCTAGACTTGGGTTTCAGGGCGAGGGCACGGCAGGTACCCCCTGCAGATCTGAACCAATATCTCATGCATCTGAAGTCAGAGCGAGGATCAGACGTTGGCTCAGGTTGGAGTTTCTGAGCATGACGGCCGCTTCATGAAGGGAGTGGAATCTCGAGGCCATTGAGGTTTTCCCACGTTGGGAGTTGTGGGATGCCCCCTTCAAGGATTCCTTCTGCGGGACAATTGAGACCTGTTGGACAGCTCCAGGACATCCCATATGGAATGACTCCAGAGCACCGTTCGCGGATGGATGCCTGGGAAGCCCGCCTCGCATTCCAATTGTCTCCTAGCAACAAGACAGTTTAGATCTGATGGCTCTGCTGGAGCAACCGGGGTGGCTGAGTTGAAATGGACTTTCCTGAGGATGGGTCCTAATGTGTTTTTGTGTCCATGAGTGCCTTGGAATGGGGCGGTGGCACCGGGACCCTGAAGTACTCTCCTAAGCTTTGGACATGGCTCCCATGCACAGGTTTCCTTGTGGAGACGAGATGAGTTCTGATGGGTGCCTCAGGAAAACCCCTATGCTCGTATTGGAATTAGGCTTTTGAAGACACATGCCTGTAACCCAAAGCAATGGATCCTATTATGGCCTACGGTCCTGTCTGGTACAATCTTCTTCTCTGGGGACATCCATCTATGGTATGAGTGGAGGGGGATTATCAGCTGGTGTCAGACAGCCCTTGTTTGTTCCGGGCGACCTACACTATTGGGATGGCCTCAGGGACTTTGGAGGTTTCTCGTAATTTGTACTATTTTGGACCATGGAATGGGCAGAATTCCCATGGATTGGTAGGCACAGTCCTAATGTGTGGCTCCAGGGGCCCAGCCTGCAGGGTATTTGGCCCAAGACTTTGAGGACAGAAGTCTGAAAACACAAACTCAGCTTAGGTTTGGGGACGTAGGTATGGCAGGCCCGATCTACAAACCATGAGAAGAACTCTTCAGGATATGAAGAAAGTGCTAGTCTGAGGCGCTTGCTCAGGCTTTTGTCTCTGGATTTTGTTTCAGCGATGGCCGTGGAATGTCGGGGAGGCCTCATGGGCCATGGACGAATCTTCCTCTCTGAGGATTTGGCCCGATTCCCAATTGCTTTTCGTCAATCTGTTGGATGGGAGGACTCATTTCAGTTTTGTTACCTCAGGTGTCCCACCAAAAGAGGAATTCCAAAGCCAAGCCGTGGGGAAGACTGAAGGGTCAACCCGAATTATGGTTAAAAATTGGGGCCTATGGGCATGGCAAGACCAATATGCTATCTCTTCATCCAGCCACTGAGCGGCCTTACTTGAGGACTAGGCTCAGCCTGAGCGTCACAATGTGTGTTTGTTACCAATGTGGCCCGTGAGCATGGGCGGGGCCTCATGGGCAACACTGGTTTCAACGAAAATGAACGTTGGACAACATGCCAACCACAAGGTTTCTTGCCATGGGGAAGGAGTTCTAATTTTTGCATCACCTTCAACCCTGGGCAGTGATTGGAGTAAGGTCTAGGTTCTGAAACCTGAAAACCGAGGTTGGGAAGAGATGACGACCTAAGGCCATGGCGGCTCGATGTGCTCAGTTTGCGGCCAGCTGTCTGGGAGGTTCCAGGGGGTCCAGGCTCAGGCTGTGTCAGAAAGGGCATTAGTGCCCTGGTCAGCCTATGCATTTGGGGTACAGCCATGGTCGGTGCAGGTTGATCCTCATTTGGGGTTACTGGGTAGCCCCAGAGGACAATGTTTTTCTTCTGGAGGGCCGGCAGAGTGCTGCATTGTAGTTCTAGATTGCCAAACTGGAGGGCTTGTGGGCCAGAAGTCTGACGACAAAAGTCGGAGAACACAAGCTAGGCTTAGGTTTCTGGGTGAGGCCTTGGCAGGCACAATCTACAGACCTGAATCGAGATCTCGTGCATCTGAAGTCAGGGCGAGGATCAGACGATCGCTCAGGTTGGAGTTTCTGTCCCTGATGGTCCCTTCATGAATGGGGGGGTCATCACGAGGCCATGGGTGTTTTCCCACTATGGGAGTTGTGAGAAGCTCCAAACTGCAGAGAGTCTTCTGCAGGACAATTGAGACCTGTTGTTTGGCTCCAGGCCAATTAATCTGAGCAGGGTACTAAGGATGGATGGCTGGGTAGCCCACCTTGCATTCCAATTGTCTCCTAGCAACAAGACAGGTTAGATCTCCTGGATCTGTGGGGAGCAACCGAGGACGCTGAGTTGAAATGGACACCCCTGAGGTTGGGTCCTAACGTGCTTTTGTGTCTATGGAGACCTTGGAATGAAGCGGTGGCACTGGGGCCCTAAAGGGTTCTCCTAAATAAAGGCTTTGACACAGCTCCAACTTGCAAGTTTCCCATGTGTAGATGAGATGTTTTCTGATGGGTGAGTCAAGAAACAGCTATATGCTGCTTTTGAAATCCAGGCCTCTGAGGAGAGATGCCTGGAAACCAAAGCAAGGATCTGATTAGTGCCTAGGGGCCTGTTCTTTCCTTTTTACCTCTGGGGACATCTGTCTATGGGTCTGAGTGCAGGTAGGTGCTCGTTGGGCTTAGATTGCCCCTGTTTTTCCTGGGAAGCCACCACTATTGAGATGGATCAGGGAATTTGGAGGTTTATCCTATGAGAAGGGTTGTGGCCATTGGAATGGGCACACACAATTCCCTTGGAGAGGGCAAGTACAGTCCTCAGGTTTGGCTCCAGGGGCCTGAGCCTGTAGGTTGTGTAGGCTAGGGCTTTTTGGACAGTTGTCTGAAAACACAAACTCGGCTTATATTTCGGGTCATAGGTATGGCAGTACTGATCTACAGACCATGAGGAGAACTCTTAGGGATTTGAAGGAAGGGCGAGTGTGAGGCTCTGCTCAAGTTTTTGTCTCTGGATATCGTGTCACTCATGGTCGTGGAATTTCTGGGTGTCTTCATGGGAAATGGAGGAGTCTTACTCTCTGGTGGTTTGGCCCCGTCCAAAGAGTTTGGGGTCATTCTGTGGGCTGGAAGAAGTCCGTTTTTTGTTGTTGTTGTTGTTGTTGTTGTTTTCTTTTTTAACCTCAGGTGTCCCACCAAATGATGGATTCCAGAGTAGAGCCCTGGGGAGGGGCGCCTGGACAATCAGAAATCTGGTTAAAAATTGGGGCCTAGGGACATGTCAAGCCCCTTATGACATCTAATGGTTCAGCCACTGAGAGGACTTACTAGAGGACAGGACTCATGCTGAGGGTCACAATGCGTGTGTATGCCCTCATCGCACTCAAGAATGGGCGGGGCCTCAGGGTGAATGCTGGTTTCTCCTACACTGAACGTGCCAACCACAAGGATTCTTGCCATGGTAAGGAGGAGTTCTGATTTCTGCATCACACTCACCCCTGGGCAGTGATTGGAGATAAGGTCTCGGTTCTGAAGCCTGAAAACTGAGGTAGGGAAGAGATGATGACCTAAGGCCATGGCGGGTTTTATGTGCTCAGTGTGTGGTTAGCTTTCTGGGTGTTGGTCAGGAGGTCCGGGCTCAGGTTGTGTTCGACAGTGCATTAGTGCCCAGGTTAGACTATATAATTTGGGTAAAGTCGAGTGCTGTGTAGGTTTACCCTCATTTAAGGTGCCTGGGCAGCTCATGAGGCAATAATTTTTTTTCTAGAGGGCAGGAAGAGTGCTGCATTGTGGGTCCGGAATTACCAAACTTGAGGGCTTCGGGGCCAGGAGTGTGAGGACGGAAGTCTGAGAAGACAAGCTAACTTGGGTTTCAGGGCGAGGGCACGGCAGGTACCCCCTGCAGATCTGAACCAATATCTCACGCATCTGAAGTCAGGGCGAGGATCAGACGTTGGCTCAGGTTGGAGTTTCTGAGCATGACGGCCGCTTCATGAAGGGAGCGGAATCTCGAGGCCATTGAGGTTTTCACACGTTGGGAGTTGTGGGATGCCCCCTTCACGGATTCCTTCTGCGGGACAATTGAGACCTGTTGGACAGCTCCAGGACATCCCATATGGAATGACTCCAGAGCACCGTTCGCGGATGGATGCCTGGGAAGCCTGCCTCGCATTCCAATTGTCTCCTAGCAACAAGACTGTTTAGATCTGATGGCTCTGCCGGAGCAACCGGGGTGGCTGAGTTGAAATGGACTTTCCTGGGGATAGGTACTAATGTGTTTTTGTGTCCATGAGGGCCTTGGAATGGGGCGGTGGCACCGGGACCCTGAAGTACTCTCCTAAGCTTTGGACATGGCTCCCATGCACAGGTTTCTTGTGGAGACGAGATGAGTTCTGATGGGTGCCTCAGGAAAACTCCTATGCTCGTATTGGAATCAGGCTTTTGAGGACACATGCCTGTAACCCAAAGCAATGGATCCTATTATGGCCTAGGGTCCTGTCTGGTACAATCTTCTTCTCTGGGGACATCCATCTATGGTATGAGTGGAGGGTGATTATCAGCTGGTGTCAGACAGCCCTTTTTTGTTCCGGGCGACCTACACTATTGGGATGGCCTCAGGGACTTTGGAGGTTTCTCTTAATTTGTACTATTTTGGACCATGGTATGGGCAGAATTCCCATGGATTGGTAGGCACAGTCCTAATGTTTGGCTCCAGGGGCCCAGCCTGCAGGGTGGTTGGCCCAAGACTTTGAGGACAGAAGTCTGGAAACACAAACTCAGCTTAGATTTGGGGACGTAGGTATGGCAGGCCCGATCTACAAACCATGAGAAGAACTTTTCAGGATATGAAGAAAGTGCGAGTCTGAGGCGCTTGCTCAGGCTTTTGTCTCTGGATTTTGTATCAGCGATGGCCGTGGAATGTCGGGGAGGCCTCATGGGCCATGGACGAATCTTCCTCTCTGAGGATTTGGCCTGATTCCCAATTGCTTTTCGTCAATCAGTGGGATGGGAGGACTCATTTCAGTTTTGTTAACTCAGGTGTCCCACCAAAAGAGGAATTCCAATGCCAAGCCGTGGGGAAGACTGAAGGGTCAACCCGAACTATGGTTAAAAATTGGGGCCTAGGGGCATGGCAAGTCCAATATGCTATCTCTTCATCCAGCCACTGAGCGGCCTTACTTGAGGACTGGGCTCAGCCTGAGCGTCACAATGTGTGTTTGTGACCAATGTGTCCCGCGAGCATGGGCGGGGCCTCATGGGCCACACTGGTTTCAACTACACTGAACGTTGGACAACATGCCAACCACAAGGTTTCTTGCCATGGGGAAGGAGTTCTGATTTCTGCATCACCTTCAACCCTGGGCAGTGATTAGAGATAAGGTCTAGGTTCTGAAACCTGAAAACCGAGGTTGGGACGAGATGACGACCTAAGGCCATGGCGTCTCGATGTGCTCAGTGTGCGGCCAGCTGTCTGGGAGGGTCCAGGGGGTCCAGGCTCAGGCTGTGTCAGAAAGGGCATTAGTGCCCTGGTCAGCCTATGTATTTGGGGTACAGCCATGGTCGGTGCAGGTTATCCTCATTTGGGGTTACTGGGTAGCTCCAGAGGACAATGTTTTCTTCTGGAGGGCCGGCAGAGTGCTGCACTGTAGTTCTGGATTGCCAAACTGGAGGGCTTATGGGCCAGTAGTCTGACGACAAAAGTCTGAGAACACAAGCTAGGCTTAGGTTTCTGGGTGAGGCCATGGCAGGCATAATCTATAGACCTGAATCGAGATCTCGTGCATCTGAAGTCAGGGCGAGGATCAGACGATCGCTCAGGTTGGAGTTTCTGTCCCTGATGGCCCCTTCATGAATGGGGGGGGGGCTTCACGAGGCCATGGGTGTTTTCCCACGATGGGAGTTGTGAGAAGATCCAAATTGCAGAGAGTCTTCTGCAGGACAATTGAGACCTGTTGTTTGGCTCCAGGCCAATGATTCTGAGCAGGGTTCTAAGGATGGATGGCTGGGTAGCCCACCTCGCATTCCAATTGTCTCCTAGCAACAAGACAGGTTAGATCTCCTGGATCTGTGTGGAGCAACCGAGGACGCTGAGTTGAAATGGACACCCCTGGGGATGGGTCCTAACGTGCTTTTGTGTCTATGGAGACCTTGGAATGAAGCGGTGGCACTGGGGCCCAAAAGGGTTCTCCTAAACAAAGGCTTTGACACAGCTCCAACGTGCAAGTTTCCCATGTGTAGATGAGATGTTTTCTGATGGGTGAGTCAAGAAACAGCTATATGCTGCTTTTGAAATCCAGGCCTCTGAGGAGAGATGCCTGGAAACCAAAGCAATGGATCCGATTAGTGCCTAGGGGCCTGTTCTTTCCTTTTTACCTCTGGGGACATCTGTCTATGGGTCTGAGTGCAGGTAGGTGCTCAGTTGGGGTCAGATTGCCCCTGTTTTTCCTGCGAAGCCACCACTATTGAGATGGATCAGGGACTTTGGAGGTTTATCCTATGAGAAGGGTTGTGGCCATTGGAATGGGCACACACAATTCCCTTGGAGAGGGCAAGTACATTCCTCAGGTTTGGCTCCAGGGGCCTGAGCCTGTAGGTTGTGTAGGCCAGGGCTGTTAGGACAGTTGTCTGAAAACACAAACTCGGCTTATGTTTCGGGTCATAGGTATGGCAGGACTGATCTACAGACCATGAGGAGAACTCTTCGGGACTTGAAAGAAGGGCTAGTGTGAGGCTCTGCTCAAGTTTTTGTCCTGGATATCGTGTCACTCATGGTCGGTGAATTTCTGGGTGTCTTCATGGGAAATGGACGAGTCTTACTCTCTTTTGGTTTGGCCCCTTCCAAAGAGTTTGCGGTCATTCAGTGGGCTGGAAGAAGTCCGTTTTTTTTTTTTTGTTGTTGTTGTTGTTGTTTTTTTCTTTTTTAACCTCAGGTGTCCCACCAAATGATGGATTCCAGAGTAGAGCCCTGGGGAGTGGCGACTGGACAATCAGAAATCAGGTTAAAAATTGGGGCCTAGGGACATGTCAAGCCCATTATGACATCTAATGGTCCAGCCACTGAGAGGACTTACTAGAGGACAAGACTCATGCTGAGGGTCACAATGCGTGCGTATGCCCTCATCGCACTCAAGAATGGGCGGGGCCTCAGGGTGAATGCTGGTTTCTCCTACACTGAACGTTGGACAACGTGCCAACCACAAGGGTTCTTGCCATGGGTAAGGAGGAGTTCTGTTTTCTGCATCACACTCACCCCTGGGCAGTGATTGGAGATAAGGTCTCGGTTCTGAAGCCTGAAAACTGAGGTAGGGAAGAGATGATGACCTAATGCCATGGCGGGTTTTATGTGTTCAGTGTGCGGTCAGCTTTCTGGGTGTTAGTCAGGAGGTCCGGGCTCAGGTTGTGTTCGACAGTGCATTAGTGCCCAGGTTAGACTATATAATTTGGGTAAAGTCGAGTGCTGTGTAGGTTTACCCTCATTTAAGGTGCCTGGGCAGCTCATGAGGCAATAATTTTTTTTCTAGAGGGCAGGCAGAGTGCTGCATTGTGGGTCCGGAATTGCTAAACTTGAGGGCTTCGGGGCCAGGAGTGTGAGGACGGAAGTCTGAGAAGACAAGCTAGACTTGGGTTTCAGGGCGAGGGCACGGCAGGTACCCCCTGCAGATCTGAACCAATATCTCATGCATCTGAAGTCAGGGCGAGGATCAGACGTTGGCTCAGGTTGCAGTTTCTGAGCATGACGGCCGCTTCATGAAGGGAGCGGAATCTCGAGGCCATTGAGGTTTTCCCACGTTGGGAGTTGTGGGATGCCCCCTTCAAGGATTCCTTCTGCGGGACAATTGAGACCTGTTGGACAGCTCCAGGACATCCCATATGGAATGACTCCAGAGCACCGTTCGCGGATAGATGCCTGGGAAGCCCGCCTCGCATTCCAATTGTCTCCTTGCAACAAGACAGTTTAGATCTGATGGCTCTGCCGGAGCAACCGGGGTGGCTGAGTTGAAATGGACTTTCCTGAGGATGGGTCCTAATGTGTTTTTGTGTCCATGAGGGCCTTGGAATGGGGCGGTGGCACCGGGACCCTGAAGTACTCTCCTAAGCTTTGGACATGGCTCCCATGCACAGGTTTCCTTGTGGAGACGAGTTGAGTTCTGATGGGTGCCTCAGGAAAACTCCTATGCTCGTATTGGAATCAGGCTTTTGAGGACACATGCCTGTAACCCAAAGCAATGGATCCTATTATGGCCTAGGGTCCTGTCTGGTACAATCTCCTTCTCTGGGGACATCCATCTATGGTATGAGTGGAAGGTGATTATCAGCTGGTGTCAGACAGCCCTTGTTTGTTCCGGGCGACCTACACTATTGGGATGGCCTCAGGGACTTTGGAGGTTTCTCTTAATTTGTACTATTTTGGACCATGGAATGGGCAGAATTCCCATGGATTGGTAGGCACAGTCCTAATGTGTGGCTCCAGGGGCCCAGCCTGCAGGGTGGTTGGCCCAAGACTTTGAGGACAGAAGTCTGAAAACACAAACTCAGCTTAGGTTTGGGGACGTAGGTATGGCAGGCCCGATCTACAAACCATGAGAAGAACTCTTCAGGATATGAAGAAAGTGCGAGTCTGAGGCGCTTGCTCAGGCTTTTGTCTCTGGATTTTGTATCAGCGATGGCCGTGGAATTTCGGGGAGGCCTCATGGGCCATGGACGAATCTTCCTCTCTGAGGATTTGGCCCGATTCCCAATTGCTTTTCGTCAATCAGTGGGATGGGAGGACTCATTTCAGTTTTGTTAACTCAGGTGTCCCACCAAAAGAGGAATTCCAATGCCAAGCCGTGGGGAAGACTGAAGGGTCAACCCGAACTATGGTTAAAAATTGGGGCCTTGGGGCATGGCAAGCCCAATATGCTATATCTTCATCCAGCCACTGAGCGGCCTTACTTGAGGACTGGGCTCAGCCTGAGCGTCACAATGTGTGTTTGTGACCAATGTGTCCCGCGAGCATGGGCGGGGCCTCATGGGCCACACTGGTTTCAACTACACTGAACGTTGGACAACATGCCAACCACAAGGTTTCTTGCCATGGGGAAGGAGTTCTGATTTCTGCATCACCTTCAACCCTGGGCAGTGATTGGAGATAAGGTCTAGGTTCTGAAACCTGAAAACCGAGGTTGGGACGAGATGACGACCTAAGGCCATGGCGTCTCGATGTGCTCAGTGTGCGGCCAGCTGTCTGGGAGGGTCCAGGGGGTCCAGGCTCAAGCTGTGTCAGAAAGGGCATTAGTGCCCTGGTCAGCCTATGTATTTGGGGTACAGCCATGGTCGGTGCAGGTTATCCTCATTTGGGGTTACTGGGTAGCCCCTGAGGACAATGTTTTTCTTCTGGAGGGCCGGAAGAGTGCTGCACTGTAGTTCTGGATTGCCAAACTGGAGGGCTTGTGGGCCAGTAGTCTGACGACAAAAGTCTGAGAACACACTAGGCTTAGGTTTCTGGGTGAGGCCATGGCAGGCACAATCTACAGACCTGAATCGAGATCTCGTGCATCTGAAGTCAGGGCGAGGATCAGACGATCCCTCAGGTTGGAGTTTCTGTCCCTGATGGCCCCTTCATGAATGGGGGGGGGGGCTTCACGAGGCCATGGGTGTTTTCCCACGATGGGAGTTGTGAGAAGCTCCAAACTGCATAGAGTCTTCTGCAGGACAATTGAGACCTGTTGTTTGGCTCCAGGCCAATGATTCTGAGCAGGGTTCTAAGGATGGATGGCTGGGTAGCCCACCTCGCATTCCAATTGTCTCCTACAACAAGACAGGTTAGATCTCCTGGATCTGTGGGGAGCAACCGAGGACGCTGAGTTGAAATGGACACCCCTGGGGATGGGTCCTAACGTGCTTTTGTGTCTATGGAGACCTTGGAATGAAGCGGTGGCACTGGGGCCCAAAAGGGTTCTCCTAAACAAAGGCTTTGACACAGCTCCAACGTGCAAGTTTCCCATGTGTAGATGAGATGTTTTCTGATGGGTGAGTCAAGAAACAGCTATATGCTGCTTTTGAAATCCAGGCCTCTGAGGAGAGATGCCTGGAAACCAAAGCAATGGATCTGATTAGTGCCTAGGGGCCTGTTCTTTCCTTTTTACCTCTGGGGACATCTGTCTATGGGTCTGAGTGCAGGTAGGTGCTCAGTTGGGGTCAGATTGCCCCTGTTTTTCCTGCGAAGCCACCACTATTGAGATGGATCAGGGACTTTGGAGGTTTATCCTATGAGAAGGGTTGTGGCCATTGGAATGGGCACACACAATTCCCTTGGAGAGGGCAAGTACAGTCCTCAGGTTTGGCTCCAGGGGCCTGAGCCTGTAGGTTGTGTAGGCCAGGGCTGTTTGGACAGTTGTCTGAAAACACAAACTCGGCTTATGTTTCGGGTCATAGGTATGGCAGGACTGATCTACAGACCATGAGGAGAACTCTTCGGGATTTGAAAGAAGGGCTAGAGTGAGGCTCTGCTCAAGTTTTTGTCCTGGATATCGTGTCACTCATGGTCGTTGAATTTCTGGGTGTCTTCATGGGAAATGGACGAGTCTTACTCTCTTGTGGTTTGGCCAAGTCCAAAGAGTTTGCCTTCATTCTGTGGGTTGGAAGAAGTCCGTTTTTTTTTTTTTGTTGTTGTTGTTGTTGTTTTCTTTTTTAACCTCAGGTGTCCCACCAAATGATGGATTCCAGAGTAGAGCCCTGGGGAGGGGCAACTGGACAATCAGAAATCAGGTTAAAAATTGGTGCCTAGGGACATGTCAAGCCCATTATGACATCTAATGGTCCAGCCACTGAGAGGACTTACTAGAGGACAGGACTCATGCTGAGGGTCACAATGCGTGTGTATGCCCTCATCGCACTCAAGAATGGGCGGGGCCTCAGGGTGAATGCTGGTTTCTCCTACACTGAACGTTGGACAATGTGCCAACCACAAGGGTTCTTGCCATGGGTAAGGAGGAGTTCTGATTTCTGCATCACACTCACCCCTGGGCAGTGATTGGAGATAAGGTCTCGGTTCTGAAGCCTGAAAACTGAGGTAGGGAAGAGATGATGACCTAAGGCCATGGCGGGTTTTATGTGCTCAGTGTGCGGTCAGCTTTCTGGGTGTTGGTCAGGAGGTCCGGGCTCAGGTTGTGTTCGACAGTGCATTAGTGCCCAGGTTAGACTATATAATTTGGGTAAAGTCGAGTGCTGTGTAGGTTTACCCTCATTTAAGGTGCCTGGGCAGCTCATGAGGCAATAATTTTTTTTCTAGAGGGCAGGCAGAGTGCTGCATTGTGGGTCCGGAATTGCCAAACTTGAGGGCTTCGGGGCCAGGAGTGTGAGGACGGAAGTCTGAGAAGACAAGCTAACTTGGGTTTCAGGGCGAGGGCACGGCAGGTACCCCCTGCAGATCTGAACCAATATCTCATGCATCTGTAGTCAGGGCGAGGATCAGACGTTGGCTCAGGTTGGAGTTTCTGAGCATGACGGCCGCTTCATGAAGGGAGCGGAATCTCGAGGCCATTGAGGTTTTCCCACGTTGGGAGTTGTGGGATGCCCCCTTCAAGGATTCCTTCTGCGGGACAATTGAGACCTGTTGGACAGCTCCAGGACATCCCATATGGAATGACTCCAGAGCACCGTTCGCGGATAGATGCCTGGGAAGCCCGCCTCGCATTCCAATTGTCTCCTAGCAACAAGACAGTTTAGATCTGATGGCTCTGCCGGAGCAACCGGGGTGGCTGAGTTGAAATGGACTTTCCTGAGGATGGGTCCTAATGTGTTTTTGTGTCCATGAGGGCCTTGGAATGGGGCGGTGGCACCGGGACCCTGAAGTACTCTCCTAAGCTTTGGACATGGCTCCCATGCACAGGTTTCCTTGTGGAGACGAGATGAGTTCTGATGGGTGCCTCAGGAAAACTCCTATGCTCGTATTGGAATCAGGCTTTTGAGGACACATGCCTGTAACCCAAAGCAATGGATCCTATTATGGCCTAGGGTCCTGTCTGGTACAATCTCCTTCTCTGGGGACATCCATCTATGGTATGAGTGGAGGGTGATTATCAGCTGGTGTCAGACAGCCCTTTTTTGTTCCGAGCGACCTACACTATTGGGATGGCCTCAGGGACTTTGGAGGTTTCTCTTAATTTGTAATATTTTGGACCATGGAATGGGCAGAATTCCCATGGATTGGTAGGCACAGTCCTAATGTGTGGCTCCAGGGGCCCAGCCTGCAGGGTGGTTGGCCCAAGACTTTGAAGACAGAAGTCTGAAAACACAAACTCAGCTTAGATTTGGGGACGTAGGTATGGCAGGCCCGATCTACAAACCATGAGAAGAACTCTTCAGGATATGAAGAAAGTGAGAGTCTGAGGCGCTTGCTCAGGCTTTTGTCTCTGGATTTTGTATCAGCGATGGCCGTGGAATGTCGGGGAGGCCTCATGGGCCATGGACGAATCTTCCTCTCTGAGGATTTGGCCCGATTCCCAATTGCTTTTCGTCAATCTGTGGGATGGGAGGACTCATTTCAGTTTTGTTAACTCAGGTGTCCCACCAAAAGAGGAATTCCAATGCCAAGCCGTGGGGAAGACTGAAGGGTCAACCCGAACTATGGTTAAAAATTGGGGCCTAGGGGCATGGCAAGCCCAATATGCTATCTCTTCATCCAGCCACTGAGCGGCCTTACTTGAGGACTGGGCTCAGCCTGAGCGTCACAATGTGTGTTTGTGACCAATGTGTCCCGCGAGCATGGGCGGGGCCTCATGGGCCACACTGGTTTCAACTACACTGAACGTTGGACAACATGCCAACCACAAGGTTTCTTGCCTTGGGGAAGGAGTTCTGATTTCTGCATCACCTTCAACCCTGGGCAGTGATTGGAGATAAGGTCTAGGTTCTGAAACCTGAAAACCGAGGTTGGGAAGAGATGACGACCTAAGGCCATGGCGTCTCGATGTGCTCAGTGTGCGGCCAGCTGTCTGGGAGGGTCCAGGGGGTCCAGGCTCAGGCTGTGTCAGAAAGGGCATTAGTGCCCTGGTCAGCCTATGTATTTGGGGTACAGCCATGGTCGGTGCAGGTTATCCTCATTTGGGGTTACTGGGTAGCCACAGAGGACAATGTTTTTCTTCTGGAGGGCCGGCAGAGTGCTGCACTGTAGTTCTGGATTGCCAAACTGGAGGGCTTGTGGGCCCGTAGTCTGACGACAAAAGTCTGAGAACACAAGCTAGGCTTAGGTTTCTGGGTGAGGCCATGGCAGGCACAATCTACAGACCTGAATCGAGATCTCGTGCATCTGAAGTCAGGGCAAGGATCAGACGATCGCTCAGGTTGGAGTTTCTGTCCCTGATGGCCCCTTCATGAATGGGGGGGGGCTTCACGAGGCCATGGGTGTTTTCCCACGATGGGAGTTGTGAGAAGCTCCAAACTGCAGAGAGTCTTCTGCAGGACAATTGAGACCTGTTGTTTGGCTCCAGGCCAATGATTCTGAGCAGGGTTCTAAGGATGGATGGCTGGGTAGCCCACCTCGCATTCCAATTGTCTCCTAGCAACAAGACAGGTTAGATCTCCTGGATCTGTGTGGAGCAACCGAGGATGCTGAGTTGAAATGGACACCCCTGGGGATGGGTCCTAACGTGCTTTTGTGTCTATGGAGACCTTGGAATGAAGCGGTGGCACTGGGGCCCAAAAGGGTTCTCCTAAACAAAGGCTTTGACACAGCTCCAACGTGCAAGTTTCCCATGTGTAGATGAGATGTTTTCTGATGGGTGAGTCAAGAAACAGCTATATGCTGCTTTTGAAATCCAGGCCTCTGAGGAGAGATGCCTGGAAACCAAAGCAATGGATCTGATTAGTGCCTAGGGGCCTGTTCTTTCCTTTTTACCTCTGGGGACATCTGTCTATGGGTCTGAGTGCAGGTAGGTGCTCAGTTGGGGTCAGATTGCCCCTGTTTTTCCTGGGAAGCCACCACTTTTGAGATGCATCAGGGACTTTGGAGGTTTATCCTATTAGAAGGGTTGTGGCCATTGGAATGGGCACACACAATTCCCTTGGAGAGGGCAAGTACAGTCCTCAGGTTTGGCTCCAGGGGCCCGAGCCTGTAGGTTGTGTAGGCCAGGGCTGTTTGGACACTTGTCTGAAAACACAAACTCGGCTTATGTTTCGGTCATAGGTATGGCAGTACTGATCTACAGACCATGAGGAGAACTCTTAGGGATTTGAAGGAAGGGCGAGTGTGAGGCTCTGCTCAAGTTTTTGTCTCTGGACATCGTGTCACTCATGGTCGTGGAATTTCTGGGTGTCTTCATGGGAAATGGACGAGTCTTACTCTCTGGTGGTTTGGCCCCGTCCAAAGAGTTTGGGGTCATTCTGTGGGCTGGAAGAAGTCCGTTTTTGTTGTTGTTGTTGTTGTTGTTGTTTTCTTTTTTAACCTCACGTGTCCCAACAAATTATGGATTCCAGAGTAGAGCCCTGGGAGGTTAGCGCCTGGACAATCAGAAATCTGGTTAAAAATTGGGGCCTAGGGACATGCCAAGCCCATTATGACATCTAATGGTCCAGCCACTGAGAGGACTTACTAGAGGACAGGACTCATGCTGAGGGTCACAATGCGTGTGTATGCCCTCATCGCACTCAAGAATGGGCGGGGCCTCCGGGTGAATGCTGGTTTCTCCTACACTGAACGTGCCAACCACAAGGATTCTTGCCATGGGTAAGGAGGAGTTCTGATTTCTGCATCACACTCACCCCTGGGCAGTGATTGGAGATAAGGTCTCGGTTCTGAAGCCTGAAAACTGAGGTAGGGAAGAACTATGACCTAAGGCCATGGCGGGTTTTATGTGCTCAGTGTGCGGTCAGCTTTCTGGGTGTGGTCAGGAGGTCCGGGCTCAGGTTGTGTTCGACAGTGCATTAGTGCCCAGGTTAGACTATATAATTTGGGTAAAGTCGCGTGCTGTGTAGGTTTACCCTCATTTAAGGTGCCTGGGCAGCTCATGAGGCAATAATTTTTTTTCTAGAGGGCAGGCAGAGTGCTGCATTGTGGGTCCGGAATTGCCAAACTTGAGGGCTTCGGGGCCAGGAGGAAGTCTGAGGACGGAAGTCTGAGAAGACAAGCTAACTTGGGTTTCAGGGCGAGGGCACGGCAGGTACCCCCTGCAGATCTGAACCAATATCTCATGCATCTGAAGTCAGGGCGAGGATCAGACGTTGGCTCAGGTTGGAGTTTCTGAGCATGACGGCCGCTTCATGAAGGGAGCGGAATCTCGAGGCCATTGAGGTTTTCCCACGTTGGGAGTTGTGGGATGCCCCCTTCAAGGATTCCTTCTGCGGGACAATTGAGACCTGTTGGACAGCTCCAGGACATCCCATATGGAATGACTCCAGAGCACCGTTCGCGGATAGATGCCTGGGAAGCCCGCCTCGCATTCCAATTGTCTCCTAGCAACAAGACAGTTTAGATCTGATGGCTCTGCGGGAGCAACCGGGGTGGCTGAGCTGAAATGGACTTTCCTGAGGATGGGTCCTAATGTGTTTTTGTGTCCATGAGGGCCTTGGAATGGGGCGGTGGCACCGGGACCCTGAAGTACTCTCCTAAGCTTTGGACATGGCTCCCATGCACAGGTTTCCTTGTGGAGACGAGATGAGTTCTGATGGGTGCCTCAGGAAAACTCCTATGCTCGTATTGGAATCAGGCTTTTGAGGACACATGCCTTAACCCAAAGCAATGGATCCTATTATGGCCTAGGGTCCTGTCTGGTACAATCTCCTTCTCTGGGGACATCCATCTATGGTATGAGTGGAGGGTGATTATCAGCTGGTGTCAGACAGCCCTTTTTTGTTCCGGGCGACCTACACTATTGGGATGGCCTCAGGGACTTTGGAGGTTTCTCTTAATTTGTACTATTTTGGACCATGGAATGGGCAGAATTCCCATGGATTGGTAGGCACAGTCCTAATGTGTGGCTCCAGGGGCCCAGCCCGGAGGGTGTGTGGCCCAAGACTTTGAGGACAGAAGTCTGAAAACACAAACTCAGCTTAGGTTTGGGGACGTAGGTATGGCAGGCCCGATCTACAAACCATGAGAAGAACTCTTCAGGATATGAAGAAAGTGCGAGTCTGAGGCGCTTGCTCAGGCTTTTGTCTCTGGATTTTGTATCAGCGATGGCCGGGGAATGTCGGGGAGGCCTCATGGGCCATGGACGAATCTTCCTCTCTGAGGATTTGGCCCGATTCCCAATTTCTTTTCGTCAATCTGTGGGATGGGAGGACTCATTTCAGTTTTGTTACCTCAGGTGTCCGACCAAAAGAGGAATTCCAAAGCCAAGCCGTGGGGAAGACTGAAGGGTCAACCCGAACTATGGTTAAAAATTGGGGCCTAGGGGCATGGCAAGCCCAATATGCTATCTCTTCATCCAGCCACTGAGCGGCCTTACTTGAGGACTGGGCTCAGCCTGAGCGTCACAATGTGTGTTTGTGACCAATGTGTCCCGCGAGCATGGGCGGGGCCTCATGGGCCACACTGGTTTCAACTACACTGAACGTTGGACAACATGCCAACCACAAGGTTTTTTGCCATGGGGAAGGAGTTCTGATTTCTGCAAAACCTTCAACCGTGGGCAGTGATTGGAGATAAGGTCTAGATTCTGAAACCTGAAAACCGAGGTTGGGAAGAGATGACGACCTAATGCCATGGCGGCTCGATGTGCTCAGTGTGCGGCTAGCTGTCTGGGAGGGTCCAGGGGGTCCAGGCTCAGGCTGTGCCAGAAAGGGCATTAGTGCCCTGGTCAGCCTATGTATTTGGGGTACAGCCATGGTCGGTGCAGTTTTATCCTCATTTGGGGTTACTGGGTAGCCCCAGAGGACAATGTTTTTCTTCTGGAGGGCCGGCAGAGTGCTGCATTGTAGTTCTGGATTGCCAAACTGGAGGGCTTGTGGGCCAGTAGTCTTACGACAAAAGTCTGAGAACACAAGCTAGGCTTAGGTATCTGGGTGAGGCCATGGCAAGCACAATCTACAGACCTGAATCGAGATCTCGTGCATCTGAAGTCAGGGCGAGGATCAGACGGTCACTAAGGTTGGAATTTCTGTCCCTGATGGCCCCTTCATGAATGGGGGGGGCATCACGAGGCCATGGGTGTTTTCCCACGATGGGAGTTGTGAGAAGCTCCAAACTGCAGAGAGTCTTCTGCAGGACAATTGAGACCTGTTGTTTGGCTCCAGGCCAATGATTCTGAGCAGGGTTCTAAGGATGGATGGCTGGGTAGCCCACCTCGCATTCCAATTGTCTCCTAGCAACAAGACAGGTTAGATCTCCTGGATCTGTGGGGAGCAACCGAGGACGCTGAGTTGAAATGGACACCCCTGGGGATGGGTCCTAACGTGCTTTTGTGTCTATGGAGACCTTGGAATGAAGCGGTGGCACTGGGGCCCTAAAGGGTTCTCCTAAACAAAGGATTTGACACAGCTCCAACGTGCACGTTTCCCATGTGTAGATGAGATGTTTTCTGATGGGTGAGTAAGAAACAACTCTATGCTGCTTTTGAAATCCAGGCCTCTGAGGAGAGATGCCTGGAAACCAAAGCAATGGATCTGATTAGTGCCTAGGGGCCTGTTCTTTCCTTTTTACCTCTGGGGACATCTGTCTATGTGTCTGAGTGCAGGTGGGTACTCAGTTGGGCTTGGATTGCCCCTGTTTTTCCTGGGAAGCCACCACTATTGAGATGGATCAGGGACTTTGGAGGTTTATCCTATGAGAAGGGTTGTGGCCATTGGAATGGGCACACACAATTCCCTTGGCGAGGGCAAGTACAGTCCTCAGGTTTGGCTCCAGGGGCCTGAGCCTGTAGGTTGTGTAGGCCAGGGCTGTTTGGACATTTGTCTGAAAACACAAACTCGGCTTATGTTTCGGGTCATAGGTATGGCAGGACTGATCTACAGACCATGAGGAGAACTCTTCGGGATTTGAAAGAAGGGCGATGTGAGGCTCCTGCTCAAGTTTTTGTCTCTGGATATCGTGTCACTCATGGTCGTGGAATTTCTGGGTTACTTCATGGGAAATGGAGGAGTCTTACTCTCTGGTGGATTGGCCCCGTCCAAAGAGTTTGCGGTCATTCTGTGGGCTGGAAGAAGTCCATTTTTTTTTGTTTTTGTTGTTGTTGTTTTTTTCTTTTTTAACCTCAGGTGTCCCACCAAATGATGGATTCCAGAGTAGAGCCCTGGGGAGGGGCGACTGGACAATCAGAAATCAGGTTAAAAATTGGGGCCTAGGGACATGTCAAGCCCATTATGACATCTAATGGTCCAGCCACTGAGAGGACTTACTAGAGGACAGGACTCATGCTGAGGGTCACAATGCGTGTGTATGCCCTCGTCGCACTCATGAATGGGCGGGGCCTCAGGGTGAATGCTGGTTTCTCCTACACTGAACGTTGGACAACCTGCCAACCACAAGGGTTCTTGCCATGGGTAAGGAGGAGTTCTGACTTCTGCATCACACTCACCCCTGGGCAGTGATTGGAGATAAGGTCTCGGTTCTGAAGCCTGAAAACTTAGGTAGGGAAGAGATGATGACCTAAGGCCATGGCGGGTTTTATGTGCTCAGTGTGCGGTCAGCTTTCTGGGTGTTGGTCAGGAGGTCCGGGCTCAGGTTGTGTTCGACAGTCCATTAGTGCCCAGGTTAGAATATATAATTTGGGTAAAGTCGAGTGCTGTGTAGGTTTACCCTCATTTAAGGTGCCTGGGCAGCTCATGAGGCAATAATTTTTTTTCTAGAGGGCAGGCAGAGTGCTGCATTGTGGGTCCGGAATTGCCAAACTTGAGGGCTTCGGGGCCAGGAGTGTGAGGACGGAAGTCTGAGAAGACAAGCTAGACTTGGGTTTCAGGGCGAGGGCACGGCAGGTACCCCCTGCAGATCTGAACCAATATCTCATGCATCTGAAGTCAGGGCGAGGATCAGACGTTGGCTCAGGTTGGAGTTTCTGAGCATGACGCCCGCTTCATGAAGGGAGCGGAATCTAGAGGCCATTGAGGTTTTCCCACGTTGGGAGTTGTGGGATGCCCCCTTCAAGGATTCCTTCTGCGGGACAATTGAGACCTGTTGGACAGCTCCAGGACATCCCATATGGAATGACTCCAGAGCACCGTTCGCAGATGGATGCCTGGGAAGCCCGCCTCGCATTCCAATTGTCTCCTAGCAACAAGATAGTTTAGATCAGATGGCTCTGCCGGAGCAACCGGGGTGGCTGAGTTGAAATGGACTTTCCTGAGGATGGGTCCTAATGTGTTTTTGTGTCCATGAGGGCCTTGGAATGGGGTTGTGGCACCGGGACCCTGAAGTACTCTCCTAAGCTTTGGACATGGCTCCCATGCACAGGTTTCCTTGTGGAGACGAGATGAGTTCTGATGGGTGCCTCAGCAAAACCCCTATGCTCGTATTGGAATCAGGCTTTTGAGGACACATGCCTGTAACCCAAAGCAATGGATCCTATTATGGCCTAGGGTCCTGTCTGGTTCAATCTTCTTCTCTGGGGACATCCATCTATGGTATGAGTGGAGGTCGATTATCAGCTGGTGTCAGACAGCCCTTGTTTGTTCCGGGCGACCTACACTATTGGGATGGCCTCAGGGAAATGGAGGTTTCTCCTAATTTGTACGATTTTGGACCATGGAATGGGCAGAATTCCCATGGATTGGTAGGCACAGTCCTAATGTGTGGCTCCAGGGGCCCAGCCTGGAGGGTGGTTGGCCCAAGACATTGAGGACTGAAGTCTGAAAACACAAACTCATCTTAGGTTTGGGGACGTAGGTATGGCAGGCCCGATCTACAAACCATGAGAAGAACTCTACAGGATATGAAGAAAGTGCGAGTCTGAGGCGCTTGCTCAGGCTTTTGTCTCTGGATTTTGTATCAGCGATGGCCGTGGAATGTCGGGGAGGCCTCATGGGCCATGGACGAATCTTCCTCTCTGAGGATTTGGCCCGATTCCCAATTGCTTTTCGTCAATCTGTGGGATGGGAGGACTCATTTCAGTTTTGTTACCTCAGGTGTCCGACCAAAAGAGGAATTCCAAAGCCAAGCCGTCGGGAAGACTGAAGGGTCAACCCGAACTATGGTTAAAAATTGGGGCCTAGGGGCATGGCAAGCCCAATATGCTATCTCTTCATCCAGCCACTGAGTGTCCTTAATTGAGGACTGGGCTCAGCCTGAGCGTCACAATGTGTATTTGTGACCAATGTGGCCCGCGAGCATAGGCGGGGCCTCATGGGCCACACTGGTTTCAACTACACTGAACGTTGGACAACATGCCAACCACAAGGTTTCTTGCCATGGGGAAGGAGTTCTGATTTCTGCATCACCTTCAACCCTGGGCAGTGATTGGAGATAAGGTCTAGGTTCAGAAACCTGAAAACCGAGGTTGGGAAGAGATGACGACCTAAGGCCATGGCGGCTCGATGTGCTCAGTGTGCGGCCAGCTGTCTGGGAGGGTCCAGGGGGTCCAGGATCAGGCTGTGTCAGAAAGGGCATTAGTGCCCTGGTCAGCCTATGTATTTGGGGTACAGCCAAGGTCGGTGCAGGTTGATCCTCATTTGGGGTTACTGCGTGGCCCCAGAGGACAATGTTTTTCTTCTGGAGGGCCGGCAGAGTGCTGCATTGTAGTTCTGGATTGCCAAACTGGAGGGCTTGTGGGCCAGTAGTCTGACGACAAAAGTCTGAGAACACAAGCTAGGCTTAGGTTTCTGGGTGAGGCCATGGCAGGCACAATCTACAGACCTGAATCGAGATCTCGTGCATCTGAAGTCAGGACGAGCATCAGACGATCGCTCAGGTTGGAGTTTCTGTCCCTGATGGCCCCTTCATGAATGGGGGGGGCATCACGAGGCCATGGGTGTTTTCCCACGATGGGAGTTGTGAGAAGCTCCAAACTGCAGAGAGTCTTCTGCAGGACAATTGAGACCTGTTGTTTGGCTCCAGGCCAAGATTCTGAGCAGGGTTGTAAGGATGGATGGATGGGTATCCCACCTCGCATTCCAATTGTCTCCTAGCAACAAGACAGGTTAGATCTCCTGGATCTGTGGGGAGCAACCGAGGACGCTGAGTTGAAATGGACACCCCTGGGATGGGTCCTAACGTGCTTTTGTGTCTATGGAGACTTTGGAATGAAGCGGTGGCACTGGGTCCCTAAAGGGTTCTCCTAAACAGAGGCTTTGACCGAGCTCCAACGTGCAAGTTTCCCATGTGTAGATGAGATGTTTTCTGATGGGTGAGTCAAGAAACAGCTAGATGATTCTTTTGAAATCCAGGAATGTGAGGAGAGATGCCTGGAAACCAAAGCAATGGATCTGATTAGTGCCTAGGGGCCTGTTCTTTCCTTTTTACCTCTCGGGATATCTGTCTATGGGTCTGAGTGCAGGTAGGTGCTCAGTTGGGCTCAGATTGCCCCTGTTTTTTCTGGGAAGCCACCACTATTGAGATGGATCAGGGACTTTGGAGGTTTATCCTATTAGAAGGGTTGTGGCCATTGGAATGGGCACACACAATTCCCTTGGAGAGGGCAAGTACAGTCCTGAGGTTCGGCTCCAGGGGCCTGAGCCTGTAGGTTGTGTAGGCCAGGGCTGTTTGGACAGTTGTCTGAAAACACAAACTCGGCTTATGTTTCGGGTCATAGGTATGGCAGGACTGAACTACAGACCATGAGGAGAACTCTTCGGGATTTGAAAGAAGGGCGAGTGTGAGACTCCTGCTCAAGTTTTTGTCTCTGGATATCGTGTCACTCATGGTCGTGGAATTTCTGGTTGACTTCATGAGAAATGGACGAGTCTTACTCTCTGGTGGTTTGGCCCCGTCTAAAGAGTTTGGGGTCATTCTGTGGGCTGGAAGAAGTTCGTTTTTTTTTTTTTTTTTGGTGTTGTTGTTGTTGTTTTCTTTTTTAACCTCAGGTGTCCCACCAAATGATGGATTCCAGAGTAGTGCCCTGGGGAGGGGCGTTGGACAATCAGAAATCTGGTTAAAAATTGGGGCCTAGGGACATGTCAAACCCATTATGACATCTAATGATCCAGCCACTGAGAGGACTTACTAGAGGACAGGACTCATGCTGAGGGTCACAATGCTTGTGTATGCGCTCGTAACACTCAAGAATGGGCGGGGCCTCAGGGTGAATGCTGGTTTTTCCTACACTGAACGTTGGACAACGTACCAACCACAAGGGTTCTTGCCATGGGTAAGGAGGAGTCCTGATATCTGCATCACACTCACCCCTGGGCAGTGATTGGTGATAAGGTCTCGGTTCTGAAGCCTGAAAACTGAGGTAGGGAAGAGATGATGACCTAAGGCCATGGCGGGTTTTATGTGCTCAGTGTGCGGTCAGCTTTCTGGGTGTTGGTCAGGAGGTCCGGGCTCAGGTTGTGTTCGACAGTGCATTAGAGCCCAGGTTAGACTATATAATTTGGGTAAAGTCGAGTGCTGTCTAGGTTTACCCTCATTTAAGGTGCCTGGGCAGCTCATGAGGCAATAATTTTTTTTCTAAAGGGCAGGCAGAGTGCTGCATTGTGAGTCTGGAATTGCCAAACTTGAGGGCTTCGGGTTCAGGAGTGTGAGGACGGAAGTCTGAGAAGACAAGCTAGACTTGGGTTTCAGGGCGAGGGCACGGCAGGTACCCCCTGCAGATCTGAACCAATATCTCAACCATCTGAAGGCAGGGCGAGGATCAGACGTTGCCTCAAGTGAGAGTTTCTGAGCATGACGGCCGCTTCATGAAGGGAGCAGAATCTCGAGGCCATTGAGGTTTTCCCACGATGGGAATTGTGGGATGCCCCCTTCAAGGATTCCTTCTGCGGGACATTTGAACCTGTTGGACAGCTCCAGGACATCCCATATGGAATGACTCCAGAGCACCGTTCGGGGATGGATGCCTGGGAAGCCCGCCTCGCATTCCAATTTTCTCCTAGCAACAAGACAGTTTAGATCTGATGGCTCTGCCGGAGCAACCGGGGTGGCTGAGTTCAAATGGACTTTCCTGAGAATGGGTCCTAATGTGTTTTTGTGTCCATGAGGGCCTTGGAATGGGGCGGTGGCACCGGGACCCTGAAGTACTCTCCTAAGCTTTGGACATGGCTCCCATGCACAGGTTTCCTTGTGGAGACGAGATGAGTTCTGATGGGTGCCTCAGGAAAACCCCTATGCTCGTATTGGAATCAGGCTTTTGAGGACACATGCCTGTAACCCAAAGCAATGGATCCTATTATGGCCTAGGGTCCTGTCTGGTTCAATCTTCTTCTCTGGGGACATCCATCTATGGTATGAGTGGAGGTCGATTATCAGCTGTTGTCAGACCGCCCTTGTTTCTTCTGGGCGACCTACACTATTGGGATGGCCTCAGGGACTTTGGAGGTTTCTCCTAATTTGTACGATTTTGGACCATGGAATGGGCAGAATTCCCATGGATTGGTAGGCACAGTCCTAATGTGTGGCTCCAGGGGCCCAGCCTGCAGGGTGGTTGGCCCAAGACTTTGAGGACAGAAGTCTGAAAACACAAACTCAGCTTAGGTTTGGGGACGTAGGTATGGCAGGCCCGATCTACAAACCATGAGAAGAACTCTTCAGGATATGAAGAAAGTGCTAGTCTGAGGCGCTTGCTCAGGCTTTTGTCTCTGGATTTTGTATCAGCGATGGCCGGGGAATGTCGGGAGGCCTCATGGGCCATGGACGAATCTTCCTCTCTGAGGATTTGGCCCGATTCCCAATTGCTTTTCGTCAATCTGTGGGATGGGAGGACTCATTTCAGTTTTGTTACCTCAGGTGTCCCACCAAAAGAGAAATTCCAAAGCCAAGCCGTGGGGAAGACTGAAGGGTCAACCCGAACTATGGTTAAAAATTGGGGCCTAGGGGCATGGCAAGCCCAATATGCTATCTCTTCATCCAGCCACTGAGCGGCCTTACTTGAGGACTGGGCTCAGCCTGAGCGTCACAATGTGTGTTTGTGACCAATGTGTCCCGCGAGCATGGGCGGGGCCTCATGGGCCACACTGGTTTCAACTACACTGAACGTTGGACAACATGCCAACCACAAGGTTTCTTGCCATGAGGAAGGAGTTCTGATTTCTGCATCACCTTCAACCCTGGGCAGTGATTGGAGATAAGGTCTAGGTTCTGAAACCTGAAAACCGAGGTTGGGAAGAGATGACGACCTAAGGCCATGGCGGCTCGATGTGCTCAGTGTGCGGCCAGCTGTCTTGGAGGGTCCAGGGGGTCCAGGCTCAGGCTGTGTCAGAAAGGGCATTAGTGCCCTGGTCAGCCTAAGTATTTGGGGTACAGCCATGGTCGGTGCAGGTTGATCCTCATTTGGGGTTACTGGGTAGCCCCAGAGGACAATGTTTTTCTTCTGGAGGGCCGGCAGAGTGCTGCATTGTAGTTCTGGATTGCCAAACTGGAGGGCTTGTGGGCCAGTAGTTTTACGACAAAAGTCTGAGAACACAAGCTAGGCTTAGGTTTCTGGGTGAGGCCATGGCAGGCACAATCTACAGACCTGAATCGAGATCTCGTGCATCTGAAGTCAGAGTGAGGATCAGACGAACACTCAGGTTGGAGTTTCTGTCCCTGATGGCCCCTTCATGATTGGGGGGGGGCATCACGAGGCCATGGGTGTTTTCCCACGATGGGAGTTGTGAGAAGCTCCAAACTGCAGAGAGTCTTCTGCAGGACAATTGAGACCTGTTGTTTGGCTCCAGGCCAAGATTCTGAGCAGGGTTGTAAGGATGGATGGCTGGGTATCCCATCTCGCATTCCAATTGTCTCCTAGCAACAAGACAGGTTAGATCTCCTGGATCGGTGGGGAGCAACCGAGGACGCTGAGTTGAAATGGACACCCCTGGGGATGGGTCCTAACGTGCTTTTGTGTCAATGGAGACTTTGGAATGAAGCGGTGGCACTGGGGCCCTAAAGGGTTCTCCTAAACAGAGGCTTTGACCGAGCTCCAACGTGCAAGTTTCCCATGTGTAGATGAGATGTTTTCTGATGGGTGAGTCAAGAAACAGCTAGATGATTCTTTTGAAATCCAGGAATGTGAGGAGAGATGCCTGGAAACCAAAGCAATGGATCTGATTAGTGCCTAGGGGCCTGTTCTTTCCTTTTTACCTCTGGGGACATCTGTCTATGGGTCTGAGTGCAGGTAGGTGCTCAGTTGGGCTCAGATTGCCCCTGTTTTTACTGGGAAGCCACCACTATTGAGATGGATCAGGGACTTTGGAGGTTTATCCTATTAGAAGGGTTGTGGCCATTGAAATGGGCACACACAATTCCCTTGGAGAGGGCAAGTACAGTCCTCAGGTTTGGCTCCAGGGGCCTGAGCCTGTAGGTTGTGTAGGCCAGGGCTGTTTGGAGAGTTGTCTGAAAACACAAACTCGGCTTATGTTTCGGTTCATAGGTATGGCAGGACTGATCTACAGACCATGAGGAGAACCCTTCGGGATTTGAAAGAAGGGCGAGTGTGAGGCTCTGCTCAAGTTTTTGTCACTGGATATCGTGTCACTCATGGTCGTGGAATTTCTGGGTGTCTTCATGGGAAATGGACGAGTCTTACTCTCTGGTGGTTTGGCCCCAACCAAAGAGTTTGCGGTCATTCTGTGGGCTGGAAGAAGTACGGTTTTTTGTGTTTTGTTTTTGTTGTTGTTTTTTTCTTTTTTAACCTCAGGTGTCCCACCAAATGATGGATTCCAGAGTAGAGCCCTGGGGAGGGGCGACTGGACAATCAGAAATCTGGTTAAAAATTGGGGCCTAGGGACATGTCAAGCGCATTATGACATCTAATGGTCCAGCCACTGAGAGGACTTACTAGAGGACAGTACTCATGCTGAGGGTCACAATGCGTGTGTATGCGCTCGTAATACTCAAGAATGGGCGAGGCCTCAGGGTGAATGCTGCTTTTTCCTACACTGAACTTTGGACAACGTGCCAACCACAAGGGTTCTTGCCATGGTTAAGGAGGAGTCCTGATTTCTGCATCACAATCACCCCTGGGCAGTGATTGGAGATAAGGTCTCGGTTCTGAAGCCTGAAAACTGAGGTAGGGAAGAGATGATGACCTAAGGCCATGGCGGGTTTTATGTGCTCAGTGTGCGCTCAGCTTTCTGGGTGTTGGTCAGGAGGTCCGGGCTCAGGTTGTGTTCGACAGTGCATTAGTGCCCAGGTTAGACTATATAATTTGGGTAAAGTCGAGTGCTGTGTAGGTTTACGCTCTTTTAAGGTGCCTGGGCAGCTCATGAGGCAATAATTTTTTTTCTAGAGGGCAGGCAGAGTGCTGCATTGTGGGTCCGGAATTGCCAAACTTGAGGGCTTCGGGGCCAGGAGTGTGAGGAAGGAAGTCTGAGAAGACAAGCTAGACTTGGGTTTCAGGGCGAGGGCACGGCAGGTACCCCCTGCAGATCTGAACCACTATCTCATCCATCTGAAGTCAGGGCGAGGATCAGACGTTGGCTCAGTGTGGAGTTTCTTTGCATGATGGCCGCTTCATGAAGGGAGCGGAATCTCGAGGCCATTGAGGTTTTCCCACGTTGGGAGTTGTGGGATGCCCCCTTCAAGGATTCCTTCTGCGGGACAATTGAGACCTGTTGGACAGCTCCAGGACATCCCATATGGAATGACTCCAGAGCACCGTTCGCGGATGGATGCCTGGGAAGCCTGCCTCGCATTCCAATTTTCTCCTAGCAACAAAACTGTTTAGATCTGATGGCTCTGCGGGAGCAACCGGGGTGGCTGAGTTGAAATGGACTTTCCTGAGCATGGGTCCTAATGTGTTTTTGTGTCCATGAGGGCCTTGGAATGGGGCGGTGGCACCGGGACACTGAAGTACTCTCCTAAGCTTTGGACATGGCTCCCATGCACAGGTTTCCTTGTGGAGACGAGATGAGTTCTGATGGGTGCCTCAGGAAAACCCCTATGCTCGTATTGGAATAGGCTTTTGAGGACACATGCCTGAAACCCAAAGCAATGGATCCTATTATGGCCTAGGGTCCTGTCTGGTTCAATCTTCTTCTCTGGGGACATCCATCTATGGTATGAGTGGAGGTCGATTATCAGCTGGTGTCAGACAGCCCTTGTTTGTTCCGGGCGACCCACACTATTGGGATGGCCTCAGGGAAATGGAGGTTTATCCTAATTTGTACGATTTTGGACCATGGAATGGGCAGAATTCCCATGGATTGGAAAGCACAGTCCTAATGTGTGGCTCCAGGGGCCCAGCCTGGAGGGTGTGTGGCCCAAGACGTTGAGGACAGAATTATGAAAACACAAACTCAGCTTATGTTTGGGGACGTAGGTATGGCAGGCCCGATCGACAAACCATGAGAAGAACTCTTCAGGATATGAAGAAAGTGCGAGTCTAGGCGCTAGCTCAGGCTTTTTTGTCTGGATTTTATATCAGTGATGGCCGTGGAATGTCGGGGAGGCCTCATGGGCCATGGACGAATCTTCCTCTTGAGGATTTGGCCCAATTCCCAATTGCTTTTCGTCAATCTTTGGGATGGGAGGACTCATTTCAGGTTTGTTATCTCAGATGTCCCACCAAAAGAGTAATTCCAAAGCCAAGCCGTGGGGAAGACTGAAGGGACAACCCGAACTATGGTTAAAAATTGGGGCCGAGGGGCATGGCAAGCCCAATATGCTATCTATTCATCCAGCCACTGAGTGACCTTACTTTAGGACTGGGCTCAGCCTGAGCGTCACCTTGTGTGTTTGTGACCAATGTGGCCTGCCAGCATGGGCGGGGCCTCATGGGCCACACTGGTTTCAACTACACTGAACGTTGGACAACATGCCAACCACAAGGTTGTTTGCCATGGGGGAAAGGAGTTCTGATTTCTGCATCACCTTCAACCCTGGGCAGTGATTGGAGATAAGGTCTAGGTTCTGAAACCTGAAAACCGAGGTTGGGAAGAGATGACGACCTAAGGCCATGGCGGCTCGATGTGCTCAGTATGCGGCCAGCTGTCTGGGAGGGTCCACGGGGTCCAGGCTCAGGCTGTGTCAGAAAGGGCATTAGTGCCCTGGTCAGCCTAAGTATTTGGGGTACAGCCAAGGTCGGTGCAGGTTGATCCTCATTTGGGGTTACTGGGTAGCCCCAGAGGACAATGTTTTTCTTCTGGAGGGCCGGCAGAGTGCTGCATTGTAGATCTGGATTGCCAAACTGGAGGGCTTGTGGGCCAGTAGTCTGACGACAAAAGTCTGAGAACACAAGCTAGGCTTAGGTTTCTGGGTGAGGCCATGGCAGGCACAATCTACAGACCTGAATCGAGATCTCGTGCATCTGAAGTCAGGGCGAGGATCAGACGATCGCTCAGGTTGGAGAATCTGTCCCTGATGGCCCCTTCATGAATGGGGGGGGCATCACGGGGCCATCTGTGTTTTCCCACGATGGGAGTTGTGAGAAGCTCCAAACTGCAGAGAGTCTTCTGCAGGACAATTGAGACCTGTTGTTTGGCTCCAGGCCAATGATTCTGAGCAGGGTTCTAAGGATGGATGGATGGGTAGCCCACCTCGCATTTCAATTGTCTCCTAGCAACAAGACAGGTTAGATCTCCTGGATCTGTGGGGAGCAACCGTGGACGCTGAGTTGAAATGGACACCCCTGGGGATGGGTCCTAATGTGCTTTTGTGTCTATGGAGACCTTGGAATGAAGCGGTGGCACTGGGGCCCTAAAGGGTTCTCCTAAACAGAGGCTTTGACACAGCCCCAACATGCAAGTTTCCCATGTGCAGATGAGATGTTTTCTGATGGGTGAGTCAAGAAACAGCTATATGCTGCTCTTGAAATCCAGGTCTCTGAGGAGAGATGCCTGGAAACCAAAGCAATGGATCTAATTAGTGCCTAGTTGCCTGTTCTTTCCTTCATACCTCTGGGGACATGTGTCTATGGGTCTGAGTGCAGGTAGGTGCTCAGTTGGGCTCAGTTAGCCCCTGTTTTTCCTGGGAAGCCACCACTATTGAGATGGATCAGGGACTTTGGAGGTTTATCCTATTAGAAGGGTTGTGGCCATTGGAATGGGCACACACAATTCCCTTGGAGAGGGCAAGTACAGTCCTCAGGTTTGGCTCCAGGGGCCTGAGCCTGTAGGTTGTGTAGGCCAGGGCTGTTTGGAGAGTTGTCTGAAAACACAAACTCGGCTTATGTTTCGGGTCATAGGTATGGCAGGACTGATCTACAGACCATGAGGAGAACTCTTCGGGATTTGAAAGAAGGGCGAGTGTGAGGCTCTGCTCAAGTTTTTGTCACTGGATATCATGTCACTCATGGTCGTGGAATTTCTGGGTGACTTCATGGGAAATGGACGAGTATTACTCTCTGGTGGTTTGGCCCCAACCAAAGAGTTTGCGGTCATTCTGTGGGCTGGAAGAAGTACGGTTTTTTGTGTTTTGTTTTTGTTGTTGTTTTTTTCTTTTTTAACCTCAGGTGTCCCACCAAATGATGGATTCCAGAGTAGAGCCCTGGGGAGGGGCGACTGGACAATCAGAAATCTGGTTAAAAATTGGGGCCTAGGGACATGTCATGCCCATTATGACATCTAATGGTCCAGCCACTGAGAGGACTTACTAGAGGACAGTACTCATGCTGAGGGTCACAATGCGTGTGTATGCGCTCGTAATACTCAAGAATGGGCGGGGCCTCAGGGTGAAAGCTGGTTTTCTCCTACACTGAACTTTGGACAACGTGCCAACCACAAGGGTTCTTGCCATGGGAAAGGAGGAGTCCTGATTTCTGCATCACAATCACCCCTGGGCAGTGATTGGAGATAAGGTCTCGGTTCTGAAGCCTGAAAACTGAGGTAGGGAAGAGATGATGACCTAAGGCCATGGCAGGTTTTATGTGCTCAGTGTGCGGTCAGCTTTCTGGGTGTTGGTCAGGAGGTTCCGGCTCAGGTTGTGTTCGACAGTGCATTAGTGCTCAGGTTAGACTATATAATTTGGGTAAAGTCGAGTGCTGTGTAGGTTTACCCTCATTTAAGGTGCCTGGGCAGCTCATGAGGCAATAATTTTTTTTCTAGAGGGCAGGCAGAGTGCTGCATTGTGGGTCCGGAATTGCCAAACTTGAGGGCTTCGGGGCCAGGAGTGTGAGGACGGAAGTCTGAGAAGAGAAACTAGACTTGGGTTTCAGGGCGAGGGCACGGCAGGTACCCCATGCAGATCTGAACCAATATCTCATGCATCTGAAGTCAGGGCGAGCATCAGACGTTGGCTCAGTTTGGAGTTTCTGAGCATGACGGCTGCTTCATGAAGGGAGCGGAATCTCGAGGCCATTGAGGTTTTCCCACGTTGGGAGTTGTGGGATGCCCCCTTCAAGGATTCCTTCTGCGGGACAATTGAGACCTGTTGGACAGCTCCAGCACATCCCATATGGAATGACTCCAGAGCACCATTCGCGGATGGATGCCTGGGAAGCCTGCCTCGCATTCCAATTGTCTCCTAGCAACAAGACTGTTTAGATCTGATGGCTCTGCGGGAGCAACCGGGGTGGCTGAGTTGAAATGGACTTTCCTGAGCATGGGTCCTAATGTGTTTTTGTGTCCATGAGGGCCTTGGAATGGGGCGGTGGCACCGGGACCCTGAAGTACTCTCCTAAGCTTTGGACATGGCTCCCATGCACAGGTTTCCTTGTGGAGACGAGATGAGTTCTGATGGGTGCTTCAGGAAAACCCCTATTCTCGTATTGGAATAGGCTTTTGAGGACACATGCCTGAAACCCAAAGCAATGGATCTTATTATGGCCTAGGGTCCTGACTGGTTCAATCTTCTTCTCTGGGGACATCCATCTATGGTATGAGTGGAGGTCGATTATCAGCTGGTGTCAGACAGCCCTTGTTTGTTCCGGGCGACCCACACTATTGGGATGGCCTCAGGGACTTTGGAGGTTTCTCCTAATTTGTACGATTCTGGACCATGGAATGTGCAGAAGTCCCATGGATTGGAAGGCATAGTCCTAATGTGTGGCTTCAGGGGCCCAGCCTGGAGGGTGTGTGGCCCAAGACGTTGAAAACAGAAGTATGAAAACACAAACTCAGCTTATGTTTGGGGACGTAGGTATGGCAGGCCCGATCGACAAACCATGAGAAGAAATCTTCAGGATATGAAGAAAGTGCGAGTGTGAGGCGCTTGCTCAGGCTTTTGTCTCATGATTTTGTATCAGCGATGGCCGTGGAATGTCGGGGAGGCCTCATGGGCCATGGACGAATCTTCCTCTCTGAGGATTTGGCCCGATTCCCAATTGCTTTTCGTCAATCTGTGGGATGGGAGGTCTCATTTCAGTTTTGTTACCTCAGGTGTACCACCAAAAGAGGAATTCCAAAGCCAAGCCGTGGGGTAGACTGAAGGGACAACCCGAACTATGGTAAAAAATTGGGGCCTAGGGGCATGGCAAGCCCAATATGCTATCTTTTCATCCAGCCACTGAGTGACCTTACTGAGGACTGGGCTCAGCCTGAGCGTCACAATGTGTGTTTGTCACCAATGTGGCCCGCCAGCATGGGCGGGACCTCATGGGCCTCACTGGTTTCAACTACACTGAACGTTGGACAACATGCCAACCACAAGTTTTTTTGCCATGGGGGGAAGGAGTTCTGATTTCTGCATCACCTTCAACCCTGCGCAGTGATTGGAGATAAGGTCTAGGTTCTGAAACCTGAAAACCGAGGTTGGGAAGAGATGACGACCTAAGGCCATGGCGGCTCGATGTGCTCAGTGTGCGGCCAGCTGTCTGGGAGGGTCCACGGAGTCCAGGCTCAGGCTGTGTCAGAAAGGGCATTATTGCCCTGGTCAGCCTAAGTATTTGGGGTACAGCCAAGGTCGGTGCAGGTTGATCCTCATTTGGGGTTACTGGGTAGCCCCAGAGGACAATGTTTTTCTTCTGGAGGGCCGGCAGAGTGCTGCATTGTAGTTCTGGATTGCCAAACTGGAGGGCTTGTGGGCCAGTAGTCTGACGACAAAAGTCTGAGAACACAAGCTAGGCTTAGGTTTCTGGGTGAGGCCATGGCAGGCACAATCTACAGACCTGAATCGAGATCTCGTGCATCTGAAGTCAGGGCGAGGATAAGACTATCGCTCAGGTTGGAGTTTCTGTCCCTGATGGCCCCTTCATGAATGGGGGGGGCATCACGAGGCCATGGGTGTTTTCCCACGAGGGGAGTTGTGAGAAGCTCCAAACTGCAGAGAGTCTTCTGCAGGACAATTGAGACCTGTTGTTTGGCTCCAGGCCAATGATTCTGAGCAGGGTTCTAAGGATGGATGGCTGGGTATCCCACCTCGCATTCCAATTGTCTCCTAGCAACAAGACAGGTTAGATCTCCTGGATCTGTGGGGAGCAACCGAGGACGCTGAGTTGAAATGGACAACCCTGGGGATGGATCCTAACGTGCTTTTTTGTCTATGGAGACTTTGGAATGAAGCGGTGGCACTGGGGCCCTAAAGGGTTCTATTAAACAGAGGCTTTGACACAGCTCCAACGTGCCAGTTTCCCATGTGTAGATGAGATGTTTTCTGATGGGTGAGTCAAGAAACAGCTATATGCTGCTTTTGAAATCCAGGAATCTGAGGAGAGATGCCTGGAAACCAAAGCAATGGATCTGATTAGTGCCTAGGGGCCTGTTCTTTCCTTTTTACCTCTGGGGACATCTGTCTATGGGTCTGAGTGCAGGTAGGTGCTCAGTTGGGCTCAGATTGCCCCTGTTTTTCCTGGGAAGCCACCACTATTGAGATGGATCAGGGACTTTGGAGGTTTATCCTATTAGAAGGGCTGTGGCCATTGGAATGGGCACACACAATTCCCTTGGAGAGGGCAAGTACAGTCCTCAGGTTTGGCTCCAGGGGCCTGAGCCTGTAGGTTGTGTAGGCCAGGGCTATTTGGAGAGTTGTCTGAAAACACAAACTCGGCTTATGTTTCGGGTCATAGGTATGGCAGGACTGACCTACAGACCATGAGGAGAACTCTTCGGGATTTGAAAGAAGGGCGAGTGTGAGGCTCCTGCTCAAGTTTTTGTCTCTGGATATCGTGTCACTCATGGTCGTGGAATTTCTGGGTGACTTCATGGGAAATGGACGAGTCTTACTCTCAGGTGGTTTGGCCCCGTCCAAAGAGTTTGGGTTCATTCTGTGGGCTGGAAGAAGTCCGTTTTTGTTGTTGTTGTTGTTGTTTTCTTTTTTAACCTCAGGTGTCCCACCAAATGATGGATTCCAGAGTAGAGCCCTGGGGAGGGGCGCCTGGACAATAAGAAATCTGGTTAAAAATTGGGGCCTAGGGACATGTCAAGCCCATTATGACATCTAATGGTCCAGCCACTGAGAGGACTTACTAGAGGACAGGACTTATGCTGAGGGTCACAATGCGTGTGTATGCCCTCATCGCACTCAAGAATGGGCGGGGCCTCAGGGTGAATGCTGGTTTCTCCTACACTGAACGTTGGACAACGTGCCAACCACAAGGCTTCTTGCCATGGGTAAGGAGGAGTTCTGATTTCTGCATCACACTCACCCCTGGGCAGTGATTGGGGATAAGGTCTCGTTCTGAAGCCTGAAAACTGAGGTACGGAAGAGATGATGACCTAAGGCCATGGCGGGTTTTATGTGCTCCGTGTGCGGTCAGCTTTCTGGGTGTTGGTCAGGAGGTCCGGGCTCAGGTTGTGTTCGACAGTCCATTAGTGCCCAGGTTAGAATATATAATTTGGGTAAAGTCGAGTGCTGTGTAGGTTTACCCTCATTTAAGGTGCCTGGGCAGCTCATGAGGCAATAATTTTTTTTCTAGAGGGCAGGCAGAGTGCTGCATTGTGGGTCCGGAATTGCCAAACTTGAGGGCTTCGGGGCCAGGAGTGTGAGGACGGAAGTCTGAGAAGACAAGCTAGACTTGGGTTTCGGGGGGGCATGGCAGGTACCCCCTGCATATCTGAACCAATATCTCATCCATGTGAAGTCAGGGCGAGGATCAGACGTTGTTCAGGTTGGAGTTTCTGAGCATGACGGCCGCTTCATGAAGGGAGCAGAATCTCGAGGTCATTGAGGTTTTCCCACGTTGGCAGTTGTGGCATGCCCCCTTCAAGGATTCCTTCTGCGGGACAATTGAGACCTGTTGGACAGCTCCAGGATATCCCATATGGAATGACTCCAGAGCACCGTTCGCGGATGGATGCCTGGGAAGCCCGCCTCGCATTCCAATTTTCTCCTAGCAACAAGACTGTTTAGATCTGATGGCTCTGCCTGAGCAACCGGGGTGGCTGACTTGAAATGGACTTTCCTGAGGATGGGTCCTAATGTGTTTTTGTGTCCATGAGGGCCTTGGAATGGGGCGGTGGCACCGGGACCCTGAAGTACTCTCCTAAGCTTTGGACATGGCTCCCATGCACAGGTTTCCTTGTGGAGACGAGATGAGTTCTGATGGGTGCCTCAGGAAAACCCCTATGCTCGTATTGGAATCAGGCTTTTGAGGACACATGCCTGTAACCCAAAGCAATGGATCCTATTATGGCCTAGGGTCCTGTCTGGTTCAATCTTCTTCTCTGGGGACATCCATCTATGGTATGAGTGGAGGTCGATTATCAGCTGGCGTTAGACAGCCCTTGTTTGTCCAGGGCGACCAAATCTATTGGGATAGCCTCAGGGACTTTGGAGGTTTCTCCTAATTTTACGATTTTGGACCATGGAATGGGCAGAATTCCCATGGATTGGTAGGCACAGTCCTAATGTGTGGTTCCAGGGGCCCAGCCTGGAGGGTGTGTGGCCCAAGACTTTGAGGACAGAAGTCTGAAAACACAAACTCAGCTTAGTTTTGGGGAGGTAGGTATGACAGGCCCGATCTACAAACCATGAGAAGAACTCTTCAGGATACGAAGAAAGTGCGATTCTGAGGTGCTTGCTCAGGCTTTTGTCTCTGGATTTTGTATCAGCGATGGCGTGGAATGTCGGGGAGGCCTCATGGGCCATGGACGAATCTTCCTCTCTGAGGATTTGGCCCAATTCCCAATTGCTTTTCGTCAATCTGTGGGATGGGAGGACTCATTTCAGTTTTGTTACGTCAGGTGTCCCACCAAAAGAGGAATTCCAAAGCCAAGCCGTGGGGTAGACTGAAGGGACAACCCGAACTATGGTTAAAAATTGGGGCCTAGGGGCATGGCAAGTCCAATATGCTATCTCTTCATCCAGCCACTGAGTGACCTTACTTGAGGACTGGGCTCAGCCTGAGCGTCACAATGTGTGTTTGTGACCAATGTGGCCTGCCAGCATGGGCGGGGCCTCATGGGCCACACTGGTTTCAACTACACTGAACGTTGGACAACATGCCAACCACAAGGTTTGTTGCATGTGGAAGGAGTTCTGATTTCTGCATCACCTTCAACCCTGGGCAGTGATTGGAGATAAGGTCTAGGTTCTGAAACCTGAAAACCGAGGTTGGGAAGAGATGACGACCTAAGGCCATGGCGGCTCGATGTGCTCAGTGTGCGGCCAGCTGTCTGGGAGGGTCCAGGGGGTCCAGGCTCAGGCTGTGTCAGAAAGGGCATTAGTGCCCTGGTCAGCCTATGTATTTGGGGTACAGCCAATGTCGGTGCAGGTTGATCCTCATTTGGGGTTTCTGGGTAGCCCCACAGGACAATGTTTTTCTTCTGGAAGGCCGGCAGAGTGCTGCATTGTAGATCTGGATTGCCAAACTGGAGGGCTTGTGGGCCAGTAGTCTGACGACAAAAGTCTGAGAACACAAGCTAGGCTTAGGTTTCTGGGTGAGGCCATGGCAGGCACAATCTACAGACCTGAATCGAGATCTCGTGCATCTGAAGTCAGGGCGAGGATCAGACGATCGCTCAGGTTGGAGTTTCTGTCCCTGATGGCCCCTTCATGAATGGGGGGGGGGCATCACGAGGCCATGGGTGTTTTCCCACGATGGGAGTTGTGAGAAGCTCCAAACTGCAGAGAGTCTTCTGCAGGACAATTGAGACCTGTTGTTTGGCTCCAGGCCAATGATTCTGAGCAGGGTTCTAAGGATGGATGGCTGGGTATCCCACCTCGCATTCCAATTGTCTCCTAGCAACCAGACAGGTTAGATCTCCTGGATCTGTGGGGAGCAACCGTGGACGCTGAGTTGAAATGGACACCCCTGGGGATGGGTCCTAATGTGCTTTTGTGTCTATGGAGACCTTGGAATGAAGCGGTGGCACTGGGGCCCTAAAGGGTTCTCCTAAACAGAGGCTTTGACACAGCCCAACGTTCAAGTTTCCAATGTGTAGATGAGATGTTTTCTGATGGGTGAGTCAAGAAACAGCTATATGCTGCTCTTGAAATCCAGGTCTCTGAGGAGAGATGCCTGGAAACCAAAGCAATGGATCTAATTAGTGCCTAGTTGCCTGTTCTTTCCTTCATACCTCTGGGGACATCTGTCTATGGGTCTGAGTGCAGGTAGGTGCTCAGTTGGGCTCAGATTACCACTGTTTTTCTTGGGAAGCCACCACTATTGAGATGGATCAGGGACTTTGGAGGTTTATCCAATTAGAAGGGTTGTGGCCTTTGGAATGGGCACACACAATTCCCTCTGAGAGGACAAGTACAGTCCTCAGGTTTGGCTCCAGGGGCCTGAGCCTGTAGGTTGTGTAGGCCAGGGTTGTTTGGACAGTTGTGTGAAAACACACATCCTCCATGCTAGGGCCCCTGGAACCACACATCAGGATTGTTCCTGCCCTCTCAAAGGGAATTCTTCATATTCCATTGGCCACAACCATATAAATCAGGAGAAATCTCCAATGTCCCTGGGACCATCCCAATATTGTAGGCTGCTCGGAACAAACAGGGGTGATCTGACACTAGCTGAGCAACTAGCTCCACACAGACTCAGAGACAGATGTCTCCAGAGAAGAACATTGAACTGGACAGGCCCCTAGGTCCTAATCAGATCCATTGCTTTGGTTTCCAGGCATCTCTTCTCAGAAGCCTGGTTTCCAATACCAGCCTATGGGGTTTCCATAGGCTCCTTCAGAGCAAGTCTTGTCTGCACATTGGAAACTTGCTCGAGGAGCTATGTCAGAACCTCAGAGGCCTGGTTTTCAATACCACCATATGGGGGTTTCCTGAGGCATCAGTCAGAACAAATGTCTTCTCCACATGGGAAACGTGCTCTTTCAAGCTGTGTCAAAACCTCCGGCTAGGAAAATCCTTCAGGGCCCCGGTGCCACCACCTCATTCCAAGGTCTCCATGGGCACAATACCACATTAGGACCCATCTGCAGGAGAGTCTATTTCAACTCAGTGCCCTTGGGTGCTCCCCTAGAGTCAGCAGATCGAACCTATCTTGTCACTAGGAGACAATTGGAATGTGAGGCGGACTGGCTAGGCATCCATCTGTAGAAAACTACTCTGAAGTAATTCCATATGGGACGTCCTGGAGCCATCCAACAGGTCACAGCTGTCCTGCAGAAGGAATCCTTGCGCTTTGGAGCACCTCACAACTCCCATCATGGGAAAAGCTCTGTGGCCTCGTGGTGCACTGTCCCCTTCATGAAAGAGCCATCTTGGACAGAAACTCCAACCTGAGCCAACGTCTAATCCTCGCCCTGACTTCAGATGCACGAAATCTTGATTCAACTCTGCAGAGTGTGCCTGCCGAAACCCCGCCCCGAATCAAAACCTAGCTATTGTTCTCAGACTTCGTCCTCACACTCCGAGCCCACCAGCCCTCCAGTTAGGGAATTCTGGAGAGACACAATGCAGCACTCTGACTGCCCTCCAGAAGAGAAACGTTGTCCTATGGGGCTAACCAGAAACACCAAATGAGGATCAACCTGCATGCCACTTGACTCTACCCCAATTATACAGTTTCGCTTCAGCGTTAATGCCCTGTCTTGCACAGCCTGAGGTCTGAATTTTCAACCGACACCCAGACAGCTGGCTGTACACTGAGCACATCAGACCCGCCATGGCTTTAGGTCATCATCTCTTTTCAACCTTGGTTTTCAGGCTTCAGAACCTAGACCTTATATATACTCACTACCCAGGGGTGAACGTGATGCAGAAATAAAACTCCTTCTTCCTCAAGGCAAGAAACCTTGTGGTTGGCATGTTTTCCAACGTTCAGTGTAGGAGAATCCAGTGTAGCCCATGAGTCCCCGCCCATGCTTGAGAACCGCAATGGGCACAAACACATTGGGACCCTCAGTGTGAGCCCTGTCCTCAAGTAAAGCCTCTCAGGGTCTGGACCAAGACCCGCATTGCCATCCCTAGTCCCCCAATATTAATGAGAGGTTGAGAGTTCTAATCACCCCTATTCAGGTCTCTGCTCTGGAACCCCTGAGAAAAAAAAATATTGAAGGGTCTCCTCCATCCCCTGAATGAGCCCCAAAATTTGGGATCTGACCAAATCTTAAAAGAGAAAGAATCATCCATGGCCAAAGAGGCCATCCCGTCATTCCATGGCCACCATTGACACAAAATCTAGAGACAAAAGCCTGGAGATATGCCTCACACTTGCCCTTTGTTCATAGCCTGATAAATTCTTCTCGCGGTCTATAGATCAGGCATGTCATACCTACGTCCCCAAATCTAAGCTGAGTTTGGGTTTTCAGGTTTCTGTCCCCACTGTCCTGGCCCACACACCCTCCAGGCTGGGGCCCCTGGAGCCATGCCTCAGGACTGTGCCTGCCTTCTCCAAGCAAATTCTGCCCATTCCATTGGCCACAACCCTAAAGATTAGGAGAACACTCCAACGTCCCTGAGGCCATCCCAATAGTGTTGGCCACTCAGGGCAAACAGGGTGATCTGTCCCAAGATGAGCAACTACCTCAACTCAGATCCATAGACAGATAACCCCAGAGAAGAAGATTGAACCGGACAGGCACCTAGGCCCTAATCAGATCCATTGCTTTTGATTCCAGGCATCTCTCCTCAGAGGCCTGGTTTCCAATACCAGCTTATGTGTTCTTCAAGAGGTACCAGTCTGAACAAATCTCATTTCCACATGGGAAACATGCATTTTGGAGCTGTGTCACAACCTCCAGTTAAGGGAAACCTTCAGGTCCCAGCAGCCAACACCCCATTCCAAGGTCTCCATGGACACAAACCCGCATTATGACCCATCCGCAGGCGAGTCCATTTCAACACATCCCCTTTGGTTGCTCCCCAAAAGAAGCAGATCGAACCTGCCTTGTCACTAGGAGACAATAGGAATGTGAGGCGGGCACTCCAGGAATCCATCCTTAGAACCCTGCACTGCCGTGGTTCCGCATGGGACGTCCTGGAGCAATCTGACCGGTCTCGACTGTCCCGTAGAAGGAATCCTTGCCGATTGGAGCAACTTACAATGCCAATCGTGGGAAAGTCTCCATAGCCCCATGATGCCCCCCACCATCATGAAGGGGCCATCCTGAACAGAAACTTCAACCTGAGCCTACGTCTGATCCTCGCCCTGACTTCAGATGCATGAGATTTAGATTTAGCTCTACAGAGTGTGCCTGCCATGATCTTGACCCAAAACCTAAGCCTAGCTTGTGTTCTCTCACTTCCTTCCTCAATTCTGGCCCACAAGCCCTCCAGTGTGAGAATTCCGTCGCCACAATGCAGCACTCTTCCTTCCCTCCAGAAGAAAAACGTTGCCCCTGGGGCTACCCAGAAACGCCAAATGAGGATCAACCTGCATGCCACTCAACTTTACTTCAATTATACAGTCTAAGCTTGGCACTAATGCCCTGTCTGACACAGCCTGAGCCTGGACCTCCTGGATGACACCCAGAAAGGTGGTGTCACACCTAAGGACTGTGCCAGTGCTCTCCAAGGGAACTCTGCCCGTTTCATTTGCCACAACCTTACAGATTAGGAGAAACCTCCAATTCCCAAGACCAGCCCAATAGTGTTGGCCTCCCCCAACAAACATGGGTGATCTGACACAAGCTGAGCAGTGACCTCCATTCTGAATCTTAGACAGAGACACTCAGAGGAGAATATTGAAAAAGACAGGCCCCTAGACCGTAATCAGATCCATTGCTTTGGATTCCAGGCATTGTTCCCCAGATGCTTGGTTTCCAATACCAGGTTGTGGGGGTTTCAGAACAAATCTCGTCTCTACATGGGAAACTTGCTCTTTGGAGCTGCATCAAAACCTCAGGTTAGGAGAATTCTTCAGGGCAACAGAGCCACTGCCCCATTCCAAGGGATCCATGGACACAAATCCACATCATGACTGATCCTCATGAGAGTCCATTTCATTTCAGCCCCCTCGGTTGTTCCCCCAGTGACAGCAGATCGAATCCTCCTTTTCACTAGGACACAACTGGAATGCAAGTTGGACTGCCCAGGCATCCATCATTAGAACTGTGCTTTGGAGCATTTCTTATGGGACATCCTTGATCCATCCAAAAGGTCGTGACTGTCCCGCTGACGGAATTCTTGTGGTTTGGAGCATCACACACTCACAAAGTTGAAAATCTTCCATGGTTTCCTGATGCCCCCCCACCTTCATGAAGGGGACATCATGTACAGAAACTCCAACCTAAGCCAACATCTGATCCTCGCCCTGACTTCAGATGCACGAGATCTCATTTCAGGTCTGTAGAGTGTGCCTGCCATGTCACCGCTGCGAATTCTAAGCTGAACTTGTGTTCTCAGACTTCTGTCCAAAAACACCTGGCCCACAAGCCCTGAAGTTGGCAATTCTGGAGCCAGAATGCAGCACTCTGCCTGCCCTCCAGAAGAAAATCTTTGCCCTATGGGGCCAACCAGAAACCCCAAATGAGGACCAACCTTCACATCACTCGACTGTACCCCAATTATACAGTCTAGCCTGGGGACTAATGCCCTGCCTGACACAGCCTGAGCCCAGACCTCATGATGGACACAGACATCTGGCCGCACACTAAGTGCATCGGACCCACCATGGCCGTAGGTCGTCATCTCTTACCAACCTCGGTTTTCAGGCTTCAGAATCTAGACCTTATCTCTACTCACTGCCATGCCGTGTACGTGATGCAGAAATCAGAACTCCTCCTTCCCCATGACCAGAAACCCTGTGGTTGGCATGTTGTCCAACGTGCAGTGTAGGAGAAACCAGCATGGCCCATGAGGCCTCAGACATGCTTGAGGGCTGCGATGGGCACAAACACACATTAGGACCCTAAGCATGAACCCTGGCCTCAAGTAAAGCCTCTCTGGGGTTGGACCAAGAGCCCACATATGGAGATTACCATGCCCCTACTCCCCAAACCTTAACCAGTGCTTGAGAAGTCTAGTCACCCCTACTCAGATCTCTTCTCTAGAATCCCTCCTTGGTGGGACACATGAGGTTAAAAAAAAATAGAGAAAGGACTCCTACCGTCCAAAGAATGACCGCAAACACTTGGAATTGGGCCAAATTCACAGAGAGAAATACTCGTCCATGGCTGATGAGGCCATCCTGACATTCCACGGCCACCATTGACACAAAATCCGGAGACAAAAGCCTGAAAAAGCGCCACACACTCGCCCTTTGTTCAAAGCCTGAAAAATTCTCACGGTCTGTAGATCGGGCCTGCCATACCTATGTCCCCAAACCTAAGCCACGTTTGTGTTTTCAGACTTCTGTCTCCATTGTCCTGGCCCACACACCCTCAAGGCTTGGCCCCATGGAGCCACACCTCAGGACTGTGCCTGCCCTCTCCATGGGAATTCTGCTCATTCCTTTGGCACAACCTGACAGATTAGGAGAAACATCCGAAGTCCCCGAGGCCACCCCAATATTATAGGATGTCCGGGACAAACAGGGACCATCTGCCACAAGCTGAGCCACTACCTCCAATCAGACCTGTAGATAGATATCCATAGAAAAGAAGATTGAAGAGGACAGGCACCTAGGCCCTAAACGAATTCATTGCTTTTGTTTTCATGTATCTCTCCTCAGAGGCCTGGATTCCAATACCAGCACATGGGGGTTTCTGGAGCTACCAATCAGAACAAATCGCATGCCACATGGGAATCATGCTATATGGAACTGTGTCAAAACCTCCAGTTAGGAGAAAATTTCACGTCACTGGAGCCACCGCCCCATTCCAATGTCTCAATGGACACAATCCCACATTATGACCCATCCTCAGGAGAGTCCATTTCAACACAAACCTGGCGGTTGCTCACCCAGTGCCAGCAGATCAAACCTGCTTTGTCACTAGGAGACAATTGGAATGCGAGTTCGTTGCCCAGGTATCCATGTTAGAACTCTGCTCTGGAGAAATTCCTAATGGGGTGTCCTTGATCCATTCAACAGGTCTCAACTGTCCTGCAGAAGGAATCCTTGTGGTTTGCAGCATCACACACTCGCACCGTGGGAAAACCTCCATGGCCTCGTGATGCCTCCACCTTCAGGTAGAGGACATCATGGACAGAAACTCCCGTCTGATCCTCGCCCTGACCTCAGATGCATGAGATTTCAATTCAGCTCTGCAGAGTGTGCCTGCCTTGCCCTCGCCCCAAAACCTAAGCCAGCTCGCGTTCTCAGACTTCCATCCTCACAGTCCTGGCCCACAAGCCTTCCACTTTGGGAATTCTGGAGACAAAATGCAGCACTCTGCCTGCCCTCCAGAAGAGAGACTTTGCCCTAGGGGTCTACCCAGAAACATCAAATGAGGATCAACCTGCAATTCTCTAGACTGTACCCCAATTATACAGTCTAGCCTGGGCACTAATGCCCTGTCTGACACAGCCTGACCCCAGACCTCGTGACCGACACCCAGACACCTGGCCTCACACTGAACACATCAAACATGCCATGGCCTTAGTTCATCATCTCTTCCCAACCTTGGTCTTCAGGCTTCAGAACCTAGACATTATCTCCACTCACAACTAAGTGATGTACGTGATGCAGAAATCAGAACTTCACCTTCCCCATGACCAGAAACCTTGTGGTTGGCATGTTGTCCAACGTTCAGTATATGAGAACCCAGCATGGCCCATGAGGCCTCAGACATGCTTGAGGGCCGCGATGGGCACAAACACACATTAGGACCCTAAGCATGAACCCTGGCCTCATGTAAAGCCTCTCCGTGGCTGGACCAAGAGCCTGCATATGGGGCTTGCCATGCCCCTACTCCCCCAATCCTAGCCAGAGCTTGAGAAGTCTAGTCAACCTTATTCAGAGCTCTTTTCTGGAATACCTCTTTGGTGGGACACATAAGGAAAAAAAAAAAAAAAACCCAAGATAAAGAAAAAAAAAAAAGTAAGGACTCCTACCATCCAAAGAATGACCCCAAACACTTGGAATCTGGCCAGATCCACAGAGAGAAATACTCGTCCATGGTCGATGAGGCCAGCCTGACATTCCACGGCCACCATTGACACAAAATCCGGAGACAAAAACCTGAAAAAGCGCCACACACTTGCCCTTTGTTCAGAGCCCCCAAAATTCTCAAGGTCTGTAGATCGGGCCTGCCATACCTATGTCCCCAAACCTAAGCCTAGTTTGTGTTTTCAGACTTCTGTCTCCATTGTCCTCACCCACACATTCTAAAGGCTGGGCCCCATGGAGCCACACCTCAGGACTGTGCCTGCCCTCTCCAAGGGAATTCTGATCATTCATTTGGCACAACCTGACAGATTAGGAGAATCATCCAAAATCTCTGAGGCCATCCCAATAGTGTAGGATGTCCTGGACATACAGGGACCCTCTGGCACAAGCTGAGCCACTACCTCCAATCAGAACCTTAGACAGATATCCATAGAAAAGAATATTGAAAAAGACAGGCACCTAGGCCCTAATTGGATCCATTGCTTTTGTTTTCAGGCATCTCTCCTCAGAGGCCTGGATTCCAATACCAGCATAAGGGGGTTTCCAGAGCTACCTATCAGAAAAAATCTCGTCTCCACATGGGAATCTTGCTCTATGGAGCTGTGTCATAACCTCCAGTTAGGAGAAAACTTCAGGTCACTGGAGCCACTGCCCCATTTGAATATCTCCATGGACACAATCCCAAATTATGACCCATCCTCAGGAGAGTCCATTTCAACTAAACCCCCTCGGTTGCTACTCCAGAGCCAGCAGATTGAACCTGCCTTGTCGCTAGGAGACAATTGAAATGCGAGTTGGGCTCTTCAGGCATCCATCCTTAGAACCCTGCTCTTGTGTCGTTCCTTATGGGACATCCTTGAGCCATCCAACAGGTCTCGACTGTCCCACAGGAGTCCTTGTGCATGGACCACCTAACAACTCATATCATGGAAAGCTTCCAAGGTCACATGATGCCCCCAATCTTCATGAAGGCAGATCATGGAAAGAAACTCCAACCTGAGCCAACAGCTGATCTTCGCCTTGACTTCAGATGCACGAGATCTTGATTCAGCTCTTCAGAGTGTACCTGCTGTGCCCTCACCCCAAAACCTAAGCGTAGCTAGGGTTCTCCGACTTCCGTCCTCACTCTCCTGGACCACACGCCCTCTATTTTGGGATTTCCGATGACACAGTGCTGCACTCTGCCTGCCCTCTAGAAGAAAAATATTGCCCTATGGGTCTACCCAGAAACCACCAATGAGGATAAACCTGCACGTCACTCAACTGTACACCAATTATATAGTCTAGCCTGTGCACTAATGCCCTGTCTGACAGAACCTGAGGCCTGAATTCCCAACCGACACCCAGACAGTTTGCAGTACACTGAGAACATCTGAACCGCCATGGCCTTAGGTCGCCATCTCTTTCCAACTTCGGTTTTCAGGCTACAGAATCCTAGACCTTATCTCTACTCACTTCCCATGGGTGAACGTGATGCAGAAATCAGAACTCCTCCTTCCCTCTTGCCAGAATCTTGTGGTTGGCATCTTGTCCAACGTTCAGTGTAGGACCCCTGTAGGGCCTACAGGGGCAGTAGTAGGGCCCCTGAGGGTAGTGTAGGGTCCCTGAGGCCCTGCCTATGCTTAAGAGCTGCGGTGGGCTCAAACACACATTGGGACCCTCAGTTTGAGCCCTGTCCTCAAGTAAAGCCTCTCAGTGGCTGGACCATGAGCCCGCATATGGGGCCTGCCATGCCCCAAGTCACCCAATCTTAACCAGAGGTAGAGACATCTAGTCACCCCTACTCAGGGCTCTGCTCTGGAATACCTCTTTGGTGGGACATTTGAGGTAAATAAACACAGAAAGGACTCCTCCCACTCACAGAATGACCCCAATCACTTGGGATTGGGCCATCCCAAGTGATTGGGGTCCAGAGAGAAAGACTCGTCCATGGCCCATGAGGCCAGCCCGACATTCCACGGCCACTATTGACACAAAATCCAGAGACATAAGCTTCAGCAAGCGTTCACACTCACCCTTAGGTCATAGCCCAAAAAATTCTCCTCATAGTCTGTAGATTGGGCCTGCCATACCTACGTCCCCAAACCTAAGCCGAGTTTGTGTTTTCAGACTTCTATCCTGACATCCCTGTCCCACACACCCTCCAGACTGAGGCCCCTGGGGCCGCACCTCAGGACTGTGCCTGCCCTCTCCAAGGAAATTCTTCCCATTCCATTGGCCACAACCCTACAGATAAGGAGAAACCTCCAAAGTCCCAGAGGCCATTCCAATAGTGTAGGCCACCCAGGACAAAGAGGGGCGATCTCTCACAAGCTGAGCAACGACGTCAACTCACCCATAGACAGATAACCCAAGAGAAGAAGATTAAACTGGACTGGCCCCTAGAATGTAATTGGTTCCATTGCTTTTTTTTCTAAGCATCTCTCCTCAGAGGCCTGTTTTCCAATACCAGCATATGGGGGATTCCAGAGATACCAATCAGAATAAATCTTGTCTTCACATGGGAAACTTATCCTTTGGAGCTCTGTAAAAGCCTCCAGTTAGGAGAAACCTTCAGGTAGCCGGAGCAACCGCCCTATTCCAAGGTCTCCATGGACACATACCCGCATTATGACCATTCGGCAGGAGAGTACATTTCAACTCAGCCCCGTCGATTACTCCCCCAGAGGCAGAATATCAAACCTGCCTTGTCGCTAGGAGACAACTGGAATGCAAAGCAGACTCTCTAGGCATCCATCCTTGGAATCCTGCTCTGGCGCCGTTCCATATGGGATGTCCTGGAGCCTTCCAACAGGTCTTGACTGTCCCACAGAAGGAATCCTTGCAGATTGGAGCATCTCACAACTCCTATCGTGGGAAAACCTACATGGCCTCATGAGATGCTCCCCTTTATAAAGGGGCCATCATGGACAGAAACTCCAACCTGAGCCAACTTCTGATACATTGCTTTGGTTTCTAGGTATCTCTCCTCAGAGGCCTGGTTTCCAATATCAGAATATGGGGGTTTCCTAAGGAAACAATCAGAACAGATCTCATCTCCACATGGGAAACTTGCTCTTTGGAGCTGTGTCAATACCTCAGGTTAGGAGGATCCTTCAGGGCGCTGGCACCATGGCCCAATCCCAAGGTCTCCAAGGACACGAACTTACATTATGATCCATTCTCAGGAGAGTCCATTTCAAATCAGCCCCCTCGGCTGCTCACCCAGAGCCAGCAGATCAAAACTTCCTGGTCACTAAGAGACAGTTGGAATGGGAGGCGGGCTTCCCAGGCATCCATCCTTAGAACCCTGCTCTGGAGAACTTCTTTATGGGACGTCTTGAATCCAACCAACCTGTCTTGACTGTCTCGCAGAATGAATCCTTGTGGTTTGAAGCATCACACAATAACACTGTGAGAAAACCTCCATTTCCTCATGATGCCCCACACCTTCATAAATGGGCCATCACGGACAGAATCTCCATCCTAAGCCAAAGTCTGATCCTCGCCCTGAATTCAGAAGCATGAGATCTCGATTCAGCACTTGACAGTGTGCCTGCTGGGCCCTCGCCCTGAAACCTAAGCCTAACTTGTGTTCTCAGACTTCCGTCCTCAGAATCCTGGCCACACCCCTCCAATTTGGAAATTCTGGAGACACAATGCAGCACTCTGCCTGGCCTCCAGAAGAAAAATGTTGCCCTATAGGGCTAACCAGAAACGCCAAATGAGTAACAACCTGCATGCCACTCGACCATACCCCAATTATACAGTCTAGCCTGTGCACTAAAGCCCTGTCGGACACAGCCTGAGGGCAGACCTCCAGTCCAACACCCAGACAGTTGGCCGTACACTTGAGCATATCAAATCCACAATGGCTTTAGGCCATCATCTCTACCCAACCTCAATTTTCACCTTCAGAACCTAGACCTTATCTCCACTCACTGCTCAGGAGTGAGCGTGATGCAAGAATCAGAACTTCTCCTTCGCCTTGGCAAGAAACCTAGTGGATGGCATGTTGTCCAATGTTTATTGTAGGAGAAAGCAGCATGGACTATGAGGCCCCACCTATCCCTGAGGGCCACAATGTGCACAAACACACATTGTGACCCTCAGCGTGAGCCCTATCCTCATGTAAAGCCTCTTAGTGACTGGAACAACAGCCCCCATATGGGGCTTGCCAAGCCCCTAGTCCCCCAATCTCAACCAGAGTTCGAGATGTCTAGTCACCCCTACTCAGGGCTCTACTCGGGAATCCCTCTTTGGTGGGACACCTGAGGTAAAAAAAAAAAAAAATACAAAAAGGACTCTTCCCATTCACAGAATGATCCCAACCACTTGGGATCAGGCCAAATCACCAGAGAAAGAATTGTCCATGGCCCTTGAGGACACCCCGACATTCCACGGCCACCATTAACACAAAATCCAGAGACAAAACCCTGAGCAAGCACCACATACTCACCCTTTGTTCATAGCCCGGAAAATTCTCACGGTCTGTAGATCGAGCCTTCATACATACATCCCCAAACCTAAGCTGAGTTTGTGTTTTCAGACTTCTGTCCCCACAGTCCTGGCCCACACAACATCCAAGCTGGGGCCCCTGGAGCCACACCTCAGGACTGTGGCTTCCCTCTCCAGGGGAATTCTGCCATTTCCATTGGCCACAACCCTATAGATTAGGAGAATCCTCCAAACTCCCCGAGGCCATCTGAATTGTGTTGGCTGCCCAGGACAAACAGGGATGATCTTTCACAAGTTAGGAAACCAACTCCACTCAGACCCAGAGACAGATATCCCCATAGAATAAGATTGAACTGGAAGGGCACGTAGGCCCTAATCAGATCCATTGCTTTTGATTCCAGTCATCTCTCCTCAGAGGCCTGGTTTCCAATACCAGCATATGGGAGATTCCTTAGGCACTCATCAAAACAATTCTCTTCTCTACATAGGAAACATACTCTTTAGAGCTCCATCAAAACCTCCGGTTATGAACATCCCTCAAGACCCCGGATCAAGCACCCCATTCCAAGGTCTACATGGACACAAATGCACATTATGACCCATCCTCAACTCACCCATTTCAACACACCCGCCTCGGTTGCTCCCCTAGATCCAGCAGATCGAACTTGCCTTGGCTCTATGAGACACCTGGAATGGGAGGCAGGCTGCCCAGGCATCCATCCTTAGAACCCTGCTCTGGATAACTTCCTTATGGGATGTCCTGGAGCCATCCAACAGGTCTCGACTGTCCCACAGAAAAAATCATTGTGGTTTGGAGCATTTCACAATTCCCATCGTCGGAAAACCTCCATGTCCTCGTGACACCCTCCCCTTCATGAAGGGGCCGTCATGGACAGAAACTCCGACCTAAGCCAACGTCTGATCCTAGCTCTGTCTTCAGGTATACGGGATCTCGAATCATCTCTGCAGAGGGTGCCTGCCTTCCCTTCACCCAGAAATCTAAGTCTGGCTTGTGTTCTCAGAATTTTTTCCTCAGACTCCTGGCCCACAAGCCTTCCAGTTTGGGAATGCTGGAATCACTATGTGGCACTGTGTCTTCCCTCCATAAGAAAAACGTTGCCCTCTGGGGCTACCGAGTAACCACAAATGAGTACAATCCTGCACGAAACTCGACTGCACCCCAATGATACAGTCTAGCCTTGGCACTTATTCCCTGTCTGCCACAGCCTGAGCCTGCACCTCCCAACCCACACTCAACAGCTGGCCGAACACTGAGCACATCAGACACACCATGGCCTTAGGGCTTCATCTCTTCCCAACCTCAGTTTTCAGGCTTCAGAACCTAGACCTTAAATCCAATCACAGTCCAGGAGTGAAAGTGTTGCAGAAATTAGAACTCCATCTTCCCCATGGCCAGAAAACTTGTGGTTCCCATACTGTACAACGTTCAGTGTAGGAGAAACCAGCATGGTACTTTAGGCCACGCCCTGACTTGAGGGGATCCTTGGGCACAAAACCACATTGTGAAACTCAGTGTGAGACCTATCCTCAAGGAAGGCCTCTCAGTGTCTGGACCAAGAGCCCACATATGGGGCTTGCCATGTTCTTAGGTCCCAATGTTAACCAGAGGTCTGGTTGTCCAGTTGCCCCCACCCACGACTCTGCTCTGGAATCCCTCTTTTGGTGGTCCACTTGAGGTAAAAAAAAAAAAAACAAAAGAAAACAAAAAAAAAAACAAAAAAAAAGTAAACAAAAAAAACAGAAAGGCCTCCTCCATTCCCACAGAATGACCCCAAACTTTTAGGATCGGGTCAAATCCCCAGAAAGGGAGCCTCATCGATGGCCCATGAGGACACCCCGACATTCCATGGCAATCGGTGTCACATTTCCAGAAAAAAAAAAAAAAGCATGAGCAAGCACCTCACATTCGCCCTTTGTTCATATCCCGAAGAGGTCTCCTCACGGTCTATATATCGGGCCGGCCATACCTACAACCCACAACCTAAGTGGAGTTTGTGTTTCAGATTTTTGTCGAAATAGCCCTGGACCACACACGCTCCACACTTGGGTCCCTGGAGCCACACCTCAGGACTTGCTTCCATTTCAAGGGAATTCTTCCCATTCCATTGGCCACAACCTTGCAAATTAGGAAAAACCTCCAAAGTCACCGAGGCCATCCCAATAGTGTAGGCCGCCCAGGACAAACAGGGGTGATCTCAAACCAGCTGAGCAACTACCTCCACTCAGACAACAGATGTCCCCAGAGAAGAATATTGAACCGGACAGGCCCCTAGGCCCTAATCAGATCCATTGCTTTGGTTTCCAGGCATCTCTCCTCAGAGGCCTCCTTTCCAATACCAGCATATGGTGGTTTCCTGAGGCACCAATAAGAACAAATCTCGTCTCCCCATGGAAAACTTGCTCATTGGAGCTTTGTCATAACCTCTGGTTAGGAGAATCCTTCAGGGCCCTGGTGCCACTGCCCCATACCAAGGTCTCCATGGACTCAAACCAACATTAAGACCATCCTCAGGAAAGTCCATTTCAACTCAGTCCCCTCTGTTGCTACCCCAAGCCAGCAGATCAAACGTTTCTTGTTGCTAGGAGACAATTGGAATGTGAGGCTGGCTGCCCAGGCATCCATACTTAGAACCCTGTTCTGGAAAAATACCTTATAAGACATCCTGGAACCATCCAACAAATCTTAATTGTCCCACAGAAGGAATCCTTGCGGTTTGGAGCATCTCACAACTCCAATAGTGGGAAAACCCCCATGGCCTCATAATGCCCCCCCTTCCTGAAGGGGCCAACATGGACAGAAACTCAAACCTGAGCCAAAGTCTGAACCTCGACCTGACTTCAGACGCATGAGATCTCAATTCAGCTCTGCAGAGTGTGCCTGCCATATCCTTGCCCCAAAACCTAAGCCTAGCTTGTGTTCTCAGACTTCCGTCCTCACTCTCCTGGCCCACAAGCCCTCCAGTTTGGGAATTCCGAAGCCACAATGCAGCACTCTGCCTGCCCTCCAGAAGAAAAACTTTGCCCTATGCTGCTAATAAGAAACCCCAAATGATTTTCTAATGCATGCCACTCGATTGTAAAGCAATTATACAGCCCACCCTGTATACTAATGCCCTGTCTGGCACAGCCTGAGACAAGACATCCCAAACGACACCCAGACAGCTGGCCCCAACCTGGACACATAGGAGCCGCTATGGCTGTAGGTCGTCATCTCTTCCCAACCTCGGTTTTCAGGCTTCAGAACCTAGACCTTATCTCCAATCACTGCCCAGGGGTGAACGTGATGCAGAAATTAGAATTCCTCCTTCCCCATGGCCAGAAACCTTGTGGTTGGCATGTTGTCCAACGTTCAATGTGGGAAAACCTGCATTGTCCGAAAGGCCACGCCAGTGCTTGAGGGCCGCCTAGGGCACAGACATGCATTGTGACCTGCAGCGTGAGTCCCGTATTAAAGTAACGCCTCTCAGTGGCTGGACCAAGATCCTGCATATGGGGCTTGTCATATCCATAGGCCCCCAGGCTTAACCAGAGGGCGAGTATTCCAGTTGTCAGTACCCACTGCTATGCTCTAGAATCCCTCTACTGGGGGGACACATGAAGCAGAAAACAGGACACTTCCCTTCCCACAGAATGACCCGAAACTCTTGGCGGCTGGACAAACTACCAGAGAGGGAGACTTCTACGACCCATGAGGCAACTCCTACATTAAACGGCCATTGTGGACAAAACATCCAGAGACAAAAGCCTGAGCGACTGCCTCCCTCTCACCCTTCTTTCATATCCAGAGGAGCTCCCCTCATGGACTGTAGATCAGGCCTGCAGTAACCTCGGCCCCAAACCTGAGCTGAGTTAGGGTTTTTGGATGTCTGTCTGCACAGCCATGGCTCACACAGCCTCCAGGCTGGGGTCTCTGGAGCCACACCACAGAACTGTGCCTGCTCTCTCCTAAGAAACTGCCCATTCCATTGGCCACAACTCTACAAAATAGTAGAAACCTCAAGGTCCCCAAGGACATCCCACTACCGCAAGCCGCACTGGACAAATAGGGGCATTATGACACAAGCTGAGCAACTACTACCTCCATGCAGACACACAGACAGATATCCGCAGAGACAGAAGATTGAACCAGACAGGCCCCTAGGCCCTATTATGAACTCTTGCTTTGGTGTCCAGGTATCACTCCTCAGAGGTCTGGGTTTGAAGACCAGCATACGGGGCTTTCCTGAGGCACCAGACAGAAGACCTCTCATCTCCACATGGGAAGCTTCCTTGTTGGAGTTGTGTCAAGCCCTTCGGGTTGGAGAATCATGCAGAGTCCCTTAGCTACTGCCACATTCCAAGGTCTCCATGACCACCAACCCACATTATGACTCATCCTCAGCAGAGTCCATTTAAACTCAGCCTTCTGGGTAGCTCACCCAAGAGCCCGCAGATTGAGCGTGCCTTGTCTCGACCAGGCAATGGGAAGGTGAGTTGGCGTTTCTCGGCATCCATGCTTAGGGCCCTGCTCTCGAGTCTTTCTGTATGGGGCATCCTGGAACCATCCAATAGTACTCGACTGTCCTGAAGAAGGAAACCTTGAAATATGGAGCAGCTCACAACTCCCAGCGTAGGGAAACCTCCCTGGCCTCATGACGCCCCTCCCCCTTCAGAAAGGGTCCGTCATGGACACAAACTCCAGCTTGAGGCAACATCTGATAATCGCCCGGACCTCACGTGCAGGAGATCTCGATTCAGCCTCTGCAGAGTGGGCCTGCCATGCTCTTGGCCCCAAAACTCGTGCTAGCTTGTGTTTTCAGACTTCCTTCCTTACAATCCTGGCCACACCCCTCCAGTTTGGCAATTCTGGAGACACAATGCAGCACTCTGCCTGCCCTCCAGAAGAAAAATGTTGCCCTATAGGGCTAACCAGAAACGCCAAATGAGTAACAACCTGCATGCCACTCGACCATACCCCAATTATACAGTCTAGCCTGTGCACTAAAGCCCTGTCTGACACAGCCTGAGGGCAGACCTCCAGTCCAACACCCAGACAGCTGGCCATACACAGAGCATATCACACCCACAATGGCTTTAGGCCATCATCTCTACCCAAATCAGTTTTCACCTTGAGAACCTAGACCTTATCTCCACTCACTGCTCAGGAGTGAACGTGATGCAAGAATCAGAACTTCTCCTTCGCCTTGGCAAGAAACCTAGTGGTTGGCATGTTGTCCAATGTTCATTGTAGGAGAAAGCAGCATGGACTATGAGGCCCCACCTATCCCTGAGGGCCACAATGTGCACAAACACACATTGTGACCCTCAGCGTGAGCCCTATCCTCATGTAAAGCCTCTTAGTGACTGGAACAACAGCCCCCATATGGGGCTTGCCAAGCCCCTAGTCCCCCAATCTCAACCAGAGTTCGAGATGTCTAGTCACCCCTACTCAGGGCTCTACTCGGGAATCCCTCTTTGGTGGGACACTTGAGGTAAAAAAAAAAAATACAGAAAGGACTCTTCCCATCCACAGAATGATCCCAACCACTTGGGATCAGGCCAAATCACCAGAGAAAGAATTGTCCATGGCCCTTGAGGACACCCAGACATTCCACGGCCACCATTGAAACAAAATCCGGAGACAAAACCCTGAGCAAGCGCCACATACTCGCCCTTTGTTCATAGCCCGGAAAATTCTCACGGTCTGTAGATCGAGCCTTCATACATACATCCCCAAACCTAAGCTGAGTTTGTGTTTTCAGACTTCTGTCCCCACAGGCCTGGCCCACACACCATCCAAGCTGGGGCCCCTGGAGCCACACCTCAGGACTGTGGCTTCACTCTACAGGGGAATTCTGCCATTTCCATTGGCCACAACCCTATAGATTAGGAGAATCCTCCAAACTCCCCAAGGCCATCCGAATTGTGTTGGCTGCCCAGGACAAACAGGGATGATCTTTCACAAGTTAGGAAACCAACTCCACTCAGACCCAGAGACAGATATCCCCATAGAATAAGATTGAACTGGACAGGCACTTAGGCCCTAATCAGATCCCTTGCTTTTGATTCCAGTCATCTCTCCTCAGAGGCCTGGTTTCCAATACCAGCATATGGGAGATTCCTTAGGCACTCATCAAAACAATTCTCTTCTCTACATAGGGATCATACTCTTTAGAGCTCCATCAAAACCTCCGGTTATGAACATCCCTCAAAGCCCCGGATCAAGCACCCCATTCCAAGGTCTACATGGACACAAATGCACATTATGACCCATCCTCAACTCACCCATTTCAACACACCCGCCTCGGTTGCTCCCCTAGATCCAGCAGATCGAACTTGCCTTGGCTCTATGAGACACCTGGAATGGGAGGCAGGCTGCCCAGACATCCATCCTTAGAACCCTGCTCTGGATAACTTCCTTATGGGATGTCCTGGAGCCATCCAACAGGTCTCGACTGTCCCACAGAAGGAATCATTGTGGTTTGGAGCATCTCACAATTCCCATCGTGGGAAAACCTCCATGTCCTCGTGACACCCTCCCCTTCATGAAGGGGCCATCATGGAGAGAAACTCCGACCTAAGAAAACGTCTGATCCTAGCTCTGTCTTCAGGTATACGGGATCTCGAATCATCTCTGCAGAGGGTGCCTGCCGTCCCCTCACCCCGAAATTTAAGTCCTGCTTGTGTTCTCAGAATTTTTTCCTCACACTCCTGGCCCTAAAGCCTTCCAGTTTGGGAATTCTGGAGACACTATGTGGCACTGTGTCTTCTCTCCAGAAGAAAAATGTTGCCCTCTGGGGCTACCCAGTAACCACAAATGAGTAACATCCTGCACGAAACTCGACTGCACCCCAATGATACAGTCTAGCCTGGGCATTAATTCCCTGTCTGCCACAGCCTGAGCCTGCACCTCCCAACCCACACTCAACAGCTGGCCGAACACTGAGCACATCAGACACACCATGGCCTTAGGGCTTCATCTCTTCCCAACCTCAGTTTTCAGGCTTCAGAACCTAGACCTTAAATCCAATCACAGTCCAGGAGTGAAAGTGTTGCAGAAATTAGAACTCCTTCTTCCCCATGGCCAGAAACCTTGTGGTTCCCATACTGTGCAACGTTCAGTGTAGGAGGCACCAGCATGGTACTTTAGGCCACGCCCTGACTGGAGGGGATCCTTGGGCACAAAACCACATTGTGAAACTCAGTGTGAGACCTATCCTCAAGGAAGGCCTCTCAGTGTCTGGACCAAGAGCCCACATATGGGGCTTGCCATGTTCTTAGGTCCCAATGTTAACCAGAGGTCTGGTTGTCCAGTTGCCCCCACCCACGACTCTGCTCTGGAATCCCTCTTTTGGTGGTCCACCTGAGGTAAAAAAAAAAAAAAAAAAAAAAAAAAAAAAAAAAAAAAGTAAACAAAAAAAAACAGAAAGGCCTCCTCCCTTCCCACAGAATGACCCCAAACTTTTAGGATCGGGTCAAATCCCCAGAAAGGGAGCCTCATCGATGGCCCATGAGGACACCCCGACATTCCATGGCAATCGGTGACACATTTCCAGAAAAAAAAAAAAAAAAAGCATGAGCAACACCTCACATTCGCCCTTTGTTCATATCCTGAAGAGTTCTCCTCACGGTCTATAGATCGGGCCGGCCGTACCTACATCCCACAACCTAAGTGGAGTTTGTGTTTTCAGACTTTTGTCCAAATAGCCCTGGACCACACATGCTCCACGCTTGGGTCCCTGGAGCCACACCTCAGGACTGTGCTTCCCTTTCAAGGGAATTCTTCCCATTCCATTGGCCACAACCTTGCAAATTAGGAAAAACCTCCAAAGTCACCGAGGCCATCCCAATAGTGTAGGCCGCCCAGGACAAACAGGGGTGATCTCAAACCAGCTGAGCAACTACCTCCACTCAGACAACAGATGTCCCCAGAGAAGAATATTGAACCGGACAGGCCCCTAGGCCCTAATCAGATCCATTGCTTTGGTTTCCAGGCATCTCTCCTCAGAGGCCTCGTTTCCAATACCAGCATATGGTGGTTTCCTGAGGCACCAATAAGAACAAATCTCGTCTCCCCATGGAAAACTTGCTCATTGGAGCTTTGTCATAACCTCTGGTTAGGAGAATCCTTCAGGGCCCTGGTGCCACTGCCCCATACCAAGGTCTCCATGGACTCAAACCAGCATTAAGACCATCCTCAGGAAAGTCCATTTCAACTCAGTCCCCTCTGTTGCTACCCCAAGCCAGCAGATCAAACGTTTCTTGTTGCTAGGAGACAATTGGAATGTGAGGCTGGCTGCCCAGGCATCCATACTTAGAACCCTGTTCTGGAAAAATACCTTATAAGACGTCCTGGAGCCATCCAACAAATCTTAATTGTCCCACAGAAGGAATCCTTGCGGTTTAGAGCATCTCACAACTCCAATAGTGGGAAAACCCCCATGGCCTCATAAAGCCCCCCCTTCCTGAAGGGGCCAACATGGACAGAAACTCAAACCTGAGCCAAAGTCTGAACCTCGACCTGACTTCAGACGCATGAGATCTCAATTCAGCTCTGCAGAGTGTGCCTGCCATATCCTTGCCCCGAAACCTAAGCCTAGCTTGTGTTCTCAGACTTCCATCCTCACTCTCCTGGCCCACAAGCCCACCAGTTTGGGAATTCCGAAGCCACAATGCAGCACTCTGCCTGCCCTCCAGAAGAAAAACTTTGCCCTATGCTGCTAATAAGAAACCCCAAATGATTTTCTAATGCATGCCACTCGATTGTAAAGCAATTATACAGCCCACCCTGTATACTAATGCCCTGTCTGGCACAGCCTGAGACAAGACATCCCAAACGACACCCAGACAGCTGGCCCCAACCTGGACACATAGGAGCCGCTATGGCTGTAGGTCGTCATCTCTTCCCAACCTCGGTTTTCAGGCTTCAGAACCTAGACCTTATCTCCAATCACTGCCCAGGGGTGAACGTGATGCAGAAATTAGAATTCCTCCTTCCCCATGGCCAGAAACCTTGTGGTTGGCATGTTGTCCAACGTTCAATGTGGGAAAACCTGCATTGTCCGAAAGGCCACGCCAGTGCTTGAGGGCCGCCTAGGGCACAGACATGCATTGTGACCTGCAGCGTGAGTCCCGTATTAAAGTAACGCCTCTCAGTGGCTGGACCAAGATCCTGCATATGGGGCTTGTCATATCCATAGGCCCCCAGGCTTAACCAGAGGGCGAGTATTCCAGTTGTCAGTACCCACTGCTATGCTCTAGAATCCCTCTACTGGGGGGACACATGAAGCAGAAAACAGGACACTTCCCTTCCCACAGAATGACCCCAAACTCTTGGGGGCTGGACAAACTACCAGAGAGGGAGACTTCTACGACCCATGAGGCAACTCCTACATTAAACGGCCATTGTGGACAAAACATCCAGAGACAAAAGCCTGAGCGACTGCCTCCCTCTCACCCTTCTTTCATATCCAGAGGAGCTCCCCTCATGGACTGTAGATCAGGCCTGCCGTAACCTCGGCCCCAAACCTGAGCTGAGTTAGGGTTTTTGGATGTCTGTCTGCACAGCCATGGCCCACACAGCCTCCAGGCTGGGGTCTCTGGAGCCACACCACAGAACTGTGCCTGCTCTCTCCTAAGAAACTGCCCATTCCATTGGCCACAACTCTACAAAATAGTAGAAACCTCAAGGTCCCCAAGGACATCCCACTACCGCAAGCCGCACTGGACAAATAGGGGCATTATGACACAAGCTGATCAACTACTACCTCCATGCAGACACACAGACAGATATCCGCAGAGACAGAGGATTGAACCAGACAGGCCCCTAGGCCCTATTATGAACTCTTGCTTTGGTGTCCAGGTATCACTCCTCAGAGGCCTGGGTTCGAAGACCAGCATACGGGGCTTTCCTGAGGCACCAGACAGAAGACCTCTCATCTCCACATGGGAAGCTTCCTTGTTGGAGTTGTGTCAAGCCCTTCGGGTTGGAGAATCATGCAGAGTCCCTTAGCTACTGCCACATTCCAAGGTCTCCATGACCACCAACCCACATTATGACTCATCCTCAGCAGAGTCCATTTAAACTCAGCCTTCTGGGTAGCTCACCCAAGAGCCCGCAGATTGAGCGTGCCTTGTCTCGACCAGGCAATGGGAAGGTGAGTTGGCGTTTCTCGGCATCCATGCTTAGGGCCCTGCTCTCGAGTCTTTCTGTATGGGGCATCCTGGAACCATCCAATAGTACTCGACTGTCCTGAAGAAGGAAACCTTGAAATATGGAGCAGCTCACAACTCCCAGCGTAGGGAAACCTCCCTGGCCTCATGACGCCCCTCCCCCTTCAGAAAGGGTCCGTCATGGACACAAACTCCAGCTTGAGGCAACATCTGATAATCGCCCGGACCTCACGTGCAGGAGATCTCGATTCAGCCTCTGCAGAGTGGGCCTGCCATGCTCTTGGCCCCAAAACTCGTGCTAGCTTGTGTTTTCAGACTTCCTTCCTTACAATCCTGGCCACACCCCTCCAGTTTGGCAATTCTGGAGACACAATGCAGCACTCTGCCTGCCCTCCAGAAGAAAAATGTTGCCCTATAGGGCTAACCAGAAACGCCAAATGAGTAACAACCTGCATGCCACTCGACCATACCCCAATTATACAGTCTAGCCTGTGCACTAAAGCCCTGTCTGACACAGCCTGAGGGCAGACCTCCAGTCCAACACCCAGACAGCTGGCCATACACAGAGCATATCACACCCACAATGGCTTTAGGCCATCATCTCTACCCAAATCAGTTTTCACCTTGAGAACCTAGACCTTATCTCCACTCACTGCTCAGGAGTGAACGTGATGCAAGAATCAGAACTTCTCCTTCGCCTTGGCAAGAAACCTAGTGGTTGGCATGTTGTCCAATGTTCATTGTAGGAGAAAGCAGCATGGACTATGAGGCCCCACCTATCCCTGAGGGCCACAATGTGCACAAACACACATTGTGACCCTCAGCGTGAGCCCTATCCTCATGTAAAGCCTCTTAGTGACTGGAACAACAGCCCCCATATGGGGCTTGCCAAGCCCCTAGTCCCCCAATCTCAACCAGAGTTCGAGATGTCTAGTCACCCCTACTCAGGGCTCTACTCCGGAATCCCTCTTTGGTGGGACACTTGAGGTAAAAAAAAAAAATACAGAAAGGACTCTTCCCATCCACAGAATGATCCCAACCACTTGGGATCAGGCCAAATCACCAGAGAAAGAATTGTCCATGGCCCTTGAGGACACCCCGACATTCCACGGCCACCATTGACACAAAATCCGGAGACAAAACCCTGAGCAAGCGCCACATACTCGCCCTTTGTTCATAGCCCGGAAAATTCTCACGGTCTGTAGATCGAGCCTTCATACATACATCCCCAAACCTAAGCTGAGTTTGTGTTTTCAGACTTCTGTCCCCACAGGCCTGGCCCACACACCATCCAAGCTGGGGCCCCTGGAGCCACACCTCAGGACTGTGGCTTCACTCTACAGGGGAATTCTGCCATTTCCATTGGCCACAACCCTATAGATTAGGAGAATCCTCCAAACTCCCCAAGGCCATCCGAATTGTGTTGGCTGCCCAGGACAAACAGGGATGATCTTTCACAAGTTAGGAAACCACCTGCACTCAGACCCAGAGACAGATATCTCCATAGAATAAGAAGGAACTGGACGGGCACTTAGGCCCTAATCAGATCCCTTGCTTTTGATTCCAGTCATCTCTCCTCAGAGGCCTGGTTTCCAATACCAGCATATGGGAGATTCCTTAGGCACTCATCAAAACAATTCTCTTCTCTACATAGGAATCATACTCTTTAGAGCTCCATCAAAACCTCGGGTTATGAACATCCCTCAAGGCCCCGGATCAAGCACCCCATTCCAAGGTCTACATGGACACAAATGCACATTATGACCCATCCTCAACTCACCCATTTCAACACACCCGCCTCGGTTGCTCCCCTAGATCCAGCAGATCGAACTTGCCTTGGCTCTATGAGACACCTGGAATGGGAGGCAGGCTGCCCAGACATCCATCCTTAGAACCCTGCTCTGGATAACTTCCTTATGGGATGTCCTGGAGCCATCCAACAGGTCTCGACTGTCCCACAGAAGGAATTATTGTGGTTTGGAGCATCTCACAATTCCCATCGTGGGAAAACCTCCATGTCCTCGTGACACCCTCCCCTTCATGAAGGGGCCATCATGGAGAGAAACTCCGACCTAAGAAAACGTCTGATCCTAGCTCTGTCTTCAGGTATACGGGATCTCGAATCATCTCTGCAGAGGGTGCCTGCCGTCCCCTCACCCCGAAATTTAAGTCCTGCTTGTGTTCTCAGAATTTTTTCCTCACACTCCTGGCCCTAAAGCCTTCCAGTTTGGGAATTCTGGAGACACTATGTGGCACTGTGTCTTCTCTCCAGAAGAAAAATGTTGCCCTCTGGGACTACCCAGTAACCACAAATGAGTAACATCCTGCACGAAACTCGACTGCACCCCAATGATACAGTCTAGCCTGGGCACTTATTCCCTGTCTGCCACAGCCTGAGCCTGCACCTCCCAACCCACACTCAACAGCTGGCCGAACACTGAGCACATCAGACACACCATGGCCTTAGGGCTTCATCTCTTCCCAACCTCAGTTTTCAGGCTTCAGAACCTAGACCTTAAATCCAATCACAGTCCAGGAGTGAAAGTGTTGCAGAAATTAGAACTCCTTCTTCCCCATGGCCAGAAACCTTGTGGTTCCCATACTGTGCAACGTTCAGTGTAGGAGGCACCAGCATGGTACTTTAGGCCACGCCCTGACTGGAGGGGATCCTTGGGCACAAAACCACATTGTGAAACTCAGTGTGAGACATATCCTCAAGGAAGGCCTCTCAGTGTCTGGACCAAGAGCCCACATATGGGGTTTACCATGTTCTTAGGTCCCAATGTTAACCAGAGGTCTGGTTGTCCAGTTGCCCCCACCCACGACTCTGCTCTGGAATCCCTCTTTTGGTGGTCCACCTGAGGTTAAAAAAAAAAAAAAAAAAAAAAAAAAAGTAAACAAAAAAAAACAGAAAGGCCTCCTCCCTTCCCACAGAATGACCCCAAACTTTTAGGATCGGGTCAAATCCCCAGAAAGGGAGCCTCATCGATGGCCCATGAGGACACCCCGACATTCTATGGCAATCGGTGACACATTTCCAGAAAAAAAAAAAAAAAAAAAAAAGCATGAGCAACACCTCACATTCGCCCTTTGTTCATATCCCGAAGAGGTCTCCTCACGGTCTATAGATCGGGCCGGCCGTACCTACATCCCACAACCTAAGTGGAGTTTGTGTTTTCAGACTTTTGTCCAAATAGCCTTGGACCACACACGCTCCACGCTTGGGTCCCTGGAGCCACACCTCAGGACTGTGCTTCCCTTTCAAGGGAATTCTTCCCATTCCATTGGCCACAACCTTGCAAATTAGGAAAAACCTCCAAAGTCACCGAGGCCATCCCAATAGTGTAGGCCGCCCAGGACAAACAGGGGTGATCTCAAACCAGCTGAGCAACTACCTCCACTCAGACAACAGATGTCCCCAGAGAAGAATATTGAACCGGACAGGCCCCTAGGCCCTAATCAGATCCATTGCTTTGGTTTCCAGGCATCTCTCCTCAGAGGCCTCGTTTCCAATACCAGCATATGGTGGTTTCCTGAGGCACCAATAAGAACAAATCTCGTCTCTCCATGGAAAACTTGCTCATTGGAGCTTTGTCATAACCTCTGGTTAGGAGAATCCTTCAGGGCTCTGGTGCCACTGCCCCATACCAAGGTCTCCATGGACTCAAACCAACATTAAGACCATCCTCAGGAAAGTCCATTTCAACTCAGTCCCCTCTGTTGCTACCCCAAGCCAGCAGATCAAACGTTTCTTGTTGCTATGAGCAATTGGAATGTGAGGCTGGCTGCCCAGGCATCCATACTTAGAACCCTGTTCTGGAAAAATACCTTATAAGACATCCTGGAGCCATCCAACAAATCTTAATTGTCCCACAGAAGGAATCCTTGCGGTTTAGAGCATCTCACAACTCCAATAGTGGGAAAACCCCCATGGCCTCATAAAGCCCCCCCTTCCTGAAGGGGCCAACATGGACAGAAACTCAAACCTGAGCCAAAGTCTGAACCTCGACCTGACTTCAGACGCATGAGATCTCAATTCAGCTCTGCAGAGTGTGCCTGCCATATCCTTGCCCCGAAACCTAAGCCTAGCTTGTGTTCTCAGACTTCCGTCCTCAGTGTCCTGGCCCACAAGCCCTCCAGTTTGGGAATTCCGAAGCCACAATGCAGCACTCTGCCTGCCCTCCAGAAGAAAAACTTTGCCCTATGCTGCTAATAAGAAACCCCAAATGATTTTCTAATGCATGCCACTCGATTGTAAAGCAATTATACAGCCCACCCTGTATACTAATGCCCTGTCTGGCACAGCCTGAGACAAGACATCCCAAACGACACCCAGACAGCTGGCCCCAACCTGGACACATAGGAGCCGCTATGGCTGTAGGTCGTCATCTCTTCCCAACCTCGGTTTTCAGGCTTCAGAACCTAGACCTTATCTCCAATCACTGCCCAGGGGTGAACGTGATGCAGAAATTAGAATTCCTCCTTCCCCATGGCCAGAAACCTTGTGGTTGGCATGTTGTCCAACGTTCAATGTGGGAAAACCTGCATTGTCCGAAAGGCCACGCCAGTGCTTGAGGGCCGCCTAGGGCACAGACATGCATTGTGACCTGCAGCGTGAGTCCCGTATTAAAGTAACGCCTCTCAGTGGCTGGACCAAGATCCTGCATATGGGGCTTGTCATATCCATAGGCCCCCAGGCTTAACCAGAGGGCGAGTATTCCAGTTGTCAGTTCCCACTGCTATGCTCTAGAATCCATCTACTGGGGGGACACATGAAGCAGAAAACAGGACACTTCCCTTCCCACAGAATGACCCCAAACTCTTGGGGGCTGGACAAACTACCAGAGAGGGAGACTTCTACGACCCATGAGGCAACTCCTACATTAAACGGCCATTGTGGACAAAACATCCAGAGACAAAAGCCTGAGCGACTGCCTCCCTCTCACCCTTCTTTCATATCCAGAGGAGCTCCCCTCATGGACTGTAGATCAGGCCTGCCATAACCTCGGCCCCAAACCTGAGCTGAGTTAGGGTTTTTGGATGTCTGTCTGCACAGCCATGGCCCACACAGCCTCCAGGCTGGGGTCTCTGGAGCCACACCACAGAACTGTGCCTGCTCTCTCCTAAGAAACTGCCCATTCCATTGGCCACAACTCTACAAAATAGTAGAAACCTCAAGGTCCCCAAGGACATCCCACTACCGCAAGCCGCACTGGACAAATAGGGGCATTATGACACAAGCTGAGCAACTACTACCTCCATGCAGACACACAGACAGATATCCGCAGAGACAGAGGATTGAACCAGACAGGCCCCTAGGCCCTATTATGAACTCTTGCTTTGGTGTCCAGGTATCACTCCTCAGAGGCCTGGGTTCGAAGACCAGCATACGGGGCTTTCCTGAGGCACCAGACAGAAGACCTCTCATCTCCACATGGGAAGCTTCCTTGTTGGAGTTGTGTCAAGCCCTTCGGGTTGGAGAATCCTGCAGAGTCCCTTAGCTACTGCCACATTCCAAGGTCTCCATGGCCACCAACCCACATTATGACTCATCCTCAGCAGAGTCCATTTAAACTCAGCCTTCTGGGTAGCTCACCCAAGAGCCCGCAGATTGAGCGTGCCTTGTCTCGACCAGGCAATGGGAAGGTGAGTTGGCGTTTCTCGGCATCCATGCTTAGGGCCCTGCTCTCGAGTCTTTCTGTATGGGGCATCCTGGAACCATCCAATAGTACTCGACTGTCCTGAAGAAGGAAACCTTGAAGTTTGGAGCAGCTCACAACTCCCAGCGTAGGGAAACCTCCCTGGCCTCATGACGCCCCCACCCCCTTCAGGAAGGGGCCGTCATGGACACAAACTCCAGCTTGAGGCAACATCTGATACTCGCCCTGACCTCACCTGCAGGAGATCTCGATTCAGCCTCTGCAGAGTGGGCCTGCCATGATCTTGGTCCCAAAACTCGTGCTAGCTTGTGTTTTCAGACTTCCTTCCTCACAATCCTGGCCACACCCCTCCAGTTTGGCAATTCTGGAGACACAATGCTGCACTCTGCCTGCCCTCCAGAAGAAAAATGTTGCCCTATAGGGCTAACCAGAAACGCCAAATGAGTAACAACCTGCATGCCACTCGACCATACCCCAATTATACAGTCTAGCCTGTGCACTAAAGCCCTGTCTGACACAGCCTGAGGGCAGACCTCCAGTCCAACACCCAGACAGCTGGCCATACACAGAGCATATCACACCCACAATGGCTTTAGGCCATCATCTCTACCCAACCTCAGTTTTCACCTTCAGAACCTAGACCTTATCTCCACTCACTGCTCAGGAGTGAACGTGATGTAAGAATCAGAACTTCTCCTTCGCCTTGGCAAGAAACCTAGTGGTTGGCATGTTGTCCAATGTTCATTGTAGGAGAAAGCAGCATGGACTATGAGGCCCCACCAATCCCTGAGGTCCACAATGTGCACAAACACACATTGTGACCCTCAGCGTGAGCCCTATCCTCATGTAAAGCCTCTTAGTGACTGGAACAACAGCCCACATATGGGGCTTGCCAAGCCCCTATTCCCCCAATCTCAACCAGAGTTCGAGATGTCTAGTCACCCCTACTCAGGGCTCTACTCTGGAATCCCTCTTTGGTGGAACACCTGAGGTAAAAAAAAAAAAAAAAAATACAGAAAGGACTCTTCCCATCCACAGAATGATCCCAACCACTTGGGATCAGGCCAAATCACCAGAGAAAGAATTGTCCATGGCCCTTGAGGACACCCCGACATTCCACGGCCACCGTTGACCCAAAATCCAGAGACAAAAGCCTGAGCAAGCTCCACATACTCGCCCTTTGTTCATAGCCCGGAAAATTCTCACGGTCTGTAGATCGAGCCTTCATACATACATCCCCAAACCTAAGCTGAGTTTGTGTTTACCGACTTCTGTCCCCACAGTCCTGGCACACACACCATCCAAGCTGGGGCCCCTGGAGCCACACCTAAGGACTGTGGCTTCCCTCTCCAGGGGAATTCTGCCATTTCCTTTGGCCACAACGCTATAGATTAGGAGAATCCTCCAAACTCCCCGAGGCCATCCCAATAGTGTTGGTTGCCCAGGACAAACAGGGATGATCTTTCACAAGTTAGGAAACTACCTCCCCTCAGACCCAGGGAAAGATATCCCCATAGAATAAGATTGAACTGGACAGGCACTTAGGCCCTAATCAGATCCATTGCTTTTGTTTCCAGGCATCTCTCCTCAGTGGCCTGGTTTCCAATACCAGCATACGGGGGATTACTGAGGCACTCATCAGAAAAATCTCGTCTCCACATAGGAAATGTACTCTTTGGAGCTCTATAAAAACCTCTGTTTAGGAGAATCTTTCAGGGCCCCGGATCAAGCGCCCCATTCCAAGGTCTCCATGGACTTAAACCCACATTATCATCTATCCTCGGGAGAGTCCATGTCAACTCAACCCCCTTGGTTTCTCCCCCAGGGCCTGCAGATCAAACCTGCCTTGTTGCTAGGAGACAACTAGAATGGGAGGCGGGCTGCCCAGGCATCCATCCTTAGAACCCTACTCTGGAGTCGTTCAACATGGGACATCCTAGAGCCATCCAACAGGTCTCAAGTGTCCCACAGAAGGAATCTTTGCAGTCTGGAGCATCTCACAACTCCCATTGTGGTAAAATCTACATGGCCTCTTGAGACGCTCCACGTTATAAAGGGGCCATCTTGGACAGAAACTCCAACCTGAGCAAACGTCTGATATTCGCCCTGACTTCAGGTGCATGAGATCTTGATTCAGCTCTGCAGAGTGTGCCTTCTGTGCCCTCACCCCAAAAACTAAGCCTAGCTTGTGTTCTCAGACTACCGTCCTCACACCCCTGGCCCAAAAGACCTACAGTTTGACAATACTGGGGCCACAATGCAGCACTCTGCCTGCCCTCCAGAAGAAAAACGTTGCCTTATGGAGCTACCTAGAAACCCGAATGAGGATCAACTGAACGCCACTCGACTGCACCCCAAATATACAGTCTACCCTGTCTAATGCCTTGTCTGACACAGCATGAGCCCACACCTCCAGACCTATGCTCAACAGCTGGCCGCAAAATGAGCTCATTGGACCCATCAGGTCCTTAGGTCTTCATCTCTTCCCAACCTCAGTTTTCAGGTTTCAGAACCAAGACCTAAACTCCAATCACTGTCCAGGGGTGTACGTGATGCAGAAATCACAACTCTTCCTTCGCCATGGCTGGAAATCTTGTGGTTGGCATATTCTCCAACGTTCAGTGTAGGAGAATCAAGCATGGCCCATGAGGCACTTCCCATGCTTGAGGGCCTTGTTGGGCACAAAAACGGCATTGTGTCCCTCAGCATGAGCCCTGTCCTCAAGGAAGGCCTCCCAGTGTCTGAATCAAGAGCCCACATATTGGACTTGCCATGCCCCTAGGCCCCCAAACTTAAATAGAGGTGGGGTTATCCAGTTGTCCCTCCCAAGGACTCTGCTCTGGAATCCCTCTTTTATTGGGACACTTGAGGTACATAAAATAAAATATAAAATAAAATAAAATAAATAAAATAAAATAAAATAAAATAAAATAAAATAAAATAAAATAAAAAACAGAAAGGACTCCTCCCATCCCACAGAATGTACCCAAACTCTTGGGATCGGGTCAAATCCTCAGAGAAGGAAAGCCGTCCACAACCCATGAGGCCACGCCAGCATTCCACCCACATTGTTGACACAAATCCAGAGACAAAACCTGAGCAAGCACCTCAAACACACCCTTTTTCATATCCCGAAGTGTTATCACGGTCTGTAGATTGGGCGTGCCATACCTATGTCCCCATACCTAAGCGGAGTTTGTGTTTTCAGACTTTTGTCCCCACAGGCCTGGCCCACACAGCCTCAAGGCTGGGCCCCTAGAACCAAACTCAGAACTGTGCCTGCCCTCTCCAGGCGATTTCTGCCCATTCCATTGGCCACAACCCTATAGATTAGGAGAAACTCCAAAGTCCCGAGGCCATCCCAATATTATAGTTTGCCCAGGACAAACAGGGGCGATCTGACACAAGCTGAGCAACTACATCCCCTCAGATCCGTAGAAACGTATCCTCAGGAAAGAGATTGAACCGGACAGGCACCTAGGCCCTAATCATATTCATTGCTTTTGTTTCCAGTCATCTCTCCTCAGAGGCCTGGTTTCCAATACCAGCATATGGGCGATTCCTTAGGCACTCATCAAAACAATTCTCTTCTCTACATAGAAAACGTACTCTTTAGAGCCCATCAAAACCTCCGGTTATGAACATCCCCAAGGCCCCGGATCAAGCACCCCATTCCAAGGTCTACATGGACACAAATGCACATTATGACCCATCCTCAACTCACCCATTTCAACACACCTGCCTCGGTTGCTCCCCTAGATCCAGCAGATCAAACTTGCCTTGGCGCTATGAGACACCTGGAATGGGAGGCAGGCTGCCCAGGCATCCATCCTTAGAACCCTGCTCTGGATAACTTCCTTATGGGATGTCCTGGAGCCATCCAACAGGTCTCGACTGTCCCACAGAAGGAATCATTGCGGTTTGGAACATCTCACAATTCCCATCGTGGGAAAACCTCCATGTCCTCGTGACACCCTCCCCTTCATGAAGGGGCCTTCATGGACAGAAACTCCGACGTAAGCCAACGTCTGATCCTAGCTCTGTCTTCAGGTATACGGAATCTCGAATCATCTCTGCAGAGGGTGCCTTCCGTCCCCTCACCCCGAAATCTAAGTCTGGCTTGTGTTCTCAGAATTTATTCCTCACACACCTGGCCCACAAGCCTTCCAGTTTGGGAATTCTGGAGACACTATGTGGCACTGTGTCTTCCCTCCAGAAGAAAAACGTTGCCCTCTGGGGCTACGCAGTAACCACAAATGAGTACCATCCTGCACGAAACTCGACTGCACCCCAATGATACAGTCTAGCCTGGGCACTAATTCCCTGTCTTCCACAGCCTGAGCCTGCACCTCCCAACCCACACTCAACAGCTGGCCGAACACTGAGCACATCAGACACACCATGGCCTTAGGTCTTCATCTCTTCCCAACCTCAGTTTTCAGGCTTCAGAACCTAGACCTTAAATCCAATCACAGTCCAGGAGTGAAAGTGTTGCAGAAATTAGAACTCCTTCTTCCCCATGGCCAGAAAACTTGTGGTTGCCATATTGTGCAACGTTCAGTGTAGGAGAAACCAGCATGGTACATTAGGCCACGCCCTGACTTGAGGGGCTGATTGGGCACAAAAACACATTGTGAAACTCAGTGTGAGACATATACTCAAGGATGACCTCTCAGTATCTGGACCAAGAGCCATATATGGGGCTTGCCATGTTCTTAGGTCCCAATGTTAACCAGAGGTCTGGTTGTCCAGTCGCCCCTCCCCAGGACTCTGCTCTGGAATCCCTCTTTTGGTGGTCCACCTTAGGTAAAAAAATAATAATAATAAAAAAAATAAACAAAAAAACAAGAAAGGCCTCCTCCCTTCCCACAGAATGACCCCAAATTCTTGGGATCGGGTCAAATCCCCAAAGGGAGCCTCATCGATGGCCCATGAGGACACCCCGACATTCCATGGCAATCGGTGACACATTTCCAGAAAAAAAAAAAAAAAGCATGAGCCAGCACCTCACATTCGCCCTTTGTTCATATCCCGAAGAGTTCTCCTCACGGTCTATAGATCCGGCCGGCAATACCTACATCCCACAACCCAAGTGGAGTTTGTGTTTTCAGACTTTTGTCCAAATAGCCCTGGACCACACACGCTCCACACTTGGGTCCTTGGAGCCACACCTCAGGACTGTGCTTCCCTTTCAAGGGAATTCTTCCCATTCCATTGGCCACAACCTTGCAAATGAGGAAAAACCTCCAAAGTCACCGAGGCCATCCCAATAGTGTAGGCCGCCCATGACAAACAGGGGTGATCTCAAACCAGCTGAGCAACTACCTCCACTCAGACAACAGATGTCCCCAGAGAAGAATATTGAACCGGACAGGCCCCTAGGCCCTAATCAGATCCATTGCTTTGGTTTCCAGGCATCTCTCCTCAGAGGCCTCGTTTCCAATACCAGCATATGGTGGTTTCCTGAGGCACCAATAAGAACAAATCTCGTCTCCCCATGGAAAACTTGCTCATTGGAGCTTTGTCATAAACTCTGGTTAGGAGAATCCTTCAGGGCCCTGGTGCCACTGCCCCATACCAAGGTCTCCATGGACTCAAACCAACATTAAGACCATTCTCAGGAAAGTCCATTTCAACTCAGCCCCCACTGTTGCTATCCCAAGCCAGCAGATCAAACGTTTCTTGTTGCTAGGAGAAAATTGGAATGTGAGGCTTGCTGCCCAGGCATCCATACTTAGAACCCTGTTCTGGAAAAATACCTTATAAGACATCCTGGAGCCATCCAACAAATCTTAATGTCCCACAGAAGGAATCCTTGCGGTTTGGAGCATCTCACAACTCCAATAGTGGAAAACCCCCATGGCCTCATAATGCCCCCCCTTCCTGAAGGGGCCAACATGGACAGAAACTCAAACCTGAGCCAAAGTCTGAACCTCGACCGGACTTCAGACGCATGAGATCTCAATTCAGCTCTGCAGAGTGTGCCTGCCATGTCCTTGCCCCGAAACCTAAGCCTAGCTTGTGTTCTCAGACTTCCGTCCTCACTCTCCTGGCCCACAAGCCCTCCAGTTTGGGAATTCCGAAGCCACAATGCAGCACTCTGCCTGCCCTCCAGAAGAAAAACTTTGCCCTATGCTGCTAATAAGAAACCCCAAATGATTTTCTAATGCATGCCACTCGATTGTAAAGCAATTATACAGCCCACCCTGTATACTAATGCCCTGTCTGGCACAGCCTGAGACAAGACATCCCAAACGACACCCAGACAGCTGGCCCCAACCTGGACACATAGGACCCGCTATGGCTGTAGGTCGTCATCTCTTCCCAACCTCGGTTTTCAGGCTTCAGAACCTAGACCTTATCTCCAATCACTGCCCAGGGGTGAACGTGATGCAGAAATTAGAATTCCTCCTTCCCCATGGCCAGAAACCTTGTGGTTGGCATGTTGTCCAACGTTCAATGTGGGAAAACCTGCATTGTCCGAAAGGCCACGCCAGTGCTTGAGGGCCGCCTAGGGCACAGACATGCATTGTGACCTGCAGCGTGAGTCCCGTATTAAAGTAACGCCTCTCAGTGGCTGGACCAAGATCCTGCATATGGGGCTTGTCATATCCATAGGCCCCCAGGCTTAACCAGAGGGCGAGTATTCCAGTTGTCAGTACCCACTGCTATGCTCTAGAATCCCTCTACTGGGGGGACACATGAAGCAGAAAACAGGACACTTCCCTTCCCACAGAATGACCCCAAACTCTTGGGGGCTGGACAAACTACCAGAGAGGGAGACTACTACGACCCATGAGGCAACTCCTACATTAAACGGCCATTGTGGACAAAACATCCAGAGACAAAAGCCTGAGCGACGGCCTCCCTCTCACCCTTCTTTCATATCCAGAGGAGCTCCCCTCATGGACTGTAGATCAGGCCTGCAGTAACCTCGGCCCCAAACCTGAGCTGAGTTAGGGTTTTTGGATGTCTGTCTGCACAGCCATCGCTCACACAGCCTCCAGGCTGTGGTCTCTGGAGCCACACCACAGAACTGTGCCTGCTCTCTCCTAAGAAACTGCCCATTCCATTGGCCACAACTCTACAAAATAGTAGAAGCCTCAAGGTCCCCAAGGACATCCCACTACCGCAAGCCGCACTGGACAAATAGGGGCATTATGACACAAGCTGAGCAACTACTACCTCCATGCAGACAGACAGACAGATATCCGCAGAGACAGAAGATTGAACCAGACAGGCCCCTAGGCCCTATTATGAACTCTTGCTTTGGTGTCCAGGTATCACTCCTCAGAGGCCTGGGTTCGAAGACCAGCATACGGGGCTTTCCTGAGGCACCAGACAGAAGACCTCTCATCTCCACATGGGAAGCTTCCTTGTTGGAGTTGTGTCAAGCCCTTCGGGTTGGAGAATCCTGCAGAGTCCCTTCGCTACTGCCACATTCCAAGGTCTCCATGGCCACCAACCCACATTATGACTCATCCTCAGCAGAGTCCATTTAAACTCAGCCTTCTGGGTAGCTCACCCAAGAGCCCGCAGATTGAGCGTGCCTTGTCTCGACCAGGCAATGGGAAGGTGAGTTGGCGTTTCTCGGCATCCATGCTTAGACCCCTGCTCTCGAGTCTTTCTGTATGGGGCATCCTGGAACCATCCAATAGTACTCGACTGTCCTGAAGAAGGAAACTTTGAAGTTTGGAGCAGCTCACAACTCCCAGCGTAGGGAAACCTCCCTGGCCTCATGACGCCCCCACCCCCTTCAGGAAGTGGCCGTCATGGACACAAACTCCAGCTTGAGGCAACATCTGATACTCGCCCTGACCTCACCTGCAGGAGATCTCGATTCAGCTTCTGCAGAGTGGGCCTGCCATGCTCTTGGCCCCAAAACTCGTGCTAGCTTGTGTTTTCAGACTTCCTTCCTCACAATCCTGGCCACACCCCTCCAGTTTGGCAATTCTGGAGACACAATGCAGCACTCTGCCTGCCCTCCAGAAGAAAAATGTTGCCCTATAGGGCTAACCAGAAACGCCAAATGAGTAACAACCTGCATGCCACTCGACCATACCCCAATTATACAGTCTAGCCTGTGCACTAAAGCCCTGTCTGACACAGCTTGAGGGCAGACCTCCAGTCCAACACCCAGACAGCTGGCCGTACACAGAGCATATCACACCCACAATGGCTTTAGACCATCATCTCTACCCAACCTCAGTTTTCACCTTCAGAACCTAGACCTTATCTCCACTCACTGCTCAGGAGTGAACGTGATTCAAGAATCAGAAATTCTCGTTCTCCTTGGCAAGAAACCTAGTGGTTGGCATGTTGTCCAATGTTCATTGTAGGAGAAAGCAGCATGGACTATGAGGCCCCACCAATCCCTGAGGGCCACAATTTGCACAAACACACATTGTGACCCTCAGCGTGAGCCCTATCCTCATGTAAAGCCTCTTAGTGACTGGAACAACAGCCCACATATGGGGCTTGCCAAGCCCCTAGTCCCCCAATCTCAACCAGAGTTCGAGATGTCTAGTCACCCCTACTCAGGGCTCTACTCGGGAATCCCTCTTTGGTGGGACACCTGAGGCAAAAAAAAAAAAAAATACAGAAAGGACTCTTCCCATCCACAGAATGATCCCAACCACTTGGGATCAGGCCAAATCACCAGAGAAAGAATTGTCCATGGCCCTTGAGGACACCCCGACATTCCACGGCCACCATTGACACAAAATCCAGAGACAAAACCCTGAGCAAGCGCCACATACTCGCCCTTTGTTCATAGCCCAGAAACTTCTCACGGTCTGTAGATCGAGCATTCATACATACATCCCCAAACCTAAGCTGAGTTTGTGTTTTCAGACTTCTGTCCCCACAGTCCTGGACCACACACCATCCAAGCTGGGGCCCCTGGAGCCACACCTCAGGACTGTGGCTTCCCTCTCCAGGGGAATTCTGCCATTTCCATTGGCCACAACCCTATAGATTAGGAGAATCCTCCAAACTCCCCCAGGCTATCCGAATTTTGTTGGCTGCCCTGGACACACAGGGATGATCTTTCACAAGTTAGGAAACCACCTCCACTCAGACCCAGAGACAGATATCCCCATAGAATAAGATTGAACTGGACGGGCACTTAGGCCCTAATTAGATCCATTGCTTTTGATTCCAGTCATCTCTCCTCAGAGGCCTGGTTTCCAATACCAGCATATGGGAGATTCCTTAGGCACTCATCAAAACAATTCCCTTCTCTACATAGGAAACATACTCTTTAGAGCTCCATCAAAACCTCCGGTTATGAACATCCCTCAAGGCCCCGGATCAAGCACCCCATTCCAAGGTCTACATGGACACAAATGCACATTATGACCCATCCTCAACTCACCCATTTCAACACACCCGCCTCGGTTGCTCCCCTAGATCCAGCAGATCGAACTTGCCTTGGCTCTATGAGACACCTGGAATGGGAGGCAGGCTGCCCACGCATCCATCCTTAGAACCCTTCTCTGGATAACTTCCTTATGGGATGTCCTGGAGCCATCCAACATGTCTCGACTGTCCCACAGAAGGAATCATTGTGGTTTGGAGCATCTCACAATTCCCATCGTGGGAAAACCTCCATGTCCTCGTGACACCCTCCCCTTCATGAAGGGGCCGTCATGGACAGAAACTTTGACCTAAGAAAATGTCTAATCCTAGCTCTGTCTTCAGGTATACGGGATCTCGAATCATCTCTGCAGAGGGTGCCTGCCGTCCCCTCACCCCGAAATTTAAGTCCTGCTTGTGTTCTCAGAATTTTTACCTCACACTCCTGGCCCACAAGCCTTCCAGTTTGGGAATTCTGGAGCCACTATGTGGCACTGTGTCTTCCCTCCAGAAGAAAAACGTTGCCCTTTGGGGCTACCCAGTAACCACAAATGAGTATCATCCTGCACGAAACTCGACTGCACCCCAATGATACAGTCTAGCCTGGGCACTAATTCCCTGTCTCCACAGCCTGAGCCTGCACCTCCCAACCCACACTCAACAGCTGGCCGAACACTGAGCACATCGGACACACCATGGCCTTAGGGCTTCATCTCATCCCAACCTCAGTTTTCAGGCTTCAGAACCTAGACCTTAAATCCAATCACAGTCCAGAAGTGAAAGTGTTGCAGAAATTAGAACTCCATCTTCCCCATTGCCAGAAAACTTGTGGTTCCCATACTGTGCAACGTTCAGTGTAGGAGAAACCAGCATGGTACATTAGGCCACGCCCTGACTTGAGGGGCTCCTTGGGCACAAAAACACATTGTGAAACTCAGTGTGAGACCTATCCTCAAGGAAGGCCTGTCAGTGTCTGGACCAAGAGCCCACATATGGGGCTTGCCATGTTCTTAGGTCCCAATGTTAACCAGAGGTCTGGTTGTCCAGGTGACCCACCCACGAATCTGCTCTGGAATCCCTCTTTTGGTGGTCCACCTGAGGTAAAAAACAAAACAAAACAAAAAAAATAAACAAAAAACCCAGAAAGGCCTCCTACCTTCCCACAGAATGACCCCAAACTCTTGGGATCGGGTCAAATCCCCAGAAAGAAAGCCTCATCGATGGCCCATGAGGACACCCCGACATTCCATGGCAATCGGTAGACACATTTCCAGAAAACAAAAAAAAAAAAAAAGCATGAGCTAGCACCTCACATTCGCCCTTTGTTCATATCCCGAAGAGGTCTCCTCACGGTCTATAGATTGGGCCGGCCATACCTACATCCCACAACCTAAGTGGAGTTTGTGTTTTCAGACTTTTGTCCAAATAGCCCTGGACCACACACGCTCCACACTTGGGTCCCTGGAGCCACACCTCAGGACTGTGCTTCCCTTTCAAGGGAATTCTTCCCATTTCATTGGCCACAACCTTGCAAATTAGGAAAAACCTCCAAAGTCACCGAGGCCATCCCAATAGTGTAGGCCGCCCAGGACAAACAGGGGTGATCTCAAACCAGCTGAGCAACTACCTCCACTCAGACAACAGATGTCCCCAGAGAAGAATATTGAACCGGACAGGCCCCTAGGCCCTAATCAGATCCATTGCTTTGGTTTCCAGGCATCACTCCTCAGAGGCCTCGTTTCCAATACCAGCATATGGTGGTTTCCTGAGGCACCAATAAGAACAAATCTCGTCTCCCCATGGAAAACTTGCTCATTGGAGCTTTGTCATAACCTCTGGTTAGGAGAATCCTTCAGGGCCCTGGTGCCACTGCCCCATACCAAGGTCTCCATGGACTCAAACCAACATTAAGACCATCCTCAGGAAAGTCCATTTCAACTCAGCCCACTCTGTTGCTACTCCAAGCCAGCAGATCAAACGTTTCTTGTTGCTAGGAAAAAATTGGAATGTGAGGCTGGCTGCCAAGGTGTCCATACTTAGAACCCTGTTCTGGAAAAATACCTTATAAGACGTCCTGGAGCCATCCAACAAATCTTAATTGTCCCACAGAAGGAATCCTTGCGGTTTGGAGCATCTCACAACTCTAATAGTGGGAAAACCCCCATGGCCTCATAATGCCCCCCCTTCCTGAAGGGGCCAACATGGACAGAAACTCAAACCTGAGCCAAAGCCTGAACCTCGACCTGACTTCAGACGCATGAGATCTCAATTCAGCTCTGCAGAGTGTGCCTGCCATGTCCTTGCCCCGAAACCTAAGCCTAGCTTGTGTTCTCAGACTTCCATCCTCACTCTCCTGGCCCACAAGCCCTCCAGTTTGGGAATTCCGAAGCCACAATGCAGCACTCTGCCTGCCCTCCAGAAGAAAAACTTTGCCCTATGCTGCTAATAAGAAACCCCAAATGATTTTCTAATGCATGCCACTCGATTGTAAAGCAATTATACAGCCCACCCTGTATACTAATGCCCTGTCTGGCACAGCCTGAGACAAGACATCCCAAACGACACCCAGACAGCTGGCCCCAACCTGGACACATAGGAGCCGCTATGGCTGTAGGTCGTCATCTCTTCCCAACCTCGGTTTTCAGGCTTCAGAACCTAGACCTTATCTCCAATCACTGCCCAGGGGTGAACGTGATGCAGAAATTAGAATTCCTCCTTCCCCATGGCCAGAAACCTTGTGGTTGGCATGTTGTCCAACGTTCAATGTGGGAAAACCTGCATTGTCCGAAAGGCCACGCCAGTGCTTGAGGGCCGCCTAGGGCACAGACATGCATTGTGACCTGCAGCGTGAGTCCCGTATTAAAGTAACGCCTCTCAGTGGCTGGACCAAGATCCTGCATATGGGGCTTGTCATATCCATAGGCCCCCAGGCTTAACCAGAGGGCGAGTATTCCAGTTGTCAGTACCCACTGCTATGCTCTAGAATCCCTCTACTGGGGGGACACATGAAGCAGAAAACAGGACACTTCCCTTCCCACAGAATGACCCCAAACTCTTGGGGGCTGGACAAACTACCAGAGAGGGAGACTACTACGACCCATGAGGCAACTCCTACATTAAACGACCATTGTGGACAAAACATCCAGAGACAAAAGCCTGAGCGACTGCCTCCCTCTCACCCTTCTTTCATATCCAGAGGAGCTCCCCTCATGGACTGTAGATCAGGCCTGCCGTAACCTCGGCCCCAAACCTGAGCTGAGTTAGGGTTTTTGGATGTCTGTCTGCACAGCCATGGCCCACACAGCCTCCAGGCTGGGGTCTCTGGAGCCACACCACAGAACTGTGCCTGCTCTCTCCTAAGAAACTGCCCATTCCATTGGCCACAACTCTACAAAATAGTAGAAACCTCAAGGTCCCCAAGGACATCCCACTACCGCAAGCCGCACTGGACAAATAGGGGCATTATGACACAAGCTGAGCAACTACTACCTCCATGCAGACACACAGACAGATATGCGCAGACAGAAGATTGAACCAGACAGGCCCCTAGGCCCTATTATGAACTCTTGCTTTGGTGTCCAGGTATCACTCCTCAGAGGCCTGGATTCGAAGACCAGCATACGGGGCTTTCCTGAGGCACCAGACAGAAGACCTCTCATCTCCACATGGGAAGCTTCCTTGTTGGAGTTGTGTCAAGCCCTTCGGGTTGGAGAATCATGCAGAGTCCCTTAGCTACTGCCACATTCCAAGGTCTCCATGGCCACCAACCCACATTATGACTCATCCTCAGCAGAGTCCATTTAAACTCAGCCTTCTGGGTAGCTCACCCAAGAGCCCGCAGATTGAGCATGCCTTGTCTCGACCAGGCAATGGGAAGGTGAGTTGGCGTTTCTCGGCATCCATGCTTAGGGCCCTGCTCTCGAGTCTTTCTGTATGGGGCATCCTGGAACCATCCAATAGTACTCGACTGTCCTGAAGAAGGAAACTTTGAAGTTTGGAGCAGCTCACAACTCCCAGCGTAGGGAAACCTCCCTGGCCTCATGACGCCCCCACCCCCTTCAGGAAGGGGCCATCATGGACACAATCTCCAGCTTGAGGCCACATCTGATAATCGCCCTGACCTCAACTGCAGGAGATCTCGATTCAGCCTCTGCAGAGTGGGCCTGCCATGCTCTTGGCCCCAAAACTCGTGCTAGCTTGTGTTTTCAGACTTCCTTCCTCACAATCCTGGCCACACCCCTCCAGTTTGGCAATTCTGGAGACACAATGCAGCACTCTGCCTGCCCTCCAGAAGAAAAATGTTGCCCTATAGGGCTAACCAGAAACGCCAAATGAGTAACAACCTGCATGCCACTCGACCATACCCCAATTATACAGTCTAGCCTGTGCACTAAAGCCCTGTCTGACACAGCCTGAGGGCAGACCTCCAGTCCAACACCCAGACAGCTGGTCGTACACAGAGCATATCACACCCACAGTGGCTTTAGGCCATCATCTCTACCCAACCTCAGTTTTCACCTTGAGAACCTAGACCTTATCTCCACTCACTGCTCAGGAGTGAACGTGATGCAAGAATCAGAACTTCTCCTTTGCCTTGGCAAGAAACCTAGTGGTTGGCATGTTGTCCAATGTTCATTGTAGGAGAAAGCAGCATGGACTATGAGGCCCCACCTATCCGTGAGGGCCACAATTTGCACAAACACACATTGTGACCCTCAGCGTGAGACCTATCCTCATGTAAAGCCTCTTAGTGACTGGAACAGCAGCCCACATATGGGGCTTGCCAAGCCCCTATTCCCCCAATCTCAACCAGAGTTCGAGATGTCTAGTCACCCCTACTCAATGCTCTACTCTGGAATCCCTCTTTGGTGGGACACCTGAGGTAAAAAAAAAAAATACAGAAAGGACTCTTCCCATCCACAGAATGATCCCAACCACTTGGGATCAGGCCAAATCACCAGAGAAAGAATTGTCCATGGCCCTTGAGGACACCCCGACATTCCACGGCCACCATTGACACAAAATCCAGAGACAAATCCCTGAGCAAGCGCCACATACTCGCCCTTTGTTCATAGCCCGGAAAATTCTCACGGTCTGTAGATCGAGCCTTCATACATACATCCCCAAACCTAAGCTGAGTTTGTGTTTTCAGACTTCTGTCCCCACAGTCCTGGCCCACACACCATCCAAGCTGGGGCCCCTAGAGCCACACCTCAGGACTGTGGCTTCCCTCTCCAGGGGAATTCTGCCATTTCCATTGGCCACAACCCTATAGATTAGGAGAATCCTCCAAACTCCCCGAGGCCATCTGAATTGTGTTGGCTGCCCAGGACACACAGGGATGATCTTTCACAAGTTAGGAAACCACCTCCACTCAGACCCAGAGACAGATATCCCCATAGAATAAGATTGAACTGGACGGGCACTTAGGCCCTAATCAGATCCATTGCTTTTGATTCCAGTCATCTCTCCTCAGAGGCCTGGTTTCCAATACCAGCATATGGGAGATTCCTTAGGCACTCATCAAAACAATTCTCTTCTCTACATAGGAAACATACTCTTTAGAGCTCCATCAAAACCTCCGGTTATGAACATCCCTCAAGGCCCCGGATCAAGCACCCCATTCCAAGGTCTACATGGACACAAATGCACATTATGACCCATCCTCAACTCACCCATTTCAAAACACCCGCCTCGGTTGCTCCCCTAGATCCAGCAGATCGAACTTGCCTTGGCTCTATGAGACACCTGTAATGGGAGGCAGGCTGCCCACGCATCCATCCTTAGAACCCTGCTCTGGATATCTTCCTCATGGGATGTCCTGGAGCCATCAAACAGGTCTCGACTGTCCCACAGAAGGAATCATTGTGGTTTGGAGCATCTCACAATTCCCATCATGGGAAAACCTCCATGTCCTCGTGACACCCTCCCCTTCATGAATGGGCTTCATGGACAGAAACTCCGACCTAAGAAAACGTCTGATCCTAGCTCTGTCTTCAGGTATACGGGATCTCGAATTATCTCTGCAGAGGGTGCCTGCCGTCCCCTCACCCCGAAATCTAAGTCTGGCTTGTGTTCTCAGAATTTTTTCCTCACACTCCTGGCCCACAAGCCTTCCAGTTTGGGAATTTTGGAGTCACTATGTCGCACTGTGTCTTCCCTCCAGAAGAAAAACGTTGCCCTCTGGGGCTACCCAGTAACCACAAATGAGTACCATCCTGCACGAAACTCGACTGCACCCCAATGATGCAGTCTAGCCTGGGCACTAATTCCCTGTCTGCCACAGCCTGAGCCTGCAGCTCCCAACCCATACTCAACATCTGGCCGAACACTGAGCACATCAGACACACCATGGCCTTAGGGCTTCATCTCTTCCCAACCTCAGTTTTCAGGCTTCAGAACCTAGACCTTAAATCCAATCACAGTCCAGGAGTGAAAGTGTTGCAGAAATTAGAACTCCATCTTCCCCATTGCCAGAAAACTTGTGGTTCCCATACTGTGCAACGTTCAGTGTAGGAGAAACCAGCATGGTACATTAGGCCACGCCCTGACTTGAGGGGCTCCTTGGGCACAAAACCACATTGTGAAACTCAGTGTGAGACCTATCCTCAAGGAAGGCCTCTCAGTGTCTGGACCAAGAGCCCACAAAAGGGGCTTGCCATGTTATTAGGTCCCAAAGTTAACCAGAGGTCTGGTTGTCATGTTACCCCCACCCACGAATCTGCTCTGGAATCCCTCTTTTGGTGGTCCACCGGAGGTTAAAAAAAAAATAAACAAAAAAAAAAAACAGAAAGGCCCCTCCCTTCCCACAGAATGACCCCAAACTCTTGGGATCGGGTGAAATCCCCAGAATGAGAGCCTCATCAATGGCCCATGAGGACACCCCGACATTCCATGGCAATCGGTGACACATTTCCAGAAAAAAAAAAAAAAAGCATGAGCATGCACATCACATTCGCCCTTTGTTCATATCCCGAAGAGGTCTCCTCACGGTCTATAGATCGGGCCGGCCATACCTACATCCCACAACCTAAGTGGAGTTTGTGTTTTCAGACTTTTGTCCAAATAGCCCTGGACCACACACGCTCCACACTTGGGTCCCTGGAGCCACACCTCAGGACTGTGCTTCCCTTTCAAGGGAATTCTTCCCATTCCATTGGCCACAACCTTGCAAATTAGGAAAAACCTCCAAAGTCACCGAGGCCATCCCAATAGTGTAGGCTGCCCAGGACAAACAGGGGTGATCTCAAACCAGCTGAGCAACTACCTCCACTCAGACAACAGATGTCCCCAGAGAAGAATATTGAACCGGACAGGCCCCTAGGCCGTAATCAGATCCATTGCTTTGGTTTCCAGGCATCTCTCCTCAGAGGCCTCATTTCCAATACCAGCATATGGTGGTTTCCTGAGGCACCAATAAGAACAAATCTCGTCTCCCCATGGAAACTTGCTCATTGGAGCTTTGTCATAACCTCTGGTTAGGAGAATCCTTCAGGGCCCTGGTGCCACTGCCCCATACCAAGGTCTCCATGGACTCAAACCACCATTAAGACCATCATCAGGAAAGTCCATTTCAACTCAGCCCCCTCTGTTGCTACCCCAAGCCAGCAGATCAAACGTTTCTTGTTGCTAGGAGAAAATTGGAATGTGAGGCTGGCTGCCCAGGCATCCATACTTAGAACCCTGTTCTGGAAAAGTACCTTATAAGACGTCCTGGAGCCATCCAACAAATCTTAATTGTCCCACAGAAGGAATCCTTGCGGTTTGGAGCATCTCACAACTCCAATAGTGGGAAAACCCCCATGGCCTCATAATGCCCCCCCTATCCTCAAGGAAGGCCTCTCAGTGTCTGGACCAAGAGCCCACATATGGGGCTTGCTATGTTCTTAGGTCCCAATATTAACCAGAATTATGGTTTTGCAGTTGCCCCCACCCACGACTCGGCTCTGGAATCCCTCTTTTGGTGGTCCACCTGAGGTAAAAAAACAAAAAACAAAAACCTAGTGGTTGGCATGTTTTCCCATATGCTGGGAGTAATTCCATGGAATTACTCTTTTGGCGGGACACCTGAGGTAACAAACCTGAAAGGAGTCCTCCCATTCCACAGATTGACGAAAAACAATTGGGATCGGGCCAAATCCACAGAGAGGAAAATTCGTCCATGGCCCATGAGGCCTCCCCGTCATTCCACGGCCATCTCTGATACAAAATCCAGAGACAAAAGCCTGAGCAAGCGCCTCAGACTCGCTCTCTCTTCATATCCGGAAGAGTTCTTCTCATGGTTTATAGATCGGGCCTGCCATACCTACTTCCCCAAACCTAAGCTGAGTTTGTGTTTTCAGACTTCTGTCCTCAAAGTCCTGGGCCACACACCCTCCAGGCTGGGGCCCCTGGAGTCACACATTAGGACTGTGCCAACCCAATCCATGGGAATTCTGCCGATGCCATTGTCCAATACAGTAAAATGTGGAGAACCCTACAAATCCCTGAGGCCAACCCAATAGTGCAGGTCGCCCGGGACAAACAAGGGCGGTCTGATACCTGCTGAGCATCTACCTCCACTCATACCATAGATGGATGTCCCCTGAGAAGAAGATTGAACCAGACAGGACCCTAGGCCATAATAGGATACATTGCTTTGGATTACAGGCATGTCTCCTCAAAAGCCTGGATTCCAATACCAGCATAGAATTTTTCCTGAGGCACCCATCAAAACAAATCTCGTCTCCACAAGGAACCTTGTGCATCGAGCTATGTCAAAAGCTTAGGAGAATACTTCAGGGTCCCGGTGCCACCGCCCCTTTTTAAGGCCCTCATGGACACAAACACACATTAGGACCCATCCTCAGGAAAGTCCATTTCAAGTCAGCCACCCCGGTTGCTCCCGCAGAGCCATCAGATCTAAACTTTCTTGTTGCTGGGAGACATTTGCAATGCGAGGCCGGCTTCCCAGGCATCCATCCTCGAACAGTGCCCTGGAGTCATTCCATATGGGATGTCCTGAAGCTGCCCAACAGGTCTCAATTGTCCCGCAGAAGGAAATCTTGATGGGGCATCCCACAACTCCCAACGTGGGAAAAACTCCATGGCCTTGAGATTCCGCTCCCTTCATGAAGGGTCCGTCATGCACAGAAACTCCAAACTGAGCCAACGTCTGATCCTCGCCCTGACTTCAGATGCATGAGATATTGGTTCAGATCTACAGTGGTACCTGCCGTGTCCTCGCCCTGAAACCCAAGTCTAGCTTGTGTTCTCAGACTTCCGTCCTCACACTCCTCTACATGAAGCCCTCAAGTTTAGCAATTCCGGACTGACAATGAAGCACTCTGCCTGCCCTCTAGAAAACAAATTTTGCCTAATGAGCTGCCCAGACAACTTATATGAGGATAAATCTACATGGCACTCGACTGTACCCAAATTATATAGTCTAACCTGGGCACTAATGCACTGTCTGACACAACCTGAGCCCGGACCTCCTGACCAACACCCAGACAGCTGACCGCACACTGAGCACATCAGACCCGCCATGGCCTTAGGTCATCATCTCTTCCCTACCTCAGTTTTTAGGCTTCAGTACCTAGACCTTATCTCCAATCACTGCCCAGGGGTGCCTGTGATGCAGAAATCAGAACTCTTCCTTACCCATGGCAAGAAACCTTGTGGTTGGCATGTTGTCCAACGTTCAGTGTAGGAGAAACCAGGATTCACCATGAGGCCCTGCCCATTCTTGTTTGCGAAGTGGGCATAAACACGCATTGTGACCCTCAGCGTGAGTCCTGTCCTCTAGTAAGTCCTCTCAGTGGCTCGACCATTAGATGTCATAATGGGCTTGACATGTCCCTAGGCCACAATTTTTAACCAGATTTCTGGTTGTCCGTTTGGCCCTCCCCAGGGCTCTACTCTGGAATCCCTCATTTGGTGGGACACCTGAGGTTAAAAAACAAAACATGGCAAATCAACAACAACAACAAAACGGACTTCTTCCATCCCACAGAATGACCCCAAACTCTTTGGACGGGGCCAAACCCCCAGAGTGTAAGACTCGTCCATTTCCCATGAAGTCACCAGGGAATTTCACGACCATGAGTGACACGATATCCAGAGACAAAAACTTGAGCACGAGCCTCACACTAGCCCCTTATTCATATCCCGAAGAGTTCTCCTCATGGTCTGTAGATCAATCCTGCCATACCTATGACCTGAAACATAAGCCGCGTTTGTGTTTTCAGACGACTGTCCAAACAGCTCTGCCTACACACCCTACAGGCTCAGGCCCCTGGAGCCAAACCTGAGGACTGTACTTGCCCTCTCCAAGGGAATTGTATGTGCCCATTCCAATGGCCACAACCCTACTAATAGGATAAACCTGCAAACTCCCTGAGGCCATCCCAATAGTGGTGGCTTCCCAGGACAAACTCGGGCAATCTGAGCCCAACTGAGAACCTACATGCACTCAGACGCATAGACTGATGTTCCCAGAGGTAAAAAGGTACGAACAGGCCCCTAGGCACTATTCGGATTCATTGTTGTGGTATCTAGTCATCTCTCCTCAGAGGCCTGGATTTCAATACCAGCATATGGCTGTTTCCTGACTCATCCGTCAGAACAAATCTCATCTACATATGGGAAACTTGCACATTGGAGCTGTGTCAAAGCCTCTGTTTGAAAAAACCCTTCAGAACCCCAGTGCCACCGCTTCATTCCAAGGTCTCCATAGACACAAAAACATATTAGGATCCATCCACAGGAGAGTCAATTTCAACTCAGCCTCCTCAGTTGCTCCCCCAGATCCAGCAGATCTAACCTTTCTTGTAGCTAGGAGAAAATTGGAATGCCAGGTGTGGTACCTAGCCATCCATCCTCAGAACCATGCTTGGAATCCTTGGCCTGGCGCCAACTAACAGGTCTCAATTGTCCTGGAGAAGAATCTTTGTAGTTTGGAGCTTCTCACAACTCCCATCGTGCGAAAACCCCCATGGTCTCGTGATTCCCCCCCTTCATGAAGGGGCCATCAGGGACAGAAAGTCCAACCTGAAGATCGTCTGATCCTCACCCTAACTTCAGATGCACGAGATCTCGATTCAGGTCTGTAGATTGTGCCTGCCATGTCCTCACCCATAAAAACTAAGCCTAGCTTGTGTTCTCAGACTTCAGTCCTCAGACTACTGGCCCACAAGCCCTCCAGTTTGGCAATCCAGAAGTACAATATGGCACTCTGCCTGCTCCCTGGAAGAAGAACATTGCCCTCTGGGGCTACCCAGAAACCCCAAATGAGGATCAACCTGCACGCCATTTGGCTGTACACCAAATATATAGGCTGAAGTGGGCACAATTGCCCATTCTGACACAGCCTGAGCCTGGAACTCCTGGCCCCACCCAGACAGCTGGCCGCACACTGAGCACATCGGACCCGCCATGGCCATAGGTCGTCATCTCTACCCAACCTCGGTTTTCAGGCTTCAGAACCTTGACCTTATCTCCAATCACTGCCCAGGTTTGAAAATGTTTCAGAAATCCGAACTCGTTCCCTTGGCATGAAACCTCGTGGTTGGCATGTTGTCCAACTTTCAGTGTAGTTGAAACCAGTGTGGCACATGAGACCCAGCCCATGCTTGAGGGCCACATTGGTCTCAAACACACATTGTGACCCTCAGCCTGAGCCCGGTCCTCAGGCAAGGCCTCTCAGTGGCTGCATGAAGAAACAGCATATTGGGCTTGCCATGCCCCTAGACCCTAATTTTTAACCATATTTCGGGTTGTCCCTTCACTCTTGCCCAGGGCTCTGCTTTGGAATTCCTCTTTTGGTGGGACACCTCAGGTAACAAACCTTAAAGGAGTCCTCCCATCCCACAGATTCACAAAAAAGAATTGGGATAGGGCCAAATCCACAGAGAGGAAGATTCGTCCATGGCCCAGGAGGCCTCCCCGACATTTAACGGCCATCGCTGATACAAAATCCAGAGACAAAAGCCTAACCAAGCGCCTCAGACTCGCTCTTTCTTCATATCCTGAAGAGTTCTTCTCATGATTTGTAGTTCGGCCGTGCCATACCTACGTTCCTAAACCTAAGCTGAGTTTGTGTTTTTTGAGTTCTGTCCTCAAAGTCCTGGGCCACACACCCTCCAGGCTGGGCCCCTGGAACCACACATTAGGACTGTGCCTAACCAATCGATGGGAATTCTGCCCATTCCATTATCCAAAACCGTACAAATTAGGAGAAACCTCCAAATTCCCTGAGGCCATACCAATGGTGTAGGTTGTCCGGGATAAAAAAGGGCCGTCTGACACCAGCTGAGCATCTACCTCCACTCATACCATAGATGGATGTCCCCAGAGAAGAAGATTGACCAGACAGGACCCCAGGCCATAATGGGATCCATAGCTTTGGTTTACAGGCATGTCTCCTCAAAAGCCTGGTTTCCAATACCAGCTGAGGGCTTCTCCTGAGGCACCCATCAGAACAAATCTCGTCTACACATGGGAAACTTGCATGTTGGAGCTCTCTCAAAGCCTCTGGTTAGAAGGACATTTCAGGTTCCCGGTGCCAGTGCCTCATTCCAAGGTCTCCATGGAGACACACCCACATTAAGACCCATCCACAGGAGAGTCCATTTCAACTCAGCCCCCTAAGTTGCTCCCCCTGATCCAGCAGATCTAACCCGTCTTGTCGCTAGGAGATGATTGGAATGAGAGGCAGGCTTCCCAGACATCCATACTTAGAACCATTCTCAGAATTATGCTGTATGGGAAGTCCTGGAGCCAACCAACAGGTCTCAATAGTCCCGCAGAAGAATCTTTACTGTTTGGAGCATCTCACAACTCCCATCGTGAGCAAACCTCCATGGCCTCGTGATTTCGCCCCCTGTGCTTCATGAAGGGGCCATCAGGGACAGAAGCTCCAACCTGAGCGATCGTCTGATCCTCGCCCTGACTTCAGATGCAGGACATCTTGATTCATCTCTGCAGAGTGTGTCTGCCGTGCCCTTGCCCAGAAACGTAAGTCTAATTTGTGTTCTCAACTTCCATCCTCACATTCCTGGCCCACAAGCCCTCCAGTTTGGCAATTCCAGAACTACAAGGCAGCACTCTGCCTGCTTTCCGGAAGAAAAACATTGCCCTCTGGGGCTACCCAGATTCCCCAAATGAGGATCAACCTGCATGCCACTTGACTGGACCCCAATTATACAGGCTGCCCTGGGCGCTACTGCCCTTTCTGGCACAGCCTGAGACTGAACCTCCTGGCTCGCACCCACCCAGCTAGCCACACACTGAGCATATCAGACCCGCCATGGCCTTAGGTCATCATCTCTTTCCAACCTCGGTTTTCAGGCTTCAGAACCTAAACCTTATCTCCAGTCACCACCCAGGGTTGAACATGATGCAGGAATCAGAACTCCTTCCCCATGGCAAGAAACCTTGTGGTTGGCATGTTGTCCAACGTAAAATGTAGTTGAAACCAGTGTGGCCCATGAGGCCCTGCAGATGCTTGAGGACCAAGTCGTTCACAAACATGCATTCTGACCCTCAACGTGAGCCCAGTTCTCAAGGAAGGCCTCTCAGTGGCTGGACCAAAAGACAGCATATTGGGCTTGTCATGCCCCTAGGCCCCAATTTTTAACCAGATTTCTGGTTGTCCAGTCTCCCCTCCCCAGGGCTCGGCTTTGGAATCCCTCTTTTGGTGGGACACCTGAGGTAACAAAACTGAAAGGACTCCTCCCATCCCACGGTTTGACCCAAAACAATTGGAATCGGGCCAAATCCACAGAGCGGAAGACTCGTCCATGGCCCATGAGGCCTCCCGGACATTTCACGCCCATCGTTGACACAAAATCCAGAAACAAAAGCCTGAACAAGTGCCTCACAATCTCTCTTTCTTCATATCCGGAAGAATTCTCCTCACGGTCTGTAGATCGGGCCTGCCATACCTACGTCCCTAAACCTAAACTGAGTTTGTGTTTTAGACTTCTGTCTCCACAGTCCTGGTGCACACACCCTGCAGGCTGGGGCCCCTGGAGCCACATCAAAACTGTGCCTTCCCTCTCCACGGGAATTCTGCCCATTCCAGTGTCCATAATCATAAAATTAGGAGAAACCTCCAAAGTCCCCAAGGCCTTCACAATAGTGTAGGCCGCCTGGGACAAACAAGGGCCATCTGACACCAGCTGAGCATCTAACTCCACTAATACCTTAGATGGATGTACACAGAGAAGAAGATTCAACCGGACAGGCCCCTAGGCTCTAAACGGAGCCATTGCTTTGGTTTCCAGTTATCTCTCTTCAGAGGCCTATATTCCAATAACAGTATATGGGGTTTTCCTGAGGCACCAATCAGAACAAATCTCGTCTCCACATGGGAAACTTGTCATTTGGAGATGTCTCAAAACCTCCGGTTAGGAGAATCCTTCAGGGCCCATGCACCAACGCCCCATTCCAAGGTCTCCATGGACACAAACCCACATTAGCATCCATCCTCAGGAGAGTCCATTTCAACTCAGCCCCCTTGGTTGCTCTGACAGAGCCAGCATATCAAACCTGTCTATTTGCTAGGAGACAACTGCAATGTGAGGCGGGCTTCCCATGCATCCATCCTAAGATCCCTGCTCTGGTGTCATTCTGTATGGTATGTACTGGAGTGATACAAAAGGTCTCAATTGTTGATCAGAAGGAATCCTTGTTGTTTGGAGCATCTCACAACTTCCATTGTGGGTAAACCTCCATGGACTGGAGATGCTGTCCCCTTCATAAAGTGGCCAGAATGGACAGAAATTCAAACCTAAGCCTAGGTTTGAACCTCGCCCTGACTTCAGATTCATGATATCCCGATTCAGATCTGCAGAGGGTGCCTGCCGTGCCCTCGCCCAGAACCTACGCCTAACATGTGTTCTCAGACTTCCGTCCTCACACTCCCCGTCCACAAGGCATCCACTTTGGAAATTCCGGAGCCACAATACAGCACTCTGCCTGTCCTCCAGAAGAAAAACATTGCCCTTGGGGCTACCCAGAAATTTCAAATAAAAATCAACCTGCACGGCACTCAGTTGTACCCCAATTATACAATCTACCCTGGGCACTAAGGCCCTGTCTGACACAGCCCAAGCTTGGACCTCCCGACCAACACCCAGACAGCTGGCTCCACGCTGAGCATATCAGACCCGACATGGCCTTAGGTTGTCATCTCTTCCCAACCTCGGTTTTCAGACTTCACAACCTGGACCTTATGTCCAATCACTACCCAGGGGTGAATGACATGCAGAAATCAGAATTAATACTTCCCCATGGCAAGAACTCATGTGGTTGACATGTTGACTATCATTCAGTGTAGGAGAAACAAGCATGCACCATGAGTCCCCACCCATGCTTGAGTACCACGAGGGCATAAACACGCATTGTGACCCTCAGCATGAGTTCTGTCCTCAATGAAGGCCTCTCAGTGGCTGGACCATTAGAAGGCATATTGGGCTTGCCATGCCCCTAGGCCCGTATTTTTAGTTAGATTTCTTGTTGTCCAGGGCTCTGCTCTGGAATCCCTCTTTTGGTGGGACACCTTAGTTAACAAAACTGAATCCCACAGATTAACCCAAAACAATTGGGATCTGGCCAAATCCACAGAGAGAAACACTCTTCCATGGCCCATGAGGACTCCTCGACATTCCACGGCCATCATTGACACAAAATCCAGGGGCAAAAGCCTGACAAGTATCACACTTTCACCCTTTATTCAGATCCCAAAAAGTTCTCCTCATAGTCTGTAAATCGGGCCTGCCATACCTACGTCCCCAAACCTAAGCTGAGTTTGTGTTTTAAGACATCTGTCCCCACAGTCCTTGCCCACACACCCTCAAGGCTGGGCTCTTGGAGCCACACATCAGGTCTGTGCCTGCCCACTCCACAGGAATTCTGCCCATGCCATTGTCCATAATCATACAATTTAGGAGAAACCTCCAAAGTCCCCGAGGCCATCGTTATAGTGTAGGCCGCCCGGACAAACAGGCGCGGTCTGACACCAGCTGAGCAACTACCTCCATTTCATAAAATAGACAGATGTCGACAGAGAAGAAGATTGAACCAGAGAGGCTCCTAGGACCTAATTGGATGCATTGCTGTGGTTTCTATGTATCTCTCCTCAGAAGCCTGGTTCTAATACCAGCATATGTGGGTTTCCTGAGGCACCAATTAGAACAAATCTTGTCTCCACATGGAAAACTTGCTCTTTCGAGTTGTTTCAAAATCTCCGGTTAGAATCCTTTAGAGCCCTGGGGCCACCACCCCATTCCAACGTCCTCATGGACACAAACACACATTAAGACCCATCTTCAGGAGAGTCCATTTCAACTCAGCTCCCACGATTGCTCCTGCATAGCCATCAGATCGTACCTGTCTTGTGGCAGGGAGACAATTGGTGTAAGAGGCAGTCTGCTCAGGCATCCATCCTTAGAACCCGGCTCTGGAGTCATTCCATATGGGATGTCCTGGAGCCATCCAACAGTTCTCAATTTTCCCGCAGAAGGAATCCTTGCAGTTTGGAGCATCCCACAACTCCCAACGTGGGAAAACCTCCATGGCCTCGAGATTCCACCCCTTTGATGAAGGGGCCATCATGGACAGAAACTCCAACCTGCGCCTAAGTCTGATCCTCGTCCTGACTTCAGATGAATGAGATTTTGATTCGGATCTGCAGAGGGTGCCTGCCGTGCCCTCGCCCTGAAACTTAAGTCTAGCTTATGATCTCAGACTTACGTCCTCACACTCCTGGTCCCGACGCCCTTAAGTTTGGCAATTCTGGACCCACAATGCTGCACTCTGCCTGCCCCAGTGAGATTCCCTGACACAATAAATGAGGATGAACCTACATGGAACTCAACTGTACCCAAATTATACAGTCTAACCTGGGCACTAATGCACTGTCTGACACAGCCTGAATCCATACCTCCTGAACAACACCCAGAAAGCTGACCGCACACTGAGCACATCGGACCCTCCATGACCTTAGGTTATCATCTCATCCCAACCTCGATTTTCTGGATTCAGAACTTAGATCTTATCTCCAGTCACTGCCCAGGGGTGAACATGATGCAGAAATCAGAATTCCTCCTTCCCCATGGAAAGAAACCTTGTGGTTCGTATGTTGTCCAAAGTTCAGTGTAGGAGAATCAAGCATGGCCCATGAGTCCCCGCCCATGCTTGATGCCTACATTGGGCACAAACATGCATTGTGACCTTCAGTGTGAGCACTGTACTCAAGTAAGACCTCTCAGTGGCTGGACCAAGGTACCCCATATGGGGATTGCCATGCCCTTAGGCCCCCAATCTTATACAGAGTTCGGGTTGTCCAGTCGCCCCTTCCCAGGGTTCTGCTCTGGAATCCTTCTTTAGTGGCACACCTGAGGTAAAAAAAAAACAAAACAAAACAAAACAAAAAAAACAGAATGGACTCCTCCCATCCCACGGAATGACCCCAAAATATTGGGATCATATAAATCCCCATAGAGGAACTCTCACCCATGGTCCATGAGGACGCCCCTACATTCCACGGCCATCAGTGACACAAAATCCAGAGTCAAAAGCCTGAGCAAGTGCCTCACACTCACTCTTTGTTCATATCCTGAAGAGTTCTGCTCAAGGTCTGTAGATCGGGCCTCCCATACCTATGTCCCCAAACCTAAGACGAGTTTCTGTTTTCAGACTTCTGTCCCCACAGCTCTGACCCACACACCCTCCATGCTTGAACCCCTAGAGCCACACCTCAGGATTGTGCCTTCCCTCCCCAAAGGAATTCTGCCCATTTCATTGGCCACAAACTTGCAAATTAGGAGAAACCTCCAAAGTCAAAGTGGCCATCCCAATAGTGTAGACTGCCCAGGACAAATAGGGGCAATCTGACACCAGCTGAGGAACTACCTCCACTCAATCCCATAGACAGATGAACCGAGAGAAGAAGATTAAACCAGACAGGCCCCAGGCCCTAATCAGATCCATTGCCTTGGTTTCCAGGCATCTCTCCTCAGAGTTCTGGTTTCCAATACCAGCATATTGGGGGTTACTGAAGCACCAATGAGAACAAATCTTGTTTCCCCATGGGAAAAATGCTTCTTGGAGCTGTGTCAAAACCTCTGGTTAGGAGCATCCTTCAGAGCCCTGGTGCCACTGCCCCATTCCAAGGTCTCCATGGACACAATCCCACATTAGGACCGATCCTCAGGAGAATGCATTTCAACTCAGCCCCCTCGGCTGCTACATCATAGGCAGCAATCAAACGTGCCGTTTCGCTAGGAGACAATTGGAATGCAAGGCCGGATGCCCAGGCATCCATCCTTAGAACCCTGCTCTGCAATTGTTCCATATGGGATGCCCTGGAGCCATCCAACAGGTTTCAACTGACCCGCAGAAAATCCTTGTGGTTTGGAGCATCTCACTACTGCAATCATGGGAAAACACCAATGGGGGTGTGATGACCCCCCTTCATGAAGGGGCCATCATGGACAGAAACTCCAACCTGAGCCAACATATGAACCTCGCCCTGACCTCAGATGCATGAAATCTCAATTCAGCTCTGCAGAGTGTGCCTGCCATTTCCTCGCCCTGAAACCAAAGCAAAGCTTCAGTTCTCAGACTTACATCCTTGCATTCCTGGCCCCAAGGACTCCAGTTTGGCAGTTCCGGAGCCAGAATGCAGCACTCTGCCTGCCCTCCAGAAGAAAGACTTTGCCCTATGGGGCTACGGAGAAACCCCAAATAATTATCTTCTGCATGCCACTCAACTGTACCCCAATTATACAGCGTATCTGGGCACGAATGCCCTGTCTGGCACAGCCTGAGTGCAGACCTCCTGAACGACACCTAGAAAGCTGGCCCCAAACTGAACACATCGGACCCGCCATGGCCTTAGGTCGTCATCTCTTCCAAACCTCGGTTTTCAGGCTTCAGAACCTAGACCTTATCTCCAATTAGTGCCCAGAGGTGAACGTGATGCAGAAATCAAAACTCCTCCTTCCCCATGGCAAGAAACCCTGAGGTTGGCATGTCCAAGGTTCAGTGTAGGAGAAACCTGCAAGCTCAATGAAGTCCCGCCCAATATTGAGGACCACCTTGGGCACAAACACACATTGTGACCCTCAGCATGAGTCCACTATTCAAGTAACGTCTCTCAGTGGCTTGACCAAGAATCTGCATATGGGCTTGCCATGCCCATAGGACCCCAGGCCTAACCAGAGGGTGGGTATTCCAGTTGTATGTACCCAGTGCTCTGCTCTAGAATCCCTCTATTGTGGGAACACATGAGGCAGAAAACAGGACTCCTCCTTTCCCACAAAATGACCCCAATCTCTTGGGAGCCGGACAAATCACCAGAGAGGGAGACTTCCATGGCCCATGAGATCATGCTTACTTTAAATGACCATCATGAATACAACATCCAGAGACATAAGCTTGAACGACCGCCTCTCACTCGCCTTACTTTCTAATCACAATGAGCTCCCCTCACGGACTGTAGATCACTCCTGCCATAACCTCAGCCCCAAACCTCAGCCGAGTTTGTGTTTTTGGATGTCTGTCCCCACAGCCCTGGCCCACACAGCCGCCAGGCTGGGGCCTCTGGAGCCACACCACAGGACTGTCCTGCTCTCTCCAAGGAGACTATGCCCATTCCATTGCCCATAACCCCACAGAATAGGAGAAACATCAAGGCCCCCGAGGACATCCCACTACTATAAGCCTCTCTGGACAAAGGCATCCTGACACTAGCTGAGCAACTACCTCCATGCAGAAACACAGACAGATGTCGGCAGAGACAGTAGATTGAACCAGACAGGCCCCTGAGCCCTAATCTGAACTCTTGCTTTGGTTTCCAGGTGTCACTCCTCAGAGGCCTGGGTTTGAAGACCAGCATCTGGGGCTTTCCTGAGACACCAAACAGAACAACTATCGTCTCCACATGGGAAGCTTCATTGTTGGAGCTGTGTCAAACCCTTCGGTTTGGAGAAACCTGCAGAGTCCCTGAGCCACCGCCACATTCCAAGGTCTCCATGGCCACCAAAGCACAGTATGACTCATCCTCAGGAGAGTCCATTTCAACTCAGCCCTCTGAGAAACCCGCCCAAGAGCCTGCAGATTGAGCCTGCCTTGCCCCAAGCAGCCAGTGGGAATGTGAGGTGGCATTTGCAGACATTCATGCTTAGACCCCTTCTCTCGAGTCTTTCTGTAGGGGTCATCCTAGAACCATCTCATAGTACTCGACTGTCCTACAGAGGAAACCTTGATGTTTGGGGCAGCTCATAACTCCCAGCGTTGGGAAACCTCCCTGGCCTCATGACGCCCCCACCCCCTTCAGGAAGGGGCCATAATGGACACAAACTCCAACCTGAGGCAACGTCTGATACTCGCCCTGACCTCAGATGCAGGAGATCTTGATTCAGTCTCTGCAGAGTGGGCCTGCCATGCCCCAAACCTAATGCTAGCTTGTGTTTTCAGACTTCCCTCTTCACACTCCTGGCAAACAAGCCCTCCAGACTGGGAATTCCAGAACCACAACACAGTTTTCTGCCTGCCCACCAGAAGAAAAACGTTGCCCTATGGGGCTCTCCAGAAACCACAAATGAGAACCAACCTGCTCTGGCCTCGACCGCACCCTAACTGGAAAAGCTACCCTGGTCAGTAATGCTCTGTCTGACACAGCCTGACATCCCGACAGACAAGGAAACAGCTGGCTGCACACTAAGCACATCAGACAGGCCATGGCCTTATGCTGTCATCTCTTCCCAACCTGGGTTTTCAGACATCTGACCCTAGATATTATATCAAATCCTGGCAAACGTGGGTAACTGAAGCACAAATCAGATCTTCTCCTTTCCCATGGCTGGAAAGCTTGCTGTTGGCATGGAGTCATACCTTCAGTGTAGGAGAAACCTTCATGGCCCCTGAGGCCAAGCCTAAACTTGAGTGCCTCCTTGGGTACAAGCTCGCATTGGGACCATCAGCATGGGCCCCATGTCGAAGTAAGGTCTCTCAGGGCCTGGACTAAGAGCCCGCATATGGGGCTTGCCAAGCCCCTATGATCCCAATCTTCACAAGAGCTCGAGTATTCCATTTGCTCGAACCCAGGACTGTGATCTGGAGTCCCTCTCCTGGAAGAACACCTGAGCCAGACAGCAGGACTCCACCCTTCCCACAAAATGTCCCCAAAATCTTAAGAGCTGGACCAACTCCTCAGAGAGGGAGACTCTTCCATAGCCCCTGAGGTCACCCCTACATTCCACGGCTATGGGAGACAAAACATCCAAAGACAAAAGCTTGCGTGACTGCCTCCCATTTGCCCTTCTTTCATAAGCTGAGGATCTCCTCTCACGGTCTGTGGGTCCATCCTGCAATGCTCTTGGCTCTTCACCCAAGCCGAGTTTGTGTTTTCAGACTTCTGTGCCCAAAGCCCGGACCCACACACCCTCCAGGCTAGGGCCTATGGAGACACACTGAAGGACTGTGCCAGTCCTCTCCAAGAAAACTGTACCCAATCCATTGGCCACAACCCTAGAGATTAGGAGAATCCAATAAGGTCTCCAAGGCCATGCCTCGGCCATGGACTAAGAGGGGCACTCTGACACCAGCTGAGCAACTATCTCCACTTAGATACTCAGACAGTGTCCCCAGAGACAGAAGATTGAAACGGACAGGCATCTAGGCTCTAATCTGAACCCTAGCTTTGGTTTCCAGGTGTCTCTACACAGAGAACTGGTTTGAAGACCAGTATCTGGGGATTTTCTGAGGCACCAAAGAGAACCTGTCTCATCTCCACATAGGGATCTCTTTTTAATTGGAGCAATATTACACCCTTCGGTTAGGCGAATACTTCATGGCCCCTGAGCTGCCAAAATATTCCAAGGTCTCCATGCACACAAACCCACATTATGACCCATCCGCAGGAGAGTCCATTTCAATTCAGCCCCCTAGTTAGCTCGCCCCAGAGCCAGTAGTTCAAACATGTCTTGTCACAAAGAGCCAATGGGAATGTGAGGTATGCTGTACAGGCATCCATCCTTCGAATCCTGCTCTCCAGTCTTTCCGTATGGGACATCCTGGAGCCATTCAACAGGACTCGACTGTCCAGCAGATGGAAAGCTTGTGGTATGGGTCAACGCACAAACTAGAGTTTGTGCTGGTGTCTAAGGTGCTGTGCAGGATTCTCCAATCTTGAGGGTTTGGCACAGGTCGAAGGGCATGGTTTCCTACTGGGGACAGGAGATATTCTATTGTGTGGCTCAGGGACCACATGTTGTATCCTAAGTTGGTATTTCAGAACAGGACCCTGAGGACAGATGCCTGAAAACCTAATCTAGTGTTCCAATGACGTACTAGGAGCATGTCAGGTACAATCTTCTGACCCAGGAACATTGAAATGGCTGTCTGCTTGGATGTAGGTGATCAGGGCGTTTCAGACTGGCATTTGTGTCCAGTGCTGCCGACAATATTGGGTTGGGCTCAGGGCTCTTGCATGTTTCTCCTAAACTGGAAGGTTTGGGCAGGTTTGACGGGCACAGTTTCCTTGGGGATGGCAGGCCTAGTCATGTGTTGTGGATCCAGAGACCCTGTCCTGGAGGGCATATGAGCCATGGTTTTGGGAGAGAAGTCTGCAAACACAAATGTGGGTTATGGTTAGTGGAAAGGTGATCACAGGCCCAATGAGTAGACCTGGAGTGCAGCTTGTCAGGAGTTGTAATTAGGGTGACTGGAAGGCAGTAGCACAGGCTTTTCTCTCTATATTGTGTGTTCAGGATGGCCTCGGAATGCAGGTATAGTCTCATGGGTCCATGGGAAACTTTTCCTCTCTATGGATCTGTGCAGCTCATAGTTTGGTGGCTTTTTTGGGGAAGGGAAGAGTGTTGTTTTCCATCTTATGGGTGCCCCAAAACAGGGATTCCAGATACAGGCTCTTTTTCTGGGCATCTGGGACTTCCCACCAAGGGTTAGGATTTGCACCTAGGGGTGTATGAGGCCTGCAATGCGGGATCATGATGGTGCAACTGAGAGGGATTGTTTGAAAGCTTGCTCAGGCTGAGTATCACAATGCCTGTTTGCTCCCATGGCGGCCCTCAGGAGTGGGAGTGGTCTCATTGGTCATATATCTGGCTCCCTCTTAGAGAGTTGGACACCCAACCCAACAGCCAAATGTCCTGCCATGAGGAAGGATGAGTTCTCTTCCGTCAGGTTCCTCTGTGCTTCAGGTTGCCCCATTGGCAGGGTTTCCAGCAAGGTCTCGAGATAGGTGCCTGAATACCAAGGATGGGTGGAGATGACGTACTTGGGCCATAGCAATCCCAAATGCTAGATATGAGGCCTAAAACTCGGTCGGGGCTCAGGCTCTGTCAGACACAGCGCTAGTGGCCATGGCAGCCTTTATATCAGAGTAGATTCGAGGGCGGAGCAGATTGATCCTCATGTGGAGTTTCTTGGGAAGATTCCCAGGCATTTGTTCATTCAATAGGGAAGACAGAATGCTGTGTTGTGGCTCCAGATTTCCCAATCACGAGAGCTTGGGGACCAGTCAGTTTTGGGTGGAATTGTAAACAAAAGCTATGGTTCAATTCAGTGCCAAGCAGAAGGCAGTTCCAATTTGTAGCAGTTTACTCGAGACATCCAGCACTGGAATAAGGGTGGATGTCAGATGCTTGCTCACACTAGAGTTTTTGTCTATGATGACCGACAAGTGGAGGGGTGGTATAAAGAGGCCATGGAGGAGTTCACATGCTGAGGCCTGTGAACTGCTGCAAAAAGTAGCATTTCTTTGTACAGAGTAGGTGAAGTCTGGTTTGTTTACTCTAGGTTTCCCCATGTGGAAAGTTTGTGAAGAAGAGCTCTCCGGCATGGATGCCAGGAAAGCACACCTCCATTGACAATTGCAGCTGAGGAACATGGCAGATTCGTTCTGGTGGCTCTGGGACAAAGTGCCAAGGCCTTGAGTTGACATGGGATCTCTTGCAGATGGGTCACAATGCTTGTTTGTTACCAGGGAGAACTTAGAATGCGCTGGTTGCTAAGGTGCCATGCAGGATTCTCCTACCCTGAGGGTTTGGCACAGGTCGAAGAGCATGGTATTCTTCTGGGGACAGGGGATGTTCTGTCGTGTGGCTCAGAGACCACATGATGTGTCATAGATTGGTATTTCAGAACAGGCCCCTGAGGACAGATGCCTGAAAACCTAATGGGGTTCCATTGAGAGCCTACTGGCATTTTAGGTTCAATCGTCTATCTCACGATCATTGACTTGGCTATTTCCCTGGATGTAGGTGATAAGGGTGTTTCAGACTGCGCATTTCCATCCCGAGTGGCCGGCAATATTGGTGTGGGCTCAGGGGCCACACAGGTTTCTCCTAATCTGGAAGGTTTGGGCAAATCTGATATGCACAGTGTCCTTGGGGTTGGCAGCCAGAGTTCTGTGGTGTGGCTCCAGAGATCACATTCTGGTGGGCATGTGAGCCATGGTTTTGGGAGAGAAGTCTGCAAACACAAATACAAATTAGGGTGAGTGGCGAGGTGATCACAGGCCCAATGCGTAGACCTGGAGGGAAGCTCGTCATGAACTATAATTAGGGAGACTGGAAGGCAGTAGCACAGGCTTTTCTCTCTGGATTGTGTGTCCAGGATGGCCTTGGAATGCAGGTGTGGTCTCATGGGTCCATGGGAGTCTTTTCCTCTCTATGGATCCTGGTGGCTCTCCATAGTTTGGTGGCTTTTTCGGGGAAGGGGAGAGTGATGTTTTCCACCTTATGGGTGCCCCAAAACAGGGATTCCAGAGACGGGCTCTGGTTCATGGCATCTGGGACATCACAACAAGTGCTAGGATTTGGGCTTAGGGGCATATTAGGCCTGCAATGCGGGTTCATGGTGGTGCAACAGAGAAGGATTGTTTGAAAGCATGCTCAGGCTGAGGGTCACAAGGCCTGTTTGCCTCCAGGGCATCCCTGAGGAGTTTGTGTGGTCTCACTGGACTTGTAAATGACTCCCCCTTTCAGGGTTGAACACCCATCCTAACAGCCAAGTTTCCTGATATGAAGAAGGAGGAGTTCTCTATTGTGCTTCAGGATGCCCCATTATCAGGGATTCCAGCAAAGGTCTGGGGACAGGTGCCTGAATACCAAGGATGGGTAGAGATGAAATACTTGAGCCATGGCATTCCCAAATGCTAGATGTGGGGCTCAAACTCTGGTGACTGACACTAGGTCTGGGCTTAGGCTCTGTCAGACACAGCACTAGTGGCCAGGGCAACCTATAAATCAGGGTCCCTCCGATATAGGGCCGAGCAGATTGATCCTCATGTGGGGTTTCTGGCCAGACTCGCCAGGCACTTGTTTCTATCGGGAAGGCAGAATGCTGTGTTGTGTCTCCATAATTCGCTATCAAGAAGGCTTGGGGACCAGTCGGGTGAGGAAGGAATTGTAAACACAAGCTACAGTTCAATTCACTGCCAAGCGGAAGGCTGTTCCTGTGTCCAGCAGCTTTTTCGAGATATCCAGCACCTTAGTAAGGGAGGACGTCAGATATTTGCTCACACTGGAGTTTGTGTCTATGATGACTGACAAATGGAGGGGTGGCGTCAAGAAGCCATGGAGGGATTTTCACGTTGAGACTCATGAGCTGCTCCAAATAGCAAGGTTTCATTCTACTGGACAGGTGGAGTGTGGTTTATTTGCTCCAGGGTCCCCCATGTGGAAAGTTTGGGTAGCAGAGCTCTACCGCATGGATGCCTGGAATGTTCAACTTCATTGACCATTGCAACTGAAGAACATGGCAGCTTTATTCTGGTGTCTCTGTAGCAAAGTACCAAGTCCTTGATTTGACATGGAATCTCTTGCAGATGGGCCACACAGCTGGTTTGTTACCAGGTAGATCTTAGAATGTGCTGGTGGCTTAGTAGTTGTGCAGGAATCTACTACTCTGGGATTTTGCACAGATTGTAGGGCACGGTTTCCTTCTGGGGACAGGAGATGTTCTGTTGTGTGGCCCAGCCACCACATGTTGTATCATAAGTTCGCATTCTAGAACAGGCCTCTGAGGACACATGTCTGAAAACTGAATCAATGGTTCCAATGACGTCCTAGGGGCATGTTAGGTTCATTATTCTGACTCAGGACCATTGACTTGGCTGTGTTCCTGGATGTAGGAGATCAGGGTATTTCAGACTGTGCATTTGTGTTCAGAGCGGCCGCCGAAATTTGGGTAGGCCCAGAGGCCTTGTAGGTTTCTCCTAATCTAGACAGTTTGGGCAACTGTGATGGAAACAGTTTCCTTGTGGATGGCAGGGACAGTCCTGCAGTGTGGATCCGGAGACCCCATCCTGGAGGGCATGTGTGCCATGGTTTTGGTAGATAAGTCTGCAAACACAAATTCGAATTAGGGTGAGTGGCGAGGTGATCACAGGCCCAATGCATATACCTTGAGAGCAGCTCATCTGGAACTGTAATTAGGGTGAATGGAAGGCAGTAGCACAGGCTTTTCTCTCCGGATTGTGTGTCCAGGATGGCCTCGGAATGCAGGTGTGTTCTCATGGGTCCATGGGAGACATTGCCTCTCTATGGATCCTGGTGGCTCCTCATAATTTGGTGACATTTTTGGGGAAGGGATGAGTGCTGTTTTCCATCTGAAGGGTGCACCAAAACAAAAATTCCAGAGATGGTCTCTGGGTCTGGGCACCTCGAAAATCCCACCAAGTTTTATGATTTGAACCTACAGGCATACCAGGCCTGAAATGAGGGATCATTGTGGTGAATCTGAGAGGGATTTTTTGAAAGCATGCTCAGGGTGAGGGTCACAATGCCTGTTTGTGCCAAGGGTAGTCCTCAGGAGTGTGTGTGGTGTCATTGATGTTGTAACTGGCTCCCCCTTTGAGGGTAGAACACCCATCCCAAAAGCCAGGTTTATTGCCATGGGGAAAGAAGAGTTCTCTATTGTGCTTCAAGTTCCCTAATTGGCAGGGATCCCTGCCAAGGTCTGGGGACAGGTGCCTGAATATCAAGGATGGGTAGAGATGACATACTTTGGCCATGGCAATCCCAAATGCTAGATATGGGGCCTGCTCTTTAGTGGCTGAAACTCAGTCGAGCTCAGGCTCTGTCAGACACGGCACTAGTGGCCATGGCAGCCTATAAATCGGTGTTGACTCGAGGGCCGACCTGATTGATCCTCATGTGGGTTTTCAGGGCAGACTCACCAGGCATTTCTTCATTCGATGGGGAAGGCAGAATGCTGCATTGTGGCCCCAGATTTCCCTATCAAGAGGGCTTAGGGACCAGTCAGGTGAGGATGGAATTGTAAACACAAGCTATGGTTCAATTCAGTGCCAAGTGGAAGGCAGTTCCAATGTGCAGTGGTTTATTCAAGACATCCAGCACTGGGATAAGGGTGCATGTCAGATGTTTGCTTAGACTGGAGTTTGTGTCTATGATGACCGACCAATGGAGTGGTGGCATCAAGAGGCCATGGAGCAGTTTACACGCTGAGGCCTGTGAGTTGATCCAAACATAAGGTTTCCTTCTACTGGACAGGGGAGGTCTGGTTTGTTTACACCAGGTTCCCCCATGTGCAAAGTTTGGGTAGCATAGTACTCGCATGTGGATACTGGAAAGCACACTTACATTAACCATTGCACCTAAGGAACATGGCAGGTTCTTTCTGGTTGCTCTAGGGCAAAGTACCAAGGCCTGGATTCTAATGAAGTTGGGTCACAATGCAGTTTTGTTACCACGGAAATCTTACTATGTGCTGGTGGCTAAGGGGCCATGTATGATTAGTCTATCCTGATGGTTTGACACCGGTCGAAGAACACGGTTTCTTTCTGGGTATCGGAGATGTTCTGTTGTGGGCCTCACGGACCAAATGTTGTATCATAAGTTGGTATTCCAGAACAGGCCTCTGAGGACAGATGCCTAAAAACTTCATCTAGGGTTCCAATGAAGTCCAAGGGGAATTTCAGGTTGAATCATCAGACTCAGGACCATTGACTTCGGTGTCTGCCTATATGTAGGCAACCAGGGTGTTTCTGACTGTGCCTTTGTGTACAGAGTGGCCTCCAATATTGGGGTGGGCTCTGGGGCCTTGCAGGTTTCTCCTAATCTTGAAGGTTTAGGCAAATTTGTGGGCACAGTTTCCTTGGGGGTGGCAGGCACAGTCCTGTGGTGTGGCTCCAGAGACTCCATCGTGGAGGGCATGTAAGCCATGGTTTTGGGAGAGAAGTCTGCAATCACAAACTCGGATTAGGTTGAGTTGCGAGGTGATCGTAGGCCCAATGCATAGACCTGGAGGGCAGATTGTCAGGAACTGTAAATCACGTACCTCGAAGGCACTAGCACTGGCTTTTGTATCTGGATTGTGTGTCCATGATAGCCTTGGAATGCAGGTGTGTTCTAATGTTTCCATGAGAGTATTTTCCTCTCTATGGATCCTGGAAGCTCCCAATAGTATGGTGGCTTTCTCGTTTGAATGGAAGAGTGCTGTTTTCAATCTTAGATGTTCCCCAAAAAGGGATTCCAGAGAAGGGCTGTGAGTCTGGGTGCTTGGAAAATCCCACCAGGATTAGGATTTGGGCCTAGGGGAGTACCAGGCCTACAATGTGTGACTTGGAGGTACAACTGAGAGCGTTTGTTTGAAAGCATGCTAGTCTGAGTGTCACAATGCCTGATGTGATTAGGGCAGCCCTTATGAGTGGGAGTTGTCTCCTTGGCCATGCAGCTGGCTACCACTTTAATGTAGGACACCCATCCCAACTACCAGGATTCCTGCCATGGAAAAGGAAGAATTCTCTATTGTGCCTCAGGTTCCCCCATTAGCAGGTATTCTAGCAAATGTCTGGGGACAGATGCCTGAATACCAAGGATGGGTAGAGATGAGGGACCTGAGACATGGCCAGTCTCACATGCCTGACTCTCTGAGTAGCTGACATGAATTGAGCACTCAGGCTCTGTCAGAAACAGAACTAGTGGTCAGGGCTGAGTATGAATCAGGGGTCCCTCAAGGGCTGAGCAGATTGATCCTCATGCAGAGTTTCTGGGCAGAATCACCATGCCCTTCTTCTTTCTAAGGGGAAGGCAAAAAGCTGCGTTGTGGCCCCAGAATTCCCTATCAAGCGGGCTTGGGGACCAGTAGGGTGAGGATGGAATTGTAAACTCAAGCTAAGGTTCAATTCAGTGCCAAGCAAAAGGCAGTTCCATTGTGCAGTGTCTGATTCCAGATATCCAGCACCTGAGTAAAGGTGAAAGTCAGACATTTCCTCATGCTGGAGTTTATGTCTATGATGACCGATGAATGGAGGGGTGGCGTCAAAAGGCCATGGAGGATTTCACATGCTGGGGCTTGTGAGATGCTTCAAACAGCAAAGTTTCCTTCTACCACACAGGGGGAGACTGGTTTATTTGCTCCAGGGTCCCCCATGTGGAAAGTTTGGGTAGCAGAGCACTCCCACGTGGATGCCTGAAAAGCACACCTCCATTAAAATTGCAGCTGAGAAACATGGCCAATTCGTTCTGGTGGCTCTTGGGCGAATTACCAAGGCCTGGAGTTGACATGAAGTCTCATGAAGATGGGTCATAATGCAGGTTTGTTACCATGGAGACCTTACAGTGTGCTGGTGGCTAAGGGACCATGTAGGATTCATCTACCCTGAGGGTTTGACACTGGTCAAAGGGCACGGTTTCCTTCTCGGACCAGAGATGTTCTGATGTGGGGCTAACGGACCAAATGTATCATAATTTGATATTGCAGAACAGGCCTCTGAGGATAGATGCCTGAAAATTTAATCTAGGGTTCCAATAAAATCCTAACGGAATGTCAGGTTCAATCCTCTGACTCAGTATCATTGACTTCAAAGTCTGCCTAGATGTAGGTGATCAGGGTGTTCCAGACTGTGCATTTGTGTACAGAGTGGCAACCAGTATTGGGGTGGGCTCAGGGGCCTTGCAGGTTTCTCCTAATCTGGAAAGATAGGGCAATTTTTGATGGGCACAGTTTCCTTGGCAATGGTGGGCACAGTCCTGTGGTGTGGCTCCAAAGACCCCATGCTGGAGGGCATGAGAGCCATGGTTTTCGGAGGGAAGTCTGCAAACACAAATGCGGGTTAGGTTTAGTGGCGAAGTGATTGTAGGCCCAATGCATACTCCTGGAGGGAAGCTCCGTGTGAAATGTAAATCGCATGCCTCAAAGGAGGTAGCACAGGCTTTTTTATCTGGATTGTGTATCCACGATGGACTAAGAATGCAGGTGTGGTCTCAGGTGTCCATGGGTGATATTTCCTCTCAAGTATCCTGGCGGCTCCTTATAATGTGGTGGCTTTCTCAGAGAGGAAAGAGTTCTGTTTTCCATATTAAGGGTGTCCCATAACAGGGATTGCAGAGAAGTGCTCTGGCTCTGGGCACCTGGAAATACCCACCAAGGGTTATGATTTGGGCATAGGGGCTTACCAGGCCTCCAATGCAAGTCCTGGAGATACAACTGAGAGCGTTTGTTTGAAAGCATGCTCAGGCTGAGGGTCACTATGCAAGCTTTTGCATAGGGTGGCCCTCAGGAATGGGGGTGGTCTCAATGGCCATTCAGTAGGCTAACACTCTGAGTGTTGGACACCCTTCCGAACTTACAGGAATCCTGCCATGGGGAATGAGGATTTCTCTATTGTGATTCAGGTTCCCTCATTGGTAGGGATTCCAGGAAAGGTCTGGGGACACATGCCTGAATACCAAGGATGGGTAAAGATGACGGCTCTGTTCCGTGGCCAGTCTAACATGCGGGATATGGGCCCCGCCTTCTAGGTGGCTGACACGAGGTCGGGGCTTAGGCTCTGTCAGACACAACACTAGGGGCCAGGGCTGTCTATAATTCAGGGTTCCCTCAAGGGACAAGTAGATTGATCATAATGTGGAGTTTCTGGGCAGACTCACCAGGCCCTTCTTCTTTCTATTGGGAAGGCAGAATGCTGTGTTGTGGCTGCAGAATTCCCTATCATGAGGGCTTGTGGACCAGTAGGGTGAGGATGGAATTGTAAACCCAAGCTATGAATAAATTCAGTGACAAGCGAATGGCATTTCCAGTGTGCAGCGGCTGATTCGAATATCCAGCACCTGAGTAAGCGCAGACGTCAGATGTTTGCTCAAGCTGGAGTTTGTGTCTATAATGACCGACAAATGGAGAGGAGTTGAAAAGAGGTCATAGAGGATTTCCCACACTTGAGCTTGTGAGATGCTTTAAACAGCCAGGTTTCCTTCTACAGGACAGGGCAGTCAGATTTGTTTGCTCGAGAGTCCCCCATGTGGAAAGTTTGGGTAGCAGAGCACTCCCACATGGATGCCTGGAAAGCACACTTCCACTGAACATTGCAGCTGAGGAACATGGCAGGTTCTTTCTGAAGGCTCTGGGGTGAAGTACCAAAACCTGTAGTTGACATGGAATCTCATGAAGATGGCTCACAATGCTGGCTTGTTACCAGTGAGATCTTAGAATCTGCTGGTGGCTACGGGCCAAGTAGGATTCATCTACCCTGAGGGTTTGACACAGTTTCAAGAGCACGGCTTCCATCTAGAGAAAGGAGATGTTCTATTGTGGGGATCAGGGACCATATGTCGTATCTTAAGTTGGTACTCCAGAACAGGTCTCTGATTACAGATGCCTGAAAACCTAATCAGGGGTTACAATGAGGTCATAGGAGCATGTCAGGTTCAATCTTCTGACTGAGAAACACTGACTTGGGTATCTGCCTGGATTCAGGTGATCAGCGTATTTCAGACTGCACATTTGTGTCCAGAGGGGCCTCCAGTATTGGGGTGGGCTCAGGGGCCTTGCAGGTTTCTCCTTATCTCGAAGTTTTAGGCAAATGTGACGGACACATTTTCCTTGGGGATGGCAGGCACAGTCCTTTGGTGTGGCTCCAGAGACCCCATCCTGGAGGAAATATGAGCCATGGTTTCGGGATAGAAGTCTGTAAGCACAAACTCGGGTTAAGGTTAGCGGTGAGGTGATCGCAGGCCCAATGCATAGACCTGGAGGGCAGCTCGTCTGGAACTATAAATTAGTTGCCTTGAAGGTGGTAGCACAGGCTTGTGTATCTGGCTTTTGTGTCCAGGATGGCCTCGGAATACAGGTGTGGTCTCATGGATCCATGGGAGATTTTTCCTCTCAAGGATCCTAGCGGCTCCCTATACTATGGTGGCTTTCTTGGTGAAGGGGAGAGTGCTATTTTCCATCTTAGGGGTGTCCCAAAACAGGGATTCCAGAGACAGGCTGTGTTTCTGGGCCCCTGAAAAATCCCACCAGGTGTTAGGATTTGTGCTTAGGGGCATATCAGGCCTGCAAATTTGGATTCTGGAATGCAACTGAGAGTGTTTGTTTGAAAGCATGCTCATGTTGGGGGTCACAATGCCTGCTTGTGTCCAGGGCGGCCCTCATGAGTGGGCGGGTTATCATTGGCCATTCAGCTGGCTACCACTCTGAGGTCTGGAAACCCATCCCAAGAGCCATCATTCCTGCCATGGGGAAGGAGGATTTCCCTATTGTGCTTCTGGTTCCCCCATTGGCAGGGATTTCAGCAAATGTCTGGGGACAGATGCCTGAATCAAGAATGGGTAGAGATGACAGCCCTGGGACATGGCTGGTCTCACATTCTGGAGTTGGAGCCCAGTCCCTGGGTCCTGACACGAGGTCAGAGACGAGGTTCTGTCAGACTCAGCGCTAGTGGCCAGGTAAACCTATAAATGGGGTTCACTCGAGGGTCGAGTAGATTTATCCTCATGTAGGGTTTCTGGGCAGTCTCTCCAGGCTGTTTTTTCTTGCTATGGGGAAGGCAGAATGCTGTGTTGTGGCTTCAGAATTCCCTATCAAGAGAGCTTACTGAACACCAGGGTGAGGATGGAATTGCAAACCCAAGCTACTTTTTTTTTTTCAAGATTTTATTTATTTGTCAGAGAGCAAGCGAGAGCAAGCACAGGCAGACAGAGTGGAAGGCAGAGTCAGACGGAGAAGCAGGCTCCCTGCGGAGCAAGGAGCCTGATGTGGGACTCGATCCCAGGACGCTGGGATCATGACCTGAGCCGAAGGCAGCTGTTTAACCAACTGAGCCACCCAGGCGTCCCGCCAAGCTACTTTTAAATTCAGTGCCAAGCATAAGGCAATTCCAGTGTGTAGCAGCTGATTCAAATATCCAGCACTTGAGTAAGTGCAGATGTCAGTTGATTGCTCACGCTGGAGTTAGTGTCTATGATGACCAACAAATGGATGGGTGGCCTCAAGAGGCCATGGAGGATTACCCACCCTCAGGCTTGAGATGCTCCATACAGAAAAGATTCCTTTTACCGTACAGGGGAGTCTGGTTTGTTTCCTCCAGGGTTCCCCATGTGGAAAGTTGGTATCAGAGCACTCCCGCTGGATGCCTGGAAAGTACACCTACATTGACCATGGCAGCAGAGGAACATGGCAGTTTCATTCTGGTGGCTCTGGGCCGAAGTACCAAGGGCTGGAGTTGTCATGGAGTCTCATGAAGATGGGTCACAATGCTGGTATGTTGTCAGGGAGATCATAGAATGTGCTGGTTGCCAGGGGGCCTTGAAGGATTCATCTACCCAGAGTGTTTGACACAGGTCCAGAGCACAGCTTTCTTCTAAGGACAGGAGATGTTCTTTTGTGTGGCTCAGTGACCATATTGTATCATACATTGATATTCAGAACAGCCTTCTGAGTACAGATACCTGAAAACCTATTCTAGTGTTCCAGTGAATCCTAGGAGCATGTCAGGTTCAATCTTCTGTCTGAGGACCATTGACTTGGATATCAGCCTGGATGTAGGTGATATGGTGTGTCAGACTGTGCATTTGCGTCCAGAGTGGCCTCCAATATTGGGCTGGGCTTAGGGGCCTTGCAGGTTTCTCCTAATCTAGAGTGTTTGTTTAATAGTGACAATCACAGTTTCCTTTGGGAAGACAGGTACAATCCCGTGGTGTGGCTCCAGTTATCACAAACTGGAGGGCATGTGAGCCATGGTTTTGGGAGGAAAGTCTGAAAACACAAACTTGGGTTAGGGTTAGTGGCAAGGTTATCACAGGCCCAATGCATAGACATGGATGGCAGCTCTTCAGGAACTGTTAATCGGGTGACTCAAAGGCAGAATCACGGGCTTTTTTCTCTGTATTGTGTGCAGGATGGCCTCAGAATGCAGTTGTGGCCTCATGGGTCCATGGGAGATTTTTCCTCTCTAAGGATCCTGGTGGCTCCCAATAGTTGGTGGCTTTTTCGGGGAAGGGAAGAGTGCTTTTTTTCATGTTAGGGGTGCCCCAAAATATGGATTCCAGAGACCGACTCTGGCTTTGGTCCCCTGGAAAATCCCACCAAGTGTTAGGATTTGGGCCTAGTGGCTTACCAGGCCTGCATGCAGGATCCTGGAGGTGCAACTGAGAGGGCTTGTTTGAAATCATTCTCAGGCTGAGGGTCACAATACTTGCTTATGCCCAGGTGGCCCTAATGAGTGGGCGTGGTCACATTGGCCATGCAGCTGGCTCCCACTTTGAGGGTTGGAAAACCATCCCAACAGCCAGAATCCTGCCATGGGGAAAGAGGAGTTCTCTATAGTGCTTCAGGTTCCCCCATTAGTGGGGATTCCAGCAAAGGTCTGGGGACAGAGGCCTGAATACCAAGGATGGGTAAAGATGATGGACATGGGCCATGGCCAGTATCAAATCGTGGATATGGGCCCCGATCACTGGGTGGCTGACACTAGGTCTTGGCTCAGGCTCTGTCAGACACAGCACTAGTGCCCAGGGCAGCCTATAAATTGGGGTTCCCTCAAGTGCCGAGCAGATTGATCCTCATGTATGGTTTCTGGGCAGACTCACCAGGCCCTTCTTGTTTGTAAGGGGAAGGCAGAATGCTGCTTTGTGGCTCTAGAATTCACTATCAAGAGGGCTTGTGGACCAGGAGGCTGAGGATGGAATTGTAAACCTAAGCTATGGTTACATTCTGTATCAAGCAAAAGGAATTTCCAGTGTGCAATGTTTGAATCCAATATTCAGCACTTGAGTGAGGGTGGATGTCAGATATTTGCTCATGCTGGAGTTTGTGTCTATGATGACACAAAAATGGAGGGGTGGCGTCAAGAGGTTATGGAGGATTTCCCAATCTGGTGTTTTTGAGATGCTCCAAACAGCAAGGTTTCCTTCTACCAGACAGGGGCAGTCTGATTTGTTTCCTCCATGGTTCCCCATGTCGAAAGATCGGATAACATAGATCTCCCACATGGGTGACTGGAAAGCACACCTTCATTGACCATGACAGCGAAGGAACATGGCATCTGGTGGCTTTGAGGCGAAGAAATAAAGACTGGATTGGACATGGAACCTCATGAAGATGGGTCAAAATGTTGGTTTGTTACCAGGGAGATCTTAGAATGTGCTGGTGGTTAATGGGCCATGCAGGATTCATCTAGCCTGAGGATTTGACACAGGCCCAAGAGCCCGGATTGCTTCTTGGGGCAGGAGATATTCTGTTGTGGGGCTCAGCGGCCATATGTTGTATCATAAATTGGTAATCCAGAACAGGTCTCTGAGGACAGAAGCCTGAAAACCTAATAAAGGGTTTGAATGAGGCCCTAGGGGAATGTCATTCAATCTTCTGACTCAGGATCATTGACTCTGGTGTCTGACTGGATGCAGCTGATGAGGGTGTTTCAGACTGTGCATTTGTGTCCAGAGTGGCATCCAATACTAGGGTTGGCTCAGGTTCCTTGCAGGTTTCTCCTTATATGGGGTTTTTGGACAACTGTGATGGGCAGTTTCCTTGGGGATTGCAGGAACTGTCCTGTGGTGTGACTCCAGAGACCCCATCCTGGAGGACATGTGCGCCATGATTTTGAGAGAGAAGTCTGCAAACACAAACTTAGGTTAGGGTTAGTGGCAAGGTGATCATAGTCCCAATCCATAGACCAGGAGGGCAGCAAGTCTGGAACTGTAAATCACGTAACTCAAAGGTGGTAGCACAGGTAATTGTATCTGGATTTAATTTCCAGAATGGCCTTTATTGCAGGTGTTGTCTCAAGGGTCCATGGGAGATTTCTCCTCTCAAGGATCCTGGCGGTTCTCAATAGTTTGTTGGATTTCTCCGGGAAGGGATGAGTACTGTTTTCCAGCTTAGGCGTGCCCCAAAACAGGCATTCCAGAGATGAGCTCTGGGTCTAAGTGCTTGGAAAATCCCACCAAGGGTTAATATTTAGGCCTAGGGCCATACCAGGCCTGCAATGCGGGATCCTGGAGGTGCAACTGAGAGCGTTTGTTTGAAAGTATGGTCAAGCTGAGGGTCCCAATGCCTGCTTTTGCCCCGGAGGCCATCAGGATTGGGCGATGTCTACTCAGCCATGCAGGCAGTTCCCATTCCTAGGGTTGGACACCCATCCAAAAGCCAGGATTCCTGCCATGGCGAAGGATGAATTCTCTATTGTGCTTCAGGTCCCCCCATTGGTAGGGATTCCAGCTAAGATCTAGGGGACAGATGCCTGAATACCAAGGATGGGTAGTAATGACAGCCCTGGGCCATGGCCGGTCTCACATGGTTAATGTGGGCCCCACCCTCTGGGTTGCTGACACGAGGTAGGGGCTCAGGCGCTGTCAGACACAGCACTAGTGGCTAGGGCAAACTATAAATAGGGGTTCCCTCCTGGGCTGAGTATATTGATCTTCATGTGCAGTTTATGGGCAGACTCACCAGGTCCTTCTATCTATGAAGAAGGCAGAATGTTGCGTTGTGGCTCCAGAATTCCCTATCAAGAGATATGGCAGACCAGTAGGGTGAGGATGAAATTGTAGTCTGAAGCTAGGCTTAAATTCATTGCAAAGCGAAAGGCAGTTCCAGTGTGCAGCAGCTGATTCCAATATCAGCGCCTGAATATGGGCGGATGTCAGATGTTTGCTCAGGCTGGAGTTTGTGTCTATGATGACCAACAAATGGAGAGGTGGCGTCAAGAGGCCATGGAGGATTTCCCACCCTGGGGCTCAGGGGCCATAATTTGTATCATAAGTTGGTATTCCAGAAGAGGCCTCTGAGGACAAGTGCCTGAAAAGTTAATCCCTCTTCCAATGAGGTGCTAGGGCCATGTCAGGTTCAATTATCTGACTCAGGACCATTGATTTGGGTGTCTGCCTGGATGGAGGTGATCAGGGTGTTTCAGACTGTGCATTTGCATCCAGAGCAGCCTCCAATATTGGGATGTGCTCAGGAGCCTTCCAGGTTTCTCCTAATCAGGAGGGTTTGGGCAACTGTGATGGGCCCAGTTTCCTTGGGGATGGCAAGCACAGTCTTGTGGTGTGACTCTAGGGGCCCCATCCTGGAGGACATGTGAGCAATGGTTTTTAGAGAGAGATCTGCAAACACAAACTCGGGATAAGGTTAATGGAGAGGTGTTCACAGCCCCAATTCAAAGATCTGGAGGGCAGCACGTCAGGAACTGTAAATCAGGTGACTCAAAGCCAGTAGCACAGTCTCTTGTATCTGGATAGCATATCCACGCTGGCCTCGGAATACAGGTGTGGACTCATGGGACCATGGGAGATTCTTCTTCTCAAGGATCCTGGGGGATCCCATTAGTTTGGTGGCTTTCTCAGGGAAGTGAAGAGTGCTGTTTTCCATCTTAGGGGTGCCTCCATAGACCAGGAGGGCAGGAGGGTTAGTGGCAAGGTGATCATAGTCCCAATCCATAGACCAGGAGGGCAGCAAGTCTGGAACTGTAAATCACGTAACTCAAAGGTGGTAGCACAGGTAATTGTATCTGGATTTAATTTCCAGAATGGCCTTTATTTTAGGTGTTGTCTCAAGGGTCCATGGGAGATTTCTCCTCTCAAGGGATTCCAGTGACGGGCTCTGGGTATGTGCACATGGAACATCCCACGATGTGTTAGGATTTGGGCTTAAGGGCATATCAGGCCTGCAATGCAGGATCCTGGAGGTGCAACTAAGAGCATTTTTTTGAAGGCTTGATCAAGCTGAGGGTTACAATGGCTACTTGTGCCCAGGGCAGCCCTCATGAGTGGGCATTGTCTCCTTGGCCATGCAGCTGGCTCCCACTTTGAGGTTTGGACACCCATATCAACAGCCAGGATTCCTACCATGGGGAAGGAGGAGTTCTCTATTGTGCTTTAGGTTACCCCATTGGTAGGGATTACATAAAAGGTCTGGGGACAGGTGCCTGAATACCAAGGATGGGTAGAGATGATGGACTTGGGCCCTGGCCAATCTCACATGCTGGATATGGGCTCATATCTCTGGGTGCCTGAAACTAGGTCTTGGCTCAGGCTCTGTCAGACACAGTACTAGTACTAGTACTAGTACTAGTGCCCAGGACAGCCTATAAATCAAGGTTCCATCGAGTGCCAAGTAGATTGATCCTCATGTGGAGTTTCTGGGAAGATTCACCAGGCCCTATTTCTTTCTAGTGGGAATGCAGAATGTTGCCTTGTGGCTCCAAATTCCCTCTCTAGAGGGCTTGCAGACCAGGAGGCTGAGGATGGAATTCTAAACCCAAGCTATTGTTAAATTCAGTGTCAAGTGAAACGCAGTTCCAGTGTGCAGTGGTGGAAAAGAAAATGCAGAATCTAAATAACGGCAGATTTCAGATGTTTTCTCATGCTGGAGTTTTTGTCTATGATGACTGACAAATGGAGGGTTTGTGTCAAGGGCCATGGAGGATTTCTCCTGCTGGTGCTTCTGAGATGCTCCAAACAGAGGGTTCCCTTCTACTGGTCAGTGGCAGTCTGGTTTGTTTGCTCCAGGGTCCCACATGTGGAAAGAATAAGTAGAAGAGCACTCCCACATGGATGCCTGGAAAGCACACCTCCACTGACCATATCAGGTGAGGAACATGGCAGGTTCATTCTGGTGGCTCTGGGGCGAATTACCAAGGACTTGAAGTGACATGGAATCTCATGAAGATGGATCACAATGCTGTTTGTTTGTTACCAGAGAGATCTTAGAATGTGCTGGGGGCTAAGGGGCTGTGCATAATTCATATACCCCGACCCTTGACACAAGTTGAAGAGCACGAATTCCATCTGGGGACAGGAGATATTCTATTGTGGTGTTCAGGGACCAATCTTCTGACTCAGGACCATTGACTTGGGTGTCTTCCTGGATGGAGGTGATCAGGGTGTTGCACACTGTGCATTTGTGTCCAGAGTGGCCTCCAATATTGGACTGGGCTCAGGGGACTTGCAGGTCTCTCCTAATCTGGAGGGTTTGGGCAACTGTGATGGACACAATTTCATTGGGGATAACAGGATCTTTCCTGTGGTGTGGCTACAGAGACCCATCATATAGGGCATGTGAGCCATGGTTTTGGGAAAGAAGTCTGCAAACACAAACTTGGGGTAGGGTTAATGGCGAGGTGATCACAGGCCCAATGCGTAGGTCTGTAGGGCATCTCGTCTGGAACTGTAAACCAGGTGATTCGAAGGTGGTAGCACAGTCCCTTGTATCTGGATTGTGTGTCCCGGATGGCCTCGGAATGAAGGTGTGGTCTTATGGAGCCCTGGGAGATTTTTCCTCTCTACGCATCCTGGCAGCTCCTAATAGTTTTCTCAGGGGAGGGAAGAGTGCTGTTTTCCATCATAGGGGTGCTTCAAAACAGAGATTCCAGAGACGGGCTCTGGTTATGTTGGCATGGAAAATCCCACGAAGTGTTAGGATTTGGTCCTAAGGGCATACCAGGCCTGCGATGCGGGACCCTGCAGAAACAACTGAGAGCATTTGTTTGAATGCATGCTAAGGTTGAGGGACACAATGCCTGCTTTGGCCCAGGCGGCCCTTATGATTGGGCGTTGTCTCATTGGCCATGCACCTGGTTCTAATTCTGAGGGTTGGGCACCCATAGCAACAGCCAGGCTTCCTGCCATGGGGAAGGAGGAGTTCTCAATTGTGCTTCAGGTTCCCCCACTGGTAGGGATTCCAGCAAAGATCTGGGATAGTTGCCCGAATACCAAGGATGGGTAGAGATGACTGGGCCATGGCCAGTCCCACATGCTGGATAAGGGCCCCACACTCTGGGTGGCTGGCACGAGGTTGGGGCTCAGGCTCTCTCAGACACAGCGCTAGTGGCCAGCGCAAAGTATAAATCGGGGTTCCCTCGAGGGCCAAGTAGATTGATCTTCATGGGGAGTTTCTGGGCAGACTCACCAGGCCCTTCTTCTTTCTATGGGGAAGGCAGAATGTTGCGTTTTGTCTCCCTAATTCCCTCTCAAGAGGACTTGCAGTCCAGTAGGGTGAGGATGGAATTGTAAACCCAAACTATGCAAGAATACAGTGTCAAGTGAAAGGTATTTCCAGTGTGCGTGACTAATTCGAATATCCAGCACCTGAGTAAGAGCAGATGTCAGATGTTTGCTCATGCTGGAATTTGTGTCTATGATGACTAACAAATGGAGGGTTGGCATCAAGAGAATTTGGAGGACTTCCCAGGCTGGGGCTTTTGAGATGCTCCAAACAACCAAGGTTTCCTTCAACCTGACAGGAGCAGTCTTATTTGTTTGCTCTAGGGTTCCCTATGTGGAATTTTTGTGTAGCAGAGAACTACCTCTTGGATGCCTAGAAAGCACACGTCCATTGACCTTTGTACCTGAGGAACATGGCAGATTCGTTTCATGGCTCTTGGGCAAAGTACCAACACCTTGAGTTGGCATCAAGTCTCAGGAAGTTGGGTCACAATGCTGGTTTGTTACCAGGGAGATCATAGAAGGTGCTGGGTCATGCAGGATCCATCTACCCTGAAAGTTGGACATAGATCCAAGAGCACATTTTCCTTCTGGAGACAGGAGATGTTCTGTTGTGGGAATCAGGGACCACATGTTGTATCATAACTTGGTATTCCAGAACAGGACTCTGAGAACAGATGTCTGAAGACCCAATCTAGGGTTCCAGTGAAGTCCTAGGGGCATGTCAGGTTCAATCATCTGACTCAGAACCATTGACTTGGCTTTCTGCCTCGATGGAGGTGCTCAGGGTGTTTCAGACTGCACGTTTGCATCCAGAGCAACCTCCAATATTGGGGTGGGTTCAGGGGCCTGGCAGGTTTCTCCTAATCTGGAGGGTTTGGACAACCTGATGGGCACAGTTTTCTTGAGGATGGCAGGAACTTTCCTGTGATGTGGCTTGAGGGACCACATCCTGGTGGGCATGTAAGCCATGGTTTTGGGAGAGAAGTCGGCAAACACAAACTGGGGTTAGGGTTAGTGTCGAGATGATCACAGGCCCAATGCATAGACATGGAGGGCAGCTCGTCAGGAAATGTAAATAGGATGACTCGAAGGCGGTAGCAAAGACTTTTCTCTCTGGATTGTGTGGACAGGATGGCCTCAGAATGCAGGTTTGTTTTCATGGGTCCATGGGAGATTTTTTCTCTGTAAGGATCCTGGCGGCTCCCAATAGTTTGGTGCCTTTCTCAGGGAAGGGAAGAGTGCTGTTTTCCATCTTAATGGTGCCCCAAACAGGGATTCTGAGATGGACTCTGGGTCTGGGCACCTGGAAAATCCCACCAAGGGTTAGGATTTGGGCCTAGGGGCATACCAGGCCTGCAATGCTGGTACTGGAGGAGCAACTGAGAGTGTTTGTTTGAAAACATGCTCAGGCTGAGGATCACCATGCCTGCCTGTGCCCATGTCGGCCCTCAGGAGTGGGCATGGTCTCCTTGGCCATGCAGCTGGCTCCCACGCTGAGGGTTGGACAACCAATATTCCTGCCATGGGGAAGGAGGTGTTCTCTATTGTGTTTCAGGTTCGCCATTGGCAGGAATTCCAGCAAAGTTTGGGGGACAGATGACTGGATACCAAGGATGGGTACAGATGATGGCCCAGGGCCATGGCCGATCTTCATGCTAAATATGGGCCCTCACCTCTGGGTGGCTGACACGAGGTCGGGGCTTAGACTCTGTCAGACACAGCACTAGTGGTCAGGGAAATCTATTAATCAGGGTTGCCTCGTGGTCTGAGTAGATTGATCCTCATGTGAGGTTTCTGGGCAGACTCAACAGGTCCTTCTTCTTTCTATGTGGAAGGCAGAATACTGCGTTGTGGCTCCAGAATTCCCTATCAAGAGATATTGTGGAGCAGTGTGGTGAGGATAGAATAGTAATACAAAGCTATGGTTAAGTTCAGTGAAAAGCAAAAGGCAGTTCCAGTGTGCAGCTGCCGTTTCGAATATCCAGCACCTGAGTAAGGGTGGATGTCAGATGTTTGCTCACACTGGAGTTTGTGTCTGTGATTACCCACAAATGGAAGGGTGGTGTCAAGAGGCCATGGAGGATTTCCCATGCTGAGGCTTGTGAGATGCTCCAAATAGCAAAGTTTCTTTCTACCGGACAGGAGAAGTCTGGTTTGTTTTCTCTGGTTTCTCCATGTGGAAAGTTTTGTAGCAGAGAACCCCAGAGGGATGCCTGGAAATCACCCCTCTATTGACCATTGCACCTGAGGAACATGGCAGGTGCATTCTGGTGGCTCTGGGGCAATATATCGAGACCTTGAGTTGACATGGAGTCTCATGAAGATGGGGCACAATGATGGTTTGTTACCAGGAATATCATAGAATGTGCTGGTTGCTAAGGGGCCATTCAGGATCCAAATACCCTAAGGGTATGACACAATTCCAGGAGCATGGCTTCCTTTTTGGGGAGGACATATTCTGTTCTGTGGCTCAGGGACTATATATTTTATCATAAGTTGATATTCCAGAGCAGGCCTCTGATGACAGATACCTGTAAACCTAATCTAGTGTGCCAATGAAGTCCTCGGGGCATGTCAGGTTCAATCTTCTGACTCAGGAGCATTGACTTGGGTGTCTGCCTGTATGGAGGGGATCAGGGTGTCTCAGACTGTGCATTTGTGCCCAGAGCGGCCTCCATTATTTGGCTGCGCTCAGGGGCCTTGCAGGTTTCTCATAATCTAAAGGTATCGGGCAAAAGTGATGGGCACAGTTTCCTTGAGGATCTCATGCACAGTCTTGTGGTGTGGCTTCAGATGCCAGAACCTGGAGGTCATGTGAGCCATGGTTTTAGGAAGGAAGTCTGCAAACACAAACTCAGTTTAGGTTAATGGCAAGGTGATTGCAGGCCCAATGCATAGACCTGGAAGGCAGCTCGTCAGGAACTGTAAATCCAATGACTCAAAGGTGATAGCACATGATATGTATCTGGATTGTATGTCCAGGATGGCCTCGGAATGCAGGTGTGTTCTCATGGGTCTATGGCAGATTTTTCCACTCAAGGATCCTGGTGGCTACCAAGAGTTTGGTGACTATCTCGGGGAAGGGAAGAGTGCTGTTTTCCATCTTAAGGGTCCCCCAAAATAGGGATTCCAGAGATGGGCTCTGTGTCTGGGCCCCTGTAAAATCCCACCAGGGTTAGGATTTGGGCCTAGGTGTGTACTAGGCCTGCAATTCGGGGTCCCAGAGATGCAATTGAGAGCGTTTGGTTGAAAGCATGCTCAGGCTGAGGTCACAATGCCTGCTTGTGCCCGGGGAAGCCATCATGAGTGCACATGGTCTCCTTGGCCATGGAGCTGCCTTCCACTTTGAGGGTTGAGCAACTATCCCAACTGTCAGAATACCTTCCATGGGGAAGGAGGAGTTCTCTATTGTGCTTCAGGTTCCCCCAATGGCAAGGATTTCAGCAAAGGTGTGGGTACAGATGCCTGAATACCAAGAATAGAAGAGAAGACAGACTTGGGCCATAGCTGGTCTCACATGCTGGATATGGGCCCTGATCTCTCAGTGGCTGACACTAGGTCCTGGCTCCGGCTATGTCAGACACAGCACTAGTGCCCAGGGCAGCCTATGAATCAGGGTTCCGTCTAGCACCGAGAAGATTGACCATCATATGGAGTTTCTGGGCAGACTCTCCAGGCCCTTTTTCTTTCTATGGGGAAGGCAGAATATTGTGTTGTAGCTCCAGAATTCCCTCACAATAGGGCTTGTGGACCAGTAGGCTGAGGATGGAATTGTAAACCCAAGCTATGGCTTAATTCAGTCAAACTAAAGGCAGTTCCAGTGTGCAGCGATCGAATTGAAATCCAGCAACTGAGTAAGGGCGGATGTCAGATGTTTGCTCATGCTGGAGTTTGTGTCTATGATGACTGACAAATGGAGTGGTGGCTTCAAGAGGAAATGGAGGATTTCCCACGCTGGGGCTTGTGAGATGCTCCAAACAGAAGGTTTCCTTCTACCGGACAGGGGCATTCTGTTTTTTTGTCTCAAGGGTCCCCGCCAATTGCAAAGTTTGTGTAGCAGAGCACCCCCGTATGGTTGCCTGGAAACCACACCTCCACTGACCATTGCAGCTTAGGAACATGGCAAGTTCATTCTGGTGGCTCTGGGGCGAAGTACTAAGGGCTTATTTCTACATGGAATGTCATGAATATGGGTAACAATGCTGTTTTGTTACCTGGGAATTCTTAGCCTGTCATCTGTACACATCCTTGGTATTAAGGCAACTTTCCACAGACCTTTCCTGTAACCCTGCCAATGGGGGAACCTGAAGCACAATAGAGAACTCCTCTTTCCATTGCAGGAAGCCTGGCTGTTGCAATGGGTGTCCAACCCTCAAATTGGGATCCAGCTATATGGCCAATGAGACTACGCCCTCTCCTGAGGGCCCCCCTGGGCACAAAGAGGCATGATGACCCTCAGCCTGAGCATGCTTTCAAACAAGCCCTCTCTGTTACACCATTAGGATCCTGCATTGCAGGCCTGGAATTCCCCTAGGCCCAAATCCTAACACTTGGTGGGATATCCGGGCACCCAGACCCAGAGCCCGTCTCTGGAATCCCTGTTTTGGCATAAGCCTAAGTTGGAAAACAGCATTCTTCCCTGTTTTGGAGCACCCCTAAGATGGAAAAGAGCACTCTTTTCTTCTCTGAAAAACCACCAATCTATGGGGATCCACCAGGATCCTTAGAGAGGAAAAGTCTCCCATTGAACCATGAGACCACGTCTACATTCAGAGCCCATCCTGGACACACAATCCAGATAGAAAAGCCTGTGCTACCAGCTTTCAGTCACCCTAATTACAGTTCCTGACGTGATGCCTTCTAGGTCTATGCATTGGACCTGCGATCACCTTGCCACTATCCCTGACCCAAATTTGTGTTTGCAGACTTCCCTCCCAAAACCATGGCTCTCATATCCTCAAGGAGGTGGTCTCTGAAGCCTTACCCCAGGACTGTGCCTGCCTTCCCCAAGGAAACTGTGCCCATCACAGTTCCCCAAAGCCTCCAAGTTAGGAGAAACCTGCAAGGCCCCTGAGCCCACCCCAATAGTGGAAGTGGCTCTGGATGCAAATGCACAGTCTGAAACACCCTGATCACCTACATCCAGTCAGACAACCATATCAATGGTCCTTAGTAAGAAAATTGAACCTGATGGGCACCAAGGACATCATTGAATCTCTAGATTAGGTTGCCAGCATCAATCTTCAGAGGCCTGTTCTTGAATACCAAGTCAGGATACAACATATGTACCCTGAGCCACAAAACAGAACATCTCCTCTCCCAAGATGGAAACTGTGCACATCGACCTGTGCCAAACCCTCAGCGTGGCCCATAGCCACCAATACATTCTAAGAACTCCCTTGTAACAAACCAGTTTTGGGACACATCTGTAAGAGATTCCAAGTCAACTCAAGGCCTTGGTACTTGGCACCAGAACCACCAAAACGAACCTGTCATGTTCCTCAGCTGCAATGGTCATTGGACGTGTGCTTTCCAGTCATCCATGCGGGAGGGCTCTGCTACGCAAACTTCCACTTGAGGGACCCTGGAGGAAAAAAAAAACAGACTCCTCCTGTCCATTAGAAGGAAACCTTGTTGTTTGGAGCATCTCACAATCTTAAGCGTGGGTAATCCTCCATTGCCTCCTGAAGCCACCCCTCCATTAGTCGTCATCCTAGACACAAACTCCAGTGTGAGCAAATATCTGACATCTGCCCTTACTCAGGTGCTGGATATCTCGTATAAGCTGCTGCACATTGAAACTGACTTCCGCTTGGCACTCAATTTAAGCATAGCTGGTGTTTACAATTGCATTCTCACCCTATTTGTCCCCAAACCCTCTTGATAGGGAATTCTGGATCCATAAGGCAGCATTCTGCCTGCCCCACAGAAAGAAGTGCTTCGTGAGTCTGGCCAGAAACCCTACATGAGGATCAATTTACTCGGCCCTGGAGAGAACCCCAATATATAGACTTCTCTGGCCACTAGTGCTGTGTCTGACACAGCCTGAGCCCAGACCTCGTGTCAGCCACCCAGAGAGCGGGGCCCATATCCAGCATGTGAGAACGGCCATGGCCCAAATCTGTCATCTCTATGCATCCTTGGTATTCAGGCATCTGTCCCCAGACCTTTGCTGTAATCCCTGCCTATGGGGGAACATGAAGCACAATAGATATTTCCTCCTTCCCCATGGCTGGAAACCTGGCCATTGGAATGTGTGTCCATCCCTCAGTGTGGGAGCCAGAAAATGGACAATGGGACCACGCCCACTCCTGAGGGCCACCCTGGGCACAAACAGGCATTGTAATGCTCAGCCTGAGCATGTTTCCAAACAAGCCCTCTCAGTTGCACCACCAAGATCCTGCATTGCAGGCCTGGTCTGCCCATAAGCCCAAATCCCAACCCTTGGTGGGATTTTCCAGGCGCCTAGACCCAGAGCCCATCTCTGGAATCTCTGTTTTGGGGCACACCTAAGATCGAAAATAGCAGTCTTCCCATACCAAAAAGTCATCAAAATATTGGGAGCCGCCTGTATCCTTAGAGGAAAAATCTCCCATGGACCCATGAGGCCACAGCTACATTCTGACGTCACCCTAGACACACAATCCAGATATAAAAGCCTGTGCTTCCGCCTTCGGGTCATTCCAGTTACTGTTCCTGACGAGTAGCCTTCCAGGTCTACACATTGCCCTGCGATAACCTAGCCACTAAACCTAACCCAAGTTTGTGTTTGCAGACTTCCCTCCCAGAACCATGGCTCACATGCCCTCCAGGGTGGAGTCTCTGGAGCCACACCACAGGACTGTGCTTGCCATCCCCATGGAAATTGTGCATGTCAGTTAACCAAACCTTCCAGAGTTGGTTGAAACATTCAAGGCCCCTGTGGCCACCCCAATATTGGAGGTTACTCTGGACATAAGTGCACAGTCTGAAACTCCCTGATCACCTACATTCTGGCAGACACCCAAGTCAACTGTCCTAAGTCTGAAGATTGAACCTCTCATGCCCCTGGGACTCATTGGAACCCTAGATTAGGTTGTCGGGCATCTGTCTTCAGAGGCCTGTTCTTGAATAGGAACTTATGATACGGCATGGGGTCCCTGAGCCACAAAACACTACATCTCCTGTCCCCAGAAGGTAACCGTGCTCTTCGACCTGTGTTAAACCTTCAGGGTAGGAGAATCCTGCAGGCACCTTAGCCACCAACACATTCTAAGATCTACCTGGTAAAAAAAAACCAGCATTGTAACCCATCTTCAAGAGATTCCATGTCAACTCAAGACCTTGGTGCTTCGCCCCAGAAGCACCGTAAAGAACCTGCATGTTCCTCAGCTGCATTGGTCAATGGAGGTGTGCTTTCCAGGCATCCATGTGGAAGGGCTCTGCTACCCATACTTTTCACATGGGGGTCCCTGCAGAAAACATACCAGACTCTAACTGTCCAGTAGAAAAAACAACATTGCTGTATGGAGCATCTCACATGCATCAGCCTCTTGATGCCACTCCTCCATTCGGTCATCAGAGACACAAACTCCAGTGTGCGTAAACATCTGAAATCCACCTTTACAGGTGCTGGATATTTCATTTGTTGGCCACAATAGATACAAACTCTATCATGAGCAGACATCTGACCCTCGCCTGTACTCAGATGCTGGAGATCTCGAAAAAAACCACTGCACATTGGAACGGCCATGTTCTCGGCACTGAGATTAAGCATAGATTGTGTTTTCTGCCTTCTGTTCTCACACTCCTCGCCTTCAAGTCCCCCATATTGGGAATTTGGGAGCCACAATGCAGCCTTCTGCCTGCCCACCAGAAAAAAGAGGTGCCCTATGGGTCTGCGTGAAACTCCATATAATGTTCCACCAGCACAGCCCTCTATAGCACCACAATATCATAGGCCACCTTGTGAACTAATGCTTTGTCTGACACAGCTCGAGCCCCGACCTCCTGGTAGCCACCTAGATAGCGGGACCCATATCTGGCAGGTGTGACCTGCCTTGACCTGAGTCCTTCATCTCAAACCAACCTGGTTATTCACGTACCAGTCCCAGAACATAGCACAAATTACTGTGCATGGGGGAATCTGAAGCACAAAAGAGTACTCCTCCTTCCTCATAGAAGGAAAATTAAATGTTGATATGGTGGTCCAACCCTCATATTGGGATCCAGGTGCATGGAACAAGAGCCAATGCCCACTCAGGATGGGCATCTGGGCACAAACAGGCATTGTGACCCTTACCCTGAGACCCATTTCCAACAAGTCTCCATGGGAGCTGAACCAAAGCCCCACAGAGCCAGGCAGTCAAGCCTCTAGGCCCAAATACTAAGCCTTTGTAGGGTTATCCAGGCACAGGGACCTATAACCCATCTCTGGAATCCCTGTGTTGACGGAAACACTGAAACAGTAAACCACGCTCTCTCCTTCGCAGTGAGACACCAAACTCTTGGGTGCTGGGCAGAATCCCCAGAGAGGTAGAATATTCCATGGACACATGAGGACACCCCACCATTCCAAGGCCATCCTAGACACAATCCAGCCAGAAAAGCCTTTGCTCCTGCCTCCCAGCCACACGAATTTCAAATCCTGAGGAGCTGCCCTCAGCGTCTGCAGATCGGGGCTGCCATCACCTCCCTCCTAATTGATACACAATTTTGTGTCTGAAGACTTTGGTCCCAGAGCCCTTAACCACATTCCCTGCAGGATGGGGCTGACAGAACCACACTACATCACTGGGCCTGATCTCTGGATGAAATTCTGCCGTCTCAGTTGCACAAACCCTCCAGATTAGGAAAAGCCTGCAAGGCCCCTGAGCCCACCCCAATTTCATAGGCCACTCTGGAAAAAATGCACAGTCTGACACAGCCTGAGCATCTACCTCCTGGAAGACTCACAGGTCAAAGTCCCTAAGTCCGAAGGTTGAGGATGACATGCCCCTACAACCTCATAAGAACCCTAGCCTAGATATTCAGGCCTCTGTGCCCAGAGGCCTGGTCTTGAAATCCAACATATGATCCGACATGTGGTCCCTGAGCCATACAAGAGAACCCCTCCTGTCCCGAGAAGGGAACCTGGCTCCTGGGAACTGGGTCTAACCCTCAGGTAGGAGAATCCTGCATGGCCACAGACCCACAACCACATTCTTATTTTTATATAGATTTTATTTATTTATTTGACAGAGAGAGATCACAAGTAGGCATAGAGGAAGGCAGAGAGAGAGAGAGGAAGAAGCAGGCTCCCTGCTGAGCAGAGAGCCCGATGCGGGACTCAATCCCAGGACCCTGAGATCATGACCTGAGCCGAAGGCAGCGGCTTAGCCCATTGAGCCACCCAGGCACCCTCACCACCACATTCTAAGGTCTCCCTGGACACCAAGCAGCATTGTGACTCATTAGACTGAGAACATCCGTCAACTTAGATCACTTGGATATTTGAACAAAAACCAGCAGATCAAGCCTGCAATGTTCCTCAGCTGCAATGGTCATGCAAGGAAGACTTCCCAGGCCCCCATTCAGAGACCTCTGCTGTCGAATCTTTCTATATGGGGGACCCTGGAGCCTTGTAAGTGGGACTTCCCCTGTCCCACAGTAGGACACCTTGCTGTTTGGAGCAGCTCACAAGGTCCTGCTTGGGAAAATCTCCAAGAATTCTTGAGGCCACCCCACAATTCGTTGACCATCATGGATGCAAACCCAGCGTGAGCAGACATCTGACCCTCGCCCATACTCAGGTGCTGGAAATCTCGAAACAACCACTGCACAATGGAATGGTCCTGTGGTCGGCACTGAGCTTATCCCTGGCTTGTGTTTTCAGACTTCTGTCTTCACACTCCTCGCCTACAAGCCCTCCATATTGGGAATTCTGAAGCCACAGTGCAGCTTTCTGCCTGCCCACCACAAAGAAGAAGTGCCCTATGGGTCTTCGCAGAAACCCACATGAGGATCCTCCTGCACGGCCCTCAATGGCACCCCAATATAATAGACCGACCTCTGCATAAATTGTCTGTCTGACACCGCCTGATCCCCGACCTCCTGTCAGCCACCCAGATAGTGGGCCCCATATCCTCCAGGTGGGTCCAACCTTGGCCCGAGGCCATCATCTTGAAGCAACCTGGATATTCAGGTACCTGTCCCAGACTTAGCTCAAATTCCTGCCCATAGGGGACTCGGAAGCACAAAAGAGTGCTCCTCCTTCCCCATGGCCAGAAAACTGAATGTTGAGATGGCTGTACAACCCTGAGTGGGAACCAGGTGCATGGTCCATGAGACCACGCCTACACAGGATGGGCAGCTGGGCACAAACAGGCATTGTGACCCTCAGAATGAGACCCCTTTCCAAAGATCCCCCTTGGGATCTGGACCAGGAACCCAAATCGAAGCTTTGGTTAAGTTTTCCCAGTGTCTGGACCCAGAAACCATCTCTGGAATCCCTGTTTGGACAGGATCCCAGAGATGGAATACAGTCTTTTCCTCTTCCCCAGAAAGAAATCAAACTCTTGGGTGCCAAGCAGAATCACCAGAGTGGAAGAATATCCCATGGACACATGAGGTCACCCCTCCATTTAGTGGCCATCCTAGACACAAAATCCAGACAGAAAAGCCTGTGCTGCTCCCTCCCAGCCACCTGAATTTCAAATCCCGAGGAGCTTCCCTCAGGGTCTTCAGATTCGGACTGCCAACACCTCACTCCTATCTCTTATCCGAGGTTGTGTCTAAAGTCTTTGGTCCCAAAGTCCTGACACACATGACCTCCAAGATGGGGCCTCGAGAAACACATGACATCACTGGCCCTGCTCTCCTGAGGAAACCCTGCCCATCTCAGTTTCCCAAAATGTCCAGATTAGGAGAAAACTGCAAGGCCCCTGACTGCACCCCATATCATAGGCCACTCTGGAAAAAGTGCACAGCCTGACACAGCCTCAGCACCTACCTCCAGGATGACATGCAGGCCAATGGCACTTAGTCCGAAGATTGAAACTTCCATGGCCCTAAAACCTCATCAGAACCCTAGCTTATGTTTTGAGGTCTCTCTCCCTAGAGGGCTGTTCTGGAAATTCAAGCATATGGTCCAACCTGTGGTCCGTGAGCCATACAAGAGCCCACCTCCTGTCCCAAGAAGGAAACCTGGCTCCTGGGTACTGGGTCTAATCCTAAGGATAGAGAATCCTCAATGGTCAGAGAGCCGCCACCACATTCTAAGGTCTCCCTGGACACCAAGCAGCATTGGAACCTGTTAGACTGAGAACTTCCATCAACGCAAATCACTTGGAACTTGGAATCAGTGTCATTGGTTCAAGCTTACCCTGTTCCTCAGCTGCAATGGTAACAAGAGATTGGCTTCCCAGGCCTCCATTCAGAGAGCATTGCTATCGAATCTTCCATATGGGGGACCCTGGAGCCCTGTAAGAAGACTTCTGCTGTCCCTTAGTAGGACACCTTGATGTTTGGAGCAGCTCACAAGCTCCAGCTTGGAAAAACCTCCAAGAATTCTTGAGGCCTCCCCACCATTTGTTGGCCATCATGGCTACAAACTCCAGCGTGAGCAGACATCTTCCCCTCGCCCAGGTGCTGAAGATCTCGAAACAACTGCTGTACATTGGAATAGACATGTGCTCGGCACTGAGCGTAACCGTAGCTTATGTTTTCATACTTCTGTCCTCACACTCCTCGCCTGCAAACCCTCCAACTTGGATATTCTGGAGCCGTAATGCAGCCATCTGCCTGCTCACCAGATAGAAGAAGTGAAGAAAGGGTCTGTGCAAAAATCCCCCATGAGGATCCAGTTGCACAGCTCTCAAAAGCACCCCAATATCATAGGCCGAACTCTCCACGAATGTTCTGTCTGACACAGCTCGAGCCCGAGCTCCTGACAGCCACCCAGAAAGCAGGCCTCATTTTCTGCAGGTGGGTCCTGCCTTGGCCCGAGGACCTCATCTCAAAGTGAACTGGGTATTCAGGCACCGGTCCCAGAACTTAGCTCAAATTCCTGCCCATGGGGGAACCTGAAGCATAAAAAAGTACACCTCCTTCCCCATGGCAGGAAAACTGAATGTTGAGATGGCAGTCCAACCCTCAGAGTGGGAGCCAAGTGCATAGCCCATGAGGTCACACCCACTCAGCATGGGCATCTGGGCAAAAACAGGCATTGTGACCCTCAGATTGAGACCCATTTCCAACAAGAACACTCGGGAGCTGTACCAGGAAAACATAGAGCAGGACCCTAGGCCCAAATCCTAAGCCTTGTTGCGGTGATCCAGGCTCCAGAACCCAGGACCCATCTCTGGAATGGCTGTTTGGACAGGATCCCTGACTCAGAAAACTGCGCTCCTCCCATCCCCCAGAAATACACCAAACTCTTGGGTGCCGAGCAGAATTCCCAGAGAGGTAGAATCTCACATGGACCCATGAGGCCACCCCTCCATTTCGTGGCCATCATAGACAAACAAGTCAGACAGAAAAGACTGTGCTCCTGCCTCACAGCCGTCTGAATTTCATATCTGGAGATGCTTCACTCAGGGTCTGCAGATTGGGTCTGCCATCACCTCGAGCTTAACTCTTACCCGAGTTTGTGTCTGAAGACTTTGGACCCAGAGTCCTGACCCATATGCCCTCCAGGATGGGGCCTCCAGGAACACACAACAGCACTGGGCCAGCTCTCCCAAGGAATGTCAGCCTGTCTCAGTTTCCCAACCCACCAGATTAAGAGAAAATTGCAAGGCCCCTAATACCACCCCAATTCCATAGGAAGCTCCAGAAAAAATGCATAGTCTGACACAGCCTCAGAATATACCTCCAGGAAGACACCCAGGTCAATGGGAAGGGATGAAATGGCCTAACCCATGGCAGGTTCGATGTGCTGGGTGTGAAGCCAAATGTCTCAATGTCTCTCACAAGGTCTGGGCTCAGGCTATGTAAGACAGAGCATAGTGTTTAGGGTAGCCTATGCAATTGTGTTGCCGAGGGCTGAGCAGGTTGATTTTCATTTGGGGTTTCTGAGCAATGCCATAGACAATGTTTTTCTTTGGGGGGCAGGCAGAGTGCTTCGTTCTGGAACCAGAATTCCCAATCATGAGGGCTTTTGGGCCAGGAGTGCTAGGGTAGAGTCTGAAAACAAAACATAGGGTGAGGTGGGGAGCAGGCCCACTCTGCAAAGACTGAAAGGATATCTCATGCATCTGAAGTCAGGCTGAGGATCAGACATTGGCTGAGGTTGGATTGTGCCCTTGATGGCACCTTCATGAAGCAGGTGCCTCATGAGGCCAACGAAGTTTTCCCACGCTGAGTTTGGAGGTTGCCACAAACCACAAGGTTTCCTTCTGCGAGACAGTCGAGTCGTGTTGAATGGCTCCAGTACATACCATACGGAAGGACTGAAGAGGAGGGTTCAAAGGATGGATCCCTGAACAACATGCCTCGCATTCCCTTTGGCCATTAACGACAAGATATGTTTGTTCTGCTGGCTCTGGGGCAAGCTAACCAGTGGGCTGAGTTGAAATGGCCTCTCCTGAGGATGCGTCATAATGTGGGTTTCTGTCCATGGAGACCTTGGAATGTGATGGTTGTACTGTGGCCCTGCGGAATTCTCCGACCAGAAGGGTTTGATACAGATCCAGTAAGAAAGCACTCCATGTGGAGACGAGAGAGGTTTGGTTTGGAGCCTCAGAAAAACCTAATATGCTGGTATAAAAACCAGTCCTCTGAGGACAGACACATGAAAACTAAAGCTAAGGTTCATATTAGGGCCTAAGGGCCTGTCCATTTCAATCTTCTGTCTCTGGGGACACTGTCTGAAAGTCTAAGTGGTGATAATGGCAGAGCTGGTGTCAGAGTGCCCCTTTTAGTCCAGGGCAGCCTACACTATCAGGATGGCCTCAGGGGCCTTGGAACTTTTCCCTAACCTGTAGGGTTGTGGTCAATGGATTGGGCACACTTTCCTTGGAGATGGCAGGCACAATCTTTCACTGTGGCTCCAGATGCCCTAGCCTGGAGGGTGTGTGGGTCCAGGCTGTGGGCACATAAGTCTGAAAACAAAAACTCAGCTTATGAGTGGCGCCGAGGGTATGGCAGGCCGGATGTACAGATAAAGAGTGAGCTCCTTGGCTTGTGAATCAAGGGCGAGATTCATTCAGGCTTTTGTCTCTGGATGCGTCCAGGATAGCCGTGGATTGTAGGGGGTGGCCTCAGTGACTGTGGACGAGTAACCTCTCTGGGGATTTGTCCCAGCTAACAGGAGTTTGGGGTCATTTTGTGGGAAGGGTGGAGTCCTGTTGTCTGGCTCATGTGTCTCTCCAAGAAAGTGATTCCAGAGCAGAGCCCCAGGAACAGGGGGGAGACTGGAAAACTCAAACACTGGTGAGGATTGGGTGTATAGGGGCTTGGCACGCCCCATATGAGGGCTCTTGGTCAAGGCCCTGACAGGCCTTTCTTTGATATTGGCCTCATGCTGAGGGTCACAGAGTGAATTTCTGCCCAAGGCAGCACTCAAGTTTGGGCGTGGTTTCAGGGGAAATGAAGGTTACTCCCACCCTGAAGGTGTGACTCCATGCCAAGAGCAAGCCTTACAGCCATTGGGAAGAAGGAGTTCTGATTTGTGCTTCAGATGCCCAACTGTGTGGGGAATTGATATAATATCTGGGTTTAGATATCGGAAAACCAAGGTTAGGAAGAGATAACGGCATAAGACCATGGCGTGTCAGAAGTGCTAGGTGTGTGGCCAGCTGTCTCCTTGCCTGTCTGGACGTCTGGCATCAGGCTGTGAAAGGCAGAGCATTAGTGCCCAGAGCAGCCTATCAAATCTGAGTGCCGTCGAGGCAAGAGCAGGTTGATCCTCATCTGGGTTTTATGGAAAGCCCCACAAGGAAACGTTTTCTACCGGTGGGCAGTAACTGGGCAAGCTTGTGGTTCTGCAATTCCTACTCTGGAGGGATTGTTTGCCAGGAGTGTGAGGAAGGAAGTCTGAAAACACAAGCTAGCGTGAGGTTTGGAACCGAGGGCACGGCAGGCCACTCTGCAGAGGATGAATCAAGATCTCCTGCATTGCGGTCATGTCTACTATGAGATGTGCTTCAAGATAGAGTTTTTGACCATGATGGCCTCTCCCTGAAGGATATGGGGGGCTTCATGAGGACCGGCAGGTTTGCCGTTTTCTCCTACACTGAAGGTTTGACTCACGGCCAGCAGCAAGGTTTCTTGCCATGGGGAAGGAGGGGTTCTGACTTATGCATCAGGTTCCCCCCTGTGCACGGATTGGAGATAAGGTTTGGGTTCCGATGACTGAAAACCCAGGTTGGGAATGGATGGTGGTCTAAGGCAGTGGCGGGTCCAATGTGCTGGGTGTGCAGCCAGCTGTGTCGGTGTCTGTTGGAAGGTCTGGGCTCAGGCTTTTGCGACAGAGCATCAGTGTTTAAGGTAGCCTATGCAATTGGGGTGTTGCTGAGGGCAAAGCAGTTTGATCCTCATTTGGGGTTTCTGTGCAGCACCATAGACAATGTTTTTCTCCTGGGAGGCAGGCAGAGTGCTTCATTGTGGCCCCAGAATTCCAGGTAGGGAAGGTTTGTGGGCCAGGAGTGTGAGGACGGAAGTCTGAAAACACAAGCTAGTGTGAGGATTGGAGCCAAGGGCAGAGCAGGCCCACTCTGCAGAGGCTGAATCAAAATCTCCTGCATCTGAAGTCAGGCTGAGGATCAGACGTTGGCTGAGACTGGAGTATGTGTCCATGATGGCACCTTCATGAAGCAGGGGCTCATGAGGCCAAGGAAGTTTTCCACACGCTGAGTTTGGAGGTTGCCCGAAACCAGAAGATTTCCTTCTGCGGGACAATCGAGTCCTGTTACATGGCTCCAGGACATACCATACGGAAGTACTGGAGAGCAGGGTTCGAAGGATGGATCACTGTACAGCATGCCTCGCATTCCCCTTGGCCATAAGCAACAAGATATGTTTGATCTGCTGCCTCTGGGGCACGCTACCCAGGGGGCTGTGTTGAAAAAGCCTCTTCTGAGGATGCGTCATAATGTGCGTTTGGGGTCCATGGAGACCTTGGAATGTGCTGGTTGTTCAGTGGCCCTGCGGAACTCTCCTACCTGAAGGGTTTGATACATCCACAGTAAGAAAGCTCCCCATGTGGAGACGAGAGAGGTTTGGTTTGGTGCCTCGAAAAGCCCCGTGTGCTGGTCTACGAAAACAGTCCTCTGAGGACGGACACATGGAAACCAAAGCTAAGGTTCAGATTAGGGCCTGGGGGCCTGTCCATTTCAACCTTCTGTCTCTGGGGACTCTGTCTGAGAGTCTAAGTGGAGATAGTTGCTCCGCTGGTGTCAGAGAGCCCCTCTTAGTACAGGGTGGCCTCCACTATTGATGGCCTCAGGGGCTTGGAGCTTTTCCCTAAACCTCTAGGGTTGTGGTCAATGGATTGGGCACGCTTTCCTTGGAGAGGGCAGGCACAATTTTTCGCTGTGGCTCCAGAGGCCCTCGCCTGGAGGTTGTGTGTGTCCAGGCTGTGGGCACAGAAGTCTGAAAACACAAACTCAGCTTAAGAGTGGCGCCTAGGGTATGGCAGGCCTGATGTACAGCCCGAGAGGGAGCTCCGGGGCCTCTGAAACAAGGGAGAGTGGGAGGCATTCCTTCAGGCTTTTGTCTCTGGATGTTGTGTCCGGGATAGCCGTGGATTGGAGCGGTGGCCTTAGGGACTGTGGAGGGGTATCCCTCTCTTGGGATTTGTCCCAGCTCCCAAGAGTTTGGGGTCATTTTGTGGGAAGGGTGGAGTCGTGTTGTCTGGCTCATGGGTCTCTCCAAGAAAGGGATTCCAGAGCAGAGCTCCAGGTATAGGCGGGGCGACTGGAAAACTCAAACCCTGGTGAGGATTGGGTGTATAGAGGTTTGGCAAGCCCCATATGGAGGCTCTTGCTCTAGGCCCTCACAGGCCTTTCTTGGACATGGGGCTCATGCTGAGGGTCACAGTGTGAATTTGTGCCCAAGCAGCACTCAAGTTTGGGCGTGGCATCAGGGGCCATGAAGGTTTCTCCCACCCTGAAGGTGTGACTCCATGCCAAGAGCAAGCTTGACAGCCATGGGGAAGAGGGTTTCTGTTTTGTGCTTGCTATACCCAGCTGTGTGGAGAATTGATATAATGTCTAGGTTCAGATATCTGAAAACCAAGGTTAGGATGAGGTGACGGCATAAGACCATGGCGTGTCCGAAGTGCTGGGTGTGCGGCCAGCTGTCTCCTTGTCTGTCTGGACGTCTGGCTTCAGGCTGTGTCAGGCAGAGCATGAGTGCCCAGAGCAGCCTATCCAGTTCGGGTACCGTCGAGGCCCGAGCAGGTTGATCCTCATCTGGGTTTTCTGGAGAGCCCTACAGGGAAACGTTTTTCTTCCGTTGGGCAGACACTGGGCTGGGTTTTGGTTCCGGAGATCCTAGTCCGGAGGGCTTGTTTGCCAGGAGTGTGAGGAAGGAAGTCTGAAAACACAAGCTAGCGTTAGGTTTGGGACCGAGGGCACGGCAGGCCCACTCTGCAGAGGCTGAATCGAGATCTCCTGCACTGAGGTCATGTCAACTATGAGACGTGCCTCAGGCTAGAGTTCTTGTCCAGCATGGCCTCTTCCTGAAGGGTGTGGGGGCTTCATGAGGCCAGAAAGTTTTGGCTACGATGGGATTTGTGAACTGCTCCAAAACTGAAGGTTACCTTCTGCACGACAGTTGAGTCCTATTGGATGTTTCCAAGAGGCCCCATATGGAAAGACTCGAGAGCAGGTGTCTAAGCATGGATGCCTGGGAACGCCACCTCATATTCCCACTCTTTAGTCAGGACAAGGCAGGCTCAATCTGCGGGCTGCTGGGTGAGCTACCCAGAGGGGAGAGTTGAAATGGACTCTCCTGAAGATGAGTCCAACTGTGGCTTGGTGGCCTGGGAGACCTTGGAATGTGGAGGTGGCTCAGGGACTCTGCAGGATTCTCCAACATGAGGTGTTTGACACGGCTCCAACAAGGCAACTTCCCATGTGGAGACGAGAGGAGTTCTGTTCCATGACTCAGGAAAGCCCCATACCCTGTTCTTCGAACCAAATCCTCTGAGGAGTGACACCTGGAAACCAAAGCAAGAGTTGAGACTACGGCCTAAAGGCCTGTCCGGCTCAACCTTCTATCTCTGTTGACATCTGTGTGCATACATTCATGGATGTAGCTGCTCAGCTTGTGTCCGAATGCCCTGTGAGTCCAGTGAGGCTCCCAGTATTGGGATGTCCTCGGAGGCCTTGAGGTTTCTCATATTCTGGAGGTGTGTGGCCAAAGGAATGGACACAGTTTCCCAGGAGAGAGCAGGCACGGTCCTGTGGTATGGCTCCAGAGGACCCAGCCTAGAGGCTCTCTTTGCCAGGGCCCTGGGAACAGATGTCTGAAAAAACAAACTTGGCTCAGCTAGGGGCCAATGTAATGGCAGGCCTGATCTCTAGTCCGTGAGGGGAGATCCTCTGGAAATCAAAGTAGGGCAAATGGGAGGCAGTCACTCAGGATTTTGTCTCTGGGTGTTGCATTTACAGAGTCCGGTGAGGGTAGGGGTTGTCTCAGAGGCCGAGGAAGAGCCTTCCTCTCGGGGGATTGTCCAAGCTCCCAAGTGTTTGTGTTCATTCTGTGGGAATGAAGAGTACTGTTTTCTGCCACAGGGGACCCCCCAGGAGAGGGACTCTAGGGCACAGCAGTGGGTTCCCTCAACTGGAATACACACCATCTAGTTAGTCCTGGGTGCCTATGGGCATGGCAAGCCACATATGCGCGCTCTTGGTCCAGTCACTGAGAGGCGTTACTTGAATAAGGTACTCACGCTGAGGGTCACAATGTGTGTTTGTGCCCAAGGCGGCCCTCACGCTTGGGCGTGGCCTCATGGGCCATGCCGTTTTCTCCTACACTGAAGGTTTGGCTCACTGCCAGCAGCAAGGTTTCTTGCCATGGGGAAGGAGGGGTTCTGACTTGTGCATCAGGTTCCCCCCTGTGCAGGGATTGGAGATAAAGTCTAGGTTCCGATGACTGAAAACCCAGGTTAGGAATAGATGGTGGCCTAAGGCAGTGGCGGGTCCAATGTGCTGGGTGTGTAGCCAGCTGTGTCGGTGTCTGTTGGAAGGTCTGGGTTCAAGCTATTTGCGACAGAGCATCACTGTTTAAGGTAGCCTATGCAATTGGGGTGTTGCCGAGGGCCAAGCAGTTTGATCCTCATTTGGGGATTCTGGGCAGAGCCATAGACAATGTTTTTCTCCTGGGAGGCAGGCACAGTGCTTCATTGTGGCCCCAGAATTCCCAGTAGGGAGGGTTTGTGGGCCAGGAGTGTGAGGACGGAAGTCTGAAAACACAAGCTAGTGTGAGGATTGGAACCAAGGGCAGAGCAGGCCCACTCTGCAGAGGCTGAATCAAAATCTCCTGCATCTGAAGTCAGGCTGAGGATCAGACGTTGGCTGAGCCTGGAGTATGTGTCCATGATGGCACCTTCATGAAGTGGGGGCCTCATGAGGCCAAGGAAGTTTTCCCACGCTGAGTTTGGTTGCCCCAAACCACAAGGTTTCCTTCTGCGGGACATTCGAGTCCTGTTGCATGGCTCCAGGACATACCATATGGAAGGACTGGAGAGCAGGGTTCGAAGGATGGATCCCTGTACAGCATGCCTCGCATTCCCATTGGCTATTAGCGACAAGATATGTTTGATCTGCTGCCTCTGGAACACGCGACCCAGGGGGCTGAGTTGAAATGGCCTCTCCTGAGGATGCGTCATAATGTGCGTTTGGGTCCATGGAGACCTTGGAATGTGCTGGTTGTTCAGTGGCCCTGCGGAACTCTCCTACCTGAAGTGTTTGATACATCCCAGTAAGAAAGCTGCCCATGTGGAGATGAGAGATGTTTGGTTTGGTGCCTCAGAAAAGCCCCATGTGCTGGTCTACGAAAACAGTCCTCTGAGAACGGAAACATGGAAACCAAAGCTAAGGTTCAGATTAGGGCCTGGGGGCCTGTCCATTTCAACCTTCTGTCTCTGGGGACACTGTCTGAGAGTCTAAGTGGAGATAGTTGCTCCGCTGGTGTCAGAGAGCCCCTCTTAGTCCAGGGTGGCCTATACTATTGATGGCCTCAGGGACCTTGGAGCTTTTCCCTAACCTGTAGGGTTGTTGTCAATGGATTGGGCACACTTTCCTTGGAGAGGGCAGGCATAATCTTTCGCTGTTTGGTCCAGAGGCCCTAGCCTGGATGTTGTGTGGGTCCAGGCTGTGGGCACAGAAGTCTGAATACACAAACTCAGCTTATGAGTGGCGCCTAGGGTATGGCAGGCCGGATGTACAGCCCGAGAGGGAGCTCCTGGGCCTCTGAAACAAGGGCGAGTGGGAAGCGTTCCTTCAGGCTTTTGTCTCTGGATGTGTGTCCGGGATAGCCGTGGATTGGAGCGGTGGCCTCAGGTACTGTGGACGAGTATCCCTCTCTGGGGATTTGCCCCAGCTCCCAAGAGTTTGGGGTCATTTTGTGGGAAGGGTGGAGTCGTGTTGTCTGGCTCATGGGTCTCTCCAAGAAAGGGATTCCAGAGCAGAGCTCCAGGTACGGGTGGGGCGACTGGAAAATTCAAACCGTGGTGAGGATTGGGTGCATAGGGCCTTGGCAAGCCCCATATGTGGGCTCTTGGTCCAGGCCCTGACAGGCCTTTCTTTGACATGAGGCTCATGCTGAGGGTCACAGTGTGAATTTGTGCCCAAGCAGCACTCAAGTTTGGGCGTGGCATCAGGGGCCATGAAGGTTTCTCCCACCCTGAAGGTGTGACTCCATGCCAAGAGCAAGCTTGACAGCCATGGGGAAGGAGGAGTTCTGTTTTGTGCTTGCTATACCCAGCTGTGTGGAGAATTGATATAATGTCTAGGTTCAGATATCTGAAAACCAAGGTTAGGATGAGGTGATGGCATAAGACCATGGCGTGTCCGAAGTGCTGGGTGTGCGGCCAGCTGTCTCCTTGTCTGTCTGGACGTCTGGCTTCAGGCTGTGTCAGGCAGAGCATGAGTGCCCAGAGCAGCCTATCCAGTTCGGGTACCGTCGAGGCCCGAGCAGGTTGATCCTCATCTGGGTTTTCTGGAGAGCCCTACAGGGAAACGTTTTTCTTCCGTTGGGCAGACACTGGGCTAAGTTTTGGTTCCGGAGTTCCTAGTCCCGAGGGCTTGTTTGCCAGGAGTGTGAGGAAGGAAGTCGGAAAACACAAGCTAGCGTGAGGTTTGGGACCGAGGGCACGGCAGGCCCACTCTGCAGAGGCTGAATCGAGATCTCCTGCACTGAGGTCATGTCAACTATGAGACGTGCCTCAGGCTAGAGTTCTTGTCCAGCGTGGCCTCTTCCTGAAGGGTGTGGGGGCTTCATGAGGCCAGAAACTTTTGCCTACGATGGGATTTGTGAACTGCTCCAAAACTGAAGGTTACCTTCTGCACGACAGTCGAGTCCTATTGGATGGTTCCAAGAGGCCCCATATGGAAAGACTCGAGAGCAGGTGTCTAAGCATGGATGCCTGGGAACGCCACTTCATATTCCCACTCTTTAGTCAGGACAAGGCAGGCTCAATCTGCGGGCGCCTGGGTCAGCTACCCAGAGGGGAGAGTTGAAATGGTCTCTCCTGAAGATGAGTCCTACTTTGGCTTGGTGGCCTGGGAGATCTTGGAATGTGGAGGTGGCTCAGGGACTCTGCAGGATTCTCCAACATGAGCTGTTTGACACGGCTCCAACAAGGCATCTTCCCATGTGGAGACGAGAGGAGTTCTGTTCCGTGCCTCAGGAAAGCCCCATACCCTGTTCTTCGAACCAAAGCCTCTGAGGAGTGACACCTGGAAACCAAAGCAAGAGTTGAGACTACGGCCTAAAGGCCTGTCCGGCTCAACCTTCTATCTCTGTTGACATCTGTGTGCATGCATTCATGGATGTAGCTGCTCAGCTTGTGTCCGAATGCCCCTGTGAGTCCAGTGAGGCTCCCAGTAGTGGGATGTCCTCGGAGGCCTTGAGGTTTCTCATATTCTGGAGGTGTGTGGCCAAAGGAATGGACACAGTTTCCCAGGAGAGAGCAGGCACGGTCCTGTGGTATGGCTCCAGAGGACCCAGCCTAGAGGCTGTGTTTGCCAGGGCTGTGGGGACAGATGTCTGAAAAAGCAAACTTGGCTCAGCTAGGGGCCAATGTAATGGCAGGCCTGATCTCTAGTCCGTGAGGGGAGATCCTCTGGAAATCAAAGTAGGGCAAGTGGGAGGCAGTCACACAGGATTTTGTCTCTGGGTGTTGCGTTTACAGTGTCCGGTCAGGGTAGGGGTTGTCTCAGAGGCCGAGGAAGAGCCTTCCTCTCGGGGGATTGTCCAAGCTCCAAATTGTTTGTGTTCATTCTGTGGGAATGAAGAGTACTGTTTTCTGCCACAGGGGACCCCCCAGGAGAGGGACTCTAGAGCACAGCAGTGGGTTCCCTCAACTGGAATACACACCATCTAGTTAGTCCTGGGTGCCTATGGGCATGGCAAGCCACATATGCGCGCTCTTGGTCCAGTCACTGAGAGGCGTTACTTGAATAAGGTACTCACGCTGAGGGTCACAATGTGTGTTTGTGCCCAAGGCGGCCCTCACGCTTGGGCGTGGCCTCATGGGCCATGCCGTTTTCTCCTACACTGAAGGTTTGGCTCACTGCCAGCAGCAAGGTTTCTTGCCATGGGGAAGGAGGGGTTCTGACTTGTGCATCAGGTTCCCCCCTGTGCAGGGATTGGAGATAAAGTCTAGGTTCCGATGACTGAAAACCCAGGTTGGGAATAGATGGTGGCCTAAGGCAGTGGCGGGTCCAATGTGCTGGGTGTGTAGCCAGCTGTGTCGGTGTCTGTTGGAAGGTCTGGGTTCAAGCTATTTGCGACAGAGCATCACTGTTTAAGGTAGCCTATGCAATTGGGGTGTTGCCGAGGGCCAAGCAGTTTGATCCTCATTTGGGGATTCTGGGCAGAGCCATAGACAATGTTTTTCTCCTGGGAGGCAGGCACAGTGCTTCATTGTGGCCCCAGAATTCCCAGTAGGGAGGGTTTGTGGGCCAGGAGTGTGAGGACGGAAGTCTGAAAACACAAGCTAGTGTGAGGATTGGAACCAAGGGCAGAGCAGGCCCACTCTGCAGAGGCTGAATCAAAATCTCCTGCATCTGAAGTCAGGCTGAGGATCAGACGTTGGCTGAGCCTGGAGTATGTGTCCATGATGGCACCTTCATGAAGTGGGGGCCTCATGAGGCCAAGGAAGTTTTCCCACGCTGAGTTTGGTTGCCCCAAACCACAAGGTTTCCTTCTGCGGGACATTCGAGTCCTGTTGCATGGCTCCAGGACATACCATATGGAAGGACTGGAGAGCAGGGTTCGAAGGATGGATCCCTGTACAGCATGCCTCGCATTCCCATTGGCTATTAGCGACAAGATATGTTTGATCTGCTGCCTCTGGAACACGCGACCCAGGGGGCTGAGTTGAAATGGCCTCTCCTGAGGATGCGTCATAATGTGCGTTTGGGTCCATGGAGACCTTGGAATGTGCTGGTTGTTCAGTGGCCCTGCGGAACTCTCCTACCTGAAGTGTTTGATACATCCCAGTAAGAAAGCTGCCCATGTGGAGATGAGAGAGGTTTGGTTTGGTGCCTCAGAAAAGCCCCATGTGCTGGTCTACGAAAACAGTCCTCTGAGAACGGAAACATGGAAACCAAAGCTAAGGTTCAGATTAGGGCCTGGGGGCCTGTCCATTTCAACCTTCTGTCTCTGGGGACACTGTCTGAGAGTCTAAGTGGAGATAGTTGCTCCGCTGGTGTCAGAGAGCCCCTCTTAGTCCAGGGTGGCCTATACTATTGATGGCCTCAGGGACCTTGGAGCTTTTCCCTAACCTGTAGGGTTGTTGTCAATGGATTGGGCACACTTTCCTTGGAGAGGGCAGGCATAATCTTTCGCTGTTTGGTCCAGAGGCCCTAGCCTGGATGTTGTGTGGGTCCAGGCTGTGGGCACAGAAGTCTGAATACACAAACTCAGCTTATGAGTGGCGCCTAGGGTATGGCAGGCCGGATGTACAGCCCGAGAGGGAGCTCCTGGGCCTCTGAAACAAGGGCGAGTGGGAAGCGTTCCTTCAGGCTTTTGTCTCTGGATGTGTGTCCGGGATAGCCGTGGATTGGAGCGGTGGCCTCAGGTACTGTGGACGAGTATCCCTCTCTGGGGATTTGCCCCAGCTCCCAAGAGTTTGGGGTCATTTTGTGGGAAGGGTGGAGTCGTGTTGTCTGGCTCATGGGTCTCTCCAAGAAAGGGATTCCAGAGCAGAGCTCCAGGTACGGGTGGGGCGACTGGAAAATTCAAACCGTGGTGAGGATTGGGTGCATAGGGCCTTGGCAAGCCCCATATGTGGGCTCTTGGTCCAGGCCCTGACAGGCCTTTCTTTGACATGAGGCTCATGCTGAGGGTCACAGTGTGAATTTGTGCCCAAGCAGCACTCAAGTTTGGGCGTGGCATCAGGGGCCATGAAGGTTTCTCCCACCCTGAAGGTGTGACTCCATGCCAAGAGCAAGCTTGACAGCCATGGGGAAGGAGGAGTTCTGTTTTGTGCTTGCTATACCCAGCTGTGTGGAGAATTGATATAATGTCTAGGTTCAGATATCTGAAAACCAAGGTTAGGATGAGGTGATGGCATAAGACCATGGCGTGTCCGAAGTGCTGGGTGTGCGGCCAGCTGTCTCCTTGTCTGTCTGGACGTCTGGCTTCAGGCTGTGTCAAGCAGAGCATGAGTGCCCAGAGCAGCCTATCCAGTTCGGGTACCGTCGAGGCCCGAGCAGGTTGATCCTCATCTGGGTTTTCTGGAGAGCCCTACAGGGAAACGTTTTTCTTCCGTTGGGCAGACACTGGGCTAAGTTTTGGTTCCGGAGTTCCTAGTCCCGAGGGCTTGTTTGCCAGGAGTGTGAGGAAGGAAGTCGGAAAACACAAGCTAGCGTGAGGTTTGGGACCGAGGGCACGGCAGGCCCACTCTGCAGAGGCTGAATCGAGATCTCCTGCACTGAGGTCATGTCAACTATGAGACGTGCCTCAGGCTAGAGTTCTTGTCCAGCGTGGCCTCTTCCTGAAGGGTGTGGGGGCTTCATGAGGCCAGAAACTTTTGCCTACGATGGGATTTGTGAACTGCTCCAAAACTGAAGGTTACCTTCTGCACGACAGTCGAGTCCTATTGGATGGTTCCAAGAGGCCCCATATGGAAAGACTCGAGAGCAGGTGTCTAAGCATGGATGCCTGGGAACGCCACTTCATATTCCCACTCTTTAGTCAGGACAAGGCAGGCTCAATCTGCGGGCTCCTGGGTGAGCTACCCAGAGGGGAGAGTTGAAATGGTCTCTCCTGAAGATGAGTCCTACTTTGGCTTGGTGGCCTGGGAGATCTTGGAATGTGGAGGTGGCTCAGGGACTCTGCAGGATTCTCCAACATGAGCTGTTTGACACGGCTCCAACAAGGCATCTTCCCATGTGGAGACGAGAGGAGTTCTGTTCCGTGCCTCAGGAAAGCCCCATACCCTGTTCTTCGAACCAAAGCCTCTGAGGAGTGACACCTGGAAACCAAAGCAAGAGTTGAGACTACGGCCTAAAGGCCTGTCCGGCTCAACCTTCTATCTCTGTTGACATCTGTGTGCATGCATTCATGGATGTAGCTGCTCAGCTTGTGTCCGAATGCCCCTGTGAGTCCAGTGAGGCTCCCAGTAGTGGGATGTCCTCGGAGGCCTTGAGGTTTCTCATATTCTGGAGGTGTGTGGCCAAAGGAATGGACACAGTTTCCCAGGAGAGAGCAGGCACGGTCCTGTGGTATGGCTCCAGAGGACCCAGCCTAGAGGCTGTGTTTGCCAGGGCTGTGGGGACAGATGTCTGAAAAAGCAAACTTGGCTAAGCTAGGGGCCTATGTAATGGCAGGCCTGATCTCTAGTCCGTGAGGGGAGATCCTCTGGAAATCAAAGTAGGGCAAGTGGGAGGCAGTCACACAGGATTTTGTCTCTGGGTGTTGCGTTTACAGTGTCCGGTCAGGGTAGGGGTTGTCTCAGAGGCCGAGGAAGAGCCTTCCTCTCGGGGGATTGTCCAAGCTCCCAAGTGTTTGTGTTCATTCTGTGGGAATGAAGAGTACTGTTTTCTGCCACAGGGGACCCCCCAGGAGAGGGACTCTAGAGCACAGCAGTGGGTTCCCTCAACTGGAATACACACCATCTAGTTAGTCCTGGGTGCCTATGGGCATGGCAAGCCACATATGCGCGCTCTTGGTCCAGTCACTGAGAGGCGTTACTTGAATAAGGTACTCACGCTGAGGGTCACAATGTGTGTTTGTGCCCAAGGCGGCCCTCACGCTTGGGCGTGGCCTCATGGGCCATGCCGTTTTCTCCTACACTGAAGGTTTGGCTCACTGCCAGCAGCAAGGTTTCTTGCCATGGGGAAGGAGGGGTTCTGACTTGTGCATCAGGTTCCCCCCTGTGCAGGGATTGGAGATAAAGTCTAGGTTCCGATGACTGAAAACCCAGGTTGGGAATAGATGGTGGCCTAAGGCAGTGGCGGGTCCAATGTGCTGGGTGTGTAGCCAGCTGTGTCGGTGTCTGTTGGAAGGTCTGGGTTCAAGCTATTTGCGACAGAGCATCACTGTTTAAGGTAGCCTATGCAATTGGGGTGTTGCCGAGGGCCAAGCAGTTTGATCCTCATTTGGGGATTCTGGGCAGAGCCATAGACAATGTTTTTCTCCTGGGAGGCAGGCACAGTGCTTCATTGTGGCCCCAGAATTCCCAGTAGGGAGGGTTTGTGGGCCAGGAGTGTGAGGACGGAAGTCTGAAAACACAAGCTAGTGTGAGGATTGGAGCCAAGGGCAGAGCAGGCCCACTCTGCAGAGGCTGAATCAAAATCTCCTGCATCTGAAGTCAGGCTGAGGATCAGACGTTGGCTGAGGCTGGAGTATGTGTCCATGATGGCACCTTCATGAAGTGGGGGCCTCATGAGGCCAAGGAAGTTTTCCCACGCTGAGTTTGGTTGCCCCAAACCACAAGGTTTCCTTCTGCGGGACATTCGAGTCCTGTTGCATGGCTCCAGGACATACCATATGGAAGGACTGGAGAGCAGGGTTCGAAGTATGGATCCCTGTACAGCATGCCTCGCATTCCCATTGGCTATTAGCGACAAGATATGTTTGATCTGCTGCCTCTGGAACACGCGACCCAGGGGGCTGAGTTGAAATGGCCTCTCCTGAGGATGCGTCATAATGTGCGTTTGGGTCCATGGAGACCTTGGAATGTGCTGGTTGTTCAGTGGCCCTGCGGAACTCTCCTACCTGAAGTGTTTGATACATCCCAGTAAGAAAGCTGCCCATGTGGAGATGAGAGAGGTTTGGTTTGGTGCCTCAGAAAAGCCCCATGTGCTGGTCTACGAAAACAGTCCTCTGAGAACGGAAACATGGAAACCAAAGCTAAGGTTCAGATTAGGGCCTGGGGGCCTGTCCATTTCAACCTTCTGTCTCTGGGGACACTGTCTGAGAGTCTAAGTGGAGATAGTTGCTCCGCTGGTGTCAGAGAGCCCCTCTTAGTCCAGGGTGGCCTATACTATTGATGGCCTCAGGGACCTTGGAGCTTTTCCCTAACCTGTAGGGTTGTTGTCAATGGATTGGGCACACTTTCCTTGGAGAGGGCAGGCATAATCTTTCGCTGTTTGGTCCAGAGGCCCTAGCCTGGAGGTGTGTGGGTCCAGGCTGTGGGCACAGAAGTCTGAATACACAAACTCAGCTTATGAGTGGCGCCTAGGGTATGGCAGGCCGGATGTACAGCCCGAGAGGGAGCTCCTGGGCCTCTGAAACAAGGGCGAGTGGGAAGCGTTCCTTCAGGCTTTTGTCTCTGGATGTGTGTCCGGGATAGCCGTGGATTGGAGCGGTGGCCTCAGGTACTGTGGACGAGTATCCCTCTCTGGGGATTTGCCCCAGCTCCCAAGAGTTTGGGGTCATTTTGTGGGAAGGGTGGAGTCGTGTTGTCTGGCTCATGGGTCTCTCCAAGAAAGGGATTCCAGAGCAGAGCTCCAGGTACGGGTGGGGCGACTGGAAAATTCAAACCGTGGTGAGGATTGGGTGCATAGGGCCTTGGCAAGCCCCATATGTGGGCTCTTGGTCCAGGCCCTGACAGGCCTTTCTTTGACATGAGGCTCATGCTGAGGGTCACAGTGTGAATTTGTGCCCAAGCAGCACTCAAGTTTGGGCGTGGCATCAGGGGCCATGAAGGTTTCTCCCACCCTGAAGGTGTGACTCCATGCCAAGAGCAAGCTTGACAGCCATGGGGAAGGAGGAGTTCTGTTTTGTGCTTGCTATACCCAGCTGTGTGGAGAATTGATATAATGTCTAGGTTCAGATATCTGAAAACCAAGGTTAGGATGAGGTGATGGCATAAGACCATGGCGTGTCCGAAGTGCTGGGTGTGCGGCCAGCTGTCTCCTTGTCTGTCTGGACGTCTGGCTTCAGGCTGTGTCAGGCAGAGCATGAGTGCCCAGAGCAGCCTATCCAGTTCGGGTACCGTCGAGGCCCGAGCAGGTTGATCCTCATCTGGGTTTTCTGGAGAGCCCTACAGGGAAACGTTTTTCTTCCGTTGGGCAGACACTGGGCTAAGTTTTGGTTCCGGAGTTCCTAGTCCCGAGGGCTTGTTTGCCAGGAGTGTGAGGAAGGAAGTCGGAAAACACAAGCTAGCGTGAGGTTTGGGACCGAGGGCACGGCAGGCCCACTCTGCAGAGGCTGAATCGAGATCTCCTGCACTGAGGTCATGTCAACTATGAGACGTGCCTCAGGCTAGAGTTCTTGTCCAGCGTGGCCTCTTCCTGAAGGGTGTGGGGGCTTCATGAGGCCAGAAACTTTTGCCTACGATGGGATTTGTGAACTGCTCCAAAACTGAAGGTTACCTTCTGCACGACAGTCGAGTCCTATTGGATGGTTCCAAGAGGCCCCATATGGAAAGACTCGAGAGCAGGTGTCTAAGCATGGATGCCTGGGAACGCCACTTCATATTCCCACTCTTTAGTCAGGACAAGGCAGGCTCAATCTGCGGGCTCCTGGGTGAGCTACCCAGAGGGGAGAGTTGAAATGGTCTCTCCTGAAGATGAGTCCTACTTTGGCTTGGTGGCCTGGGAGATCTTGGAATGTGGAGGTGGCTCAGGGACTCTGCAGGATTCTCCAACATGAGCTGTTTGACACGGCTCCAACAAGGCATCTTCCCATGTGGAGACGAGAGGAGTTCTGTTCCGTGCCTCAGGAAAGCCCCATACCCTGTTCTTCGAACCAAAGCCTCTGAGGAGTGACACCTGGAAACCAAAGCAAGAGTTGAGACTACGGCCTAAAGGCCTGTCCGGCTCAACCTTCTATCTCTGTTGACATCTGTGGGCATGCATTCATGGATGTAGCTGCTCAGCTTGTGTCCGAATGCCCCTGTGAGTCCAGTGAGGCTCCCAGTAGTGGGATGTCCTCGGAGGCCTTGAGGTTTCTCATATTCTGGAGGTGTGTGGCCAAAGGAATGGACACAGTTTCCCAGGAGAGAACAGGCACGGTCCTGTGGTATGGCTCCAGAGGACCCAGCCTAGAGGCTCTCTTTGCCAGGGCCCTGGGAACAGATGTCTGAAAAAACAAACTTGGCTCAGCTAGGGGCCAATGTAATGGCAGGCCTGATCTCTAGTCCGTGAGGGGAGATCCTCTGGAAATCAAAGTAGGGCAAGTGGGAGGCAGTCACTCAGGATTTTGTCTCTGGGTGTTGCATTTACAGTGTCCGGTCAGGGTAGGGGTTGTCTCAGAGGCCGAGGGAGTGGGAATGAAGAGTACTGTTTTCTGCCACAGGGGACCCCCCAGGAGAGGGACTCTAGAGCACAGCAGTGGGTTCCCTCAACTAGAATACACACCATCTAGTTAGTCCTGGGTGCCTATGGGCATGGCAAGCCACATATACGGGCTCTTGGTCCAGTCACTGAGAGGCGTTACTTGAATAAGGTACTCACGCTGAGGGTCACAATGTGTGTTTGTGCCCAAGGCGGCCCTCACGCTTGGGCGTGGCCTCATGGGCCATGCTGTTTTCTCCTACACTGAAGGTTTGACTCACTGCCAGCAGCAAGGTTTCTTGCCATGGGGAAGGAGGGGTTCTGACTTGTGCATCAGGTTCCCCCCTGTGCAGGGATTGGAGATAAGGTCTAGGTTCCGATGACTGAAAACCCAGGTTGGGAATGGATGGTGGCCTAAGGCAGTGGCGGGTCCAATGTGCTGGGTGTGCAGCCAGCTGTGTCGGTGTCTGTTGAAAGGTCTGGGCTCACGCTATTTGCGACAGAGCATCACTGTTTAAGGTAGCCTATGCAATTGGGGTATTGCCGAGGGCCAAGCAGTTTGATCCTCATTTGGGGTTTCTGTGCAGCGCCATAGACAATGTTTTTCTCCTGGGAGGCAGGCACAGTGCTTTATTGTGGCCCCAGAATTCCCAGTAGGGAGGGTTTGTGGGCCAGGAGTGTGAGGACGGAAGTCTGAAAACACAAGCTAGTGTGAGGATTGGAGCCAAGGGCAGAGCAGGCCCACTCTGCAGAGGCTGAATCAAAATCTCCTGCATCTGAAGTCAGGCTGAGGATCAGACGTTGGCTGAGGCTGGAGTATGTGTCCATGATGGCACCTTCATGAAGTGGGGGCCTCATGAGGCCAAGGAAGTTTTCCCACGCTGAGTTTGGAGGTTGCCCCAAACCACAAGGTTTCCTTCTGCGGGACATTCGAGTCTGTTGCATGGCTCCAGGACATACCATATGGAAGGACTGGAGAGCAGGGTTCGAAGGATGGATCCCTGTACAGCATGCCTCGCATTCCCATTGGCTATTAGCGACAAGATATGTTTGATCTGCTGCCTCTGGAACACGCGACCCAGGGGGCTGAGTTGAAATGGCCTCTCCTGAGGATGCGTCATAATGTGCGTTTGGGTCCATGGAGACCTTGGAATGTGCTGGTTGTTCAGTGGCCCTGCGGAACTCTCCTACCTGAAGTGTTTGATACATCCCAGTAAGAAAGCTGCCCATGTGGAGATGAGAGATGTTTGGTTTGGTGCCTCAGAAAAGCCCCATGTGCTGGTCTACGAAAACAGTCTTCTGAGAACGGAAACATGGAAACCAAAGCTAAGGTTCAGATTAGGGCCTGGGGGCCTGTCCATTTCAACCTTCTGTCTCTGGGGACACTGTCTGAGAGTCTAAGTGGAGATAGTTGCTCCGCTGGTGTCACAGAGCCCCTCTTAGTCCAGGGTGGCCTATACTATTGATGGCCTCAGGGACCTTGGAGCTTTTCCCTAACCTGTAGGATTGTGGTCAATGGATTGGGCACACTTTCCTTGGAGAGGGCAGGCATAATCTTTTGCTGTTTGGTCCAGAGGCCCTAGCCTGGATGTTGTGTGGGTCCAGGCTGTGGGCACAGAAGTCTGAATACACAAACTCAGCTTATGAGTGGCGCCTAGGGTATGGCAGGCCGGATGTACAGCCCGAGAGGGAGCTCCTGGGCCTCTGAAACAAGGGCGAGTGGGAGGCGTTCCTCCAGGCTTTTGTCTCTGGATGTTGTGTCCGGGATAGCCGTGGATTGGAGCGGTGGCCTCAGTTACTGTGGACGAGTATCCCGCTCTGGGGATTTGCCCCAGCTCCCAAGAGTTTGGGGTCATTTTGTGGGAAGGGTGGAGTCGTGTTGTCTGGCTCATGGGTCTCTCCAAGAAAGGGATTCCAGAGCAGAGCTCCAGGTACGGGCGGGGCGACTTGAAAATTCAAACCGTGGTGAGGATTGGGTGCATAGGGGCTTGGCAAGCCCCATATGTGTGCTCTTGGTCCAGGCCCTGACAGGCCTTTCTTTGACATGGGGCTCATGCTGAGGGTCACAGTGTGAATTTGTGCCCAAGCAGCACTCAAGTTTGGGCGTGGCATCAGGGGCCATGAAGGTTTCTCCCACCCTGAAGGTGTGACTGCATGCCAAGAGCAAGCTTGACAGCCATGGGGAAGGAGGAGTTCTGTTTTGTGCTTGCTATACCCAGCTGTGTGGAGAATTGATATAATGTCTAGGTTCAGATATCTGAAAACCAAGGTTAGGATGAGGTAACGGCATAAGACCATGGCGTGTCTGAAGTGCTGGGTGTGCGGCCAGCTGTCTCCTTGTCTGTCTGGACGTCTGGCTTCAGGCTGTGTCAGGCAGAGCATGAGTGCCCAGAGCAGCCTATCCAGTTCGGGTACCATCGAGGCACGAGCAGGTTGATCCTCATCTGGGTTTTCTGGAGAGCCCCACAGGGAAGCGTTTTTCTTCCGTTGGGCAGACACTGGGCTGGGCTTTGGTTCTGGAGTTCCTAGTCCGGAGGGCTTCTTTGCCAAGAGTGTGAGGAAGGAAGTCTGAAAACACAAGCTAGCGTGAGGTTTGGGACCGAGGGCACGGCAGGCCCACTCTGCAGAGGCTGAATCGAGATCTCCTGCACTGAGGTCATGTCAACTATGAGACGTGCCTCAGGCTAGAGTTCTTGTCCAGCATGGCCTCTTCCTAAAGGGTGTGGGGGCTTCAAGAGGCCAGAAAGTTTTGGCTACGATGGGATTTGTGAACTGCTCCAAAACTGAAGGTTACCTTCTGCACGACAGTCGAGTCCTATTGGATGGTTCCAAGAGGCCCCATATGGAAAGACTCGAGAGCAGGTGTCTAAGCATGGATGCCTGGGAATGCCACCTCATATTCCCACTCTTTAGTCAGGACAAGGCAGGCTCAATCTGCGGGCTCCTGGGTGAGCTACCCAGAGGGGAGAGTTGAAATGGACTCTCCTGAAGATGAGTCCTACTGTGGCTTGGTGGCCTGGGAGACCTTGGAATGTGGAGGTGGCTCAGGGACTCTGCAGGATTCTCCAACATGAGGTGTTTGACACGGCTCCAACAAGGCAACTTCCCATGTGGAGACGAGAGGAGTTCTGTTCCGTGCCTCAGGAAAGCCCCATACCCTGTTCTTCGAACCAAAGCCTCTGAGTAGTGACACCTGGAAACCAAAGCAAGAGTTGAGACTACGGCCTAAAGGCCTGTCCGGCTCAACCTTCTATCTCTGTTGACATCTGTGTGCATGCATTCATGGATGTAGCTGCTCAGCTTGTGTCCGAATGCCCCTGTGAGTCCAGTGAGGCTCCCAGTAGTGGGATGTCCTCGGAGGCCTTGAGGTTTCTCATATTCTGGAGGTGTGTGGCCAAAGGAATGGACACAGTTTCCCAGGAGAGAGCAGGCACGGTCCTGTGGTATGGCTCCAGAGGACCCAGCCTAGAGGCTGTGTTTGCCAGGGCTGTGGGGACAGATGTCTGAAAAAGCAAACTTGGCTCAGCTAGGGGCCAATGTAATGGCAGGCCTGATCTCTAGTCCGTGAGGGGAGATCCGCTGGAAATCAAAGTAGGGCAAGTGGGAGGCAGTCACTCAGGATTTTGTCTCTGGGTGTTGCGTTTACAGTGTCCGGTCAGGGTAGGGGTTGTCTCAGAGGCCGAGGAAGAGCCTTCCTCTCGGGGGATTGTCCAAGCTCCCAAGTGTTTGTGTTCATTCTGTGGGAATGAAGAGTACTGTTTTCTGCCACAGGGGACCCCCCAGGAGAGGGACTCTAGAGCACAGCAGTGGGTTCCCTCAACTGGAATACACACCATCTAGTTAGTCCTGGGTGCCTATGGGCATGGCAAGCCACATATGCGGGCTCTTGGTCCAGTCACTGAGAGGCGTTACTTGAATAAGGTACTCACGCTGAGGGTCACAATGTGTGTTTGTGCCCAAGGCGGCCCTCACGCTTGGGCGTGGCCTCATGGGCCATGCCGTTTTCTCCTACACTGAAGGTTTGACTCACTGCCAGCAGCAAGGTTTCTTGCCATGGGGAAGGAGGGGTTCTGACTTGTGCATCAGGTTCCCCCCTGTGCAGGGATTGGAGATAAGGTCTAGGTTCCGATGACTGAAAACCCAGGTTGGGAATGGATGGTGGCCTAAGGCAGTGGCGGGTCCAATGTGCTGGGTGTGCAGCCAGCTGTGTCGGTGTCTGTTGGAAGGTCTGGGCTCAGGCTATTTGCGACAGAGCATCACTGTTTAAGGTAGCCTATGCAATTGGGGTGTTGCCGAGGGCCAAGCAGTTTGATCCTCATTTGGGGTTTCTGGGCAGCGCCATAGACAATGTTTTTCTCCTGGGAGGCAGGCACAGTGCTTCATTGTGGCCCCAGAATTCCCAGTAGGGAGGGTTTGTGGGCCAGGAGTGTGAGGACGGAAGTCTGAAAACACAAGCTAGTGTGAGGATTGGAGCCAAGGGCAGAGCAGGCCCACTCTGCAGAGGCTGAATCAAAATCTCCTGCATCTGAAGTCAGGCTGAGGATCAGACGTTGGCTGAGGCTGGAGTATGTGTCCATGATGGCACCTTCATGAAGTGGGGGCCTCATGAGGCCAAGGAAGTTTTCCCACGCTGAGTTTGGAGGTTGCCCCAAACCACAAGGTTTCCTTCTGCGGGACATTCGAGTCCTGTTGCATGGCTCCAGGACATACCATATGGAAGGACTGGAGAGCAGGGTTCGAAGGATGGATCCCTGTACAGCATGCCTAGCATTCCCATTGGCTAGTAGCGACAAAATATGTTTGATCTGCTGCCTCTGGAACACGCGACCCAGGGGGCTGAGTTGAAATGGCCTCTCCTGAGGATGCGTCACAATGTGCGTTTGGGTCCATGGAGACCTTGGAATGTGCTGGTTGTTCAGTGGCCCTGCGGAACTCTCCTACCTGAAGTGTTTGATACATCCCAGTAAGAAAGCTGCCCATGTGGAGATGAGAGAGTTTTGGATTGGTGCCTCAGAAAAGCCCCAGGTGCTGGTCTACGAAAACAGTCCTCTGAGAACGGAAACATGGAAACCAAAGCTAAGGTTCAGATTAGGGCCTGGGGGCCTGTCCATTTCAACCTTTTGTCTCTGGGGACACTGTCTGAGAGTCTAAGTGGAGATATTTGCTCCGCTGGTGTCAGAGAGCCCCTCTTAGTCCAGGGTGGCCTATACTCTTGATGGCTTCAGGGACCTTGGAGCTTTTCCCTAACCTGTAGGGTTGTGGTCAATGGATTGGGCACACTTTCCTTGGAGAGGGCAGGCACAATCTTTCGCTGTTTGGTCCAGAGGCCCTAGCCTGGATGTTGTGTGGGTCCAGGCTTGGGCACAGAAGTCTGAATACACAAACTCAGCTTATGAGTGGCGCCTAGGGTATGGCAGGCCGGATGTACAGCCCGAGAGGGAGCTCCTGGGCCTCTGAAACAAGGGCGAGTGGGAGGCGTTCCTTCAGGCTTTTGTCTCTGGATGTTGTGTCCGGGATAGCCGTGGATTGGAGCGGTGGCCTCAGGTACTGTGGACGAGTATACCTCTCTGGGGATTTGTCCCAGCTCCCAAGAGTTTGGGGTCATTTTGTGGGAAGGGTGGAGTCGTGTTGTCTGGCTCATGGGTCTCTCCAAGAAAGGGATTCCAGAGCAGAGCTCCAGGTACGGGCGGGGCGACTGGAAAATTCAAACCGTGGTGAGGATTGGGTGCATAGGGGCTTGGCAAGCCCCATATGTGGGCTCTTGGTCCAGGCCCTGACAGGCCTTTCTTTGACATGGGGCTCATGCTGAGGGTCACAGTGTGAATTTGTGCCCAAGCAGCACTCAAGTTTGGGCGTGGCATCAGGGGCCATGAAGGTTTCTCCCACCCTGAAGGTGTGACTCCATGCCAAGAGCAAGCTTGACAGCCATGGTTAAGGAGGAGTTCTGTTTTGTGCTTGCTATACCCAGCTGTGTGGAGAATTGATATAATGTCTAGGTTCAGATATCTGAAAACCAAGGTTAGGATGAGGTGACGGCATAAGACCATGGCGTGTCCGAAGTGCTGGGTGTGCGGCCAGCTGTCTCCTTGTCTGTCTGGACGTCTGGCTTCAGGCTGTGTCAGGCAGAGCATGAGTGCCCAGAGCAGCCTATCCAGTTCGGGTACCGTCGAGGCCCGAGCAGGTTGATCCTCATCTGGGTTTTCTGGAGAGCCCCACAGGGAAACGTTTTTCTTCCGTTGGGCAGACACTGGGCTGGGTTTTGGTTCCGGAGTTCCTAGTCCGGAGGGCTTGTTTGCCAGGAGTGTGAGGAAGGAAGTCTGAAAACACAAGCTAGCGTGAGGTTTGGGACCGAGGGCACGGCAGGCCCACTCTGCAGAGGCTGAATCGAGATCTCCTGCACTGAGGTCATGTCAACTATGAGACGTGCCTCAGGCTAGAGTTCTTGTCCAGCATGGCCTCTTCCTGAAGGGTGTGGGGGCTTCATGAGGCCAGAAAGTTTTGGCTACGATGGGATTTGTGAACTGCTCCAAAACTGAAGGTTACCTTCTGCACGACAGTCGAGTCCTATTGGATGGTTCCAAGAGGCCCCATATGGAAAGACTCGAGAGCAGGTGTCTAAGCATGGATGCCTGGGAACGCCACCTCATATTCCCACTCTTTAGTCAGGACAAGGCAGGCTCAATCTGCGGGCTCCTGGGTGAGCTACCCAGAGGGGAGAGTTGAAATGGACTCTCCTGAAGATGAGTCCTACTGTGGCTTGGTGGCCTGGGAGACCTTGGAATGTGGAGGTGGCTCAGGGACTCTGCAGGATTCTCCAACATGAGGTGTTTGACACGGCTCCAACAAGGCAACTTCCCATGTGGAGACGAGAGGAGTTCTGTTCCGTGCCTCAGGAAAGCCCCATACCCTGTTCTTCGAACCAAAGCCTCTGAGTAGTGACACCTGGAAACCAAAGCAAGAGTTGAGACTACGGCCTAAAGGCCTGTCCGGCTCAACCTTCTATCTCTGTTGACATCTGTGTGCATGCATTCATGGATGTAGCTGCTCAGCTTGTGTCCGAATGCCCCTGTGAGTCCAGTGAGGCTCCCAGTAGTGGGATGTCCTCGGAGGCCTTGAGGTTTCTCATATTCTGGAGGTGTGTGGCCAAAGGAATGGACACAGTTTCCCAGGAGAGAGCAGGCACGGTCCTGTGGTATGGCTCCAGAGGACCCAGCCTAGAGGCTGTGTTTGCCAGGGCTGTGGGGACAGATGTCTGAAAAAGCAAACTTGGCTCAGCTAGGGGCCAATGTAATGCCAGGCTTGATCTCTAGTCCGTGAGGGGAGATCCTCTGGAAATCAAAGTAGGGCAATTGGGAGGCAGTCACTCAGGATTTTGTCTCTGGGTGTTGCGTTTACAGTGTCCTGTCAGGGTAGGGGTTGTCTCAGAGGCCGAGGGAGAGCCTTCCTCTCGGGGGATTGTCCAAGCTCCAAATTGTTTGTGTTCATTCTGTGGGAATGAAGAGTACTGTTTTCTGCCACAGGGGACCCCCCAGGAGAGGGACTCTAGAGCACAGCAGTGGGTTCCCTCAACTGGAATACACACCATCTAGTTAGTCCTGGGTGCCTATGGGCATGGCAAGCCACATATGCGGGCTCTTGGTCCAGTCACTGAGAGGCGTTACTTGAATAAGGTACTCACGCTGAGGGTCACAATGTGTGTTTGTGCCCAAGGCGGCCCTCACGCTTGGGCGTGGCCTCATGGGCCATGCCGTTTCCTCCTACACTGAAGGTTTGACTCAATGCCAGCAGCAAGGTTTCTTGCCATGGGGAAGGAGGGGTTCTGACTTGTGCATCAGTTTCCCCCCCTGTGCAGGGATTGGAGATAAGGTCTAGGTTCCGATGACTGAAAACCCAGGTTGGGAATGGATGGTGGCCTAAGGCAGTGGCGGGTCCAATGTGCTGGGTGTGCAGCCAGCTGTGTCGGTGTCTGTTGGAAGGTCTGGGCTCAGGCTATTTGCGACAGAGCATCAGTGTTTAAGGTAGCCTATGCAATTGGGGTGTTGCCGAGGGCCAAGCAGTTTGATCCTCATTTGGGGTTTCTGGGCAGCGCCATAGACAATGTTTTTCTCCTGGGAGGCAGGCACAGTGCTTCATTGTGGCCCCAGAATTCCCAGTAGGGAGGGTTTGTGGGCCAGGAGTGTGAGGACGGAAGTCTGAAAACACAAGCTAGTGTGAGGATTGGAGCCAAGGGCAGAGCAGGCCCTCTCTGCAGAGGCTGAATCAAAATCTCCTGCATCTGAAGTCAGGCTGAGGATCAGACGTTGGCTGAGGCTGGAGTATGTGTCCATGATGGCACCTTCATGAAGTGGGGGCCTCATGAGGCCAAGGAAGTTTTCCCACGCTGAGTTTGGAGGTTGCCCCAAACCACAAGGTTTCCTTCTGCGGGACATTCGAGTCCTGTTGCATGGCTCCAGGACATACCATATGGAAGGACTGGAGAGCAGGGTTCGAAGGATGGATCCCTGTACAGCATGCCTCGCATTCCCATTGGCTATTAGCGACAAGATATGTTTGATCTACTGCCTCTGGAACACGCGACCCAGGGGGCTGAGTTGAAATGGCCTCTCCTGAGGATGCGTCATAATGTGCGTTTGGGTCCATGGAGACCTTGGAATGTGCTGGTTGTTCAGTGGCCCTGCGGAACTCTCCTACCTGAAGTGTTTGATACATCCCAGTAAGAATGCTGCCCATGTGGAGATGAGAGAGGTTTGGTTTGGTGCCTCAGAAAAGCCCGAGGTGCTGGTCTACGAAAACAGTCCTCTGAGAACGGAAACATGGAAACCAAAGCTAAGGTTCAGATTAGGGCCTGGGGGCCTGTCCATTTCAACCTTCTGTCTCTGGGGACACTGTCTGAGAGTCTAAGTGGAGATAGTTGCTCCGCTGGTGTCAGAGAGCCCCTCTTAGTCCAGGGTGGCCTATACTATTGATGGCCTCAGGGACCTTGGAGCTTTTCCCTAACCTGTAGGGTTGTGGTCAATGGATTGGGCACACTTTCCTTGGAGAGGGCAAGCACAATCTTTCGCTGTTTGGTCCAGAGGCCCTAGCCTGGATGTTGTGTGGGTCCAGGCTGTGGGCACAGATGTCTGAATACACAAACTCAGCTTATGAGTGGCGACTAGGGTATGGCTGGCCGGATGTACAGCCCGAGAGGGAGCTCCTGGGCCTCTGAAACAAGGGCGAGAGGGAGGCGTTCCTTCAGGCTTTTGTCTCTGGATGTTGTGTCCGGGATAGCCGTGGATTGGAGCGGTGGCCTCAGGTACTGTGGACGAGTATACCTCTCTGGGGATTTGTCCCAGCTCCCAAGAGTTTGGGGTCATTTTGTGGGAAGGGTGGAGTCGTGTTGTCTGGCTCATGGGTCTCTCCAAGAAAGGGATTCCAGAGCAGAGCTCCAGGTACGGGCGGGGCGACTGGAAAATTCAAACCGTGGTGAGGATGGGGTGCATAGGGGCTTGGCAAGCCCCATATGTGGGCTCTTGGTCCAGGCCCTGACAGGCCTTTCTTTGACATGGGGCTCATGCTGAGGGTCACAGTGTGAATTTGTGCCCAAGCAGCACTCAAGTTTGGGCGTGGCATCAGGGGCCATGAAGGTTTCTCCCACCCTGAAGGTGTGACTCCATGCCAAGAGCAAGCTTGACAGCCATGGTTAAGGAGGAGTTCTGTTTTGTGCTTGCTATACCCAGCTGTGTGGAGAATTGATATAATGTCTAGGTTCAGATATCTGAAAACCAAGGTTAGGATGAGGTGACGGCATAAGACCATGGCGTGTCCGAAGTGCTGGGTGTGCGGCCAGCTGTCTCCTTGTCTGTCTGGACGTCTGGCTTCAGGCTGTGTCAGGCAGAGCATGAGTGCCCAGAGCAGCCTATCCAGTTCGGGTACCGTCGAGGCCCGAGCAGGTTGATCCTCATCTGGGTTTTCTGGAGAGCCCCACAGGGAAACGTTTTTCTTCCGTTGGGCAGACACTGGGCTGGGTTTTGGTTCCGGAGTTCCTAGTCCGGAGGGCTTGTTTGCCAGGAGTGTGAGGAAGGAAGTCTGAAAACACAAGCTAGCGTGAGGTTTGGGACCGAGGGCACGGCAGGCCCACTCTGCAGAGGCTGAATCGAGATCTCCTGCACTGAGGTCATGTCAACTATGAGACGTGCCTCAGGCTAGAGTTCTTGTCCAGCATGGCCTCTTCCTGAAGGGTGTGGGGGCTTCATGAGGCCAGAAAGTTTTGGCTACGATGGGATTTGTGAACTGCTCCAAAACTGAAGGTTACCTTCTGCACGACAGTCGAGTCCTATTGGATGGTTCCAAGAGGCCCCATATGGAAAGACTCGAGAGCAGGTGTCTAAGCATGGATGCCTGGGAACGCCACCTCATATTCCCACTCTTTAGTCAGGACAAGGCAGGCTCAATCTGCGGGCTCCTGGGTGAGCCACCCAGAGGGGAGAGTTGAAATGGACTCTCCTTAAGATGAGTCCTACTGTGGCTTGGTGGCCTGGGAGACCTTGGAATGTGGAGGTGGCTCAGGGACTCTGCAGGATTCTCCAACATGAGGTGTTTGACACGGCTCCAACAAGGCAACTTCCCATGTGGAGACGAGAGGAGTTCTGTTCCGTGCCTCAGGAAAGCCCCATACCCTGTTCTTCGAACCAAAGCCTCTGAGGAGTGACACCTGGAAACCAAAGCAAGAGTTGAGACTACGGCCTAAAGGCCTGTCCGGCTCAACCTTCTATCTCTGTTGACATCTGTGTGCATGCATTCATGGATGTAGCTGCTCAGCTTGTGTCCAAATGCCCCTGTGAGTCCAGTGAGGCTCCCAGTAGTGGGATGTCCTCGGAGGCCTTGAGGTTTCTCATATTCTGGAGGTGTGTGGCCAAAGGAATGGACACAGTTTCCCAGGAGAGAGCAGGCACGGTCCTGTGGTATGGCTCCAGAGGACCCAGCCTAGAGGCTGTGTTTGCCAGGGCTGTGGGGACAGATGTCTGAAAAGCAAACTTGGCTCAGCTAGGGGCCAATGTAATGGCAGGCCTGATCTCTAGTCCGTGAGGGGAGATCCGCTGGAAATCAAAGTAGGGCAAGTGGGAGGCAGTCACTCAGGATTTTGTCTCTGGGTGTTGCGTTTACAGTGTCCGGTCAGGGTAGGGGTTGTCTCAGAGGCCGAGGAAGAGCCTTCCTCTCGGGGGATTGTCCAAGCTCCCAAGTGTTTGTGTTCATTCTGTGGGAATGAAGAGTACTGTTTTCTGCCACAGGGGACCCCCCAGGAGAGGGACTCTAGAGCACAGCAGTGGGTTCCCTCAACTGGAATACACACCATCTAGTTAGTCCTGGGTGCCTATGGGCATGGCAAGCCACATATGCGGGCTCTTGGTCCAGTCACTGAGAGGCGTTACTTGAATAAGGTACTCACGCTGAGGGTCACAATGTGTGTTTGTGCCCAAGGCGGCCCTCACGCTTGGGCGTGGCCTCATGGGCCATGCCGTTTTCTCCTACACTGAAGGTTTGACTCACTGCCAGCAGCAAGGTTTCTTGCCATGGGGAAGGAGGGGTTCTGACTTGTGCATCAGGTTCCCCCCTGTGCAGGGATTGGAGATAAGGTCTAGGTTCCGATGACTGAAAACCCAGGTTGGGAATGGATGGTGGCCTAAGGCAGTGGCGGGTCCAATGTGCTGGGTGTGCAGCCAGCTGTGTCGGTGTCTGTTGGAAGGTCTGGGCTCAGGCTATTTGCGACAGAGCATCACTGTTTAAGGTAGCCTATGCAATTGGGGTGTTGCCGAGGGCCAAGCAGTTTGATCCTCATTTGGGGTTTCTGGGCAGCGCCATAGACAATGTTTTTCTCCTGGGAGGCAGGCACAGTGCTTCATTGTGGCCCCAGAATTCCCAGTAGGGAGGGTTTGTGGGCCAGGAGTGTGAGGACGGAAGTCTGAAAACACAAGCTAGTGTGAGGATTGGAGCCAAGGGCAGAGCAGGCCCACTCTGCAGAGGCTGAATCAAAATCTCCTGCATCTGAAGTCAGGCTGAGGATCAGACGTTGGCTGAGGCTGGAGTATGTGTCCATGATGGCACCTTCATGAAGTGGGGGCCTCATGAGGCCAAGGAAGTTTTCCCACGCTGAGTTTGGAGGTTGCCCCAAACCACAAGGTTTCCTTCTGCGGGACATTCGAGTCCTGTTGCATGGCTCCAGGACATACCATATGGAAGGACTGGAGAGCAGGGTTCGAAGGATGGATCCCTGTACAGCATGCCTAGCATTCCCATTGGCTAGTAGCGACAAAATATGTTTGATCTGCTGCCTCTGGAACACGCGACCCAGGGGGCTGAGTTGAAATGGCCTCTCCTGAGGATGCGTCACAATGTGCGTTTGGGTCCATGGAGACCTTGGAATGTGCTGGTTGTTCAGTGGCCCTGCGGAACTCTCCTACCTGAAGTGTTTGATACATCCCAGTAAGAAAGCTGCCCATGTGGAGATGAGAGAGTTTTGGATTGGTGCCTCAGAAAAGCCCCAGGTGCTGGTCTACGAAAACAGTCCTCTGAGAACGGAAACATGGAAACCAAAGCTAAGGTTCAGATTAGGGCCTGGGGGCCTGTCCATTTCAACCTTCTGTCTCTGGGGACACTGTCTGAGAGTCTAAGTGGAGATAGTTGCTCCGCTGGTGTCAGAGAGCCCCTCTTAGTCCAGGGTGGCCTATACTATTGATGGCCTCAGGGACCTTGGAGCTTTTCCCTAACCTGTAGGGTTGTGGTCAATGGATTGGGCACACTTTCCTTGGAGAGGGCAGGCACAATCTTTCGCTGTTTGGTCCAGAGGCCCTAGCCTGGATGTTGTGTGGGTCCAGGCTGTGGGCACAGAAGTCTGAATACACAAACTCAGCTTATGAGTGGCGCCTAGGGTATGGCAGGCCGGATGTACAGCCCGAGAGGGAGCTCCTGGGCCTCTGAAACAAGGGCGAGAGGGAGGCGTTCCTTCAGGCTTTTGTCTCTGGATGTTGTGTCCGGGATAGCCGTGGATTGGAGCGGTGGCCTCAGGTACTGTGGACGAGTATACCTCTCTGGGGATTTGTCCCAGCTCCCAAGAGTTTGGGGTCATTTTGTGGGAAGGGTGGAGTCGTGTTGTCTGGCTCATGGGTCTCTCCAAGAAAGGGATTCCAGAGCAGAGCTCCAGGTACGGGCGGGGCGACTGGAAAATTCAAACCGTGGTGAGGATGGGGTGCATAGGGGCTTGGCAAGCCCCATATGTGGGCTCTTGGTCCAGGCCCTGACAGGCCTTTCTTTGACATGGGGCTCATGCTGAGGGTCACAGTGTGAATTTGTGCCCAAGCAGCACTCAAGTTTGGGCGTGGCATCAGGGGCCATGAAGGTTTCTCCCACCCTGAAGGTGTGACTCCATGCCAAGAGCAAGCTTGACAGCCATGGTTAAGGAGGAGTTCTGTTTTGTGCTTGCTATACCCAGCTGTGTGGAGAATTGATATAATGTCTAGGTTCAGATATCTGAAAACCAAGGTTAGGATGAGGTGACGGCATAAGACCATGGCGTGTCCGAAGTGCTGGGTGTGCGGCCAGCTGTCTCCTTGTCTGTCTGGACGTCTGGCTTCAGGCTGTGTCAGGCAGAGCATGAGTGCCCAGAGCAGCCTATCCAGTTCGGGTACCGTCGAGGCCCGAGCAGGTTGATCCTCATCTGGGTTTTCTGGAGAGCCCCACAGGGAAACGTTTTTCTTCCGTTGGGCAGACACTGGGCTGGGTTTTGGTTCCGGAGTTCCTAGTCCGGAGGGCTTGTTTGCCAGGAGTGTGAGGAAGGAAGTCTGAAAACACAAGCTAGCGTGAGGTTTGGGACCGAGGGCACGGCAGGCCCACTCTGCAGAGGCTGAATCGAGATCTCCTGCACTGAGGTCATGTCAACTATGAGACGTGCCTCAGGCTAGAGTTCTTGTCCAGCATGGCCTCTTCCTGAAGGGTGTGGGGGCTTCATGAGGCCAGAAAGTTTTGGCTACGATGGGATTTGTGAACTGCTCCAAAACTGAAGGTTACCTTCTGCACGACAGTCGAGTCCTATTGGATGGTTCCAAGAGGCCCCATATGGAAAGACTCGAGAGCAGGTGTCTAAGCATGGATGCCTGGGAACGCCACCTCATATTCCCACTCTTTAGTCAGGACAAGGCAGGCTCAATCTGCGGGCTCCTGGGTGAGCCACCCAGAGGGGAGAGTTGAAATGGACTCTCCTTAAGATGAGTCCTACTGTGGCTTGGTGGCCTGGGAGACCTTGGAATGTGGAGGTGGCTCAGGGACTCTGCAGGATTCTCCAACATGAGGTGTTTGACACGGCTCCAACAAGGCAACTTCCCATGTGGAGACGAGAGGAGTTCTGTTCCGTGCCTCAGGAAAGCCCCATACCCTGTTCTTCGAACCAAAGCCTCTGAGGAGTGACACCTGGAAACCAAAGCAAGAGTTGAGACTACGGCCTAAAGGCCTGTCCGGCTCAACCTTCTATCTCTGTTGACATCTGTGTGCATGCATTCATGGATGTAGCTGCTCAGCTTGTGTCCAAATGCCCCTGTGAGTCCAGTGAGGCTCCCAGTAGTGGGATGTCCTCGGAGGCCTTGAGGTTTCTCATATTCTGGAGGTGTGTGGCCAAAGGAATGGACACAGTTTCCCAGGAGAGAGCAGGCACGGTCCTGTGGTATGGCTCCAGAGGACCCAGCCTAGAGGCTGTGTTTGCCAGGGCTGTGGGGACAGATGTCTGAAAAAGCAAACTTGGCTCAGCTAGGGGCCAATGTAATGGCAGGCCTGATCTCTAGTCCGTGAGGGGAGATCCGCTGGAAATCAAAGTAGGGCAAGTGGGAGGCAGTCACTCAGGATTTTGTCTCTGGGTGTTGCGTTTACAGTGTCCGGTCAGGGTAGGGGTTGTCTCAGAGGCCGAGGAAGAGCCTTCCTCTCGGGGGATTGTCCAAGCTCCCAAGTGTTTGTGTTCATTCTGTGGGAATGAAGAGTACTGTTTTCTGCCACAGGGGACCCCCCAGGAGAGGGACTCTAGAGCACAGCAGTGGGTTCCCTCAACTGGAATACACACCATCTAGTTAGTCCTGGGTGCCTATGGGCATGGCAAGCCACATATGCGGGCTCTTGGTCCAGTCACTGAGAGGCGTTACTTGAATAAGGTACTCACGCTGAGGGTCACAATGTGTGTTTGTGCCCAAGGCGGCCCTCACGCTTGGGCGTGGCCTCATGGGCCATGCCGTTTTCTCCTACACTGAAGGTTTGACTCACTGCCAGCAGCAAGGTTTCTTGCCATGGGGAAGGAGGGGTTCTGACTTGTGCATCAGGTTCCCCCCTGTGCAGGGATTGGAGATAAGGTCTAGGTTCCGATGACTGAAAACCCAGGTTGGGAATGGATGGTGGCCTAAGGCAGTGGCGGGTCCAATGTGCTGGGTGTGCAGCCAGCTGTGTCGGTGTCTGTTGGAAGGTCTGGGCTCAGGCTATTTGCGACAGAGCATCACTGTTTAAGGTAGCCTATGCAATTGGGGTGTTGCCGAGGGCCAAGCAGTTTGATCCTCATTTGGGGTTTCTGGGCAGCGCCATAGACAATGTTTTTCTCCTGGGAGGCAGGCACAGTGCTTCATTGTGGCCCCAGAATTCCCAGTAGGGAGGGTTTGTGGGCCAGGAGTGTGAGGACGGAAGTCTGAAAACACAAGCTAGTGTGAGGATTGGAGCCAAGGGCAGAGCAGGCCCACTCTGCAGAGGCTGAATCAAAATCTCCTGCATCTGAAGTCAGGCTGAGGATCAGACGTTGGCTGAGGCTGGAGTATGTGTCCATGATGGCACCTTCATGAAGTGGGGGCCTCATGAGGCCAAGGAAGTTTTCCCACGCTGAGTTTGGAGGTTGCCCCAAACCACAAGGTTTCCTTCTGCGGGACATTCGAGTCCTGTTGCATGGCTCCAGGACATACCATATGGAAGGACTGGAGAGCAGGGTTCGAAGGATGGATCCCTGTACAGCATGCCTAGCATTCCCATTGGCTAGTAGCGACAAAATATGTTTGATCTGCTGCCTCTGGAACACGCGACCCAGGGGGCTGAGTTGAAATGGCCTCTCCTGAGGATGCGTCACAATGTGCGTTTGGGTCCATGGAGACCTTGGAATGTGCTGGTTGTTCAGTGGCCCTGCGGAACTCTCCTACCTGAAGTGTTTGATACATCCCAGTAAGAAAGCTGCCCATGTGGAGATGAGAGAGTTTTGGATTGGTGCCTCAGAAAAGCCCCAGGTGCTGGTCTACGAAAACAGTCCTCTGAGAACGGAAACATGGAAACCAAAGCTAAGGTTCAGATTAGGGCCTGGGGGCCTGTCCATTTCAACCTTTTGTCTCTGGGGACACTGTCTGAGAGTCTAAGTGGAGATATTTGCTCCGCTGGTGTCAGAGAGCCCCTCTTAGTCCAGGGTGGCCTATACTCTTGATGGCTTCAGGGACCTTGGAGCTTTTCCCTAACCTGTAGGGTTGTGGTCAATGGATTGGGCACACTTTCCTTGGAGAGGGCAGGCACAATCTTTCGCTGTTTGGTCCAGAGGCCCTAGCCTGGATGTTGTGTGGGTCCAGGCTTGGGCACAGAAGTCTGAATACACAAACTCAGCTTATGAGTGGCGCCTAGGGTATGGCAGGCCGGATGTACAGCCCGAGAGGGAGCTCCTGGGCCTCTGAAACAAGGGCGAGTGGGAGGCGTTCCTTCAGGCTTTTGTCTCTGGATGTTGTGTCCGGGATAGCCGTGGATTGGAGCGGTGGCCTCAGGTACTGTGGACGAGTATACCTCTCTGGGGATTTGTCCCAGCTCCCAAGAGTTTGGGGTCATTTTGTGGGAAGGGTGGAGTCGTGTTGTCTGGCTCATGGGTCTCTCCAAGAAAGGGATTCCAGAGCAGAGCTCCAGGTACGGGCGGGGCGACTGGAAAATTCAAACCGTGGTGAGGATTGGGTGCATAGGGGCTTGGCAAGCCCCATATGTGGGCTCTTGGTCCAGGCCCTGACAGGCCTTTCTTTGACATGGGGCTCATGCTGAGGGTCACAGTGTGAATTTGTGCCCAAGCAGCACTCAAGTTTGGGCGTGGCATCAGGGGCCATGAAGGTTTCTCCCACCCTGAAGGTGTGACTCCATGCCAAGAGCAAGCTTGACAGCCATGGGGAAGGAGGAGTTCTGTTTTGTGCTTGCTATACCCAGCTGTGTGGAGAATTGATATAATGTCTAGGTTCAGATATCTGAAAACCAAGGTTAGGATGAGGTGACGGCATAAGACCATGGCGTGTCCGAAGTGCTGGGTGTGCGGCCAGCTGTCTCCTTGTCTGTCTGGACGTCTGGCTTCAGGCTGTGTCAGGCAGAGCATGAGTGCCCAGAGCAGCCTATCCAGTTCGGGTACCGTCGAGGCCCGAGCAGGTTGATCCTCATCTGGGTTTTCTGGAGAGCCCCACAGGGAAACGTTTTTCTTCCGTTGGGCAGACACTGGGCTGGGTTTTGGTTCCGGAGTTCCTAGTCCGGAGGGCTTGTTTGCCAGGAGTGTGAGGAAGGAAGTCTGAAAACACAAGCTAGCGTGAGGTTTGGGACCGAGGGCACGGCAGGCCCACTCTGCAGAGGCTGAATCGAGATCTCCTGCACTGAGGTCATGTCAACTATGAGACGTGCCTCAGGCTAGAGTTCTTGTCCAGCATGGCCTCTTCCTGAAGGGTGTGGGGGCTTCATGAGGCCAGAAAGTTTTGGCTACGATGGGATTTTTGAACTGCTCCAAAACTGAAGGTTACCTTCTGCACGACAGTCGAGTCCTATTGGATGGTTCCAAGAGGCCCCATATGGAAAGACTCGAGAGCAGGTGTCTAAGCATGGATGCCTGGGAACGCCACCTCATATTCCCACTCTTTAGTCAGGACAAGGCAGGCTCAATCTGCGGGCTCCTGGGTGAGCTACCCAGAGGGGAGAGTTGAAATGGACTCTCCTGAAGATGAGTCCTACTGTGGCTTGGTGGCCTGGGAGACCTTGGAATGTGGAGGTGGCTCAGGGACTCTGCAGGATTCTCCAACATGAGGTGTTTGACACGGCTCCAACAAGGCAACTTCCCATGTGGAGACGAGAGGAGTTCTGTTCCGTGCCTCAGGAAAGCCCCATACCCTGTTCTTCGAACCAAAGCCTCTGAGGAGTGACACCTGGAAACCAAAGCAAGAGTTGAGACTACGGCCTAAAGGCCTGTCCGGCTCAACCTTCTATCTCTGTTGACATCTGTGTGCATGCATTCATGGATGTAGCTGCTCAGCTTGTGTCCGAATGCCCCTGTGAGTCCAGTGAGGCTCCCAGTAGTGGGATGTCCTCGGAGGCCTTGAGGTTTCTCATATTCTGGAGGTGTGTGGCCAAAGGAATGGACACAGTTTCCCAGGAGAGAGCAGGCACGGTCCTGTGGTATGGCTCCAGAGGACCCAGCCTAGAGGCTGTGTTTGCCAGGGCTGTGGGGACAGATGTCTGAAAAAGCAAACTTGGCTCAGCTAGGGGCCAATGTAATGCCAGGCTTGATCTCTAGTCCGTGAGGGGAGATCCTCTGGAAATCAAAGTAGGGCAATTGGGAGGCAGTCACTCAGGATTTTGTCTCTGGGTGTTGCGTTTACAGTGTCCGGTCAGGGTAGGGGTTGTCTCAGAGGCCGAGGGAGAGCCTTCCTCTCGGGGGATTGTCCAAGCTCCAAATTGTTTGTGTTCATTCTGTGGGAATGAAGAGTACTGTTTTCTGCCACAGGGGACCCCCCAGGAGAGGGACTCTAGAGCACAGCAGTGGGTTCCCTCAACTGGAATACACACCATCTAGTTAGTCCTGGGTGCCTATGGGCATGGCAAGCCACATATGCGGGCTCTTGGTCCAGTCACTGAGAGGCGTTACTTGAATAAGGTACTCACGCTGAGGGTCACAATGTGTGTTTGTGCCCAAGGCGGCCCTCACGCTTGGGCGTGGCCTCATGGGCCATGCCGTTTCCTCCTACACTGAAGGTTTGACTCAATGCCAGCAGCAAGGTTTCTTGCCATGGGGAAGGAGGGGTTCTGACTTGTGCATCAGTTTCCCCCCCTGTGCAGGGATTGGAGATAAGGTCTAGGTTCCGATGACTGAAAACCCAGGTTGGGAATGGATGGTGGCCTAAGGCAGTGGCGGGTCCAATGTGCTGGGTGTGCAGCCAGCTGTGTCGGTGTCTGTTGGAAGGTCTGGGCTCAGGCTATTTGCGACAGAGCATCAGTGTTTAAGGTAGCCTATGCAATTGGGGTGTTGCCGAGGGCCAAGCAGTTTGATCCTCATTTGGGGTTTCTGGGCAGCGCCATAGACAATGTTTTTCTCCTGGGAGGCAGGCACAGTGCTTCATTGTGGCCCCAGAATTCCCAGTAGGGAGGGTTTGTGGGCCAGGAGTGTGAGGACGGAAGTCTGAAAACACAAGCTAGTGTGAGGATTGGAGCCAAGGGCAGAGCAGGCCCTCTCTGCAGAGGCTGAATCAAAATCTCCTGCATCTGAAGTCAGGCTGAGGATCAGACGTTGGCTGAGGCTGGAGTATGTGTCCATGATGGCACCTTCATGAAGTGGGGGCCTCATGAGGCCAAGGAAGTTTTCCCACGCTGAGTTTGGAGGTTGCCCCAAACCACAAGGTTTCCTTCTGCGGGACATTCGAGTCCTGTTGCATGGCTCCAGGACATACCATATGGAAGGACTGGAGAGCAGGGTTCGAAGGATGGATCCCTGTACAGCATGCCTCGCATTCCCATTGGCTATTAGCGACAAGATATGTTTGATCTGCTGCCTCTGGAACACGCGACCCAGGGGGCTGAGTTGAAATGGCCTCTCCTGAGGATGCGTCATAATGTGCGTTTGGGTCCATGGAGACCTTGGAATGTGCTGGTTGTTCAGTGGCCCTGCGGAACTCTCCTACCTGAAGTGTTTGATACATCCCAGTAAGAATGCTGCCCATGTGGAGATGAGAGAGGTTTGGTTTGGTGCCTCAGAAAAGCCCGAGGTGCTGGTCTACGAAAACAGTCCTCTGAGAACGGAAACATGGAAACCAAAGCTAAGGTTCAGATTAGGGCCTGGGGGCCTGTCCATTTCAACCTTCTGTCTCTGGGGACACTGTCTGAGAGTCTAAGTGGAGATAGTTGCTCCGCTGGTGTCAGAGAGCCCCTCTTAGTCCAGGGTGGCCTATACTATTGATGGCCTCAGGGACCTTGGAGCTTTTCCCTAACCTGTAGGGTTGTGGTCAATGGATTGGGCACACTTTCCTTGGAGAGGGCAGGCACAATCTTTCGCTGTTTGGTCCAGAGGCCCTAGCCTGGATGTTGTGTGGGTCCAGGCTGTGGGCACAGATGTCTGAATACACAAACTCAGCTTATGAGTGGCGACTAGGGTATGGCTGGCCGGATGTACAGCCCGAGAGGGAGCTCCTGGGCCTCTGAAACAAGGGCGAGAGGGAGGCATTCCTTCAGGCTTTTGTCTCTGGATGTTGTGTCCGGGATAGCCGTGGATTGGAGCGGTGGCCTCAGGTACTGTGGACGAATATCCCTCTCTGGGGATTTGTCCCAGCTCCCAAGAGTTTGGGGTCATTTTGTGGGAAGGGTGGAGTCGTGTTGTCTGGCTCATGGGTCTCTCCAAGAAAGGGATTCCAGAGCAGAGCTCCAGGTACGGGCGGGGCGACTGGAAAATTCAAACCGTGGTGAGGATGGGGTGCATAGGGGCTTGGCAAGCCCCATATGTGGGCTCTTGGTCCAGGCCCTGACAGGCCTTTCTTTGACATGGGGCTCATGCTGAGGGTCACAGTGTGAATTTGTGCCCAAGCAGCACTCAAGTTTGGGCGTGGCATCAGGGGCCATGAAGGTTTCTCCAACCCTAAAGGTGTGACTCCATGCCAAGAGCAAGCTTGACAGCCATGGTTAAGGAGGAGTTCTGTTTTGTGCTTGCTATACCCAGCTGTGTGGAGAATTGATATAATGTCTAGGTTCAGATATCTGAAAACCAAGGTTAGGATGAGGTGACGGCATAAGACCATGGCGTGTCTGAAGTGCTGGGTGTGCGGCCAGCTGTCTCCTTGTCTGTCTGGACGTCTGGCTTCAGGCTGTGTCAGGCAGAGCATGAGTGCCCAGAGCAGCCTATCCAGTTCGGGTACCGTCGAGGCCCGAGCAGGTTGATCCTCATCTGGGTTTTCTGGAGAGCCCCACAGGGAAACGTTTTTCTTCCGTTGGGCAGACACTGGGCTGGGCTTTGGTTCTGGAGTTCCTAGTCCGGAGGGCTTCTTTGCCAGGAGTGTGAGGAAGGAAGTCTGAAAACACAAGCTAGCGTGAGGTTTGGGACCGAGGGCACGGCAGGCCCACTCTGCAGAGGCTGAATCGAGATCTCCTGCACTGAGGTCATGTCAACTATGAGACGTGCCTCAGGCTAGAGTTCTTGTCCAGCATGGCCTCTTCCTAAAGGGTGTGGGGGCTTCAAGAGGCCAGAAAGTTTTGGCTACGATGGGATTTGTGAACTGCTCCAAAACTGAAGGTTACCTTCTGCACGACAGTCGAGTCCTATTGGATGGTTCCAAGAGGCCCCATATGGAAAGACTCGAGAGCAGGTGTCTAAGCATGGATGCCTGGGAACGCCACCTCATATTCCCACTCTTTAGTCAGGACAAGGCAGGCTCAATCTGCGGGCTCCTGGGTGAGCTACCCAGAGGGGAGAGTTGAAATGGACTCTCCTGAAGATGAGTCCTACTGTGGCTTGGTGGCCTGGGAGACCTTGGAATGTGGAGGTGGCTCAGGGACTCTGCAGGATTCTCCAACATGAGGTGTTTGACACGGCTCCAACAAGGCAACTTCCCATGTGGAGACGAGAGGAGTTCTGTTCCGTGCCTCAGGAAAGCCCCATACCCTGTTCTTCGAACCAAAGCCTCTGAGTAGTGACACCTGGAAACCAAAGCAAGAGTTGAGACTACGGCCTAAAGGCCTGTCCGGCTCAACCTTCTATCTCTGTTGACATCTGTGTGCATGCATTCATGGATGTAGCTGCTCAGCTTGTGTCCGAATGCCCCTGTGAGTCCAGTGAGGCTCCCAGTAGTGGGATGTCCTCGGAGGCCTTGAGGTTTCTCATATTCTGGAGGTGTGTGGCCAAAGGAATGGACACAGTTTCCCAGGAGAGAGCAGGCACGGTCCTGTGGTATGGCTCCAGAGGACCCAGCCTAGAGGCTGTGTTTGCCAGGGCTGTGGGGACAGATGTCTGAAAAAGCAAACTTGGCTCAGCTAGGGGCCAATGTAATGCCAGGCTTGATCTCTAGTCCGTGAGGGGAGATCCTCTGGAAATCAAAGTAGGGCAATTGGGAGGCAGTCACTCAGGATTTTGTCTCTGGGTGTTGCGTTTACAGTGAACTGTCAGGGTAGGGGTTGTCTCAGAGGCCGAGGGAGAGCCTTCCTCTCGGGGGATTGTCCAAGCTCCCAAGTGTTTGTGTTCATTCTGTGGGAATGAAGAGTACTGTTTTCTGCCACAGGGGACCCCCCAGGAGAGGGACTCTAGAGCACAGCAGTGGGTTCCCTCAACTGGAATACACACCATCTAGTTAGTCCTGGGTGCCTATGGGCATGGCAAGCCACATATGCGGGCTCTTGGTCCAGTCACTGAGAGGCGTTACTTGAATAAGGTACTCACGCTGAGGGTCACAATGTGTGTTTGTGCCCAAGGCGGCCCTCACGCTTGGGCGTGGCCTCATGGGCCATGCCGTTTCCTCCTACACTGAAGGTTTGACTCAATGCCAGCAGCAAGGTTTCTTGCCATGGGGAAGGAGGGGTTCTGACTTGTGCATCAGTTTCCCCCCCTGTGCAGGGATTGGAGATAAGGTCTAGGTTCCGATGACTGAAAACCCAGGTTGGGAATGGATGGTGGCCTAAGGCAGTGGCGGGTCCAATGTGCTGGGTGTGCAGCCAGCTGTGTCGGTGTCTGTTGGAAGGTCTGGGCTCAGGCTATTTGCGACAGAGCATCAGTGTTTAAGGTAGCCTATGCAATTGGGGTGTTGCCGAGGGCCAAGCAGTTTGATCCTCATTTGGGGTTTCTGGGCAGCGCCATAGACAATGTTTTTCTCCTGGGAGGCAGGCACAGTGCTTCATTGTGGCCCCAGAATTCCCAGTAGGGAGGGTTTGTGGGCCAGGAGTGTGAGGACGGAAGTCTGAAAACACAAGCTAGTGTGAGGATTGGAGCCAAGGGCAGAGCAGGCCCTCTCTGCAGAGGCTGAATCAAAATCTCCTGCATCTGAAGTCAGGCTGAGGATCAGACGTTGGCTGAGGCTGGAGTATGTGTCCATGATGGCACCTTCATGAAGTGGGGGCCTCATGAGGCCAAGGAAGTTTTCCCACGCTGAGTTTGGAGGTTGCCCCAAACCACAAGGTTTCCTTCTGCGGGACATTCGAGTCCTGTTGCATGGCTCCAGGACATACCATATGGAAGGACTGGAGAGCAGGGTTCGAAGGATGGATCCCTGTACAGCATGCCTCGCATTCCCATTGGCTATTAGCGACAAGATATGTTTGATCTGCTGCCTCTGGAACACGCGACCCAGGGGGCTGAGTTGAAATGGCCTCTCCTGAGGATGCGTCATAATGTGCGTTTGGGTCCATGGAGACCTTGGAATGTGCTGGTTGTTCAGTGGCCCTGCGGAACTCTCCTACCTGAAGTGTTTGATACATCCCAGTAAGAATGCTGCCCATGTGGAGATGAGAGAGGTTTGGTTTGGTGCCTCAGAAAAGCCCGAGGTGCTGGTCTACGAAAACAGTCCTCTGAGAACGGAAACATGGAAACCAAAGCTAAGGTTCAGATTAGGGCCTGGGGGCCTGTCCATTTCAACCTTCTGTCTCTGGGGACACTGTCTGAGAGTCTAAGTGGAGATAGTTGCTCCGCTGGTGTCAGAGAGCCCCTCTTAGTCCAGGGTGGCCTATACTATTGATGGCCTCAGGGACCTTGGAGCTTTTCCCTAACCTGTAGGGTTGTGGTCAATGGATTGGGCACACTTTCCTTGGAGAGGGCAAGCACAATCTTTCGCTGTTTGGTCCAGAGGCCCTAGCCTGGATGTTGTGTGGGTCCAGGCTGTGGGCACAGATGTCTGAATACACAAACTCAGCTTATGAGTGGCGACTAGGGTATGGCTGGCCGGATGTACAGCCCGAGAGGGAGCTCCTGGGCCTCTGAAACAAGGGCGAGAGGGAGGCGTTCCTTCAGGCTTTTGTCTCTGGATGTTGTGTCCGGGATAGCCGTGGATTGGAGCGGTGGCCTCAGGTACTGTGGACGAGTATACCTCTCTGGGGATTTGTCCCAGCTCCCAAGAGTTTGGGGTCATTTTGTGGGAAGGGTGGAGTCGTGTTGTCTGGCTCATGGGTCTCTCCAAGAAAGGGATTCCAGAGCAGAGCTCCAGGTACGGGCGGGGCGACTGGAAAATTCAAACCGTGGTGAGGATGGGGTGCATAGGGGCTTGGCAAGCCCCATATGTGGGCTCTTGGTCCAGGCCCTGACAGGCCTTTCTTTGACATGGGGCTCATGCTGAGGGTCACAGTGTGAATTTGTGCCCAAGCAGCACTCAAGTTTGGGCGTGGCATCAGGGGCCATGAAGGTTTCTCCCACCCTGAAGGTGTGACTCCATGCCAAGAGCAAGCTTGACAGCCATGGTTAAGGAGGAGTTCTGTTTTGTGCTTGCTATACCCAGCTGTGTGGAGAATTGATATAATGTCTAGGTTCAGATATCTGAAAACCAAGGTTAGGATGAGGTGACGGCATAAGACCATGGCGTGTCCGAAGTGCTGGGTGTGCGGCCAGCTGTCTCCTTGTCTGTCTGGACGTCTGGCTTCAGGCTGTGTCAGGCAGAGCATGAGTGCCCAGAGCAGCCTATCCAGTTCGGGTACCGTCGAGGCCCGAGCAGGTTGATCCTCATCTGGGTTTTCTGGAGAGCCCCACAGGGAAACGTTTTTCTTCCGTTGGGCAGACACTGGGCTGGGTTTTGGTTCCGGAGTTCCTAGTCCGGAGGGCTTGTTTGCCAGGAGTGTGAGGAAGGAAGTCTGAAAACACAAGCTAGCGTGAGGTTTGGGACCGAGGGCACGGCAGGCCCACTCTGCAGAGGCTGAATCGAGATCTCCTGCACTGAGGTCATGTCAACTATGAGACGTGCCTCAGGCTAGAGTTCTTGTCCAGCATGGCCTCTTCCTGAAGGGTGTGGGGGCTTCATGAGGCCAGAAAGTTTTGGCTACGATGGGATTTGTGAACTGCTCCAAAACTGAAGGTTACCTTCTGCACGACAGTCGAGTCCTATTGGATGGTTCCAAGAGGCCCCATATGGAAAGACTCGAGAGCAGGTGTCTAAGCATGGATGCCTGGGAACGCCACCTCATATTCCCACTCTTTAGTCAGGACAAGGCAGGCTCAATCTGCGGGCTCCTGGGTGAGCCACCCAGAGGGGAGAGTTGAAATGGACTCTCCTTAAGATGAGTCCTACTGTGGCTTGGTGGCCTGGGAGACCTTGGAATGTGGAGGTGGCTCAGGGACTCTGCAGGATTCTCCAACATGAGGTGTTTGACACGGCTCCAACAAGGCAACTTCCCATGTGGAGACGAGAGGAGTTCTGTTCCGTGCCTCAGGAAAGCCCCATACCCTGTTCTTCGAACCAAAGCCTCTGAGGAGTGACACCTGGAAACCAAAGCAAGAGTTGAGACTACGGCCTAAAGGCCTGTCCGGCTCAACCTTCTATCTCTGTTGACATCTGTGTGCATGCATTCATGGATGTAGCTGCTCAGCTTGTGTCCAAATGCCCCTGTGAGTCCAGTGAGGCTCCCAGTAGTGGGATGTCCTCGGAGGCCTTGAGGTTTCTCATATTCTGGAGGTGTGTGGCCAAAGGAATGGACACAGTTTCCCAGGAGAGAGCAGGCACGGTCCTGTGGTATGGCTCCAGAGGACCCAGCCTAGAGGCTGTGTTTGCCAGGGCTGTGGGGACAGATGTCTGAAAAAGCAAACTTGGCTCAGCTAGGGGCCAATGTAATGGCAGGCCTGATCTCTAGTCCGTGAGGGGAGATCCGCTGGAAATCAAAGTAGGGCAAGTGGGAGGCAGTCACTCAGGATTTTGTCTCTGGGTGTTGCGTTTACAGTGTCCGGTCAGGGTAGGGGTTGTCTCAGAGGCCGAGGAAGAGCCTTCCTCTCGGGGGATTGTCCAAGCTCCCAAGTGTTTGTGTTCATTCTGTGGGAATGAAGAGTACTGTTTTCTGCCACAGGGGACCCCCCAGGAGAGGGACTCTAGAGCACAGCAGTGGGTTCCCTCAACTGGAATACACACCATCTAGTTAGTCCTGGGTGCCTATGGGCATGGCAAGCCACATATGCGGGCTCTTGGTCCAGTCACTGAGAGGCGTTACTTGAATAAGGTACTCACGCTGAGGGTCACAATGTGTGTTTGTGCCCAAGGCGGCCCTCACGCTTGGGCGTGGCCTCATGGGCCATGCCGTTTTCTCCTACACTGAAGGTTTGACTCACTGCCAGCAGCAAGGTTTCTTGCCATGGGGAAGGAGGGGTTCTGACTTGTGCATCAGGTTCCCCCCTGTGCAGGGATTGGAGATAAGGTCTAGGTTCCGATGACTGAAAACCCAGGTTGGGAATGGATGGTGGCCTAAGGCAGTGGCGGGTCCAATGTGCTGGGTGTGCAGCCAGCTGTGTCGGTGTCTGTTGGAAGGTCTGGGCTCAGGCTATTTGCGACAGAGCATCACTGTTTAAGGTAGCCTATGCAATTGGGGTGTTGCCGAGGGCCAAGCAGTTTGATCCTCATTTGGGGTTTCTGGGCAGCGCCATAGACAATGTTTTTCTCCTGGGAGGCAGGCACAGTGCTTCATTGTGGCCCCAGAATTCCCAGTAGGGAGGGTTTGTGGGCCAGGAGTGTGAGGACGGAAGTCTGAAAACACAAGCTAGTGTGAGGATTGGAGCCAAGGGCAGAGCAGGCCCACTCTGCAGAGGCTGAATCAAAATCTCCTGCATCTGAAGTCAGGCTGAGGATCAGACGTTGGCTGAGGCTGGAGTATGTGTCCATGATGGCACCTTCATGAAGTGGGGGCCTCATGAGGCCAAGGAAGTTTTCCCACGCTGAGTTTGGAGGTTGCCCCAAACCACAAGGTTTCCTTCTGCGGGACATTCGAGTCCTGTTGCATGGCTCCAGGACATACCATATGGAAGGACTGGAGAGCAGGGTTCGAAGGATGGATCCCTGTACAGCATGCCTAGCATTCCCATTGGCTAGTAGCAACAAAATATGTTTGATCTGCTGCCTCTGGAACACGCGACCCAGGGGGCTGAGTTGAAATGGCCTCTCCTGAGGATGCGTCACAATGTGCGTTTGGGTCCATGGAGACCTTGGAATGTGCTGGTTGTTCAGTGGCCCTGCGGAACTCTCCTACCTGAAGTGTTTGATACATCCCAGTAAGAAAGCTGCCCATGTGGAGATGAGAGAGTTTTGGATTGGTGCCTCAGAAAAGCCCCAGGTGCTGGTCTACGAAAACAGTCCTCTGAGAACGGAAACATGGAAACCAAAGCTAAGGTTCAGATTAGGGCCTGGGGGCCTGTCCATTTCAACCTTCTGTCTCTGGGGACACTGTCTGAGAGTCTAAGTGGAGATAGTTGCTCCGCTGGTGTCAGAGAGCCCCTCTTAGTCCAGGGTGGCCTATACTATTGATGGCCTCAGGGACCTTGGAGCTTTTCCCTAACCTGTAGGGTTGTGGTCAATGGATTGGGCACACTTTCCTTGGAGAGGGCAGGCACAATCTTTCGCTGTTTGGTCCAGAGGCCCTAGCCTGGATGTTGTGTGGGTCCAGGCTGTGGGCACAGATGTCTGAATACACAAACTCAGCTTATGAGTGGCGACTAGGGTATGGCTGGCCGGATGTACAGCCCGAGAGGGAGCTCCTGGGCCTCTGAAACAAGGGCGAGAGGGAGGCGTTCCTTCAGGCTTTTGTCTCTGGATGTTGTGTCCGGGATAGCCGTGGATTGGAGCGGTGGCCTCAGGTACTGTGGACGAGTATACCTCTCTGGGGATTTGTCCCAGCTCCCAAGAGTTTGGGGTCATTTTGTGGGAAGGGTGGAGTCGTGTTGTCTGGCTCATGGGTCTCTCCAAGAAAGGGATTCCAGAGCAGAGCTCCAGGTACGGGCGGGGCGACTGGAAAATTCAAACCGTGGTGAGGATGGGGTGCATAGGGGCTTGGCAAGCCCCATATGTGGGCTCTTGGTCCAGGCCCTGACAGGCCTTTCTTTGACATGGGGCTCATGCTGAGGGTCACAGTGTGAATTTGTGCCCAAGCAGCACTCAAGTTTGGGCGTGGCATCAGGGGCCATGAAGGTTTCTCCCACCCTGAAGGTGTGACTCCATGCCAAGAGCAAGCTTGACAGCCATGGTTAAGGAGGAGTTCTGTTTTGTGCTTGCTATACCCAGCTGTGTGGAGAATTGATATAATGTCTAGGTTCAGATATCTGAAAACCAAGGTTAGGATGAGGTGACGGCATAAGACCATGGCGTGTCCGAAGTGCTGGGTGTGCGGCCAGCTGTCTCCTTGTCTGTCTGGACGTCTGGCTTCAGGCTGTGTCAGGCAGAGCATGAGTGCCCAGAGCAGCCTATCCAGTTCGGGTACCGTCGAGGCCCGAGCAGGTTGATCCTCATCTGGGTTTTCTGGAGAGCCCCACAGGGAAACGTTTTTCTTCCGTTGGGCAGACACTGGGCTGGGTTTTGGTTCCGGAGTTCCTAGTCCGGAGGGCTTGTTTGCCAGGAGTGTGAGGAAGGAAGTCTGAAAACACAAGCTAGCGTGAGGTTTGGGACCGAGGGCACGGCAGGCCCACTCTGCAGAGGCTGAATCGAGATCTCCTGCACTGAGGTCATGTCAACTATGAGACGTGCCTCAGGCTAGAGTTCTTGTCCAGCATGGCCTCTTCCTGAAGGGTGTGGGGGCTTCATGAGGCCAGAAAGTTTTGGCTACGATGGGATTTGTGAACTGCTCCAAAACTGAAGGTTACCTTCTGCACGACAGTCGAGTCCTATTGGATGGTTCCAAGAGGCCCCATATGGAAAGACTCGAGAGCAGGTGTCTAAGCATGGATGCCTGGGAACGCCACCTCATATTCCCACTCTTTAGTCAGGACAAGGCAGGCTCAATCTGCGGGCTCCTGGGTGAGCCACCCAGAGGGGAGAGTTGAAATGGACTCTCCTTAAGATGAGTCCTACTGTGGCTTGGTGGCCTGGGAGACCTTGGAATGTGGAGGTGGCTCAGGGACTCTGCAGGATTCTCCAACATGAGGTGTTTGACACGGCTCCAACAAGGCAACTTCCCATGTGGAGACGAGAGGAGTTCTGTTCCGTGCCTCAGGAAAGCCCCATACCCTGTTCTTCGAACCAAAGCCTCTGAGGAGTGACACCTGGAAACCAAAGCAAGAGTTGAGACTACGGCCTAAAGGCCTGTCCGGCTCAACCTTCTATCTCTGTTGACATCTGTGTGCATGCATTCATGGATGTAGCTGCTCAGCTTGTGTCCAAATGCCCCTGTGAGTCCAGTGAGGCTCCCAGTAGTGGGATGTCCTCGGAGGCCTTGAGGTTTCTCATATTCTGGAGGTGTGTGGCCAAAGGAATGGACACAGTTTCCCAGGAGAGAGCAGGCACGGTCCTGTGGTATGGCTCCAGAGGACCCAGCCTAGAGGCTGTGTTTGCCAGGGCTGTGGGGACAGATGTCTGAAAAAGCAAACTTGGCTCAGCTAGGGGCCAATGTAATGGCAGGCCTGATCTCTAGTCCGTGAGGGGAGATCCGCTGGAAATCAAAGTAGGGCAAGTGGGAGGCAGTCACTCAGGATTTTGTCTCTGGGTGTTGCGTTTACAGTGTCCGGTCAGGGTAGGGGTTGTCTCAGAGGCCGAGGAAGAGCCTTCCTCTCGGGGGATTGTCCAAGCTCCCAAGTGTTTGTGTTCATTCTGTGGGAATGAAGAGTACTGTTTTCTGCCACAGGGGACCCCCCAGGAGAGGGACTCTAGAGCACAGCAGTGGGTTCCCTCAACTGGAATACACACCATCTAGTTAGTCCTGGGTGCCTATGGGCATGGCAAGCCACATATGCGGGCTCTTGGTCCAGTCACTGAGAGGCGTTACTTGAATAAGGTACTCACGCTGAGGGTCACAATGTGTGTTTGTGCCCAAGGCGGCCCTCACGCTTGGGCGTGGCCTCATGGGCCATGCCGTTTTCTCCTACACTGAAGGTTTGACTCACTGCCAGCAGCAAGGTTTCTTGCCATGGGGAAGGAGGGGTTCTGACTTGTGCATCAGGTTCCCCCCTGTGCAGGGATTGGAGATAAGGTCTAGGTTCCGATGACTGAAAACCCAGGTTGGGAATGGATGGTGGCCTAAGGCAGTGGCGGGTCCAATGTGCTGGGTGTGCAGCCAGCTGTGTCGGTGTCTGTTGGAAGGTCTGGGCTCAGGCTATTTGCGACAGAGCATCACTGTTTAAGGTAGCCTATGCAATTGGGGTGTTGCCGAGGGCCAAGCAGTTTGATCCTCATTTGGGGTTTCTGGGCAGCGCCATAGACAATGTTTTTCTCCTGGGAGGCAGGCACAGTGCTTCATTGTGGCCCCAGAATTCCCAGTAGGGAGGGTTTGTGGGCCAGGAGTGTGAGGACGGAAGTCTGAAAACACAAGCTAGTGTGAGGATTGGAGCCAAGGGCAGAGCAGGCCCACTCTGCAGAGGCTGAATCAAAATCTCCTGCATCTGAAGTCAGGCTGAGGATCAGACGTTGGCTGAGGCTGGAGTATGTGTCCATGATGGCACCTTCATGAAGTGGGGGCCTCATGAGGCCAAGGAAGTTTTCCCACGCTGAGTTTGGAGGTTGCCCCAAACCACAAGGTTTCCTTCTGCGGGACATTCGAGTCCTGTTGCATGGCTCCAGGACATACCATATGGAAGGACTGGAGAGCAGGGTTCGAAGGATGGATCCCTGTACAGCATGCCTAGCATTCCCATTGGCTAGTAGCGACAAAATATGTTTGATCTGCTGCCTCTGGAACACGCGACCCAGGGGGCTGAGTTGAAATGGCCTCTCCTGAGGATGCGTCACAATGTGCGTTTGGGTCCATGGAGACCTTGGAATGTGCTGGTTGTTCAGTGGCCCTGCGGAACTCTCCTACCTGAAGTGTTTGATACATCCCAGTAAGAAAGCTGCCCATGTGGAGATGAGAGAGTTTTGGATTGGTGCCTCAGAAAAGCCCCAGGTGCTGGTCTACGAAAACAGTCCTCTGAGAACGGAAACATGGAAACCAAAGCTAAGGTTCAGATTAGGGCCTGGGGGCCTGTCCATTTCAACCTTTTGTCTCTGGGGACACTGTCTGAGAGTCTAAGTGGAGATATTTGCTCCGCTGGTGTCAGAGAGCCCCTCTTAGTCCAGGGTGGCCTATACTCTTGATGGCTTCAGGGACCTTGGAGCTTTTCCCTAACCTGTAGGGTTGTGGTCAATGGATTGGGCACACTTTCCTTGGAGAGGGCAGGCACAATCTTTCGCTGTATGGTCCAGAGGCCCTAGCCTGGATGTTGTGTGGGTCCAGGCTTGGGCACAGAAGTCTGAATACACAAACTCAGCTTATGAGTGGCGCCTAGGGTATGGCAGGCCGGATGTACAGCCCGAGAGGGAGCTCCTGGGCCTCTGAAACAAGGGCGAGTGGGAGGCGTTCCTTCAGGCTTTTGTCTCTGGATGTTGTGTCCGGGATAGCCGTGGATTGGAGCGGTGGCCTCAGGTACTGTGGACGAGTATACCTCTCTGGGGATTTGTCCCAGCTCCCAAGAGTTTGGGGTCATTTTGTGGGAAGGGTGGAGTCGTGTTGTCTGGCTCATGGGTCTCTCCAAGAAAGGGATTCCAGAGCAGAGCTCCAGGTACGGGCGGGGCGACTGGAAAATTCAAACCGTGGTGAGGATTGGGTGCATAGGGGCTTGGCAAGCCCCATATGTGGGCTCTTGGTCCAGGCCCTGACAGGCCTTTCTTTGACATGGGGCTCATGCTGAGGGTCACAGTGTGAATTTGTGCCCAAGCAGCACTCAAGTTTGGGCGTGGCATCAGGGGCCATGAAGGTTTCTCCCACCCTGAAGGTGTGACTCCATGCCAAGAGCAAGCTTGACAGCCATGGGGAAGGAGGAGTTCTGTTTTGTGCTTGCTATACCCAGCTGTGTGGAGAATTGATATAATGTCTAGGTTCAGATATCTGAAAACCAAGGTTAGGATGAGGTGACGGCATAAGACCATGGCGTGTCCGAAGTGCTGGGTGTGCGGCCAGCTGTCTCCTTGTCTGTCTGGACGTCTGGCTTCAGGCTGTGTCAGGCAGAGCATGAGTGCCCAGAGCAGCCTATCCAGTTCGGGTACCGTCGAGGCCCGAGCAGGTTGATCCTCATCTGGGTTTTCTGGAGAGCCCCACAGGGAAACGTTTTTCTTCCGTTGGGCAGACACTGGGCTGGGTTTTGGTTCCGGAGTTCCTAGTCCGGAGGGCTTGTTTGCCAGGAGTGTGAGGAAGGAAGTCTGAAAACACAAGCTAGCGTGAGGTTTGGGACCGAGGGCACGGCAGGCCCACTCTGCAGAGGCTGAATCGAGATCTCCTGCACTGAGGTCATGTCAACTATGAGACGTGCCTCAGGCTAGAGTTCTTGTCCAGCATGGCCTCTTCCTGAAGGGTGTGGGGGCTTCATGAGGCCAGAAAGTTTTGGCTACGATGGGATTTGTGAACTGCTCCAAAACTGAAGGTTACCTTCTGCACGACAGTCGAGTCCTATTGGATGGTTCCAAGAGGCCCCATATGGAAAGACTCGAGAGCAGGTGTCTAAGCATGGATGCCTGGGAACGCCACCTCATATTCCCACTCTTTAGTCAGGACAAGGCAGGCTCAATCTGCGGGCTCCTGGGTGAGCTACCCAGAGGGGAGAGTTGAAATGGACTCTCCTGAAGATGAGTCCTACTGTGGCTTGGTGGCCTGGGAGACCTTGGAATGTGGAGGTGGCTCAGGGACTCTGCAGGATTCTCCAACATGAGGTGTTTGACACGGCTCCAACAAGGCAACTTCCCATGTGGAGACGAGAGGAGTTCTGTTCCGTGCCTCAGGAAAGCCCCATACCCTGTTCTTCGAACCAAAGCCTCTGAGTAGTGACACCTGGAAACCAAAGCAAGAGTTGAGACTACGGCCTAAAGGCCTGTCCGGCTCAACCTTCTATCTCTGTTGACATCTGTGTGCATGCATTCATGGATGTAGCTGCTCAGCTTGTGTCCGAATGCCCCTGTGAGTCCAGTGAGGCTCCCAGTAGTGGGATGTCCTCGGAGGCCTTGAGGTTTCTCATATTCTGGAGGTGTGTGGCCAAAGGAATGGACACAGTTTCCCAGGAGAGAGCAGGCACGGTCCTGTGGTATGGCTCCAGAGGACCCAGCCTAGAGGCTGTGTTTGCCAGGGCTGTGGGGACAGATGTCTGAAAAAGCAAACTTGGCTCAGCTAGGGGCCAATGTAATGCCAGGCTTGATCTCTAGTCCGTGAGGGGAGATCCTCTGGAAATCAAAGTAGGGCAATTGGGAGGCAGTCACTCAGGATTTTGTCTCTGGGTGTTGCGTTTACAGTGTCCTGTCAGGGTAGGGGTTGTCTCAGAGGCCGAGGGAGAGCCTTCCTCTCGGGGGATTGTCCAAGCTCCAAATTGTTTGTGTTCATTCTGTGGGAATGAAGAGTACTGTTTTCTGCCACAGGGGACCCCCCAGGAGAGGGACTCTAGAGCACAGCAGTGGGTTCCCTCAACTGGAATACACACCATCTAGTTAGTCCTGGGTGCCTATGGGCATGGCAAGCCACATATGCGGGCTCTTGGTCCAGTCACTGAGAGGCGTTACTTGAATAAGGTACTCACGCTGAGGGTCACAATGTGTGTTTGTGCCCAAGGCGGCCCTCACGCTTGGGCGTGGCCTCATGGGCCATGCCGTTTCCTCCTACACTGAAGGTTTGACTCAATGCCAGCAGCAAGGTTTCTTGCCATGGGGAAGGAGGGGTTCTGACTTGTGCATCAGTTTCCCCCCCTGTGCAGGGATTGGAGATAAGGTCTAGGTTCCGATGACTGAAAACCCAGGTTGGGAATGGATGGTGGCCTAAGGCAGTGGCGGGTCCAATGTGCTGGGTGTGCAGCCAGCTGTGTCGGTGTCTGTTGGAAGGTCTGGGCTCAGGCTATTTGCGACAGAGCATCAGTGTTTAAGGTAGCCTATGCAATTGGGGTGTTGCCGAGGGCCAAGCAGTTTGATCCTCATTTGGGGTTTCTGGGCAGCGCCATAGACAATGTTTTTCTCCTGGGAGGCAGGCACAGTGCTTCATTGTGGCCCCAGAATTCCCAGTAGGGAGGGTTTGTGGGCCAGGAGTGTGAGGACGGAAGTCTGAAAACACAAGCTAGTGTGAGGATTGGAGCCAAGGGCAGAGCAGGCCCTCTCTGCAGAGGCTGAATCAAAATCTCCTGCATCTGAAGTCAGGCTGAGGATCAGACGTTGGCTGAGGCTGGAGTATGTGTCCATGATGGCACCTTCATGAAGTGGGGGCCTCATGAGGCCAAGGAAGTTTTCCCACGCTGAGTTTGGAGGTTGCCCCAAACCACAAGGTTTCCTTCTGCGGGACATTCGAGTCCTGTTGCATGGCTCCAGGACATACCATATGGAAGGACTGGAGAGCAGGGTTCGAAGGATGGATCCCTGTACAGCATGCCTCGCATTCCCATTGGCTATTAGCGACAAGATATGTTTGATCTGCTGCCTCTGGAACACGCGACCCAGGGGGCTGAGTTGAAATGGCCTCTCCTGAGGATGCGTCATAATGTGCGTTTGGGTCCATGGAGACCTTGGAATGTGCTGGTTGTTCAGTGGCCCTGCGGAACTCTCCTACCTGAAGTGTTTGATACATCCCAGTAAGAATGCTGCCCATGTGGAGATGAGAGAGGTTTGGTTTGGTGCCTCAGAAAAGCCCGAGGTGCTGGTCTACGAAAACAGTCCTCTGAGAACGGAAACATGGAAACCAAAGCTAAGGTTCAGATTAGGGCCTGGGGGCCTGTCCATTTCAACCTTCTGTCTCTGGGGACACTGTCTGAGAGTCTAAGTGGAGATAGTTGCTCCGCTGGTGTCAGAGAGCCCCTCTTAGTCCAGGGTGGCCTATACTATTGATGGCCTCAGGGACCTTGGAGCTTTTCCCTAACCTGTAGGGTTGTGGTCAATGGATTGGGCACACTTTCCTTGGAGAGGGCAGGCACAATCTTTCGCTGTTTGGTCCAGAGGCCCTAGCCTGGATGTTGTGTGGGTCCAGGCTGTGGGCACAGATGTCTGAATACACAAACTCAGCTTATGAGTGGCGACTAGGGTATGGCTGGCCGGATGTACAGCCCGAGAGGGAGCTCCTGGGCCTCTGAAACAAGGGCGAGAGGGAGGCGTTCCTTCAGGCTTTTGTCTCTGGATGTTGTGTCCGGGATAGCCGTGGATTGGAGCGGTGGCCTCAGGTACTGTGGACGAATATCCCTCTCTGGGGATTTGTCCCAGCTCCCAAGAGTTTGGGGTCATTTTGTGGGAAGGGTGGAGTCGTGTTGTCTGGCTCATGGGTCTCTCCAAGAAAGGGATTCCAGAGCAGAGCTCCAGGTACGGGCGGGGCGACTGGAAAATTCAAACCGTGGTGAGGATGGGGTGCATAGGGGCTTGGCAAGCCCCATATGTGGGCTCTTGGTCCAGGCCCTGACAGGCCTGTCTTTGACATGGGGCTCATGCTGAGGGTCACAGTGTGAATTTGTGCCCAAGCAGCACTCAAGTTTGGGCGTGGCATCAGGGGCCATGAAGGTTTCTCCCACCCTGAAGGTGTGACTCCATGCCAAGAGCAAGCTTGACAGCCATGGTTAAGGAGGAGTTCTGTTTTGTGCTTGCTATACCCAGCTGTGTGGAGAATTGATATAATGTCTAGGTTCAGATATCTGAAAACCAAGGTTAGGATGAGGTGACGGCATAAGACCATGGCGTGTCCGAAGTGCTGGGTGTGCGGCCAGCTGTCTCCTTGTCTGTCTGGACGTCTGGCTTCAGGCTGTGTCAGGCAGAGCATGAGTGCCCAGAGCAGCCTATCCAGTTCGGGTACCGTCGAGGCCCGAGCAGGTTGATCCTCATCTGGGTTTTCTGGAGAGCCCCACAGGGAAACGTTTTTCTTCCGTTGGGCAGACACTGGGCTGGGTTTTGGTTCCGGAGTTCCTAGTCCGGAGGGCTTGTTTGCCAGGAGTGTGAGGAAGGAAGTCTGAAAACACAAGCTAGCGTGAGGTTTGGGACCGAGGGCACGGCAGGCCCACTCTGCAGAGGCTGAATCGAGATCTCCTGCACTGAGGTCATGTCAACTATGAGACGTGCCTCAGGCTAGAGTTCTTGTCCAGCATGGCCTCTTCCTGAAGGGTGTGGGGGCTTCATGAGGCCAGAAAGTTTTGGCTACGATGGGATTTGTGAACTGCTCCAAAACTGAAGGTTACCTTCTGCACGACAGTCGAGTCCTATTGGATGGTTCCAAGAGGCCCCATATGGAAAGACTCGAGAGCAGGTGTCTAAGCATGGATGCCTGGGAACGCCACCTCATATTCCCACTCTTTAGTCAGGACAAGGCAGGCTCAATCTGCGGGCTCCTGGGTGAGCCACCCAGAGGGGAGAGTTGAAATGGACTCTCCTTAAGATGAGTCCTACTGTGGCTTGGTGGCCTGGGAGACCTTGGAATGTGGAGGTGGCTCAGGGACTCTGCAGGATTCTCCAACATGAGGTGTTTGACACGGCTCCAACAAGGCAACTTCCCATGTGGAGACGAGAGGAGTTCTGTTCCGTGCCTCAGGAAAGCCCCATACCCTGTTCTTCGAACCAAAGCCTCTGAGGAGTGACACCTGGAAACCAAAGCAAGAGTTGAGACTACGGCCTAAAGGCCTGTCCGGCTCAACCTTCTATCTCTGTTGACATCTGTGTGCATGCATTCATGGATGTAGCTGCTCAGCTTGTGTCCAAATGCCCCTGTGAGTCCAGTGAGGCTCCCAGTAGTGGGATGTCCTCGGAGGCCTTGAGGTTTCTCATATTCTGGAGGTGTGTGGCCAAAGGAATGGACACAGTTTCCCAGGAGAGAGCAGGCACGGTCCTGTGGTATGGCTCCAGAGGACCCAGCCTAGAGGCTGTGTTTGCCAGGGCTGTGGGGACAGATGTCTGAAAAAGCAAACTTGGCTCAGCTAGGGGCCAATGTAATGGCAGGCCTGATCTCTAGTCCGTGAGGGGAGATCCGCTGGAAATCAAAGTAGGGCAAGTGGGAGGCAGTCACTCAGGATTTTGTCTCTGGGTGTTGCGTTTACAGTGTCCGGTCAGGGTAGGGGTTGTCTCAGAGGCCGAGGAAGAGCCTTCCTCTCGGGGGATTGTCCAAGCTCCCAAGTGTTTGTGTTCATTCTGTGGGAATGAAGAGTACTGTTTTCTGCCACAGGGGACCCCCCAGGAGAGGGACTCTAGAGCACAGCAGTGGGTTCCCTCAACTGGAATACACACCATCTAGTTAGTCCTGGGTGCCTATGGGCATGGCAAGCCACATATGCGGGCTCTTGGTCCAGTCACTGAGAGGCGTTACTTGAATAAGGTACTCACGCTGAGGGTCACAATGTGTGTTTGTGCCCAAGGCGGCCCTCACGCTTGGGCGTGGCCTCATGGGCCATGCCGTTTTCTCCTACACTGAAGGTTTGACTCACTGCCAGCAGCAAGGTTTCTTGCCATGGGGAAGGAGGGGTTCTGACTTGTGCATCAGGTTCCCCCCTGTGCAGGGATTGGAGATAAGGTCTAGGTTCCGATGACTGAAAACCCAGGTTGGGAATGGATGGTGGCCTAAGGCAGTGGCGGGTCCAATGTGCTGGGTGTGCAGCCAGCTGTGTCGGTGTCTGTTGGAAGGTCTGGGCTCAGGCTATTTGCGACAGAGCATCACTGTTTAAGGTAGCCTATGCAATTGGGGTGTTGCCGAGGGCCAAGCAGTTTGATCCTCATTTGGGGTTTCTGGGCAGCGCCATAGACAATGTTTTTCTCCTGGGAGGCAGGCACAGTGCTTCATTGTGGCCCCAGAATTCCCAGTAGGGAGGGTTTGTGGGCCAGGAGTGTGAGGACGGAAGTCTGAAAACACAAGCTAGTGTGAGGATTGGAGCCAAGGGCAGAGCAGGCCCACTCTGCAGAGGCTGAATCAAAATCTCCTGCATCTGAAGTCAGGCTGAGGATCAGACGTTGGCTGAGGCTGGAGTATGTGTCCATGATGGCACCTTCATGAAGTGGGGGCCTCATGAGGCCAAGGAAGTTTTCCCACGCTGAGTTTGGAGGTTGCCCCAAACCACAAGGTTTCCTTCTGCGGGACATTCGAGTCCTGTTGCATGGCTCCAGGACATACCATATGGAAGGACTGGAGAGCAGGGTTCGAAGGATGGATCCCTGTACAGCATGCCTAGCATTCCCATTGGCTAGTAGCGACAAAATATGTTTGATCTGCTGCCTCTGGAACACGCGACCCAGGGGGCTGAGTTGAAATGGCCTCTCCTGAGGATGCGTCACAATGTGCGTTTGGGTCCATGGAGACCTTGGAATGTGCTGGTTGTTCAGTGGCCCTGCGGAACTCTCCTACCTGAAGTGTTTGATACATCCCAGTAAGAAAGCTGCCCATGTGGAGATGAGAGAGTTTTGGATTGGTGCCTCAGAAAAGCCCCAGGTGCTGGTCTACGAAAACAGTCCTCTGAGAACGGAAACATGGAAACCAAAGCTAAGGTTCAGATTAGGGCCTGGGGGCCTGTCCATTTCAACCTTTTGTCTCTGGGGACACTGTCTGAGAGTCTAAGTGGAGATATTTGCTCCGCTGGTGTCAGAGAGCCCCTCTTAGTCCAGGGTGGCCTATACTCTTGATGGCTTCAGGGACCTTGGAGCTTTTCCCTAACCTGTAGGGTTGTGGTCAATGGATTGGGCACACTTTCCTTGGAGAGGGCAGGCACAATCTTTCGCTGTTTGGTCCAGAGGCCCTAGCCTGGATGTTGTGTGGGTCCAGGCTTGGGCACAGAAGTCTGAATACACAAACTCAGCTTATGAGTGGCGCCTAGGGTATGGCAGGCCGGATGTACAGCCCGAGAGGGAGCTCCTGGGCCTCTGAAACAAGGGCGAGTGGGAGGCGTTCCTTCAGGCTTTTGTCTCTGGATGTTGTGTCCGGGATAGCCGTGGATTGGAGCGGTGGCCTCAGGTACTGTGGACGAGTATACCTCTCTGGGGATTTGTCCCAGCTCCCAAGAGTTTGGGGTCATTTTGTGGGAAGGGTGGAGTCGTGTTGTCTGGCTCATGGGTCTCTCCAAGAAAGGGATTCCAGAGCAGAGCTCCAGGTACGGGCGGGGCGACTGGAAAATTCAAACCGTGGTGAGGATTGGGTGCATAGGGGCTTGGCAAGCCCCATATGTGGGCTCTTGGTCCAGGCCCTGACAGGCCTTTCTTTGACATGGGGCTCATGCTGAGGGTCACAGTGTGAATTTGTGCCCAAGCAGCACTCAAGTTTGGGCGTGGCATCAGGGGCCATGAAGGTTTCTCCCACCCTGAAGGTGTGACTCCATGCCAAGAGCAAGCTTGACAGCCATGGGGAAGGAGGAGTTCTGTTTTGTGCTTGCTATACCCAGCTGTGTGGAGAATTGATATAATGTCTAGGTTCAGATATCTGAAAACCAAGGTTAGGATGAGGTGACGGCATAAGACCATGGCGTGTCCGAAGTGCTGGGTGTGCGGCCAGCTGTCTCCTTGTCTGTCTGGACGTCTGGCTTCAGGCTGTGTCAGGCAGAGCATGAGTGCCCAGAGCAGCCTATCCAGTTCGGGTACCGTCGAGGCCCGAGCAGGTTGATCCTCATCTGGGTTTTCTGGAGAGCCCCACAGGGAAACGTTTTTCTTCCGTTGGGCAGACACTGGGCTGGGTTTTGGTTCCGGAGTTCCTAGTCCGGAGGGCTTGTTTGCCAGGAGTGTGAGGAAGGAAGTCTGAAAACACAAGCTAGCGTGAGGTTTGGGACCGAGGGCACGGCAGGCCCACTCTGCAGAGGCTGAATCGAGATCTCCTGCACTGAGGTCATGTCAACTATGAGACGTGCCTCAGGCTAGAGTTCTTGTCCAGCATGGCCTCTTCCTGAAGGGTGTGGGGGCTTCATGAGGCCAGAAAGTTTTGGCTACGATGGGATTTGTGAACTGCTCCAAAACTGAAGGTTACCTTCTGCACGACAGTCGAGTCCTATTGGATGGTTCCAAGAGGCCCCATATGGAAAGACTCGAGAGCAGGTGTCTAAGCATGGATGCCTGGGAACGCCACCTCATATTCCCACTCTTTAGTCAGGACAAGGCAGGCTCAATCTGCGGGCTCCTGGGTGAGCTACCCAGAGGGGAGAGTTGAAATGGACTCTCCTGAAGATGAGTCCTACTGTGGCTTGGTGGCCTGGGAGACCTTGGAATGTGGAGGTGGCTCAGGGACTCTGCAGGATTCTCCAACATGAGGTGTTTGACACGGCTCCAACAAGGCAACTTCCCATGTGGAGACGAGAGGAGTTCTGTTCCGTGCCTCAGGAAAGCCCCATACCCTGTTCTTCGAACCAAAGCCTCTGAGGAGTGACACCTGGAAACCAAAGCAAGAGTTGAGACTACGGCCTAAAGGCCTGTCCGGCTCAACCTTCTATCTCTGTTGACATCTGTGTGCATGCATTCATGGATGTAGCTGCTCAGCTTGTGTCCGAATGCCCCTGTGAGTCCAGTGAGGCTCCCAGTAGTGGGATGTCCTCGGAGGCCTTGAGGTTTCTCATATTCTGGAGGTGTGTGGCCAAAGGAATGGACACAGTTTCCCAGGAGAGAGCAGGCACGGTCCTGTGGTATGGCTCCAGAGGACCCAGCCTAGAGGCTGTGTTTGCCAGGGCTGTGGGGACAGATGTCTGAAAAAGCAAACTTGGCTCAGCTAGGGGCCAATGTAATGCCAGGCTTGATCTCTAGTCCGTGAGGGGAGATCCTCTGGAAATCAAAGTAGGGCAATTGGGAGGCAGTCACTCAGGATTTTGTCTCTGGGTGTTGCGTTTACAGTGTCCTGTCAGGGTAGGGGTTGTCTCAGAGGCCGAGGGAGAGCCTTCCTCTCGGGGGATTGTCCAAGCTCCAAATTGTTTGTGTTCATTCTGTGGGAATGAAGAGTACTGTTTTCTGCCACAGGGGACCCCCCAGGAGAGGGACTCTAGAGCACAGCAGTGGGTTCCCTCAACTGGAATACACACCATCTAGTTAGTCCTGGGTGCCTATGGGCATGGCAAGCCACATATGCGGGCTCTTGGTCCAGTCACTGAGAGGCGTTACTTGAATAAGGTACTCACGCTGAGGGTCACAATGTGTGTTTGTGCCCAAGGCGGCCCTCACGCTTGGGCGTGGCCTCATGGGCCATGCCGTTTCCTCCTACACTGAAGGTTTGACTCAATGCCAGCAGCAAGGTTTCTTGCCATGGGGAAGGAGGGGTTCTGACTTGTGCATCAGTTTCCCCCCCTGTGCAGGGATTGGAGATAAGGTCTAGGTTCCGATGACTGAAAACCCAGGTTGGGAATGGATGGTGGCCTAAGGCAGTGGCGGGTCCAATGTGCTGGGTGTGCAGCCAGCTGTGTCGGTGTCTGTTGGAAGGTCTGGGCTCAGGCTATTTGCGACAGAGCATCAGTGTTTAAGGTAGCCTATGCAATTGGGGTGTTGCCGAGGGCCAAGCAGTTTGATCCTCATTTGGGGTTTCTGGGCAGCGCCATAGACAATGTTTTTCTCCTGGGAGGCAGGCACAGTGCTTCATTGTGGCCCCAGAATTCCCAGTAGGGAGGGTTTGTGGGCCAGGAGTGTGAGGACGGAAGTCTGAAAACACAAGCTAGTGTGAGGATTGGAGCCAAGGGCAGAGCAGGCCCTCTCTGCAGAGGCTGAATCAAAATCTCCTGCATCTGAAGTCAGGCTGAGGATCAGACGTTGGCTGAGGCTGGAGTATGTGTCCATGATGGCACCTTCATGAAGTGGGGGCCTCATGAGGCCAAGGAAGTTTTCCCACGCTGAGTTTGGAGGTTGCCCCAAACCACAAGGTTTCCTTCTGCGGGACATTCGAGTCCTGTTGCATGGCTCCAGGACATACCATATGGAAGGACTGGAGAGCAGGGTTCGAAGGATGGATCCCTGTACAGCATGCCTCGCATTCCCATTGGCTATTAGCGACAAGATATGTTTGATCTGCTGCCTCTGGAACACGCGACCCAGGGGGCTGAGTTGAAATGGCCTCTCCTGAGGATGCGTCATAATGTGCGTTTGGGTCCATGGAGACCTTGGAATGTGCTGGTTGTTCAGTGGCCCTGCGGAACTCTCCTACCTGAAGTGTTTGATACATCCCAGTAAGAATGCTGCCCATGTGGAGATGAGAGAGGTTTGGTTTGGTGCCTCAGAAAAGCCCGAGGTGCTGGTCTACGAAAACAGTCCTCTGAGAACGGAAACATGGAAACCAAAGCTAAGGTTCAGATTAGGGCCTGGGGGCCTGTCCATTTCAACCTTCTGTCTCTGGGGACACTGTCTGAGAGTCTAAGTGGAGACAGTTGCTCCGCTGGTGTCAGAGAGCCCCTCTTAGTCCAGGGTGGCCTATACTATTGATGGCCTCAGGGACCTTGGAGCTTTTCCCTAACCTGTAGGGTTGTGGTCAATGGATTGGGCACACTTTCCTTGGAGAGGGCAGGCACAATCTTTCGCTGTTTGGTCCAGAGGCCCTAGCCTGGATGTTGTGTGGGTCCAGGCTGTGGGCACAGATGTCTGAATACACAAACTCAGCTTATGAGTGGCGACTAGGGTATGGCTGGCCGGATGTACAGCCCGAGAGGGAGCTCCTGGGCCTCTGAAACAAGGGCGAGAGGGAGGCGTTCCTTCAGGCTTTTGTCTCTGGATGTTGTGTCCGGGATAGCCGTGGATTGGAGCGGTGGCCTCAGGTACTGTGGACGAATATCCCTCTCTGGGGATTTGTCCCAGCTCCCAAGAGTTTGGGGTCATTTTGTGGGAAGGGTGGAGTCGTGTTGTCTGGCTCATGGGTCTCTCCAAGAAAGGGATTCCAGAGCAGAGCTCCAGGTACGGGCGGGGTGACTGGAAAATTCAAACCGTGGTGAGGATGGGGTGCATAGGGGCTTGGCAAGCCCCATATGTGGGCTCTTGGTCCAGGCCCTGACAGGCCTTTCTTTGACATGGGGCTCATGCTGAGGGTCACAGTGTGAATTTGTGCCCAAGCAGCACTCAAGTTTGGGCGTGGCATCAGGGGCCATGAAGGTTTCTCCCACCCTGAAGGTGTGACTCCATGCCAAGAGCAAGCTTGACAGCCATGGTTAAGGAGGAGTTCTGTTTTGTGCTTGCTATACCCAGCTGTGTGGAGAATTGATATAATGTCTAGGTTCAGATATCTGAAAACCAAGGTTAGGATGAGGTGACGGCATAAGACCATGGCGTGTCCGAAGTGCTGGGTGTGCGGCCAGCTGTCTCCTTGTCTGTCTGGACGTCTGGCTTCAGGCTGTGTCAGGCAGAGCATGAGTGCCCAGAGCAGCCTATCCAGTTCGGGTACCGTCGAGGCCCGAGCAGGTTGATCCTCATCTGGGTTTTCTGGAGAGCCCCACAGGGAAACGTTTTTCTTCCGTTGGGCAGACACTGGGCTGGGTTTTGGTTCCGGAGTTCCTAGTCCGGAGGGCTTGTTTGCCAGGAGTGTGAGGAAGGAAGTCTGAAAACACAAGCTAGCGTGAGGTTTGGGACCGAGGGCACGGCAGGCCCACTCTGCAGAGGCTGAATCGAGATCTCCTGCACTGAGGTCATGTCAACTATGAGACGTGCCTCAGGCTAGAGTTCTTGTCCAGCATGGCCTCTTCCTGAAGGGTGTGGGGGCTTCATGAGGCCAGAAAGTTTTGGCTACGATGGGATTTGTGAACTGCTCCAAAACTGAAGGTTACCTTCTGCACGACAGTCGAGTCCTATTGGATGGTTCCAAGAGGCCCCATATGGAAAGACTCGAGAGCAGGTGTCTAAGCATGGATGCCTGGGAACGCCACCTCATATTCCCACTCTTTAGTCAGGACAAGGCAGGCTCAATCTGCGGGCTCCTGGGTGAGCCACCCAGAGGGGAGAGTTGAAATGGACTCTCCTTAAGATGAGTCCTACTGTGGCTTGGTGGCCTGGGAGACCTTGGAATGTGGAGGTGGCTCAGGGACTCTGCAGGATTCTCCAACATGAGGTGTTTGACACGGCTCCAACAAGGCAACTTCCCATGTGGAGACGAGAGGAGTTCTGTTCCGTGCCTCAGGAAAGCCCCATACCCTGTTCTTCGAACCAAAGCCTCTGAGGAGTGACACCTGGAAACCAAAGCAAGAGTTGAGACTACGGCCTAAAGGCCTGTCCGGCTCAACCTTCTATCTCTGTTGACATCTGTGTGCATGCATTCATGGATGTAGCTGCTCAGCTTGTGTCCAAATGCCCCTGTGAGTCCAGTGAGGCTCCCAGTAGTGGGATGTCCTCGGAGGCCTTGAGGTTTCTCATATTCTGGAGGTGTGTGGCCAAAGGAATGGACACAGTTTCCCAGGAGAGAGCAGGCACGGTCCTGTGGTATGGCTCCAGAGGACCCAGCCTAGAGGCTGTGTTTGCCAGGGCTGTGGGGACAGATGTCTGAAAAAGCAAACTTGGCTCAGCTAGGGGCCAATGTAATGGCAGGCCTGATCTCTAGTCCGTGAGGGGAGATCCGCTGGAAATCAAAGTAGGGCAAGTGGGAGGCAGTCACTCAGGATTTTGTCTCTGGGTGTTGCGTTTACAGTGTCCGGTCAGGGTAGGGGTTGTCTCAGAGGCCGAGGAAGAGCCTTCCTCTCGGGGGATTGTCCAAGCTCCCAAGTGTTTGTGTTCATTCTGTGGGAATGAAGAGTACTGTTTTCTGCCACAGGGGACCCCCCAGGAGAGGGACTCTAGAGCACAGCAGTGGGTTCCCTCAACTGGAATACACACCATCTAGTTAGTCCTGGGTGCCTATGGGCATGGCAAGCCACATATGCGGGCTCTTGGTCCAGTCACTGAGAGGCGTTACTTGAATAAGGTACTCACGCTGAGGGTCACAATGTGTGTTTGTGCCCAAGGCGGCCCTCACGCTTGGGCGTGGCCTCATGGGCCATGCCGTTTTCTCCTACACTGAAGGTTTGACTCACTGCCAGCAGCAAGGTTTCTTGCCATGGGGAAGGAGGGGTTCTGACTTGTGCATCAGGTTCCCCCCTGTGCAGGGATTGGAGATAAGGTCTAGGTTCCGATGACTGAAAACCCAGGTTGGGAATGGATGGTGGCCTAAGGCAGTGGCGGGTCCAATGTGCTGGGTGTGCAGCCAGCTGTGTCGGTGTCTGTTGGAAGGTCTGGGCTCAGGCTATTTGCGACAGAGCATCACTGTTTAAGGTAGCCTATGCAATTGGGGTGTTGCCGAGGGCCAAGCAGTTTGATCCTCATTTGGGGTTTCTGGGCAGCGCCATAGACAATGTTTTTCTCCTGGGAGGCAGGCACAGTGCTTCATTGTGGCCCCAGAATTCCCAGTAGGGAGGGTTTGTGGGCCAGGAGTGTGAGGACGGAAGTCTGAAAACACAAGCTAGTGTGAGGATTGGAGCCAAGGGCAGAGCAGGCCCACTCTGCAGAGGCTGAATCAAAATCTCCTGCATCTGAAGTCAGGCTGAGGATCAGACGTTGGCTGAGGCTGGAGTATGTGTCCATGATGGCACCTTCATGAAGTGGGGGCCTCATGAGGCCAAGGAAGTTTTCCCACGCTGAGTTTGGAGGTTGCCCCAAACCACAAGGTTTCCTTCTGCGGGACATTCGAGTCCTGTTGCATGGCTCCAGGACATACCATATGGAAGGACTGGAGAGCAGGGTTCGAAGGATGGATCCCTGTACAGCATGCCTAGCATTCCCATTGGCTAGTAGCGACAAAATATGTTTGATCTGCTGCCTCTGGAACACGCGACCCAGGGGGCTGAGTTGAAATGGCCTCTCCTGAGGATGCGTCACAATGTGCGTTTGGGTCCATGGAGACCTTGGAATGTGCTGGTTGTTCAGTGGCCCTGCGGAACTCTCCTACCTGAAGTGTTTGATACATCCCAGTAAGAAAGCTGCCCATGTGGAGATGAGAGAGTTTTGGATTGGTGCCTCAGAAAAGCCCCAGGTGCTGGTCTACGAAAACAGTCCTCTGAGAACGGAAACATGGAAACCAAAGCTAAGGTTCAGATTAGGGCCTGGGGGCCTGTCCATTTCAACCTTTTGTCTCTGGGGACACTGTCTGAGAGTCTAAGTGGAGATATTTGCTCCGCTGGTGTCAGAGAGCCCCTCTTAGTCCAGGGTGGCCTATACTCTTGATGGCTTCAGGGACCTTGGAGCTTTTCCCTAACCTGTAGGGTTGTGGTCAATGGATTGGGCACACTTTCCTTGGAGAGGGCAGGCACAATCTTTCGCTGTTTGGTCCAGAGGCCCTAGCCTGGATGTTGTGTGGGTCCAGGCTTGGGCACAGAAGTCTGAATACACAAACTCAGCTTATGAGTGGCGCCTAGGGTATGGCAGGCCGGATGTACAGCCCGAGAGGGAGCTCCTGGGCCTCTGAAACAAGGGCGAGTGGGAGGCGTTCCTTCAGGCTTTTGTCTCTGGATGTTGTGTCCGGGATAGCCGTGGATTGGAGCGGTGGCCTCAGGTACTGTGGACGAGTATACCTCTCTGGGGATTTGTCCCAGCTCCCAAGAGTTTGGGGTCATTTTGTGGGAAGGGTGGAGTCGTGTTGTCTGGCTCATGGGTCTCTCCAAGAAAGGGATTCCAGAGCAGAGCTCCAGGTACGGGCGGGGTGACTGGAAAATTCAAACCGTGGTGAGGATGGGGTGCATAGGGGCTTGGCAAGCCCCATATGTGGGCTCTTGGTCCAGGCCCTGACAGGCCTTTCTTTGACATGGGGCTCATGCTGAGGGTCACAGTGTGAATTTGTGCCCAAGCAGCACTCAAGTTTGGGCGTGGCATCAGGGGCCATGAAGGTTTCTCCCACCCTGAAGGTGTGACTCCATGCCAAGAGCAAGCTTGACAGCCATGGGGAAGGAGGAGTTCTGTTTTGTGCTTGCTATACCCAGCTGTGTGGAGAATTGATATAATGTCTAGGTTCAGATATCTGAAAACCAAGGTTAGGATGAGGTGACGGCATAAGACCATGGCGTGTCCGAAGTGCTGGGTGTGCGGCCAGCTGTCTCCTTGTCTGTCTGGACGTCTGGCTTCAGGCTGTGTCAGGCAGAGCATGAGTGCCCAGAGCAGCCTATCCAGTTCGGGTACCGTCGAGGCCCGAGCAGGTTGATCCTCATCTGGGTTTTCTGGAGAGCCCCACAGGGAAACGTTTTTCTTCCGTTGGGCAGACTGGGCTGGGTTTTGGTTCTGGAGTTCCTAGTCCGGAGGGCTTGTTTGCCAGGAGTGTGAGGAAGGAATTCTGAAAACACAAGCTAGCGTGAGGTTTGGGACCGAGGGCACGGCAGGCCCACTCTGCAGAGGCTGAATCGAGATCTCCTGCGCTGAGGTCATGTCAACTATGAGATGTGCCTCAGGCTAGAGGTCTTGTCCAGCATGGCCTCTTCCTGAAGGGTGTGGGGGCTTCATCAGGACAGAAAGTTTTGCCTACGATGGGATTTGTGAACTGCTCCAAAACTGAAGGTTACCTTCTGCACGACAGTCGAGTCCTATTGGATGGTTCCAAGAGGCCCCATATGGAAAGACTCGAGAGCAGGTGTCTAAGCATGGATGCCTGGGAACGCCACCTCATATTCCCACTCTTTAGTCAGGACAAGGCAGGCTCAATCTGCGGGCTCCTGGGTGAGCTACCCAGAGAGGAGAGTTGAAATGGTCTCTCCTGAAGATGAGTCCTACTGTGGCTTGGTGGCCTGGGAGACCTTGGAATGTGGAGGTGGCTCAGGGACTCTGCAGGATTCTCCAACATAAGGTGTTTGACCAGGCTACAACAAGGAAACTTCCCATGTGGAGACGAGAGGAGTTCTGTTCCGTGCCTCAGGAAAGCCCCATACCCTGTTCTTCGAACCAAAGCCTCTGAGGAGTGACACCTGGAAACCAAAGCAAGAGTTGAGACTACGGCCTAAAGGCCTGTCCGGCTCAACCTTCTATCTCTGTTGACATCTGTGTGCATGCATTCATGGATGTAGCTGCTCAGCTTGTGTCCGAATGCCCCTGTGAGTCCAGTGAGTCTCCCAGTAGTGGGATATCCTCGGAGGCCTTGAGGTTTCTCATATTCTGGAGGTGTGTGGCCAAAGGAATGGACACAGTTTCCCAGAAGAGAGCAGGCACGGTCCTGTGGTATGGCTCCAGAGGACACAGCCTAGAGGCTGTGTTTGCCAGGACTGTGGGGACAGATGTCTGAAAAAGCAAACTTGGCTCAGCTAGGGGCCAATGTAATGCCAGGCCTGATCTCTAGTCCGTGAGGGGAGATCCTCTGGAAATCAAAGTAGGGCAAGTGGGAGGCAGTCACTCAGGATTTTGTCTCTGGGTGTTGCGTTTACAGTGTCCGGTCAGGGTAGGGGTTGTCTCAGAGGCCGAGGAAGAGCCTTCCTCTGGGGATTGTCCAAGCTCCAAATTGTTTGTGTTCATTCTGTGTGAATGAAGAGTACTGTTTTCTGCCACAGGGGACCCCCCAGGAGAGGGACTCTAGAGCACAGCAGTGGGTTCCCTCAACTGGAATACACACCATCTAGTTAGTCCTGGGTGCCTATGGGCATGGTAAGCCACATATGCGGGCTCTTGGTCCAGTCACTGAGAGGCGTTACTTGAATAAGGTACTCACGCTGAGGGTCACAATGTGTGTTTGTGCCCAAGGCGGCCCTCACGCTTGCGCGTGGCCTCATGGGCCATGCCGTTTTCTCCTACACTGAAGGTTTGACCCACTGCCAGCAGCAAGGTTTCTTGCCATGGGGAAGGAGGGGTTCTGACTTGTGCCTCAGGTTCCCCCCTGTGCAGGGATTGGAGATAAGGTCTAGGTTCCGATGACTGAAACCCCAGGTTTGGAATGGATGGTGGCCTAAGGCAGTGGCGGGTCCAATGTGCTGGGTGTGCAGCCAGCTGTGTCGGTGTCCGTTGGAAGGTCTGGGCTCAGCCTATTTGCGACAGAGCATCACTGTTTAAGGTAGCCTATGCAATTGGGGTGTTGCCGAGGGCCAAGCAGTTTGATCCTCATTTGGGGTTTCTGGGCAGCGCCATAGACAATGTTTTTCTCCTGGGAGGCAGGCACAGTGCTTCATTGTGGCCCCAGAATTCCCAGTAGGGAGGGTTTGTGGGCCAGGAGTGTGAGGACGGAAGTCTGAAAACACAAGCTAGTGTGAGGATTGGAGCCAAGGGCAGAGCAGGCCCACTCTGCAGAGGCTGAATCAAAATCTCCTGCATCTGAAGTCAGGCTGAGGATCAGACGTTGGCTGAGGCTGGAGTATGTGTCCATGATGGCACCTTCATGAAGTGGGGGCCTCATGAGGCCAAGGAAGTTTTCGCACGCTGAGTTTGGAGGTTGCCCCAAACCACAAGGTTTCCTTCTGCGGGACATTCGAGTCCTGTTGCATGGCTCCAGGACATACCATATGGAAGGACTGGAGAGCAGGGTTCGAAGGATGGATCCCTGTACAGCATGCCTCGCATTCCCATTGGCTATTAGCGACAAAATATGTTTGATCTGCTGCCTCTGGAACACACGACCCAGGGGGCTGAGTTGAAATGGCCTCTCCTGACGATGCGTCATAATGTGCGTTTGGGTCCATGGAGACCTTGGAATGTGCTGGTTGTTCAGTGGCCCTGCGGAACTCTCCTACCTGAAGTGTTTGATACATCCCAGTAAGAATGCTGCCCATGTGGAGATGAGAGAGGTTTGGTTTGGTGCCTCAGAAAAGCCCCAGGTGCTGGTCTACGAAAACAGTCCTCTGAGAACGGAAACATGGAAACCAAAGCTAAGGTTCAGATTAGGGCCTGGGGGCCTGTCCATTTCAACCTTCTGTCTCTGGGGACACTGTCTGAGAGTCTAAGTGGAGATAGTTGCTCCGCTGGTGTCAGAGAGCCCCTCTTAGTCCAGGGTGGCCTATACTATTGATGGCCTCAGGGACCTTGGAGCTTTTCCCTAACCTGTAGGGTTGTGGTCAATGGATTGGGCACACTTTCCTTGGAGAGGGCAGGCACAATCTTTCGCTGTTTGGTCCAGAGGCCCTAGCCTGGATGTTGTGTGGGTCCAGGCTGTGGGCACAGAAGTCTGAATACACAAACTCAGCTTATGAGTGGCGCCTAGGGTATGGCCGGCCGGATGTACAGCCCGAGAGGGAGCTCATGGGCCTCTGAAACAAGGGCGATTGGGAGGCGTTCCTTCAGGCTTTTGTCTCTGGATGTTGTGTCCGGGATAGCCGTGGATTGGAGCGGTGGCCTCTGGTACTGTGGACGAGTATCCCTCTCTGGGGATTTGTCCCAGCTCCCAAGAGTTTGGGGTCATTTTGTGGGAAGGGTGGAGTCGTGTTGTCTGGCTCATGGGTCTCTCCAAGAAAGGGATTCCAGAGCAGAGCTCCAGGTACGGGCGGGGCGACTGGAAAATTCAAACCGTGGTGAGGATTGGGTGCATAGGGGCTTGGCAAGCCCCATATGTGGGCTCTTGGTCCAGGCCCTGACAGGCCTTTCTTTGACATGGGGCTCATGCTGAGGGTCACAGTGTGAATTTGTGCCCAAGCAGCACTCAAGTTTGGGCGTGGCATCAGGGGCCATGAAGGTTTCTCCCACCCTGATGGTGTGACTCCATGCCAAGAGCAAGCTTGACAGCCATGGGGAAGGAGGAGTTCTGTTTTGTGCTTGCTATACCCAGCTGTGTGGAGAATTGATATAATGTCTAGGTTCAGATATCTGAAAACCAAGGATAGGATGAGGTGACGGCATAAGACCATGGCGTGTCCGAAGTGCTGGGTGTGCGGCCAGCTGTCTCCTTGTCTGTCTGGACGTCTGGCTTCAGGCTGTGTCAGGCAGAGCATGAGTGCCCAGAGCAGCCTATCCAGTTCGGGTACCGTCGAGGCCCGAGCAGGTTGATCCTCATCTGGGTTTTCTGGAGAGCCCCACAGGGAAACGTTTTTCTTCCGTTGGGCAGACACTGGGCTGGGTTTTGGTTCTGGAGTTCCTAGTCCGAAGGGCTTGTTTTCCAGGAGTGTGAGGAAGGAAGTCTGAAAACACAAGGTAGCGTGAGGTTTGGGATTGAGGGCACGGCAGGCCCACTCTGCAGAGGCTGATTCGAGATCTCCTGCACTGAGGTCATGTCAACTATGAGACGTGCCTCAGGCTAGAGTTCTTGTCCAGCATGGCCTCTTCCTGAAGGGTGTGGGGGCTTAGTGAGGCCAGAAAGTTTTGCCTACGATGGGATTTGTGAACTGCTCCAAAACTGAAGGTTACCTTCTGCACGACAGTCGAGTCCTATTGGATGGTTCCAAGAGGCCCCATATGGAAAGACTCGAGAGCAGGTGTCTAAGCATGGATGCCTGGGAACGCCACCTCATATTCCCACTCTTTAGTCAGGACAAGGCAGGCTCAATCTGCGGGCTCCTGGGTGAGCTACCCAGAGGGGAGAGTTGAAATGGACTCTCCTGAAGATGAGTCCTACTGTGGCTTGGTGGCCTGGGAGACCTTGGAATGTGGAGGTGGCTCAGGGACTCTGCAGGATTCTCCAACATGAGGTGTTTGACACGGCTCCAACAAGGAAACTTCCCATGTGGAGACGAGAGGAGTTCTGTTCCGTGCCTCAGGAAAGCCCCATACCCTGTTCTTCGAACCAAAGCCTCTGAGGAGTGACACCTGGAAACCAAAGCAAGAGTTGAGACTACGGCCTAAAGGCCTGTCCGGCTCAACCTTCTATCTCTGTTGACATCTGTGTGCATGCATTCATGGATGTAGCTGCTCAGCTTGTGTCCGAATGCCCCTGTGAGTCCAGTGAGGCTCCCAGTAGTGGGATGTCCTCGGAGGCCTTGAGGTTTCTCATATTCTGGAGGTGTGTGGCCAAAGGAATGGACACAGTTTCCCAGGAGAGAGCAGGCACGGTCCTGTGGTATGGCTCCAGAGGACCCAGCCTAGAGGCTGTGTTTGCCAGGGCTGTGGGGACAGATGTCTGAAAAAGCAAACATGGCTCAGCTAGGGGCCAATGTAATGGCAGGCCTGATCTCTAGTCCGTGAGGGGAGATCCTCTGGAAATCAAAGTAGGGCAATTGGGAGGCAGTCACTCAGGATTTTGTCTCTGGGTGTTGCTTTTACAGTGTCCTGTCAGGGTAGGGGTTGTCTCAGAGGCTGAGGAAGAGCCTTCCTCTCGGGGGATTGTCCAAGCTCCCAAGTGTTTGTGTTCATTCTGTGGGAATGAAGAGTACTGTTTTCTGCCACAGGGGACCCCCCAGGAGAGGGACTCTAGAGCACAGCAGTGGGTTCCCTCAACTGGAATACACACCATCTAGTTAGTCCTGGGTGCCTATGGGCATGGCAAGCCACATATGCGGGCTCTTGGTCCAGTCACTGAGAGGCGTTACTTGAATAAGGTACTCACGCTGAGGGTCACAATGTGTGTTTGTGCCCAAGGCGGCCCTCACGCTTGGGCGTGGCCTCATGGGCCATGCCGTTTTCTCCTACACTGAAGGTTTGGCTCACTGCCAGCAGCAAGGTTTCTTGCCATGGGGAAGGAGGGGTTCTGACTTGTGCATCAGGTTCCCCCCTGTGCAGGGATTGGAGATAAGGTCTAGGTTCCGATGACTGAAAACCCAGGTTGGGAATGGATGGTGGCCTAAGGCAGTGGCGGGTCCAATGTGCTGGGTGTGCAGCCAGCTGTGTCGGTGTCTGTTGGAAGGTCTGGGCTCAGGCTATTTGCGACAGAGCATCACTGTTTAAGGTAGCCTATGCAATTGGGGTGTTGCCGAGGGCCAAGCAGTTTGATCCTCTTTTGGGGTTTTGGGCAGCGCCATAGACAATGTTTTTCTCCTGGGAGGCAGGCACAGTGCTTCATTGTGGCCCCAGAATTCCCAGTAGGGAGGGTTTGTGGGCCAGGAGTGTGAGGACGGAAGTCTGAAAACACAAGCTAGTGTGAGGATTGGAGCCAAGGGCAGAGCAGGCCCACTCTGCAGAGGCTGAATCAAAATCTCCTGCATCTGAAGTCAGGCTGAGGATCAGACGTTGGCTGAGGCTGGAGTATGTGTCCATGATGGCACCTTCATGAAGTGGGGGCCTCATGAGGCCATGGAAGTTTTCGCACGCTGAGTTTGGAGGTTGCCCCAAACCACAAGGTTTCCTTCTGCGGGACATTCGAGTCCTGTTGCATGGCTCCAGGACATACCATATGGAAGGACTGGAGAGCAGGGTTCGAAGGATGGATCCCTGTACAGCATGCCTCGCATTCCCATTGGCTATTAGCGACAAGATATGTTTGATCTGCTGCCTCTGGAACACGCGACCCAGGGGGCTGAGTTGAAATGGCCTCTCCTGACGATGCGTCATAATGTGCGTTTGGGTCCATGGAGACCTTGGAATGTGCTGGTTGTTCAGTGGCCCTGCGGAACTCTCCTACCTGAAGTGTTTGATACATCCCAGTAAGAAAGCTGCCCATGTGGAGATGAGAGAGGTTTGGTTTGGTGCCTCAGAAAAGCCCCAGGTGCTGGTCTACGAAAACAGTCCTCTGAGAACGGAACCATGGAAACCAAAGCTAAGGTTCAGAGTAGGGCCTGGGGGCCTGTCCATTTCAACCTTCTGTCTCTGGGGACACTGTCTGAGAGTCTAAGTGGAGATAGTTGCTCCGCTGGTGTCAGAGAGCCCCTCTTAGTCCAGGGTGGCCTATACTATTGATGGCCTCAGGGACCTTGGAGCTTTTCCCTAACCTGTAGGGTTGTGGTCAATGGATTGGGCACACTTTCCTTGGAGAGGGCAGGCACAATCTTTCGCTGTTTGGTCCAGAGGCCCTAGCCTGGATGTTGTGTGGGTCCAGGCTTGGGCACAGAAGTCTGAATACACAAACTCAGCTTATGAGTGGCGCCTAGGGTATGGCAGGCCGGATGTACAGCCCGAGAGGGAGCTCCTGGGCCTCTGAAACAAGGGCGAGTGGGAGGCGTTCCTTCAGGCTTTTGTCTCTGGATGTTGTGTCCGGGAGAGCCATGGATTGGAGCGGTGGCCTCAGGTACTGTGGACGAGTATCCCTCTCTGGGGATTTGTCCCAGCTCCCAAGAGTTTGGGGTCATTTTGTGGGAAGGGTGGAGTCGTGTTGTCTGGCTCATGGGTCTCTCCAAGAAAGGGATTCCAGAGCAGAGCTCCAGGTACGGGCGGGGCGACTGGAAAATTCAAACCGTGGTGAGGATTGGGTGCATAGGGGCTTGGCAAGCCCCATATGTGGGCTCTTGGTCCAGGCCCTGACAGGCCTTTCTTTGACATGGGGCTCATGCTGAGGGTCACAGTGTGAATTTGTGCCCAAGCAGCACTCAAGTTTGGGCGTGGCATCAGGGGCCATGAAGGTTTCTCCCACCCTGAAGGTGTGACTCCATGCCAAGAGCAAGCTTGACAGCCATGGGGAAGGAGGAGTTCTGTTTTGTGCTTGCTATACCCAGCTGTGTGGAGAATTGATATAATGTCTAGGTTCAGATATCTGAAAACCAAGGTTAGGATGAGGTGACGGCACAAGACCATGGCGTGTCCGAAGTGCTGGGTGTGCGGCCAGCTGTCTCCATGTCTGTCTGGACGTCTGGCTTCAGGCTGTGTCAGGCAGAGCATGAGTGCCCAGAGCAGCCTATCCAGTTCGGGTACCGTCGAGGCCCGAGCAGGTTGATCCTCATCTGGGTTTTCTGGAGAGCCCCACAGGGAAACGTTTTTCTTCCGTTGGGCAGACACTGGGCTGGGTTTTGTTTCTGGAGTTCCTAGTCCGGAGGGCTTGTTTGCCAGGAGTGTGAGGAAGGAAGTCTGAAAACACAAGCTAGCGTGAGGTTTGGGACTGAGGGCACGGCAGGCCCACTCTGCAGAGGCTGAATCGAGTTCTCCTGCACTGAGGTCATGTCAACTATGAGACGTGCCTCAGGCTAGAGTTCTTGTCCAGCATGGCCTCTTCCTGAAGGGTGTGGGGGCTTCATGAGGCCAGAAAGTTTTGCCTACGATGGGATTTGTGAACTGCTCCAAAACTGAAGGTTACCTTCTGCACGACAGTCGAGTCCTATTGGATGGTTCCAAGAGGCCCCATATGGAAAGACTCGAGAGCAGGTGTCTAAGCATGGATGCCTGGGAACGCCACCTCATATTCCCACTCTTTAGTCAGGACAAGTCAGGCTCAATCTGCGGGCTCCTTTGTGAGCTACCCAGAGGGGAGAGTTGAAATGGTCTCTCCTGAAGATGAGTCCTACTGTGGCTTGGTGGCCTGGGAGACCTTGGAATGTGGAGGTGGCTCAGGGACTCTGCAGGATTCTCCAACATGAGGTGTTTGACACGGCTCCAACAAGGAAACTTCCCATGGGGAGACGAGAGGAGTTCTGTTCCGTGCCTCAGGAAAGCCCCATACCCTGTTCTTCGAACCAAAGCCTCTGAGGAGTGACACCTGGAAACCAAAGCAAGAGTTGAGACTACGGCCTAAAGGCCTGTCCGGCTCAACCTTCTATCTCTGTTGACATCTGTGTGCATGCATTCATGGATGTAGCTGCTCAGTTTGTGTCCGAATGCCCCTGTGAGTCCAGTGAGGCTCCCAGTAGTGGGATGTCCTCGGAGGCCTTGAGGTTTCTCATATTTTGGAGGTGTGTGGCCAAAGGAATGGACACAGTTTCCCAGGAGAGAGCAGGCACGGTCCTGTGGTATGGCTCCAGAGGACCCAGCCTAGAGGCTGTGTTTGCCAGGGCTGTGGGGACAGATGTCTGAAAAAGCAAACTTGGCTCAGCTAGGGGCCAATGTAATGGCAGACCTGATCTCTAGTCCGTGAGGGGAGATCCTCTGGAAATCAAAGTAGGGCAAGTGGGAGGCAGTCACTCAGGATTTTGTCTCTGGGTGTTGCGTTTACAGTGTCCGGTCAGGGTAGGGGTTGTCTCAGAGGCCGAGGAAGAGCCTTCCTCTCGGGGGATTGTCCAAGCTCCCAAGTGTTTGTGTTCATTCTGTGGGAATGAAGAGTACTGTTTTCTGCCACAGGGGACCCCACAGGAGAGGGACTCTAGAGCACAGCAGTGGGTTCCCTCAACTGGAATACACACCATCTAGTTAGTCCTGGGTGCCTATGGGCATGGCAAGCCACATATGCGGGCTCTTGGTCCAGTCACTGAGAGGCGTTACTTGAATAAGGTACTCACGCTGAGGGTCACAATGTGTGTTTGTGCCCAAGGCGGCCCTCACGCTTGGGCGTGGCCTCATGGGCCATGCCGTTTTCTCCTACACTGAAGGTTTGGCTCACTGCCAGCAGCAAGGTTTCTTGCCATGGGGAAGGAGGGGTTCTGACTTGTGCATCAGGTTCCCCCCTGTGCAGGGATTGGAGATAAAGTCTAGGTTCCGATGACTGAAAACCCAGGTTGGGAATGGATGGTGGCCTAAGGCAGTGGCGGGTCCAATGTGCTGGGTGTGCAGCCAGCTGTGTCGGTGTCTGTTGGAAGGACTGGGCTCAGCCTATTTGCGACAGAGCATCACTGTTTAAGGTAGCCTATGCAATTGGGGTGTTGCCGAGGGCCAAGCAGTTTGATCCTCTTTTGGGGTTTTGGGCAGCGCCATAGACAATGTTTTTCTCCTGGGAGGCAGGCACAGTGCTTCATTGTGGCCCCAGAATTCCCAGTAGGGAGGGTTTGTGGGCCAGGAGTGTGAGGACGGAAGTCTGAAAACACAAGCTAGTGTGAGGATTGGAGCCAAGGGCAGAGCAGGCCCACTCTGCAGAGGCTGAATCAAAATCTCCTGCATCTGAAGTCAGGCTGAGGATCAGACGTTGGCTGAGGCTGGAGTATGTGTCCATGATGGCACCTTCATGAAGTGGGGGCCTCATGAGGCCAAGGAAGTTTTCGCACGCTGAGTTTGGAGGTTGCCCCAAACCACAAGGTTTCCTTCTGCGGGACATTCGAGTCCTGTTGCATGGCTCCAGGACATACCATATGGAAGGACTGGAGAGCAGGGTTCGAAGGATGGATCCCTGTACAGCATGCCTCGCATTCCCATTGGCTATTAGCGACAAGATATGTTTGATCTGCTGCCTCTGGAACACGCGACCCAGGGGGCTGAGTTGAAATGGCCTCTCCTGACGATGCGTCATAATGTGCGTTTGGGTCCATGGAGACCTTGGAATGTGCTGGTTGTTCAGTGGCCCTGCGGAACTCTCCTACCTGAAGTGTTTGATACATCCCAGTAAGAAAGCTGCCCATGTGGAGATGAGAGAGGTTTGGTTTGGTGCCTCAGAAAAGCCCGAGGTGCTGGTCTACGAAAACAGTCCTCTGAGAACGGAACCATGGAAACCAAAGCTAAGGTTCAGAGTAGGGCCTGGGGGCCTGTCCATTTCAACCTTCTGTCTCTGGGGACACTGTCTGAGAGTCTAAGTGGAGATAGTTGCTCCGCTGGTGTCAGAGAGCCCCTCTTAGTCCAGGGTGGCCTATACTATTGATGGCCTCAGGGACCTTGGAGCTTTTCCCTAACCTGTAGGGTTGTGGTCAATGGATTGGGCACACTTTCCTTGGAGAGGGCAGGCACAATCTTTCGCTGTTTGGTCCAGAGGCCCTAGCCTGGATGTTGTGTGGGTCCAGGCTTGGGCACAGAAGTCTGAATACACAAACTCAGCTTATGAGTGGCGCCTAGGGTATGGCAGGCCGGATGTACAGCCCGAGAGGGAGCTCCTGGGCCTCTGAAACAAGGGCGAGTGGGAGGCGTTCCTTCAGGCTTTTGTCTCTGGATGTTGTGTCCGGGAGAGCCATGGATTGGAGCGGTGGCCTCAGGTACTGTGGACGAGTATCCCTCTCTGGGGATTTGTCCCAGCTCCCAAGAGTTTGGGGTCATTTTGTGGGAAGGGTGGAGTCGTGTTGTCTGGCTCATGGGTCTCTCCAAGAAAGGGATTCCAGAGCAGAGCTCCAGGTACGGGCGGGGCGACTGGAAAATTCAAACCGTGGTGAGGATTGGGTGCATAGGGGCTTGGCAAGCCCCATATGTGGGCTCTTGGTCCAGGCCCTGACAGGCCTTTCTTTGACATGGGGCTCATGCTGAGGGTCACAGTGTGAATTTGTGCCCAAGCAGCACTCAAGTTTGGGCGTGGCATCAGGGGCCATGAAGGTTTCTCCCACCCTGAAGGTGTGACTCCATGCCAAGAGCAAGCTTGACAGCCATGGGGAAGGAGGAGTTCTGTTTTGTGCTTGCTATACCCAGCTGTGTGGAGAATTGATATAATGTCTAGGTTCAGATATCTGAAAACCAAGGTTAGGATGAGGTGACGGCACAAGACCATGGCGTGTCCGAAGTGCTGGGTGTGCGGCCAGCTGTCTCCATGTCTGTCTGGACGTCTGGCTTCAGGCTGTGTCAGGCAGAGCATGAGTGCCCAGAGCAGCCTATCCAGTTCGGGTACCGTCGAGGCCCGAGCAGGTTGATCCTCATCTGGGTTTTCTGGAGAGGCCCACAGGGAAACGTTTTTCTTCCGTTGGGCAGACACTGGGCTGGGTTTTGTTTCTGGAGTTCCTAGTCCGGAGGGCTTGTTTGCCAGGAGTGTGAGGAAGGAAGTCTGAAAACACAAGCTAGCGTGAGGTTTGGGACTGAGGGCACGGCAGGCCCACTATGCAGAGGCTGAATCGAGTTCTCCTGCACTGAGGTCATGTCAACTATGAGACGTGCCTCAGGCTAGAGTTCTTGTCCAGCATGGCCTCTTCCTGAAGGGTGTGGGGGCTTCATGAGGCCAGAAAGTTTTGCCTACGATGGGATTTGTGAACTGCTCCAAAACTGAAGGTTACCTTCTGCACGACAGTCGAGTCCTATTGGATGGTTCCAAGAGGCCCCATATGGAAAGACTCGAGAGCAGGTGTCTAAGCATGGATGCCTGGGAACGCCACCTCATATTCCCACTCTTTAGTCAGGACAAGTCAGGCTCAATCTGCGGGCTCCTGGGTGAGCTACCCAGAGGGGAGAGTTGAAATGGTCTCTCCTGAAGATGAGTCCTACTGTGGCTTGGTGGCCTGGGAGACCTTGGAATGTGGAGGTGGCTCAGGGACTCTGCAGGATTCTCCAACATGAGGTGTTTGACACGGCTCCAACAAGGAAACTTCCCATGTGGAGACGAGAGGAGTTCTGTTCCGTGCCTCAGGAAAGCCCCATACCCTGTTCTTCGAACCAAAGCCTCTGAGGAGTGACACCTGGAAACCAAAGCAAGAGTTGAGACTACGGCCTAAAGGCCTGTCCGGCTCAACCTTCTATCTCTGTTGACATCTGTGTGCATGCATTCATGGATGTAGCTGCTCAGCTTGTGTCCGAATGCCCCTGTGAGTCCAGTGAGGCTCCCAGTAGTGGGATGTCCTCGGAGGCCTTGAGGTTTCTCATATTCTGGAGGTGTGTGGCCAAAGGAATGGACACAGTTTCCCAGGAGAGAGCAGGCACGGTCCTGTGGTATGGCTCCAGAGGACCCAGCCTAGAGGCTGTGTTTGCCAGGGCTGTGGGGACAGATGTCTGAAAAAGCAAACTTGGCTCAGCTAGGGGCCAATGTAATGGCAGGCCTGATCTCTAGTCCGTGAGGGGAGATCCTCTGGAAATCAAAGTAGGGCAAGTGGGAGGCAGTCACTCAGGATTTTGTCTCTGGGTGTTGCGTTTACAGTGTCCGGTCAGGGTAGGGGTTGTCTCAGAGGCCGAGGAAGAGCCTTCCTCTCGGGGGATTGTCCAAGCTCCCAAGTGTTTGTGTTCATTCTGTGGGAATGAAGAGTACTGTTTTCTGCCACAGGGGACCCCCCAGGAGAGGGACTCTAGAGCACAGCAGTGGGTTCCCTCAACTGGAATACACACCATCTAGTTAGTCCTGGGTGCCTATGGGCATGGCAAGCCACATATGCGGGCTCTTGGTCCAGTCACTGAGAGGCGTTACTTGAATAAGGTACTCACGCTGAGGGTCACAATGTGTGTTTGTGCCCAAGGCGGCCCTCACGCTTGGGCGTGGCCTCATGGGCCATGCCGTTTTCTCCTACACTGAAGGTTTGGCTCACTGCCAGCAGCAAGGTTTCTTGCCATGGGGAAGGAGGGGTTCTGACTTGTGCATCAGGTTCCCCCCTGTGCAGGGATTGGAGATAAAGTCTAGGTTCCGATGACTGAAAACCCAGGTTGGGAATGGATGGTGGCCTAAGGCAGTGGCGGGTCCAATGTGCTGGGTGTGCAGCCAGCTGTGTCGGTGTCTGTTGGAAGGACTGGGCTCAGCCTATTTGCGACAGAGCATCACTGTTTAAGGTAGCCTATGCAATTGGGGTGTTGCCGAGGGCCAAGCAGTTTGATCCTCTTTTGGGGTTTTGGGCAGCGCCATAGACAATGTTTTTCTCCTGGGAGGCAGGCACAGTGCTTCATTGTGGCCCCAGAATTCCCAGTAGGGAGGGTTTGTGGGCCAGGAGTGTGAGGACGGAAGTCTGAAAACACAAGCTAGTGTGAGGATTGGAGCCAAGGGCAGAGCAGGCCCACTCTGCAGAGGCTGAATCAAAATCTCCTGCATCTGAAGTCAGGCTGAGGATCAGACGTTGGCTGAGGCTGGAGTATGTGTCCATGATGGCACCTTCATGAAGTGGGGGCCTCATGAGGCCAAGGAAGTTTTCGCACGCTGAGTTTGGAGGTTGCCCCAAACCACAAGGTTTCCTTCTGCGGGACATTCGAGTCCTGTTGCATGGCTCCAGGACATACCATATGGAAGGACTGGAGAGCAGGGTTCGAAGGATGGATCCCTGTACAGCATGCCTCGCATTCCCATTGGCTATTAGCGACAAGATATGTTTGATCTGCTGCCTCTGGAACACGCGACCCAGGGGGCTGAGTTGAAATGGCCTCTCCTGACGATGCGTCATAATGTGCGTTTGGGTCCATGGAGACCTTGGAATGTGCTGGTTGTTCAGTGGCCCTGCGGAACTCTCCTACCTGAAGTGTTTGATACATCCCAGTAAGAAAGCTGCCCATGTGGAGATGAGAGAGGTTTGGTTTGGTGCCTCAGAAAAGCCCGAGGTGCTGGTCTACGAAAACAGTCCTCTGAGAACGGAAACATGGAAACCAAAGCTAAGGTTCAGATTAGGGCCTGGGGGCCTGTCCATTTCAACCTTCTGTCTCTGGGGACACTGTCTGAGAGTCTAAGTGGAGATAGTTGCTCCGCTGGTGTCAGAGAGCCCCTCTTAGTCCAGGGTGGCCTATACTATTGATGGCCTCAGGGACCTTGGAGCTTTTCCCTAACCTGTAGGGTTGTGGTCAATGGATTGGGCACACTTTCCTTGGAGAGGGCAGGCACAATCTTTCGCTGTTTGGTCCAGAGGCCCTAGCCTGGATGTTGTGTGGGTCCAGGCTGTGGGCACAGATGTCTGAATACACAAACTCAGCTTATGAGTGGCGACTAGGGTATGGCTGGCCGGATGTACAGCCCGAGAGGGAGCTCCTGGGCCTCTGAAACAAGGGCGAGAGGGAGGCGTTCCTTCAGGCTTTTGTCTCTGGATGTTGTGTCCGGGATAGCCGTGGATTGGAGCGGTGGCCTCAGGTACTGTGGACGAATATCCCTCTCTGGGGATTTGTCCCAGCTCCCAAGAGTTTGGGGTCATTTTGTGGGAAGGGTGGAGTCGTGTTGTCTGGCTCATGGGTCTCTCCAAGAAAGGGATTCCAGAGCAGAGCTCCAGGTACGGGCGGGGCGACTGGAAAATTCAAACCGTGGTGAGGATGGGGTGCATAGGGGCTTGGCAAGCCCCATATGTGGGCTCTTGGTCCAGGCCCTGACAGGCCTTTCTTTGACATGGGGCTCATGCTGAGGGTCACAGTGTGAATTTGTGCCCAAGCAGCACTCAAGTTTGGGCGTGGCATCAGGGGCCATGAAGGTTTCTCCCACCCTGAAGGTGTGACTCCATGCCAAGAGCAAGCTTGACAGCCATGGTTAAGGAGGAGTTCTGTTTTGTGCTTGCTATACCCAGCTGTGTGGAGAATTGATATAATGTCTAGGTTCAGATATCTGAAAACCAAGGTTAGGATGAGGTGACGGCATAAGACCATGGCGTGTCCGAAGTGCTGGGTGTGCGGCCAGCTGTCTCCTTGTCTGTCTGGACGTCTGGCTTCAGGCTGTGTCAGGCAGAGCATGAGTGCCCAGAGCAGCCTATCCAGTTCGGGTACCGTCGAGGCCCGAGCAGGTTGATCCTCATCTGGGTTTTCTGGAGAGCCCCACAGGGAAACGTTTTTCTTCCGTTGGGCAGACTGGGCTGGGTTTTGGTTCTGGAGTTCCTAGTCCGGAGGGCTTGTTTGCCAGGAGTGTGAGGAAGGAATTCTGAAAACACAAGCTAGCGTGAGGTTTGGGACCGAGGGCACGGCAGGCCCACTCTGCAGAGGCTGAATCGAGATCTCCTGCGCTGAGGTCATGTCAACTATGAGATATGCCTCAGGCTAGAGGTCTTGTCCAGCATGGCCTCTTCCTGAAGGGTGTGGGGGCTTCATCAGGACAGAAAGTTTTGCCTACGATGGGATTTGTGAACTGCTCCAAAACTGAAGGTTACCTTCTGCACGACAGTCGAGTCCTATTGGATGGTTCCAAGAGGCCCCATATGGAAAGACTCGAGAGCAGGTGTCTAAGCATGGATGCCTGGGAACGCCACCTCATATTCCCACTCTTTAGTCAGGACAAGGCAGGCTCAATCTGCGGGCTCCTGGGTGAGCTACCCAGAGAGGAGAGTTGAAATGGTCTCTCCTGAAGATGAGTCCTACTGTGGCTTGGTGGCCTGGGAGACCTTGGAATGTGGAGGTGGCTCAGGGACTCTGCAGGATTCTCCAACATAAGGTGTTTGACCAGGCTACAACAAGGAAACTTCCCATGTGGAGACGAGAGGAGTTCTGTTCCGTGCCTCAGGAAAGCCCCATACCCTGTTCTTCGAACCAAAGCCTCTGAGGAGTGACACCTGGAAACCAAAGCAAGAGTTGAGACTACGGCCTAAAGGCCTGTCCGGCTCAACCTTCTATCTCTGTTGACATCTGTGTGCATGCATTCATGGATGTAGCTGCTCAGCTTGTGTCCGAATGCCCCTGTGAGTCCAGTGAGGCTCCCAGTAGTGGGATATCCTCGGAGGCCTTGAGGTTTCTCATATTCTGGAGGTGTGTGGCCAAAGGAATGGACACAGTTTCCCAGAAGAGAGCAGGCACGGTCCTGTGGTATGGCTCCAGAGGACCCAGCCTAGAGGCTGTGTTTGCCAGGACTGTGGGGACAGATGTCTGAAAAAGCAAACTTGGCTCAGCTAGGGGCCAATGTAATGCCAGGCCTGATCTCTAGTCCGTGAGGGGAGATCCTCTGGAAATCAAAGTAGGGCAAGTGGGAGGCAGTCACTCAGGATTTTGTCTCTGGGTGTTGCGTTTACAGTGTCCGGTCAGGGTAGGGGTTGTCTCAGAGGCCGAGGAAGAGCCTTCCTCTGGGGATTGTCCAAGCTCCAAATTGTTTGTGTTCATTCTGTGGGAATGAAGAGTACTGTTTTCTGCCACAGGGGACCCCCCAGGAGAGGGACTCTAGAGCACAGCAGTGGGTTCCCTCAACTGGAATACACACCATCTAGTTAGTCCTGGGTGCCTATGGGCATGGTAAGCCACATATGCGGGCTCTTGGTCCAGTCACTGAGAGGCGTTACTTGAATAAGGTACTCACGCTGAGGGTCACAATGTGTGTTTGTGCCCAAGGCGGCCCTCACGCTTGCGCGTGGCCTCATGGGCCATGCCGTTTTCTCCTACACTGAAGGTTTGACCCACTGCCAGCAGCAAGGTTTCTTGCCATGGGGAAGGAGGGGTTCTGACTTGTGCCTCAGGTTCCCCCCTGTGCAGGGATTGGAGATAAGGTCTAGGTTCCGATGACTGAAACCCCAGGTTTGGAATGGATGGTGGCCTAAGGCAGTGGCGGGTCCAATGTGCTGGGTGTGCAGCCAGCTGTGTCGGTGTCTGTTGGAAGGTCTGGGCTCAGCCTATTTGCGACAGAGCATCACTGTTTAAGGTAGCCTATGCAATTGGGGTGTTGCCGAGGGCCAAGCAGTTTGATCCTCATTTGGGGTTTCTGGGCAGCGCCATAGACAATGTTTTTCTCCTGGGAGGCAGGCACAGTGCTTCATTGTGGCCCCAGAATTCCCAGTAGGGAGGGTTTGTGGGCCAGGAGTGTGAGGACGGAAGTCTGAAAACACAAGCTAGTGTGAGGATTGGAGCCAAGGGCAGAGCAGGCCCACTCTGCAGAGGCTGAATCAAAATCTCCTGCATCTGAAGTCAGGCTGAGGATCAGACGTTGGCTGAGGCTGGAGTATGTGTCCATGATGGCACCTTCATGAAGTGGGGGCCTCATGAGGCCAAGGAAGTTTTCCCACGCTGAGTTTGGAGGTTGCCCCAAACCACAAGGTTTCCTTCTGCGGGACATTCGAGTCCTGTTGCATGGCTCCAGGACATACCATATGGAAGGACTGGAGAGCAGGGTTCGAAGGATGGATCCCTGTACAGCATGCCTCGCATTCCCATTGGCTATTAGCGACAAAATATGTTTGATCTGCTGCCTCTGGAACACACGACCCAGGGGGCTGAGTTGAAATGGCCTCTCCTGACGATGCGTCATAATGTGCGTTTGGGTCCATGGAGACCTTGGAATGTGCTGGTTGTTCAGTGGCCCTGCGGAACTCTCCTACCTGAAGTGTTTGATACATCCCAGTAAGAATGCTGCCCATGTGGAGATGAGAGAGGTTTGGTTTGGTGCCTCAGAAAAGCCCCAGGTGCTGGTCTACGAAAACAGTCCTCTGAGAACGGAAACATGGAAACCAAAGCTAAGGTTCAGATTAGGGCCTGGGGGCCTGTCCATTTCAACCTTCTGTCTCTGGGGACACTGTCTGAGAGTCTAAGTGGAGATAGTTGCTCCGCTGGTGTCAGAGAGCCCCTCTTAGTCCAGGGTGGCCTATACTATTGATGGCCTCAGGGACCTTGGAGCTTTTCCCTAACCTGTAGGGTTGTGGTCAATGGATTGGGCACACTTTCCTTGGAGAGGGCAGGCACAATCTTTCGCTGTTTGGTCCAGAGGCCCTAGCCTGGATGTTGTGTGGGTCCAGGCTGTGGGCACAGAAGTCTGAATACACAAACTCAGCTTATGAGTGGCGCCTAGGGTATGGCCGGCCGGATGTACAGCCCGAGAGGGAGCTCATGGGCCTCTGAAACAAGGGCGAGTGGGAGGCGTTCCTTCAGGCTTTTGTCTCTGGATGTTGTGTCCGGGATAGCCGTGGATTGGAGCGGTGGCCTCTGGTACAGTGGACGAGTATCCCTCTCTGGGGATTTGTCCCAGCTCCCAAGAGTTTGGGGTCATTTTGTGGGAAGGGTGGAGTCGTGTTGTCTGGCTCATGGGTCTCTCCAAGAAAGGGATTCCAGAGCAGAGCTCCAGGTACGGGCGGGGCGACTGGAAAATTCAAACCGTGGTGAGGATTGGGTGCATAGGGGCTTGGCAAGCCCCATATGTGGGCTCTTGGTCCAGGCCCTGACAGGCCTTTCTTTGACATGGGGCTCATGCTGAGGGTCACAGTGTGAATTTGTGCCCAAGCAGCACTCAAGTTTGGGCGTGGCATCAGGGGCCATGAAGGTTTCTCCCACCCTGATGGTGTGACTCCATGCCAAGAGCAAGCTTGACAGCCATGGGGAAGGAGGAGTTCTGTTTTGTGCTTGCTATACCCAGCTGTGTGGAGAATTGATATAATGTCTAGGTTCAGATATCTGAAAACCAAGGATAGGATGAGGTGACGGCATAAGACCATGGCGTGTCCGAAGTGCTGGGTGTGCGGCCAGCTGTCTCCTTCTCTGTCTGGACGTCTGGCTTCAGGCTGTGTCAGGCAGAGCATGAGTGCCCAGAGCAGCCTATCCAGTTCGGGTACCGTCGAGGCCCGAGCAGGTTGATCCTCATCTGGGTTTTCTGGAGAGCCCCACAGGGAAACGTTTTTCTTCCGTTGGGCAGACACTGGGCTGGGTTTTGGTTCTGGAGTTCCTAGTCCGAAGGGCTTGTTTGCCAGGAGTGTGAGGAAGGAAGTCTGAAAACACAAGGTAGCGTGAGGTTTGGGATTGAGGGCACGGCAGGCCCACTCTGCAGAGGCTGATTCGAGATCTCCTGCACTGAGGTCATGTCAACTATGAGACGTGCCTCAGGCTAGAGTTCTTGTCCAGCATGGCCTCTTCCTGAAGGGTGTGGGGGCTTAGTGAGGCCAGAAAGTTTTGCCTACGATGGGATTTGTGAACTGCTCCAAAACTGAAGGTTACCTTCTGCACGACAGTCGAGTCCTATTGGATGGTTCCAAGAGGCCCCATATGGAAAGACTCGAGAGCAGGTGTCTAAGCATGGATGCCTGGGAACGCCACCTCATATTCCCACTCTTTAGTCAGGACAAGGCAGGCTCAATCTGCGGGCTCCTGGGTGAGCTACCCAGAGGGGAGAGTTGAAATGGACTCTCCTGAAGATGAGTCCTACTGTGGCTTGGTGGCCTGGGAGACCTTGGAATGTGGAGGTGGCTCAGGGACTCTGCAGGATTCTCCAACATGAGGTGTTTGACACGGCTCCAACAAGGAAACTTCCCATGTGGAGACGAGAGGAGTTCTGTTCCGTGCCTCAGGAAAGCCCCATACCCTGTTCTTCGAACCAAAGCCTCTGAGGAGTGACACCTGGAAACCAAAGCAAGAGTTGAGACTACGGCCTAAAGGCCTGTCCGGCTCAACCTTCTATCTCTGTTGACATCTGTGTGCATGCATTCATGGATGTAGCTGCTCAGCTTGTGTCCGAATGCACCTGTGAGTCCAGTGAGGCTCCCAGTAGTGGGATGTCCTCGGAGGCCTTGAGGTTTCTCATATTCTGGAGGTGTGTGGCCAAAGGAATGGACACAGTTTCCCAGGAGAGAGCAGGCACGGTCCTGTGGTATGGCTCCAGAGGACCCAGCCTAGAGGCTGTGTTTGCCAGGGCTGTGGGGACAGATGTCTGAAAAAGCAAACTTGGCTCAGCTAGGGGCCAATGTAATGGCAGGCCTGATCTCTAGTACGTGAGGGGAGATCCTCTGGAAATCAAAGTAGGGCAAGTGGGAGGCAGTCACTCAGGATTTTGTCTCTGGGTGTTGCGTTTACAGTGTCCGGTCAGGGTAGGGGTTGTCTCAGAGGCTGAGGAAGAGCCTTCCTCTCGGGGGATTGTCCAAGCTCCCAAGTGTTTGTGTTCATTCTGTGGGAATGAAGAGTACTGTTTTCTGCCACAGAGGACCCCCCAGGAGAGGGACTCTAGAGCACAGCAGTGGGTTCCCTCAACTGGAATACACACCATCTAGTTAGTCCTGGGTGCCTATGGGCATGGCAAGCCACATATGCGGGCTCTTGGTCCAGTCACTGAGAGGCGTTACTTGAATAAGGTACTCACGCTGAGGGTCACAATGTGTGTTTGTGCCCAAGGCGGCCCTCACGCTTGGGCGTGGCCTCATGGGCCATGCCGTTTTCTCCTACACTGAAGGTTTGGCTCACTGCCAGCAGCAAGGTTTCTTGCCATGGGGAAGGAGGGGTTCTGACTTGTGCATCAGGTTCCCCCCTGTGCAGGGATTGGAGATAAAGTCTAGGTTCCGATGACTGAAAACCCAGGTTGGGAATGGATGGTGGCCTAAGGCAGTGGCGGGTCCAATGTGCTGGGTGTGCAGCCAGCTGTGTCGGTGTCTGTTGGAAGGACTGGGCTCAGCCTATTTGCGACAGAGCATCACTGTTTAAGGTAGCCTATGCAATTGGGGTGTTGCCGAGGGCCAAGCAGTTTGATCCTCTTTTGGGGTTTTGGGCAGCGCCATAGACAATGTTTTTCTCCTGGGAGGCAGGCACAGTGCTTCATTGTGGCCCCAGAATTCCCAGTAGGGAGGGTTTGTGGGCCAGGAGTGTGAGGACGGAAGTCTGAAAACACAAGCTAGTGTGAGGATTGGAGCCAAGGGCAGAGCAGGCCCACTCTGCAGAGGCTGAATCAAAATCTCCTGCATCTGAAGTCAGGCTGAGGATCAGACGTTGGCTGAGGCTGGAGTATGTGTCCATGATGGCACCTTCATGAAGTGGGGGCCTCATGAGGCCAAGGAAGTTTTCGCACGCTGAGTTTGGAGGTTGCCCCAAACCACAAGGTTTCCTTCTGCGGGACATTCGAGTCCTGTTGCATGGCTCCAGGACATACCATATGGAAGGACTGGAGAGCAGGGTTCGAAGGATGGATCCCTGTACAGCATGCCTCGCATTCCCATTGGCTATTAGCGACAAGATATGTTTGATCTGCTGCCTCTGGAACACGCGACCCAGGGGGCTGAGTTGAAATGGCCTCTCCTGACGATGCGTCATAATGTGCGTTTGGGTCCATGGAGACCTTGGAATGTGCTGGTTGTTCAGTGGCCCTGCGGAACTCTCCTACCTGAAGTGTTTGATACATCCCAGTAAGAAAGCTGCCCATGTGGAGATGAGAGAGGTTTGGTTTGGTGCCTCAGAAAAGCCCCAGGTGCTGGTCTACGAAAACAGTCCTCTGAGAACGGAACCATGGAAACCAAAGCTAAGGTTCAGAGTAGGGCCTGGGGGCCTGTCCATTTCAACCTTCTGTCTCTGGGGACACTGTCTGAGAGTCTATGTGGAGATAGTTGCTCCGCTGGTGTCAGAGAGCCCCTCTTAGTCCAGGGTGGCCTATACTATTGATGGCCTCAGGGACCTTGGAGCTTTTCCCTAACCTGTAGGGTTGTGGTCAATGGATTGGGCACACTTTCCTTGGAGAGGGCAGGCACAATCTTTCGCTGTTTGGTCCAGAGGCCCTAGCCTGGATGTTGTGTGGGTCCAGGCTTGGGCACAGAAGTCTGAATACACAAACTCAGCTTATGAGTGGCGCCTAGGGTATGGCAGGTCGGATGTACAGCCCGAGAGGGAGCTCCTGGGCCTCTGAAACAAGGGCGAGTGGGAGGCGTTCCTTCAGGCTTTTGTCTCTGGATGTTGTGTCCGGGAGAGCCATGGATTGGAGCGGTGGCCTCAGGTACTGTGGACGAGTATCCCTCTCTGGGGATTTGTCCCAGCTCCCAAGAGTTTGGGGTCATTTTGTGGGAAGGGTGGAGTCGTGTTGTCTGGCTCATGGGTCTCTCCAAGAAAGGGATTCCAGAGCAGAGCTCCAGGTACGGGCGGGGCGACTGGAAAATTCAAACCGTGGTGAGGATTGGGTGCATAGGGGCTTGGCAAGCCCCATATGTGGGCTCTTGGTCCAGGCCCTGACAGGCCTTTCTTTGATATGGGGCTCATGCTGAGGGTCACAGTGTGAATTTGTGCCCAAGCAGCACTCAAGTTTGGGCGTGGCATCAGGGGCCATGAAGGTTTCTCCCACCCTGAAGGTGTGACTCCATGCCAAGAGCAAGCTTGACAGCCATGGGGAAGGAGGAGTTCTGTTTTGTGCTTGCTATACCCAGCTGTGTGGAGAATTGATATAATGTCTAGGTTCAGATATCTGAAAACCAAGGTTAGGATGAGGTGACGGCACAAGACCATGGCGTGTCCGAAGTGCTGGGTGTGCGGCCAGCTGTCTCCATGTCTGTCTGGACGTCTGGCTTCAGGCTGTGTCAGGCAGAGCATGAGTGCCCAGAGCAGCCTATCCAGTTCGGGTACCGTCGAGGCCCGAGCAGGTTGATCCTCATCTGGGTTTTCTGGAGAGCCCCACAGGGAAACGTTTTTCTTCCGTTGGGCAGACACTGGGCTGGGTTTTGTTTCTGGAGTTCCTAGTCCGGAGGGCTTGTTTGCCAGGAGTGTGAGGAAGGTAGTCTGAAAACACAAGCTAGCGTGAGGTTTGGGACTGAGGGCACGGCAGGCCCACTCTGCAGAGGCTGAATCGAGTTCTCCTGCACTGAGGTCATGTCAACTATGAGACGTGCCTCAGGCTAGAGTTCTTGTCCAGCATGGCCTCTTCCTGAAGGGTGTGGGGGCTTCATGAGGCCAGAAAGTTTTGCCTACGATGGGATTTGTGAACTGCTCCAAAACTGAAGGTTACCTTCTGCACGACAGTCGAGTCCTATTGGATGGTTCCAAGAGGCCCCATATGGAAAGACTCGAGAGCAGGTGTCTAAGCATGGATGCCTGGGAACGCCACCTCATATTCCCACTCTTTAGTCAGGACAAGTCAGGCTCAATCTGCGGGCTCCTTTGTGAGCTACCCAGAGGGGAGAGTTGAAATGGTCTCTCCTGAAGATGAGTCCTACTGTGGCTTGGTGGCCTGGGAGACCTTGGAATGTGGAGGTGGCTCAGGGACTCTGCAGGATTCTCCAACATGAGGTGTTTGACACGGCTCCAACAAGGAAACTTCCCATGGGGAGACGAGAGGAGTTCTGTTCCGTGCCTCAGGAAAGCCCCATACCCTGTTCTTCGAACCAAAGCCTCTGAGGAGTGACACCTGGAAACCAAAGCAAGAGTTGAGACTACGGCCTAAAGGCCTGTCCGGCTCAACCTTCTATCTCTGTTGACATCTGTGTGCATGCATTCATGGATGTAGCTGCTCAGTTTGTGTCCGAATGCCCCTGTGAGTCCAGTGAGGCTCCCAGTAGTGGGATGTCCTCGGAGGCCTTGAGGTTTCTCATATTTTGGAGGTGTGTGGCCAAAGGAATGGACACAGTTTCCCAGGAGAGAGCAGGCACGGTCCTGTGGTATGGCTCCAGAGGACCCAGCCTAGAGGCTGTGTTTGCCAGGGCTGTGGGGACAGATGTCTGAAAAAGCAAACTTGGCTCAGCTAGGGGCCAATGTAATGGCAGACCTGATCTCTAGTCCGTGAGGGGAGATCCTCTGGAAATCAAAGTAGGGCAAGTGGGAGGCAGTCACTCAGGATTTTGTCTCTGGGTGTTGCGTTTACAGTGTCCGGTCAGGGTAGGGGTTGTCTCAGAGGCCGAGGAAGAGCCTTCCTCTCGGGGGATTGTCCAAGCTCCCAAGTGTTTGTGTTCATTCTGTGGGAATGAAGAGTACTGTTTTCTGCCACAGGGGACCCCACAGGAGAGGGACTCTAGAGCACAGCAGTGGGTTCCCTCAACTGGAATACACACCATCTAGTTAGTCCTGGGTGCCTATGGGCATGGCAAGCCACATATGCGGGCTCTTGGTCCAGTCACTGAGAGGTGTTACTTGAATAAGGTACTCACGCTGAGGGTCACAATGTGTGTTTGTGCCCAAGGCGGCCCTCACGCTTGGGCGTGGCCTCATGGGCCATGCCGTTTTCTCCTACACTGAAGGTTTGGCTCACTGCCAGCAGCAAGGTTTCTTGCCATGGGGAAGGAGGGGTTCTGACTTGTGCATCAGGTTCCCCCCTGTGCAGGGATTGGAGATAAAGTCTAGGTTCCGATGACTGAAAACCCAGGTTGGGAATGGATGGTGGCCTAAGGCAGTGGCGGGTCCAATGTGCTGGGTGTGCAGCCAGCTGTGTCGGTGTCTGTTGGAAGGACTGGGCTCAGCCTATTTGCGACAGAGCATCACTGTTTAAGGTAGCCTATGCAATTGGGGTGTTGCCGAGGGCCAAGCAGTTTGATCCTCTTTTGGGGTTTTGGGCAGCGCCATAGACAATGTTTTTCTCCTGGGAGGCAGGCACAGTGCTTCATTGTGGCCCCAGAATTCCCAGTAGGGAGGGTTTGTGGGCCAGGAGTGTGAGGACGGAAGTCTGAAAACACAAGCTAGTGTGAGGATTGGAGCCAAGGGCAGAGCAGGCCCACTCTGCAGAGGCTGAATCAAAATCTCCTGCATCTGAAGTCAGGCTGAGGATCAGACGTTGGCTGAGGCTGGAGTATGTGTCCATGATGGCACCTTCATGAAGTGGGGGCCTCATGAGGCCAAGGAAGTTTTCGCACGCTGAGTTTGGAGGTTGCCCCAAACCACAAGGTTTCCTTCTGCGGGACATTCGAGTCCTGTTGCATGGCTCCAGGACATACCATATGGAAGGACTGGAGAGCAGGGTTCGAAGGATGGATCCCTGTACAGCATGCCTCGCATTCCCATTGGCTATTAGCGACAAGATATGTTTGATCTGCTGCCTCTGGAACACGCGACCCAGGGGGCTGAGTTGAAATGGCCTCTCCTGACGATGCGTCATAATGTGCGTTTGGGTCCATGGAGACCTTGGAATGTGCTGGTTGTTCAGTGGCCCTGCGGAACTCTCCTACCTGAAGTGTTTGATACATCCCAGTAAGAAAGCTGCCCATGTGGAGATGAGAGAGGTTTGGTTTGGTGCCTCAGAAAAGCCCCAGGTGCTGGTCTACGAAAACAGTCCTCTGAGAACGGAACCATGGAAACCAAAGCTAAGGTTCAGAGTAGGGCCTGGGGGCCTGTCCATTTCAACCTTCTGTCTCTGGGGACACTGTCTGAGAGTCTAAGTGGAGATAGTTGCTCCGCTGGTGTCAGAGAGCCCCTCTTAGTCCAGGGTGGCCTATACTATTGATGGCCTCAGGGACCTTGGAGCTTTTCCCTAACCTGTAGGGTTGTGGTCAATGGATTGGGCACACTTTCCTTGGAGAGGGCAGGCACAATCTTTCGCTGTTTGGTCCAGAGGCCCTAGCCTGGATGTTGTGTGGGTCCAGGCTTGGGCACAGAAGTCTGAATACACAAACTCAGCTTATGAGTGGCGCCTAGGGTATGGCAGGCCGGATGTACAGCCCGAGAGGGAGCTCCTGGGCCTCTGAAACAAGGGCGAGTGGGAGGCGTTCCTTCAGGCTTTTGTCTCTGGATGTTGTGTCCGGGAGAGCCATGGATTGGAGCGGTGGCCTCAGGTACTGTGGACGAGTATCCCTCTCTGGGGATTTGTCCCAGCTCCCAAGAGTTTGGGGTCATTTTGTGGGAAGGGTGGAGTCGTGTTGTCTGGCTCATGGGTCTCTCCAAGAAAGGGATTCCAGAGCAGAGCTCCAGGTACGGGCGGGGCGACTGGAAAATTCAAACCGTGGTGAGGATTGGGTGCATAGGGGCTTGGCAAGCCCCATATGTGGGCTCTTGGTCCAGGCCCTGACAGGCCTTTCTTTGACATGGGGCTCATGCTGAGGGTCACAGTGTGAATTTGTGCCCAAGCAGCACTCAAGTTTGGGCGTGGCATCAGGGGCCATGAAGGTTTCTCCCACCCTGAAGGTGTGACTCCATGCCAAGAGCAAGCTTGACAGCCATGGGGAAGGAGGAGTTCTGTTTTGTGCTTGCTATACCCAGCTGTGTGGAGAATTGATATAATGTCTAGGTTCAGATATCTGAAAACCAAGGTTAGGATGAGGTGACGGCACAAGACCATGGCGTGTCCGAAGTGCTGGGTGTGCGGCCAGCTGTCTCCATGTCTGTCTGGACGTCTGGCTTCAGGCTGTGTCAGGCAGAGCATGAGTGCCCAGAGCAGACTATCCAGTTCGGGTACCGTCGAGGCCCGAGCAGGTTGATCCTCATCTGGGTTTTCTGGAGAGGCCCACAGGGAAACGTTTTTCTTCCGTTGGGCAGACACTGGGCTGGGTTTTGTTTCTGGAGTTCCTAGTCCGGAGGGCTTGTTTGCCAGGAGTGTGAGGAAGGAAGTCTGAAAACACAAGCTAGCGTGAGGTTTGGGACTGAGGGCACGGCAGGCCCACTCTGCAGAGGCTGAATCGAGTTCTCCTGCACTGAGGTCATGTCAACTATGAGACGTGCCTCAGGCTAGAGTTCTTGTCCAGCATGGCCTCTTCCTGAAGGGTGTGGGGGCTTCATGAGGCCAGAAAGTTTTGCCTACGATGGGATTTGTGAACTGCTCCAAAACTGAAGGTTACCTTCTGCACGACAGTCGAGTCCTATTGGATGGTTCCAAGAGGCCCCATATGGAAAGACTCGAGAGCAGGTGTCTAAGCATGGATGCCTGGGAACGCCACCTCATATTCCCACTCTTTAGTCAGGACAAGTCAGGCTCAATCTGCGGGCTCCTGGGTGAGCTACCCAGAGGGGAGAGTTGAAATGGTCTCTCCTGAAGATGAGTCCTACTGTGGCTTGGTGGCCTGGGAGACCTTGGAATGTGGAGGTGGCTCAGGGACTCTGCAGGATTCTCCAACATGAGGTGTTTGACACGGCTCCAACAAGGAAACTTCCCATGTGGAGACGAGAGGAGTTCTGTTCCGTGCCTCAGGAAAGCCCCATACCCTGTTCTTCGAACCAAAGCCTCTGAGGAGTGACACCTGGAAACCAAAGCAAGAGTTGAGACTACGGCCTAAAGGCCTGTCCGGCTCAACCTTCTATCTCTGTTGACATCTGTGTGCATGCATTCATGGATGTAGCTGCTCAGCTTGTGTCCGAATGCCCCTGTGAGTCCAGTGAGGCTCCCAGTAGTGGGATGTCCTCGGAGGCCTTGAGGTTTCTCATATTCTGGAGGTGTGTGGCCAAAGGAATGGACACAGTTTCCCAGGAGAGAGCAGGCACGGTCCTGTGGTATGGCTCCAGAGGACCCAGCCTAGAGGCTGTGTTTGCCAGGGCTGTGGGGACAGATGTCTGAAAAAGCAAACTTGGCTCAGCTAGGGGCCAATGTAATGGCAGGCCTGATCTCTAGTCCGTGAGGGGAGATCCTCTGGAAATCAAAGTAGGGCAAGTGGGAGGCAGTCACTCAGGATTTTGTCTCTGGGTGTTGCGTTTACAGTGTCCGGTCAGGGTAGGGGTTGTCTCAGAGGCTGAGGAAGAGCCTTCCTCTCGGGGGATTGTCCAAGCTCCCAAGTGTTTGTGTTCATTCTGTGGGAATGAAGAGTACTGTTTTCTGCCACAGGGGACCCCCCAGGAGAGGGACTCTAGAGCACAGCAGTGGGTTCCCTCAACTGGAATACACACCATCTAGTTAGTCCTGGGTGCCTATGGGCATGGCAAGCCACATATGCGGGCTCTTGGTCCAGTCACTGAGAGGCGTTACTTGAATAAGGTACTCACGCTGAGGGTCACAATGTGTGTTTGTGCCCAAGGCGGCCCTCACGCTTGGGCGTGGCCTCATGGGCCATGCCGTTTTCTCCTACACTGAAGGTTTGGCTCACTGCCAGCAGCAAGGTTTCTTGCCATGGGGAAGGAGGGGTTCTGACTTGTGCATCAGGTTCCCCCCTGTGCAGGGATTGGAGATAAAGTCTAGGTTCCGATGACTGAAAACCCAGGTTGGGAATGGATGGTGGCCTAAGGCAGTGGCGGGTCCAATGTGCTGGGTGTGCAGCCAGCTGTGTCGGTGTCTGTTGGAAGGACTGGGCTCAGCCTATTTGCGACAGAGCATCACTGTTTAAGGTAGCCTATGCAATTGGGGTGTTGCCGAGGGCCAAGCAGTTTGATCCTCTTTTGGGGTTTTGGGCAGCGCCATAGACAATGTTTTTCTCCTGGGAGGCAGGCACAGTGCTTCATTGTGGCCCCAGAATTCCCAGTAGGGAGGGTTTGTGGGCCAGGAGTGTGAGGACGGAAGTCTGAAAACACAAGCTAGTGTGAGGATTGGAGCCAAGGGCAGAGCAGGCCCACTCTGCAGAGGCTGAATCAAAATCTCCTGCATCTGAAGTCAGGCTGAGGATCAGACGTTGGCTGAGGCTGGAGTATGTGTCCATGATGGCACCTTCATGAAGTGGGGGCCTCATGAGGCCATGGAAGTTTTCGCACGCTGAGTTTGGAGGTTGCCCCAAACCACAAGGTTTCCTTCTGCGGGACATTCGAGTCCTGTTGCATGGCTCCAGGACATACCATATGGAAGGACTGGAGAGCAGGGTTCGAAGGATGGATCCCTGTACAGCATGCCTCGCATTCCCATTGGCTATTAGCGACAAGATATGTTTGATCTGCTGCCTCTGGAACACGCGACCCAGGGGGCTGATTTGAAATGGCCTCTCCTGACGATGCGTCATAATGTGCGTTTGGGTCCATGGAGACCTTGGAATGTGCTGGTTGTTCAGTGGCCCTGCGGAACTCTCCTACCTGAAGTGTTTGATACATCCCAGTAAGAAAGCTGCCCATGTGGAGATGAGAGAGGTTTGGTTTGGTGCCTCAGAAAAGCCCCAGGTGCTGGTCTACGAAAACAGTCCTCTGAGAACGGAACCATGGAAACCAAAGCTAAGGTTCAGAGTAGGGCCTGGGGGCCTGTCCATTTCAACCTTCTGTCTCTGGGGACACTGTCTGAGAGTCTAAGTGGAGATAGTTGCTCCGCTGGTGTCAGAGAGCCCCTCTTAGTCCAGGGTGGCCTATACTATTGATGGCCTCAGGGACCTTGGAGCTTTTCCCTAACCTGTAGGGTTGTGGTCAATGGATTGGGCACACTTTCCTTGGAGAGGGCAGGCACAATCTTTCGCTGTTTGGTCCAGAGGCCCTAGCCTGGATGTTGTGTGGGTCCAGGCTTGGGCACAGAAGTCTGAATACACAAACTCAGCTTATGAGTGGCGCCTAGGGTATGGCAGGCCGGATGTACAGCCCGAGAGGGAGCTCCTGGGCCTCTGAAACAAGGGCGAGTGGGAGGCGTTCCTTCAGGCTTTTGTCTCTGGATGTTGTGTCCGGGAGAGCCATGGATTGGAGCGGTGGCCTCAGGTACTGTGGACGAGTATCCCTCTCTGGGGATTTGTCCCAGCTCCCAAGAGTTTGGGGTCATTTTGTGGGAAGGGTGGAGTCGTGTTGTCTGGCTCATGGGTCTCTCCAAGAAAGGGATTCCAGAGCAGAGCTCCAGGTACGGGCGGGGCGACTGGAAAATTCAAACCGTGGTGAGGATTGGGTGCATAGGGGCTTGGCAAGCCCCATATGTGGGCTCTTGGTCCAGGCCCTGACAGGCCTTTCTTTGATATGGGGCTCATGCTGAGGGTCACAGTGTGAATTTGTGCCCAAGCAGCACTCAAGTTTGGGCGTGGCATCAGGGGCCATGAAGGTTTCTCCCACCCTGAAGGTGTGACTCCATGCCAAGAGCAAGCTTGACAGCCATGGGGAAGGAGGAGTTCTGTTTTGTGCTTGCTATACCCAGCTGTGTGGAGAATTGATATAATGTCTAGGTTCAGATATCTGAAAACCAAGGTTAGGATGAGGTGACGGCACAAGACCATGGCGTGTCCGAAGTGCTGGGTGTGCGGCCAGCTGTCTCCATGTCTGTCTGGACGTCTGGCTTCAGGCTGTGTCAGGCAGAGCATGAGTGCCCAGAGCAGCCTATCCAGTTCGGGTACCGTCGAGGCCCGAGCAGGTTGATCCTCATCTGGGTTTTCTGGAGAGCCCCACAGGGAAACGTTTTTCTTCCGTTGGGCAGACACTGGGCTGGGTTTTGTTTCTGGAGTTCCTAGTCCGGAGGGCTTGTTTGCCAGGAGTGTGAGGAAGGAAGTCTGAAAACACAAGCTAGCGTGAGGTTTGGGACTGAGGGCACGGCAGGCCCACTCTGCAGAGGCTGAATCGAGTTCTCCTGCACTGAGGTCATGTCAACTATGAGACGTGCCTCAGGCTAGAGTTCTTGTCCAGCATGGCCTCTTCCTGAAGGGTGTGGGGGCTTCATGAGGCCAGAAAGTTTTGCCTACGATGGGATTTGTGAACTGCTCCAAAACTGAAGGTTACCTTCTGCACGACAGTCGAGTCCTATTGGATGGTTCCAAGAGGCCCCATATGGAAAGACTCGAGAGCAGGTGTCTAAGCATGGATGCCTGGGAACGCCACCTCATATTCCCACTCTTTAGTCAGGACAAGTCAGGCTCAATCTGCGGGCTCCTGGGTGAGCTACCCAGAGGGGAGAGTTGAAATGGTCTCTCCTGAAGATGAGTCCTACTGTGGCTTGGTGGCCTGGGAGACCTTGGAATGTGGAGGTGGCTCAGGGACTCTGCAGGATTCTCCAACATGAGGTGTTTGACACGGCTCCAACAAGGAAACTTCCCATGGGGAGACGAGAGGAGTTCTGTTCCGTGCCTCAGGAAAGCCCCATACCCTGTTCTTCGAACCAAAGCCTCTGAGGAGTGACACCTGGAAACCAAAGCAAGAGTTGAGACTACGGCCTAAAGGCCTGTCCGGCTCAACCTTCTATCTCTGTTGACATCTGTGTGCATGCATTCATGGATGTAGCTGCTCAGTTTGTGTCCGAATGCCCCTGTGAGTCCAGTGAGGCTCCCAGTAGTGGGATGTCCTCGGAGGCCTTGAGGTTTCTCATATTTTGGAGGTGTGTGGCCAAAGGAATGGACACAGTTTCCCAGGAGAGAGCAGGCACGGTCCTGTGGTATGGCTCCAGAGGACCCAGCCTAGAGGCTGTGTTTGCCAGGGCTGTGGGGACAGATGTCTGAAAAAGCAAACTTGGCTCAGCTAGGGGCCAATGTAATGGCAGGCCTGATCTCTAGTCCGTGAGGGGAGATCCTCTGGAAATCAAAGTAGGGCAAGTGGGAGGCAGTCACTCAGGATTTTGTCTCTGGGTGTTGCGTTTACAGTGTCCGGTCAGGGTAGGGGTTGTCTCAGAGGCCGAGGAAGAGCCTTCCTCTCGGGGGATTGTCCAAGCTCCCAAGTGTTTGTGTTCATTCTGTGGGAATGAAGAGTACTGTTTTCTGCCACAGGGGACCCCCCAGGAGAGGGACTCTAGAGCACAGCAGTGGGTTCCCTCAACTGGAATACACACCATCTAGTTAGTCCTGGGTGCCTATGGGCATGGCAAGCCACATATGCGGGCTCTTGGTCCAGTCACTGAGAGGCGTTACTTGAATAAGGTACTCACGCTGAGGGTCACAATGTGTGTTTGTGCCCAAGGCGGCCCTCACGCTTGGGCGTGGCCTCATGGGCCATGCCGTTTTCTCCTACACTGAAGGTTTGGCTCACTGCCAGCAGCAAGGTTTCTTGCCATGGGGAAGGAGGGGTTCTGACTTGTGCATCAGGTTCCCCCCTGTGCAGGGATTGGAGATAAAGTCTAGGTTCCGATGACTGAAAACCCAGGTTGGGAATGGATGGTGGCCTAAGGCAGTGGCGGGTCCAATGTGCTGGGTGTGCAGCCAGCTGTGTCGGTGTCTGTTGGAAGGACTGGGCTCAGCCTATTTGCGACAGAGCATCACTGTTTAAGGTAGCCTATGCAATTGGGGTGTTGCCGAGGGCCAAGCAGTTTGATCCTCATTTGGGGTTTTGGGCAGCGCCATAGACAATGTTTTTCTCCTGGGAGGCAGGCACAGTGCTTCATTGTGGCCCCAGAATTCCCAGTAGGGAGGGTTTGTGGGCCAGGAGTGTGAGGACGGAAGTCTGAAAACACAAGCTAGTGTGAGGATTGGAGCCAAGGGCAGAGCAGGCCCACTCTGCAGAGGCTGAATCAAAATCTCCTGCATCTGAAGTCAGGCTGAGGATCAGACGTTGGCTGAGGCTGGAGTATGTGTCCATGATGGCACCTTCATGAAGTGGGGGCCTCATGAGGCCAAGGAAGTTTTCGCACGCTGAGTTTGGAGGTTGCCCCAAACCACAAGGTTTCCTTCTGCGGGACATTCGAGTCCTGTTGCATGGCTCCAGGCATACCATATGGAAGGACTGGAGAGCAGGGTTCGAAGGATGGATCCCTGTACAGCATGCCTCGCATTCCCATTGGCTATTAGCGACAAGATATGTTTGATCTGCTGCCTCTGGAACACGCGACCCAGGGGGCTGAGTTGAAATGGCCTCTCCTGACGATGCGTCATAATGTGCGTTTGGGTCCATGGAGACCTTGGAATGTGCTGGTTGTTCAGTGGCCCTGCGGAACTCTCCTACCTGAAGTGTTTGATACATCCCAGTAAGAAAGCTGCCCATGTGGAGATGAGAGAGGTTTGGTTTGGTGCCTCAGAAAAGCCCCAGGTGCTGGTCTACGAAAACAGTCCTCTGAGAACGGAACCATGGAAACCAAAGCTAAGGTTCAGAGTAGGGCCTGGGGGCCTGTCCATTTCAACCTTCTGTCTCTGGGGACACTGTCTGAGAGTCTAAGTGGAGATAGTTGCTCCGCTGGTGTCAGAGAGCCCCTCTTAGTCCAGGGTGGCCTATACTATTGATGGCCTCAGGGACCTTGGAGCTTTTCCCTAACCTGTAGGGTTGTGGTCAATGGATTGGGCACACTTTCCTTGGAGAGGGCAGGCACAATCTTTCGCTGTTTGGTCCAGAGGCCCTAGCCTGGATGTTGTGTGGGTCCAGGCTTGGGCACAGAAGTCTGAATACACAAACTCAGCTTATGAGTGGCGCCTAGGGTATGGCAGGCCGGATGTACAGCCCGAGAGGGAGCTCCTGGGCCTCTGAAACAAGGGCGAGTGGGAGGCGTTCCTTCAGGCTTTTGTCTCTGGATGTTGTGTCCGGGAGAGCCATGGATTGGAGCGGTGGCCTCAGGTACTGTGGACGAGTATCCCTCTCTGGGGATTTGTCCCAGCTCCCAAGAGTTTGGGGTCATTTTGTGGGAAGGGTGGAGTCGTGTTGTCTGGCTCATGGGTCTCTCCAAGAAAGGGATTCCAGAGCAGAGCTCCAGGTACGGGCGGGGCGACTGGAAAATTCAAACCGTGGTGAGGATTGGGTGCATAGGGGCTTGGCAAGCCCCATATGTGGGCTCTTGGTCCAGGCCCTGACAGGCCTTTCTTTGATATGGGGCTCATGCTGAGGGTCACAGTGTGAATTTGTGCCCAAGCAGCACTCAAGTTTGGGCGTGGCATCAGGGGCCATGAAGGTTTCTCCCACCCTGAAGGTGTGACTCCATGCCAAGAGCAAGCTTGACAGCCATGGGGAAGGAGGAGTTCTGTTTTGTGCTTGCTATACCCAGCTGTGTGGAGAATTGATATAATGTCTAGGTTCAGATATCTGAAAACCAAGGTTAGGATGAGGTGACGGCACAAGACCATGGCGTGTCCGAAGTGCTGGGTGTGCGGCCAGCTGTCTCCATGTCTGTCTGGACGTCTGGCTTCAGGCTGTGTCAGGCAGAGCATGAGTGCCCAGAGCAGCCTATCCAGTTCGGGTACCGTCGAGGCCCGAGCAGGTTGATCCTCATCTGGGTTTTCTGGAGAGCCCCACAGGGAAACGTTTTTCTTCCGTTGGGCAGACACTGGGCTGGGTTTTGTTTCTGGAGTTCCTAGTCCGGAGGGCTTGTTTGCCAGGAGTGTGAGGAAGGAAGTCTGAAAACACAAGCTAGCGTGAGGTTTGGGACTGAGGGCACGGCAGGCCCACTCTGCAGAGGCTGAATCGAGTTCTCCTGCACTGAGGTCATGTCAACTATGAGACGTGCCTCAGGCTAGAGTTCTTGTCCAGCATGGCCTCTTCCTGAAGGGTGTGGGGGCTTCATGAGGCCAGAAAGTTTTGCCTACGATGGGATTTGTGAACTGCTCCAAAACTGAAGGTTACCTTCTGCACGACAGTCGAGTCCTATTGGATGGTTCCAAGAGGCCCCATATGGAAAGACTCGAGAGCAGGTGTCTAAGCATGGATGCCTGGGAACGCCACCTCATATTCCCACTCTTTAGTCAGGACAAGTCAGGCTCAATCTGCGGGCTCCTGGGTGAGCTACCCAGAGGGGAGAGTTGAAATGGTCTCTCCTGAAGATGAGTCCTACTGTGGCTTGGTGGCCTGGGAGACCTTGGAATGTGGAGGTGGCTCAGGGACTCTGCAGGATTCTCCAACATGAGGTGTTTGACACGGCTCCAACAAGGAAACTTCCCATGGGGAGACGAGAGGAGTTCTGTTCCGTGCCTCAGGAAAGCCCCATACCCTGTTCTTCGAACCAAAGCCTCTGAGGAGTGACACCTGGAAACCAAAGCAAGAGTTGAGACTACGGCCTAAAGGCCTGTCCGGCTCAACCTTCTATCTCTGTTGACATCTGTGTGCATGCATTCATGGATGTAGCTGCTCAGTTTGTGTCCGAATGCCCCTGTGAGTCCAGTGAGGCTCCCAGTAGTGGGATGTCCTCGGAGGCCTTGAGGTTTCTCATATTTTGGAGGTGTGTGGCCAAAGGAATGGACACAGTTTCCCAGGAGAGAGCAGGCACGGTCCTGTGGTATGGCTCCAGAGGACCCAGCCTAGAGGCTGTGTTTGCCAGGGCTGTGGGGACAGATGTCTGAAAAAGCAAACTTGGCTCAGCTAGGGGCCAATGTAATGGCAGGCCTGATCTCTAGTCCGTGAGGGGAGATCCTCTGGAAATCAAAGTAGGGCAAGTGGGAGGCAGTCACTCAGGATTTTGTCTCTGGGTGTTGCGTTTACAGTGTCCGGTCAGGGTAGGGGTTGTCTCAGAGGCCGAGGAAGAGCCTTCCTCTCGGGGGATTGTCCAAGCTCCCAAGTGTTTGTGTTCATTCTGTGGGAATGAAGAGTACTGTTTTCTGCCACAGGGGACCCCCCAGGAGAGGGACTCTAGAGCACAGCAGTGGGTTCCCTCAACTGGAATACACACCATCTAGTTAGTCCTGGGTGCCTATGGGCATGGCAAGCCACATATGCGGGCTCTTGGTCCAGTCACTGAGAGGCGTTACTTGAATAAGGTACTCACGCTGAGGGTCACAATGTGTGTTTGTGCCCAAGGCGGCCCTCACGCTTGGGCGTGGCCTCATGGGCCATGCCGTTTTCTCCTACACTGAAGGTTTGGCTCACTGCCAGCAGCAAGGTTTCTTGCCATGGGGAAGGAGGGGTTCTGACTTGTGCATCAGGTTCCCCCCTGTGCAGGGATTGGAGATAAAGTCTAGGTTCCGATGACTGAAAACCCAGGTTGGGAATGGATGGTGGCCTAAGGCAGTGGCGGGTCCAATGTGCTGGGTGTGCAGCCAGCTGTGTCGGTGTCTGTTGGAAGGACTGGGCTCAGCCTATTTGCGACAGAGCATCACTGTTTAAGGTAGCCTATGCAATTGGGGTGTTGCCGAGGGCCAAGCAGTTTGATCCTCTTTTGGGGTTTTGGGCAGCGCCATAGACAATGTTTTTCTCCTGGGAGGCAGGCACAGTGCTTCATTGTGGCCCCAGAATTCCCAGTAGGGAGGGTTTGTGGGCCAGGAGTGTGAGGACGGAAGTCTGAAAACACAAGCTAGTGTGAGGATTGGAGCCAAGGGCAGAGCAGGCCCACTCTGCAGAGGCTGAATCAAAATCTCCTGCATCTGAAGTCAGGCTGAGGATCAGACGTTGGCTGAGGCTGGAGTATGTGTCCATGATGGCACCTTCATGAAGTGGGGGCCTCATGAGGCCAAGGAAGTTTTCGCACGCTGAGTTTGGAGGTTGCCCCAAACCACAAGGTTTCCTTCTGCGGGACATTCGAGTCCTGTTGCATGGCTCCAGGACATACCATATGGAAGGACTGGAGAGCAGGGTTCGAAGGATGGATCCCTGTACAGCATGCCTCGCATTCCCATTGGCTATTAGCGACAAGATATGTTTGATCTGCTGCCTCTGGAACACGCGACCCAGGGGGCTGAGTTGAAATGGCCTCTCCTGACGATGCGTCATAATGTGCGTTTGGGTCCATGGAGACCTTGGAATGTGCTGGTTGTTCAGTGGCCCTGCGGAACTCTCCTACCTGAAGTGTTTGATACATCCCAGTAAGAAAGCTGCCCATGTGGAGATGAGAGAGGTTTGGTTTGGTGCCTCAGAAAAGCCCCAGGTGCTGGTCTACGAAAACAGTCCTCTGAGAACGGAACCATGGAAACCAAAGCTAAGGTTCAGAGTAGGGCCTGGGGGCCTGTCCATTTCAACCTTCTGTCTCTGGGGACACTGTCTGAGAGTCTAAGTGGAGATAGTTGCTCCGCTGGTGTCAGAGAGCCCCTCTTAGTCCAGGGTGGCCTATACTATTGATGGCCTCAGGGACCTTGGAGCTTTTCCCTAACCTGTAGGGTTGTGGTCAATGGATTGGGCACACTTTCCTTGGAGAGGGCAGGCACAATCTTTCGCTGTTTGGTCCAGAGGCCCTAGCCTGGATGTTGTGTGGGTCCAGGCTTGGGCACAGAAGTCTGAATACACAAACTCAGCTTATGAGTGGCGCCTAGGGTATGGCAGGCCGGATGTACAGCCCGAGAGGGAGCTCCTGGGCCTCTGAAACAAGGGCGAGTGGGAGGCGTTCCTTCAGGCTTTTGTCTCTGGATGTTGTGTCCGGGAGAGCCATGGATTGGAGCGGTGGCCTCAGGTACTGTGGACGAGTATCCCTCTCTGGGGATTTGTCCCAGCTCCCAAGAGTTTGGGGTCATTTTGTGGGAAGGGTGGAGTCGTGTTGTCTGGCTCATGGGTCTCTCCAAGAAAGGGATTCCAGAGCAGAGCTCCAGGTACGGGCGGGGCGACTGGAAAATTCAAACCGTGGTGAGGATTGGGTGCATAGGGGCTTGGCAAGCCCCATATGTGGGCTCTTGGTCCAGGCCCTGACAGGCCTTTCTTTGACATGGGGCTCATGCTGAGGGTCACAGTGTGAATTTGTGCCCAAGCAGCACTCAAGTTTGGGCGTGGCATCAGGGGCCATGAAGGTTTCTCCCACCCTGAAGGTGTGACTCCATGCCAAGAGCAAGCTTGACAGCCATGGGGAAGGAGGAGTTCTGTTTTGTGCTTGCTATACCCAGCTGTGTGGAGAATTGATATAATGTCTAGGTTCAGATATCTGAAAACCAAGGTTAGGATGAGGTGACGGCACAAGACCATGGCGTGTCCGAAGTGCTGGGTGTGCGGCCAGCTGTCTCCATGTCTGTCTGGACGTCTGGCTTCAGGCTGTGTCAGGCAGAGCATGAGTGCCCAGAGCAGACTATCCAGTTCGGGTACCGTCGAGGCCCGAGCAGGTTGATCCTCATCTGGGTTTTCTGGAGAGGCCCACAGGGAAACGTTTTTCTTCCGTTGGGCAGACACTGGGCTGGGTTTTGTTTCTGGAGTTCCTAGTCCGGAGGGCTTGTTTGCCAGGAGTGTGAGGAAGGAAGTCTGAAAACACAAGCTAGCGTGAGGTTTGGGACTGAGGGCACGGCAGGCCCACTCTGCAGAGGCTGAATCGAGTTCTCCTGCACTGAGGTCATGTCAACTATGAGACGTGCCTCAGGCTAGAGTTCTTGTCCAGCATGGCCTCTTCCTGAAGGGTGTGGGGGCTTCATGAGGCCAGAAAGTTTTGCCTACGATGGGATTTGTGAACTGCTCCAAAACTGAAGGTTACCTTCTGCACGACAGTCGAGTCCTATTGGATGGTTCCAAGAGGCCCCATATGGAAAGACTCGAGAGCAGGTGTCTAAGCATGGATGCCTGGGAACGCCACCTCATATTCCCACTCTTTAGTCAGGACAAGTCAGGCTCAATCTGCGGGCTCCTGGGTGAGCTACCCAGAGGGGAGAGTTGAAATGGTCTCTCCTGAAGATGAGTCCTACTGTGGCTTGGTGGCCTGGGAGACCTTGGAATGTGGAGGTGGCTCAGGGACTCTGCAGGATTCTCCAACATGAGGTGTTTGACACGGCTCCAACAAGGAAACTTCCCATGTGGAGACGAGAGGAGTTCTGTTCCGTGCCTCAGGAAAGCCCCATACCCTGTTCTTCGAACCAAAGCCTCTGAGGAGTGACACCTGGAAACCAAAGCAAGAGTTGAGACTACGGCCTAAAGGCCTGTCCGGCTCAACCTTCTATCTCTGTTGACATCTGTGTGCATGCATTCATGGATGTAGCTGCTCAGCTTGTGTCCGAATGCCCCTGTGAGTCCAGTGAGGCTCCCAGTAGTGGGATGTCCTCGGAGGCCTTGAGGTTTCTCATATTCTGGAGGTGTGTGGCCAAAGGAATGGACACAGTTTCCCAGGAGAGAGCAGGCACGGTCCTGTGGTATGGCTCCAGAGGACCCAGCCTAGAGGCTGTGTTTGCCAGGGCTGTGGGGACAGATGTCTGAAAAAGCAAACTTGGCTCAGCTAGGGGCCAATGTAATGGCAGGCCTGATCTCTAGTCCGTGAGGGGAGATCCTCTGGAAATCAAAGTAGGGCAAGTGGGAGGCAGTCACTCAGGATTTTGTCTCTGGGTGTTGCGTTTACAGTGTCCGGTCAGGGTAGGGGTTGTCTCAGAGGCTGAGGAAGAGCCTTCCTCTCGGGGGATTGTCCAAGCTCCCAAGTGTTTGTGTTCATTCTGTGGGAATGAAGAGTACTGTTTTCTGCCACAGGGGACCCCCCAGGAGAGGGACTCTAGAGCACAGCAGTGGGTTCCCTCAACTGGAATACACACCATCTAGTTAGTCCTGGGTGCCTATGGGCATGGCAAGCCACATATGCGGGCTCTTGGTCCAGTCACTGAGAGGCGTTACTTGAATAAGGTACTCACGCTGAGGGTCACAATGTGTGTTTGTGCCCAAGGCGGCCCTCACGCTTGGGCGTGGCCTCATGGGCCATGCCGTTTTCTCCTACACTGAAGGTTTGGCTCACTGCCAGCAGCAAGGTTTCTTGCCATGGGGAAGGAGGGGTTCTGACTTGTGCATCAGGTTCCCCCCTGTGCAGGGATTGGAGATAAAGTCTAGGTTCCGATGACTGAAAACCCAGGTTGGGAATGGATGGTGGCCTAAGGCAGTGGCGGGTCCAATGTGCTGGGTGTGCAGCCAGCTGTGTCGGTGTCTGTTGGAAGGACTGGGCTCAGCCTATTTGCGACAGAGCATCACTGTTTAAGGTAGCCTATGCAATTGGGGTGTTGCCGAGGGCCAAGCAGTTTGATCCTCTTTTGGGGTTTTGGGCAGCGCCATAGACAATGTTTTTCTCCTGGGAGGCAGGCACAGTGCTTCATTGTGGCCCCAGAATTCCCAGTAGGGAGGGTTTGTGGGCCAGGAGTGTGAGGACGGAAGTCTGAAAACACAAGCTAGTGTGAGGATTGGAGCCAAGGGCAGAGCAGGCCCACTCTGCAGAGGCTGAATCAAAATCTCCTGCATCTGAAGTCAGGCTGAGGATCAGACGTTGGCTGAGGCTGGAGTATGTGTCCATGATGGCACCTTCATGAAGTGGGGGCCTCATGAGGCCATGGAAGTTTTCGCACGCTGAGTTTGGAGGTTGCCCCAAACCACAAGGTTTCCTTCTGCGGGACATTCGAGTCCTGTTGCATGGCTCCAGGACATACCATATGGAAGGACTGGAGAGCAGGGTTCGAAGGATGGATCCCTGTACAGCATGCCTCGCATTCCCATTGGCTATTAGCGACAAGATATGTTTGATCTGCTGCCTCTGGAACACGCGACCCAGGGGGCTGAGTTGAAATGGCCTCTCCTGACGATGCGTCATAATGTGCGTTTGGGTCCATGGAGACCTTGGAATGTGCTGGTTGTTCAGTGGCCCTGCGGAACTCTCCTACCTGAAGTGTTTGATACATCCCAGTAAGAAAGCTGCCCATGTGGAGATGAGAGAGGTTTGGTTTGGTGCCTCAGAAAAGCCCCAGGTGCTGGTCTACGAAAACAGTCCTCTGAGAACGGAACCATGGAAACCAAAGCTAAGGTTCAGAGTAGGGCCTGGGGGCCTGTCCATTTCAACCTTCTGTCTCTGGGGACACTGTCTGAGAGTCTAAGTGGAGATAGTTGCTCCGCTGGTGTCAGAGAGCCCCTCTTAGTCCAGGGTGGCCTATACTATTGATGGCCTCAGGGACCTTGGAGCTTTTCCCTAACCTGTAGGGTTGTGGTCAATGGATTGGGCACACTTTCCTTGGAGAGGGCAGGCACAATCTTTCGCTGTTTGGTCCAGAGGCCCTAGCCTGGATGTTGTGTGGGTCCAGGCTTGGGCACAGAAGTCTGAATACACAAACTCAGCTTATGAGTGGCGCCTAGGGTATGGCAGGCCGGATGTACAGCCCGAGAGGGAGCTCCTGGGCCTCTGAAACAAGGGCGAGTGGGAGGCGTTCCTTCAGGCTTTTGTCTCTGGATGTTGTGTCCAGGAGAGCCATGGATTGGAGCGGTGGCCTCAGGTACTGTGGACGAGTATCCCTCTCTGGGGATTTGTCCCAGCTCCCAAGAGTTTGGGGTCATTTTGTGGGAAGGGTGGAGTCGTGTTGTCTGGCTCATGGGTCTCTCCAAGAAAGGGATTCCAGAGCAGAGCTCCAGGTACGGGCGGGGCGACTGGAAAATTCAAACCGTGGTGAGGATTGGGTGCATAGGGGCTTGGCAAGCCCCATATGTGGGCTCTTGGTCCAGGCCCTGACAGGCCTTTCTTTGACATGGGGCTCATGCTGAGGGTCACAGTGTGAATTTGTGCCCAAGCAGCACTCAAGTTTGGGCGTGGCATCAGGGGCCATGAAGGTTTCTCCCACCCTGAAGGTGTGACTCCATGCCAAGAGCAAGCTTGACAGCCATGGGGAAGGAGGAGTTCTGTTTTGTGCTTGCTATACCCAGCTGTGTGGAGAATTGATATAATGTCTAGGTTCAGATATCTGAAAACCAAGGTTAGGATGAGGTGACGGCACAAGACCATGGCGTGTCCGAAGTGCTGGGTGTGCGGCCAGCTGTCTCCATGTCTGTCTGGACGTCTGGCTTCAGGCTGTGTCAGGCAGAGCATGAGTGCCCAGAGCAGCCTATCCAGTTCGGGTACCGTCGAGGCCCGAGCAGGTTGATCCTCATCTGGGTTTTCTGGAGAGCCCCACAGGGAAACGTTTTTCTTCCGTTGGGCAGACACTGGGCTGGGTTTTGTTTCTGGAGTTCCTAGTCCGGAGGGCTTGTTTGCCAGGAGTGTGAGGAAGGAAGTCTGAAAACACAAGCTAGCGTGAGGTTTGGGACTGAGGGCACGGCAGGCCCACTCTGCAGAGGCTGAATCGAGTTCTCCTGCACTGAGGTCATGTCAACTATGAGACGTGCCTCAGGCTAGAGTTCTTGTCCAGCATGGCCTCTTCCTGAAGGGTGTGGGGGCTTCATGAGGCCAGAAAGTTTTGCCTACGATGGGATTTGTGAACTGCTCCAAAACTGAAGGTTACCTTCTGCACGACAGTCGAGTCCTATTGGATGGTTCCAAGAGGCCCCATATGGAAAGACTCGAGAGCAGGTGTCTAAGCATGGATGCCTGGGAACGCCACCTCATATTCCCACTCTTTAGTCAGGACAAGTCAGGCTCAATCTGCGGGCTCCTGGGTGAGCTACCCAGAGGGGAGAGTTGAAATGGTCTCTCCTGAAGATGAGTCCTACTGTGGCTTGGTGGCCTGGGAGACCTTGGAATGTGGAGGTGGCTCAGGGACTCTGCAGGATTCTCCAACATGAGGTGTTTGACACGGCTCCAACAAGGAAACTTCCCATGTGGAGACGAGAGGAGTTCTGTTCCGTGCCTCAGGAAAGCCCCATACCCTGTTCTTCGAACCAAAGCCTCTGAGGAGTGACACCTGGAAACCAAAGCAAGAGTTGAGACTACGGCCTAAAGGCCTGTCCGGCTCAACCTTCTATCTCTGTTGACATCTGTGTGCATGCATTCATGGATGTAGCTGCTCAGCTTGTGTCCGAATGCCCCTGTGAGTCCAGTGAGGCTCCCAGTAGTGGGATGTCCTCGGAGGCCTTGAGGTTTCTCATATTCTGGAGGTGTGTGGCCAAAGGAATGGACACAGTTTCCCAGGAGAGAGCAGGCACGGTCCTGTGGTATGGCTCCAGAGGACCCAGCCTAGAGGCTGTGTTTGCCAGGGCTGTGGGGACAGATGTCTGAAAAAGCAAACTTGGCTCAGCTAGGGGCCAATGTAATGGCAGGCCTGATCTCTAGTCCGTGAGGGGAGATCCTCTGGAAATCAAAGTAGGGCAAGTGGGAGGCAGTCACTCAGGATTTTGTCTCTGGGTGTTGCGTTTACAGTGTCCGGTCAGGGTAGGTGTTGTCTCAGAGGCCGAGGAAGAGCCTTCCTCTCGGGGGATTGTCCAAGCTCCCAAGTGTTTGTGTTCATTCTGTGGGAATGAAGAGTACTGTTTTCTGCCACAGGGGACCCCCCAGGAGAGGGACTCTAGAGCACAGCAGTGGGTTCCCTCAACTGGAATACACACCATCTAGTTAGTCCTGGGTGCCTATGGGCATGGCAAGCCACATATGCGGGCTCTTGGTCCAGTCACTGAGAGGCGTTACTTGAATAAGGTACTCACGCTGAGGGTCACAATGTGTGTTTGTGCCCAAGGCGGCCCTCACGCTTGGGCGTGGCCTCATGGGCCATGCCGTTTTCTCCTACACTGAAGGTTTGGCTCACTGCCAGCAGCAAGGTTTCTTGCCATGGGGAAGGAGGGGTTCTGACTTGTGCATCAGGTTCCCCCCTGTGCAGGGATTGGAGATAAAGTCTAGGTTCCGATGACTGAAAACCCAGGTTGGGAATGGATGGTGGCCTAAGGCAGTGGCGGGTCCAATGTGCTGGGTGTGCAGCCAGCTGTGTCGGTGTCTGTTGGAAGGACTGGGCTCAGCCTATTTGCGACAGAGCATCACTGTTTAAGGTAGCCTATGCAATTGGGGTGTTGCCGAGGGCCAAGCAGTTTGATCCTCTTTTGGGGTTTTGGGCAGCGCCATAGACAATGTTTTTCTCCTGGGAGGCAGGCACAGTGCTTCATTGTGGCCCCAGAATTCCCAGTAGGGAGGGTTTGTGGGCCAGGAGTGTGAGGACGGAAGTCTGAAAACACAAGCTAGTGTGAGGATTGGAGCCAAGGGCAGAGCAGGCCCACTCTGCAGAGGCTGAATCAAAATCTCCTGCATCTGAAGTCAGGCTGAGGATCAGACGTTGGCTGAGGCTGGAGTATGTGTCCATGATGGCACCTTCATGAAGTGGGGGCCTCATGAGGCCAAGGAAGTTTTCGCACGCTGAGTTTGGAGGTTGCCCCAAACCACAAGGTTTCCTTCTGCGGGACATTCGAGTCCTGTTGCATGGCTCCAGGACATACCATATGGAAGGACTGGAGAGCAGGGTTCGAAGGATGGATCCCTGTACAGCATGCCTCGCATTCCCATTGGCTATTAGCGACAAGATATGTTTGATCTGCTGCCTCTGGAACACGCGACCCAGGGGGCTGAGTTGAAATGGCCTCTCCTGACGATGCGTCATAATGTGCGTTTGGGTCCATGGAGACCTTGGAATGTGCTGGTTGTTCAGTGGCCCTGCGGAACTCTCCTACCTGAAGTGTTTGATACATCCCAGTAAGAAAGCTGCCCATGTGGAGATGAGAGAGGTTTGGTTTGGTGCCTCAGAAAAGCCCCAGGTGCTGGTCTACGAAAACAGTCCTCTGAGAACGGAACCATGGAAACCAAAGCTAAGGTTCAGAGTAGGGCCTGGGGGCCTGTCCATTTCAACCTTCTGTCTCTGGGGACACTGTCTGAGAGTCTAAGTGGAGATAGTTGCTCCGCTGGTGTCAGAGAGCCCCTCTTAGTCCAGGGTGGCCTATACTATTGATGGCCTCAGGGACCTTGGAGCTTTTCCCTAACCTGTAGGGTTGTGGTCAATGGATTGGGCACACTTTCCTTGGAGAGGGCAGGCACAATCTTTCGCTGTTTGGTCCAGAGGCCCTAGCCTGGATGTTGTGTGGGTCCAGGCTTGGGCACAGAAGTCTGAATACACAAACTCAGCTTATGAGTGGCGCCTAGGGTATGGCAGGCCGGATGTACAGCCCGAGAGGGAGCTCCTGGGCCTCTGAAACAAGGGCGAGTGGGAGGCGTTCCTTCAGGCTTTTGTCTCTGGATGTTGTGTCCGGGAGAGCCATGGATTGGAGCGGTGGCCTCAGGTACTGTGGACGAGTATCCCTCTCTGGGGATTTGTCCCAGCTCCCAAGAGTTTGGGGTCATTTTGTGGGAAGGGTGGAGTCGTGTTGTCTGGCTCATGGGTCTCTCCAAGAAAGGGATTCCAGAGCAGAGCTCCAGGTACGGGCGGGGCGACTGGAAAATTCAAACCGTGGTGAGGATTGGGTGCATAGGGGCTTGGCAAGCCCCATATGTGGGCTCTTGGTCCAGGCCCTGACAGGCCTTTCTTTGACATGGGGCTCATGCTGAGGGTCACAGTGTGAATTTGTGCCCAAGCAGCACTCAAGTTTGGGCGTGGCATCAGGGGCCATGAAGGTTTCTCCCACCCTGAAGGTGTGACTCCATGCCAAGAGCAAGCTTGACAGCCATGGGGAAGGAGGAGTTCTGTTTTGTGCTTGCTATACCCAGCTGTGTGGAGAATTGATATAATGTCTAGGTTCAGATATCTGAAAACCAAGGTTAGGATGAGGTGACGGCACAAGACCATGGCGTGTCCGAAGTGCTGGGTGTGCGGCCAGCTGTCTCCATGTCTGTCTGGACGTCTGGCTTCAGGCTGTGTCAGGCAGAGCATGAGTGCCCAGAGCAGCCTATCCAGTTCGGGTACCGTCGAGGCCCGAGCAGGTTGATCCTCATCTGGGTTTTCTGGAGAGCCCCACAGGGAAACGTTTTTCTTCCGTTGGGCAGACACTGGGCTGGGTTTTGTTTCTGGAGTTCCTAGTCCGGAGGGCTTGTTTGCCAGGAGTGTGAGGAAGGAAGTCTGAAAACACAAGCTAGCGTGAGGTTTGGGACTGAGGGCACGGCAGGCCCACTCTGCAGAGGCTGAATCGAGTTCTCCTGCACTGAGGTCATGTCAACTATGAGACGTGCCTCAGGCTAGAGTTCTTGTCCAGCATGGCCTCTTCCTGAAGGGTGTGGGGGCTTCATGAGGCCAGAAAGTTTTGCCTACGATGGGATTTGTGAACTGCTCCAAAACTGAAGGTTACCTTCTGCACGACAGTCGAGTCCTATTGGATGGTTCCAAGAGGCCCCATATGGAAAGACTCGAGAGCAGGTGTCTAAGCATGGATGCCTGGGAACGCCACCTCATATTCCCACTCTTTAGTCAGGACAAGTCAGGCTCAATCTGCGGGCTCCTGGGTGAGCTACCCAGAGGGGAGAGTTGAAATGGTCTCTCCTGAAGATGAGTCCTACTGTGGCTTGGTGGCCTGGGAGACCTTGGAATGTGGAGGTGGCTCAGGGACTCTGCAGGATTCTCCAACATGAGGTGTTTGACACGGCTCCAACAAGGAAACGTCCCATGGGGAGACGAGAGGAGTTCTGTTCCGTGCCTCAGGAAAGCCCCATACCCTGTTCTTCGAACCAAAGCCTCTGAGGAGTGACACCTGGAAACCAAAGCAAGAGTTGAGACTACGGCCTAAAGGCCTGTCCGGCTCAACCTTCTATCTCTGTTGACATCTGTGTGCATGCATTCATGGATGTAGCTGCTCAGTTTGTGTCCGAATGCCCCTGTGAGTCCAGTGAGGCTCCCAGTAGTGGGATGTCCTCGGAGGCCTTGAGGTTTCTCATATTTTGGAGGTGTGTGGCCAAAGGAATGGACACAGTTTCCCAGGAGAGAGCAGGCACGGTCCTGTGGTATGGCTCCAGAGGACCCAGCCTAGAGGCTGTGTTTGCCAGGGCTGTGGGGACAGATGTCTGAAAAAGCAAACTTGGCTCAGCTAGGGGCCAATGTAATGGCAGGCCTGATCTCTAGTCCGTGAGGGGAGATCCTCTGGAAATCAAAGTAGGGCAAGTGGGAGGCAGTCACTCAGGATTTTGTCTCTGGGTGTTGCGTTTACAGTGTCCGGTCAGGGTAGGGGTTGTCTCAGAGGCCGAGGAAGAGCCTTCCTCTCGGGGGATTGTCCAAGCTCCCAAGTGTTTGTGTTCATTCTGTGGGAATGAAGAGTACTGTTTTCTGCCACAGGGGACCCCACAGGAGAGGGACTCTAGAGCACAGCAGTGGGTTCCCTCAACTGGAATACACACCATCTAGTTAGTCCTGGGTGCCTATGGGCATGGCAAGCCACATATGCGGGCTCTTGGTCCAGTCACTGAGAGGCGTTACTTGAATAAGGTACTCACGCTGAGGGTCACAATGTGTGTTTGTGCCCAAGGCGGCCCTCACGCTTGGGCGTGGCCTCATGGGCCATGCCGTTTTCTCCTACACTGAAGGTTTGGCTCACTGCCAGCAGCAAGGTTTCTTGCCATGGGGAAGGAGGGGTTCTGACTTGTGCATCAGGTTCCCCCCTGTGCAGGGATTGGAGATAAAGTCTAGGTTCCGATGACTGAAAACCCAGGTTGGGAATGGATGGTGGCCTAAGGCAGTGGCGGGTCCAATGTGCTGGGTGTGCAGCCAGCTGTGTCGGTGTCTGTTGGAAGGACTGGGCTCAGCCTATTTGCGACAGAGCATCACTGTTTAAGGTAGCCTATGCAATTGGGGTGTTGCCGAGGGCCAAGCAGTTTGATCCTCTTTTGGGGTTTTGGGCAGCGCCATAGACAATGTTTTTCTCCTGGGAGGCAGGCACAGTGCTTCATTGTGGCCCCAGAATTCCCAGTAGGGAGGGTTTGTGGGCCAGGAGTGTGAGGACGGAAGTCTGAAAACACAAGCTAGTGTGAGGATTGGAGCCAAGGGCAGAGCAGGCCCACTCTGCAGAGGCTGAATCAAAATCTCCTGCATCTGAAGTCAGGCTGAGGATCAGACGTTGGCTGAGGCTGGAGTATGTGTCCATGATGGCACCTTCATGAAGTGGGGGCCTCATGAGGCCAAGGAAGTTTTCGCACGCTGAGTTTGGAGGTTGCCCCAAACCACAAGGTTTCCTTCTGCGGGACATTCGAGTCCTGTTGCATGGCTCCAGGACATACCATATGGAAGGACTGGAGAGCAGGGTTCGAAGGATGGATCCCTGTACAGCATGCCTCGCATTCCCATTGGCTATTAGCGACAAGATATGTTTGATCTGCTGCCTCTGGAACACGCGACCCAGGGGGCTGAGTTGAAATGGCCTCTCCTGACGATGCGTCATAATGTGCGTTTGGGTCCATGGAGACCTTGGAATGTGCTGGTTGTTCAGTGGCCCTGCGGAACTCTCCTACCTGAAGTGTTTGATACATCCCAGTAAGAAAGCTGCCCATGTGGAGATGAGAGAGGTTTGGTTTGGTGCCTCAGAAAAGCCCCAGGTGCTGGTCTACGAAAACAGTCCTCTGAGAACGGAACCATGGAAACCAAAGCTAAGGTTCAGAGTAGGGCCTGGGGGCCTGTCCATTTCAACCTTCTGTCTCTGGGGACACTGTCTGAGAGTCTAAGTGGAGATAGTTGCTCCGCTGGTGTCAGAGAGCCCCTCTTAGTCCAGGGTGGCCTATACTATTGATGGCCTCAGGGACCTTGGAGCTTTTCCCTAACCTGTAGGGTTGTGGTCAATGGATTGGGCACACTTTCCTTGGAGAGGGCAGGCACAATCTTTCGCTGTTTGGTCCAGAGGCCCTAGCCTGGATGTTGTGTGGGTCCAGGCTTGGGCACAGAAGTCTGAATACACAAACTCAGCTTATGAGTGGCGCCTAGGGTATGGCAGGCCGGATGTACAGCCCGAGAGGGAGCTCCTGGGCCTCTGAAACAAGGGCGAGTGGGAGGCGTTCCTTCAGGCTTTTGTCTCTGGATGTTGTGTCCGGGAGAGCCATGGATTGGAGCGGTGGCCTCAGGTACTGTGGACGAGTATCCCTCTCTGGGGATTTGTCCCAGCTCCCAAGAGTTTGGGGTCATTTTGTGGGAAGGGTGGAGTCGTGTTGTCTGGCTCATGGGTCTCTCCAAGAAAGGGATTCCAGAGCAGAGCTCCAGGTACGGGCGGGGCGACTGGAAAATTCAAACCGTGGTGAGGATTGGGTGCATAGGGGCTTGGCAAGCCCCATATGTGGGCTCTTGGTCCAGGCCCTGACAGGCCTTTCTTTGACATGGGGCTCATGCTGAGGGTCACAGTGTGAATTTGTGCCCAAGCAGCACTCAAGTTTGGGCGTGGCATCAGGGGCCATGAAGGTTTCTCCCACCCTGAAGGTGTGACTCCATGCCAAGAGCAAGCTTGACAGCCATGGGGAAGGAGGAGTTCTGTTTTGTGCTTGCTATACCCAGCTGTGTGGAGAATTGATATAATGTCTAGGTTCAGATATCTGAAAACCAAGGTTAGGATGAGGTGACGGCACAAGACCATGGCGTGTCCGAAGTGCTGGGTGTGCGGCCAGCTGTCTCCATGTCTGTCTGGACGTCTGGCTTCAGGCTGTGTCAGGCAGAGCATGAGTGCCCAGAGCAGACTATCCAGTTCGGGTACCGTCGAGGCCCGAGCAGGTTGATCCTCATCTGGGTTTTCTGGAGAGGCCCACAGGGAAACGTTTTTCTTCCGTTGGGCAGACACTGGGCTGGGTTTTGTTTCTGGAGTTCCTAGTCCGGAGGGCTTGTTTGCCAGGAGTGTGAGGAAGGAAGTCTGAAAACACAAGCTAGCGTGAGGTTTGGGACTGAGGGCACGGCAGGCCCACTCTGCAGAGGCTGAATCGAGTTCTCCTGCACTGAGGTCATGTCAACTATGAGACGTGCCTCAGGCTAGAGTTCTTGTCCAGCATGGCCTCTTCCTGAAGGGTGTGGGGGCTTCATGAGGCCAGAAAGTTTTGCCTACGATGGGATTTGTGAACTGCTCCAAAACTGAAGGTTACCTTCTGCACGACAGTCGAGTCCTATTGGATGGTTCCAAGAGGCCCCATATGGAAAGACTCGAGAGCAGGTGTCTAAGCATGGATGCCTGGGAACGCCACCTCATATTCCCACTCTTTAGTCAGGACAAGTCAGGCTCAATCTGCGGGCTCCTGGGTGAGCTACCCAGAGGGGAGAGTTGAAATGGTCTCTCCTGAAGATGAGTCCTACTGTGGCTTGGTGGCCTGGGAGACCTTGGAATGTGGAGGTGGCTCAGGGACTCTGCAGGATTCTCCAACATGAGGTGTTTGACACGGCTCCAACAAGGAAACTTCCCATGGGGAGACGAGAGGAGTTCTGTTCCGTGCCTCAGGAAAGCCCCATACCCTGTTCTTCGAACCAAAGCCTCTGAGGAGTGACACCTGGAAACCAAAGCAAGAGTTGAGACTACGGCCTAAAGGCCTGTCCGGCTCAACCTTCTATCTCTGTTGACATCTGTGTGCATGCATTCATGGATGTAGCTGCTCAGTTTGTGTTCGAATGCCCCTGTGAGTCCAGTGAGGCTCCCAGTAGTGGGATGTCCTCGGAGGCCTTGAGGTTTCTCATATTTTGGAGGTGTGTGGCCAAAGGAATGGACACAGTTTCCCAGGAGAGAGCAGGCACGGTCCTGTGGTATGGCTCCAGAGGACCCAGCCTAGAGGCTGTGTTTGCCAGGGCTGTGGGGACAGATGTCTGAAAAAGCAAACTTGGCTCAGCTAGGGGCCAATGTAATGGCAGGCCTGATCTCTAGTCCGTGAGGGGAGATCCTCTGGAAATCAAAGTAGGGCAAGTGGGAGGCAGTCACTCAGGATTTTGTCTCTGGGTGTTGCGTTTACAGTGTCCGGTCAGGGTAGGGGTTGTCTCAGAGGCCGAGGAAGAGCCTTCCTCTCGGGGGATTGTCCAAGCTCCCAAGTGTTTGTGTTCATTCTGTGGGAATGAAGAGTACTGTTTTCTGCCACAGGGGACCCCACAGGAGAGGGACTCTAGAGCACAGCAGTGGGTTCCCTCAACTGGAATACACACCATCTAGTTAGTCCTGGGTGCCTATGGGCATGGCAAGCCACATATGCGGGCTCTTGGTCCAGTCACTGAGAGGCGTTACTTGAATAAGGTACTCACGCTGAGGGTCACAATGTGTGTTTGTGCCCAAGGCGGCCCTCACGCTTGGGCGTGGCCTCATGGGCCATGCCGTTTTCTCCTACACTGAAGGTTTGGCTCACTGCCAGCAGCAAGGTTTCTTGCCATGGGGAAGGAGGGGTTCTGACTTGTGCATCAGGTTCCCCCCTGTGCAGGGATTGGAGATAAAGTCTAGGTTCCGATGACTGAAAACCCAGGTTGGGAATGGATGGTGGCCTAAGGCAGTGGCGGGTCCAATGTGCTGGGTGTGCAGCCAGCTGTGTCGGTGTCTGTTGGAAGGACTGGGCTCAGCCTATTTGCGACAGAGCATCACTGTTTAAGGTAGCCTATGCAATTGGGGTGTTGCCGAGGGCCAAGCAGTTTGATCCTCTTTTGGGGTTTTGGGCAGTGCCATAGACAATGTTTTTCTCCTGGGAGGCAGGCACAGTGCTTCATTGTGGCCCCAGAATTCCCAGTAGGGAGGGTTTGTGGGCCAGGAGTGTGAGGACGGAAGTCTGAAAACACAAGCTAGTGTGAGGATTGGAGCCAAGGGCAGAGCAGGCCCACTCTGCAGAGGCTGAATCAAAATCTCCTGCATCTGAAGTCAGGCTGAGGATCAGACGTTGGCTGAGGCTGGAGTATGTGTCCATGATGGCACCTTCATGAAGTGGGGGCCTCATGAGGCCAAGGAAGTTTTCGCACGCTGAGTTTGGAGGTTGCCCCAAACCACAAGGTTTCCTTCTGCGGGACATTCGAGTCCTGTTGCATGGCTCCAGGACATACCATATGGAAGGACTGGAGAGCAGGGTTCGAAGGATGGATCCCTGTACAGCATGCCTCGCATTCCCATTGGCTATTAGCGACAAGATATGTTTGATCTGCTGCCTCTGGAACACGCGACCCAGGGGGCTGAGTTGAAATGGCCTCTCCTGACGATGCGTCATAATGTGCGTTTGGGTCCATGGAGACCTTGGAATGTGCTGGTTGTTCAGTGGCCCTGCGGAACTCTCCTACCTGAAGTGTTTGATACATCCCAGTAAGAAAGCTGCCCATGTGGAGATGAGAGAGGTTTGGTTTGGTGCCTCAGAAAAGCCCCAGGTGCTGGTCTACGAAAACAGTCCTCTGAGAACGGAACCATGGAAACCAAAGCTAAGGTTCAGAGTAGGGCCTGGGGGCCTGTCCATTTCAACCTTCTGTCTCTGGGGACACTGTCTGAGAGTCTAAGTGGAGATAGTTGCTCCGCTGGTGTCAGAGAGCCCCTCTTAGTCCAGGGTGGCCTATACTATTGATGGCCTCAGGGACCTTGGAGCTTTTCCCTAACCTGTAGGGTTGTGGTCAATGGATTGGGCACACTTTCCTTGGAGAGGGCAGGCACAATCTTTCGCTGTTTGGTCCAGAGGCCCTAGCCTGGATGTTGTGTGGGTCCAGGCTTGGGCACAGAAGTCTGAATACACAAACTCAGCTTATGAGTGGCGCCTAGGGTATGGCAGGCCGGATGTACAGCCCGAGAGGGAGCTCCTGGGCCTCTGAAACAAGGGCGAGTGGGAGGCGTTCCTTCAGGCTTTTGTCTCTGGATGTTGTGTCCGGGAGAGCCATGGATTGGAGCGGTGGCCTCAGGTACTGTGGACGAGTATCCCTCTCTGGGGATTTGTCCCAGCTCCCAAGAGTTTGGGGTCATTTTGTGGGAAGGGTGGAGTCGTGTTGTCTGGCTCATGGGTCTCTCCAAGAAAGGGATTCCAGAGCAGAGCTCCAGGTACGGGCGGGGCGACTGGAAAATTCAAACCGTGGTGAGGATTGGGTGCATAGGGGCTTGGCAAGCCCCATATGTGGGCTCTTGGTCCAGGCCCTGACAGGCCTTTCTTTGACATGGGGCTCATGCTGAGGGTCACAGTGTGAATTTGTGCCCAAGCAGCACTCAAGTTTGGGCGTGGCATCAGGGGCCATGAAGGTTTCTCCCACCCTGAAGGTGTGACTCCATGCCAAGAGCAAGCTTGACAGCCATGGGGAAGGAGGAGTTCTGTTTTGTGCTTGCTATACCCAGCTGTGTGGAGAATTGATATAATGTCTAGGTTCAGATATCTGAAAACCAAGGTTAGGATGAGGTGACGGCACAAGACCATGGCGTGTCCGAAGTGCTGGGTGTGCGGCCAGCTGTCTCCATGTCTGTCTGGACGTCTGGCTTCAGGCTGTGTCAGGCAGAGCATGAGTGCCCAGAGCAGACTATCCAGTTCGGGTACCGTCGAGGCCCGAGCAGGTTGATCCTCATCTGGGTTTTCTGGAGAGGCCCACAGGGAAACGTTTTTCTTCCGTTGGGCAGACACTGGGCTGGGTTTTGTTTCTGGAGTTCCTAGTCCGGAGGGCTTGTTTGCCAGGAGTGTGAGGAAGGAAGTCTGAAAACACAAGCTAGCGTGAGGTTTGGGACTGAGGGCACGGCAGGCCCACTCTGCAGAGGCTGAATCGAGTTCTCCTGCACTGAGGTCATGTCAACTATGAGACGTGCCTCAGGCTAGAGTTCTTGTCCAGCATGGCCTCTTCCTGAAGGGTGTGGGGGCTTCATGAGGCCAGAAAGTTTTGCCTACGATGGGATTTGTGAACTGCTCCAAAACGGAAGGTTACCTTCTGCACGACAGTCGAGTCCTATTGGATGGTTCCAAGAGGCCCCATATGGAAAGACTCGAGAGCAGGTGTCTAAGCATGGATGCCTGGGAACGCCACCTCATATTCCCACTCTTTAGTCAGGACAAGGCAGGCTCAATCTGCGGGCTCCTGGGTGAGCTACCCAGAGGGGAGAGTTGAAATGGTCTCTCCTGAAGATGAGTCCTACTGTGGCTTGGTGGCCTGGGAGACCTTGGAATGTGGAGGTGGCTCAGGGACTCTGCAGGATTCTCCAACATGAGGTGTTTGACACGGCTCCAACAAGGAAACTTCCCATGTGGAGACGAGAGGAGTTCTGTTCCGTGCCTCAGGAAAGCCCCATACCCTGTTCTTCGAACCAAAGCCTCTGAGGAGTGACACCTGGAAACCAAAGCAAGAGTTGAGACTACGGCCTAAAGGCCTGTCCGGCTCAACCTTCTATCTCTGTTGACATCTGTGTGCATGCATTCATGGATGTAGCTGCTCAGCTTGTGTCCGAATGCCCCTGTGAGTCCAGTGAGGCTCCCAGTAGTGGGATGTCCTCGGAGGCCTTGAGGTTTCTCATATTCTGGAGGTGTGTGGCCAAAGGAATGGACACAGTTTCCCAGGAGAGAGCAGGCACGGTCCTGTGGTATGGCTCCAGAGGACCCAGCCTAGAGGCTGTGTTTGCCAGGGCTGTGGGGACAGATGTCTGAAAAAGCAAACTTGGCTAAGCTAGGGGCCAATGTAATGGCAGGCCTGATCTCTAGTCCGTGAGGGGAGATCCTCTGGAAATCAAAGTAGGGCAAGTGGGAGGCAGTCACTCAGGATTTTGTCTCTGGGTGTTGCGTTTACAGTGTCCGGTCAGGGTAGGGGTTGTCTCAGAGGCCGAGGAAGAGCCTTCCTCTCGGGGGATTGTCCAAGCTCCCAAGTGTTTGTGTTCATTCTGTGGGAATGAAGAGTACTGTTTTCTGCCACAGGGGACCCCCCAGGGGAGGGACTCTAGAGCAGAGCAGTGGGTTCCCTCAACTGGAATACACACCATCTAGTTAGTCCTGGGTGCCTATGGGCATGGCAAGCCACATATGCGGGCTCTTGGTCCAGTCACTGAGAGGCGTTACTTGAATAAGGTACTCACGCTGAGGGTCACAATGTGTGTTTGTGCCCAAGGCGGCCCTCACGCTTGGGCGTGGCCTCATGGGCCATGCCGTTTTCTCCTACACTGAAGGTTTGGCTCACTGCCAGCAGCAAGGTTTCTTGCCATGGGGAAGGAGGGGTTCTGACTTGTGCATCAGGTTCCCCCCTGTGCAGGGATTGGAGATAAAGTCTAGGTTCCGATGACTGAAAACCCAGGTTGGGAATGGATGGTGGCCTAAGGCAGTGGCGGGTCCAATGTGCTGGGTGTGCAGCCAGCTGTGTCGGTGTCTGTTGGAAGGACTGGGCTCAGCCTATTTGCGACAGAGCATCACTGTTTAAGGTAGCCTATGCAATTGGGGTGTTGCCGAGGGCCAAGCAGTTTGATCCTCTTTTGGGGTTTTGGGCAGCGCCATAGACAATGTTTTTCTCCTGGGAGGCAGGCACAGTGCTTCATTGTGGCCCCAGAATTCCCAGTAGGGAGGGTTTGTGGGCCAGGAGTGTGAGGACGGAAGTCTGAAAACACAAGCTAGTGTGAGGATTGGAGCCAAGGGCAGAGCAGGCCCACTCTGCAGAGGCTGAATCAAAATCTCCTGCATCTGAAGTCAGGCTGAGGATCAGACGTTGGCTGAGGCTGGAGTATGTGTCCATGATGGCACCTTCATGAAGTGGGGGCCTCATGAGGCCAAGGAAGTTTTCGCACGCTGAGTTTGGAGGTTGCCCCAAACCACAAGGTTTCCTTCTGCGGGACATTCGAGTCCTGTTGCATGGCTCCAGGACATACCATATGGAAGGACTGGAGAGCAGGGTTCGAAGGATGGATCCCTGTACAGCATGCCTCGCATTCCCATTGGCTATTAGCGACAAGATATGTTTGATCTGCTGCCTCTGGAACACGCGACCCAGGGGGCTGAGTTGAAATGGCCTCTCCTGACGATGCGTCATAATGTGCGTTTGGGTCCATGGAGACCTTGGAATGTGCTGGTTGTTCAGTGGCCCTGCGGAACTCTCCTACCTGAAGTGTTTGATACATCCCAGTAAGAAAGCTGCCCATGTGGAGATGAGAGAGGTTTGGTTTGGTGCCTCAGAAAAGCCCCAGGTGCTGGTCTACGAAAACAGTCCTCTGAGAACGGAACCATGGAAACCAAAGCTAAGGTTCAGAGTAGGGCCTGGGGGCCTGTCCATTTCAACCTTCTGTCTCTGGGGACACTTTCTGAGAGTCTAAGTGGAGATAGTTGCTCCGCTGGTGTCAGAGAGCCCCTCTTAGTCCAGGGTGGCCTATACTATTGATGGCCTCAGGGACCTTGGAGCTTTTCCCTAACCTGTATGGTTGTGGTCTATGGATTGGGCACACTTTCCTTGGAGAGGGCAGGCACAATCTTTCGCTGTTTGGTCCAGAGGCCCTAGCCTGGATGTTGTGTGGGTCCAGGCTTGGGCACAGAAGTCTGAATACACAAACTCAGCTTATGAGTGGCGCCTAGGGTATGGCAGGCCGGATGTACAGCCCGAGAGGGAGCTCCTGGGCCTCTGAAACAAGGGCGAGTGGGAGGCGTTCCTTCAGGCTTTTGTCTCTGGATGTTGTGTCCGGGAGAGCCATGGATTGGAGCGGTGGCCTCAGGTACTGTGGACGAGTATCCCTCTCTGGGGATTTGTCCCAGCTCCCAAGAGTTTGGGGTCATTTTGTGGGAAGGGTGGAGTCGTGTTGTCTGGCTCATGGGTCTCTCCAAGAAAGGGATTCCAGAGCAGAGCTCCAGGTACGGGCGGGGCGACTGGAAAATTCAAACCGTGGTGAGGATTGGGTGCATAGGGGCTTGGCAAGCCCCATATGTGGGCTCTTGGTCCAGGCCCTGACAGGCCTTTCTTTGACATGGGGCTCATGCTGAGGGTCACAGTGTGAATTTGTGCCCAAGCAGCACTCAAGTTTGGGCGTGGCATCAGGGGCCATGAAGGTTTCTCCCACCCTGAAGGTGTGACTCCATGCCAAGAGCAAGCTTGACAGCCATGGGGAAGGAGGAGTTCTGTTTTGTGCTTGCTATACCCAGCTGTGTGGAGAATTGATATAATGTCTAGGTTCAGATATCTGAAAACCAAGGTTAGGATGAGGTGACGGCACAAGACCATGGCGTATCCGAAGTGCTGGGTGTGCGGCCAGCTGTCTCCATGTCTGTCTGGACGTCTGGCTTCAGGCTGTGTCAGGCAGAGCATGAGTGCCCAGAGCAGCCTATCCAGTTCGGGTACCGTCGAGGCCCGAGCAGGTTGATCCTCATCTGGGTTTTCTGGAGAGCCCCACAGGGAAACGTTTTTCTTCCGTTGGGCAGACACTGGGCTGGGTTTTGTTTCTGGAGTTCCTAGTCCGGAGGGCTTGTTTGCCAGGAGTGTGAGGAAGGAAGTCTGAAAACACAAGCTAGCGTGAGGTTTGGGACTGAGGGCACGGCAGGCCCACTCTGCAGAGGCTGAATCGAGTTCTCCTGCACTGAGGTCATGTCAACTATGAGACGTGCCTCAGGCTAGAGTTCTTGTCCAGCATGGCCTCTTCCTGAAGGGTGTGGGGGCTTCATGAGGCCAGAAAGTTTTGCCTACGATGGGATTTGTGAACTGCTCCAAAACGGAAGGTTACCTTCTGCACGACAGTCGAGTCCTATTGGATGGTTCCAAGAGGCCCCATATGGAAAGACTCGAGAGCAGGTGTCTAAGCATGGATGCCTGGGAACGCCACCTCATATTCCCACTCTTTAGTCAGGACAAGTCAGGCTCAATCTGCGGGCTCCTGGGTGAGCTACCCAGAGGGGAGAGTTGAAATTGTCTCTCCTGAAGATGAGTCCTACTGTGGCTTGGTGGCCTGGGAGACCTTGGAATAAGGAGGTGGCTCAGGGACTCTGCAGGATTCTCCAACATGAGGTGTTTGACACGGCTCCAACAAGGAAACTTCCCATGTGGAGACGAGAGGAGTTCTGTTCCGTGCCTCAGGAAAGCCCCATACCCTGTTCTTCGAACCAAAGCCTCTGAGGAGTGACACCTGGAAACCAAAGCAAGAGTTGAGACTACGGCCTAAAGGCCTGTCCGGCTCAACCTTCTATCTCTGTTGACATCTGTGTGCATGCATTCATGGATGTAGCTGCTCAGCTTGTGTCCGAATGCCCCTGTGAGTCCAGTGAGGCTCCCAGTAGTGGGATGTCCTCGGAGGCCTTGAGGTTTCTCATATTCTGGAGGTGTGTGGCCAAAGGAATGGACACAGTTTCCCAGGAGAGAGCAGGCACAGTCCTGTGGTATGGCTCCAGAGGACCCAGCCTAGAGGCTGTGTTTGCCAGGGCTGTGGGGACAGATGTCTGAAAAAGCAAACTTGGCTCAGCTAGGGGCCAATGTAATGGCAGGCCTGATCTCTAGTCCGTGAGGGGAGATCCTCTGGAAATCAAAGTAGGGCAAGTGGGAGGCAGTCACTCAGGATTTTGTCTCTGGGTGTTGCGTTTACAGTGTCCGGTCAGGGTAGGGGTTGTCTCAGAGGCCGAGGAAGAGCCTTCCTCTCGGGGGATTGTCCAAGCTCCCAAGTGTTTGTGTTCATTCTGTGGGAATGAAGAGTACTGTTTTCTGCCACAGGGGACCCCCCAGGAGAGGGACTCTAGAGCACAGCAGTGGGTTCCCTCAACTGGAATACACACCATCTAGTTAGTCCTGGGTGCCTATGGGCATGGCAAGCCACATATGCGGGCTCTTGGTCCAGTCACTGAGAGGCGTTACTTGAATAAGGTACTCACGCTGAGGGTCACAATGTGTGTTTGTGCCCAAGGCGGCCCTCACGCTTGGGCGTGGCCTCATGGGCCATGCCGTTTTCTCCTACACTGAAGGTTTGGCTCACTGCCAGCAGCAAGGTTTCTTGCCATGGGGAAGGAGGGGTTCTGACTTGTGCATCAGGTTCCCCCCTGTGCAGGGATTGGAGATAACGTCTAGGTTCCGATGACTGAAAACCCAGGTTGGGAATGGATGGTGGCCTAAGGCAGTGGCGGGTCCAATGTGCTGGGTGTGCAGCCAGCTGTGTCGGTGTCTGTTGGAAGGACTGGGCTCAGCGTATTTGCGACAGAGCATCACTGTTTAAGGTAGCCTATGCAATTGGGGTGTTGCCGAGGGCCAAGCAGTTTGATCCTCTTTTGGGGTTTTGGGCAGCGCCATAGACAATGTTTTTCTCCTGGGAGGCAGGCACAGTGCTTCATTGTGGCCCCAGAATTCCCAGTAGGGAGGGTTTGTGGGCCAGGAGTGTGAGGACGGAAGTCTGAAAACACAAGCTAGTGTGAGGATTGGAGCCAAGGGCAGAGCAGGCCCACTCTGCAGAGGCTGAATCAAAATCTCCTGCATCTGAAGTCAGGCTGAGGATCAGACGTTGGCTGAGGCTGGAGTATGTGTCCATGATGGCACCTTCATGAAGTGGGGGCCTCATGAGGCCAAGGAAGTTTTCGCACGCTGAGTTTGGAGGTTGCCCCAAACCACAAGGTTTCCTTCTGCGGGACATTCGAGTCCTGTTGCATGGCTCCAGGACATACCATATGGAAGGACTGGAGAGCAGGGTTCGAAGGATGGATCCCTGTACAGCATGCCTCGCATTCCCATTGGCTATTAGCGACAAGATATGTTTGATCTGCTGCCTCTGGAACACGCGACCCAGGGGGCTGAGTTGAAATGGCCTCTCCTGACGATGCGTCATAATGTGCGTTTGGGTCCATGGAGACCTTGGAATGTGCTGGTTGTTCAGTGGCCCTGCGGAACTCTCCTACCTGAAGTGTTTGATACATCCCAGTAAGAAAGCTGCCCATGTGGAGATGAGAGAGGTTTGGTTTGGTGCCTCAGAAAAGCCCCAGGTGCTGGTCTACGAAAACAGTCCTCTGAGAACGGAACCATGGAAACCAAAGCTAAGGTTCAGAGTAGGGCCTGGGGGCCTGTCCATTTCAACCTTCTGTCTCTGGGGACACTGTCTGAGAGTCTAAGTGGAGATAGTTGCTCCGCTGGTGTCAGAGAGCCCCTCTTAGTCCAGGGTGGCCTATACTATTGATGGCCTCAGGGACCTTGGAGCTTTTCCCTAACCTGTAGGGTTGTGGTCAATGGATTGGGCACACTTTCCTTGGAGAGGGCAGGCACAATCTTTCGCTGTTTGGTCCAGAGGCCCTAGCCTGGATGTTGTGTGGGTCCAGGCTTGGGCACAGAAGTCTGAATACACAAACTCAGCTTATGAGTGGCGCCTAGGGTATGGCAGGCCGGATGTACAGCCCAAGAGGGAGCTCCTGGGCCTCTGAAACAAGGGCGAGTGGGAGGCGTTCCTTCAGGCTTTTGTCTCTGGATGTTGTGTCCGGGAGAGCCATGGATTGGAGCGGTGGCCTCAGGTACTGTGGACGAGTATCCCTCTCTGGGGATTTGTCCCAGCTCCCAAGAGTTTGGGGTCATTTTGTGGGAAGGGTGGAGTCGTGTTGTCTGGCTCATGGGTCTCTCCAAGAAAGGGATTCCAGAGCAGAGCTCCAGGTACGGGCGGGGCGACTGGAAAATTCAAACCGTGGTGAGGATTGGGTGCATAGGGGCTTGGCAAGCCCCATATGTGGGCTCTTGGTCCAGGCCCTGACAGGCCTTTCTTTGACATGGGGCTCATGCTGAGGGTCACAGTGTGAATTTGTGCCCAAGCAGCACTCAAGTTTGGGCGTGGCATCAGGGGCCATGAAGGTTTCTCCCACCCTGAAGGTGTGACTCCATGCCAAGAGCAAGCTTGACAGCCATGGGGAAGGAGGAGTTCTGTTTTGTGCTTGCTATACCCAGCTGTGTGGAGAATTAATATAATGTCTAGGTTCAGATATCTGAAAACCAAGGTTAGGATGAGGTGACTGCATAAGACCATGGCGTGTCCGAAGTGCTGGGTGTGCGGCCAGCTGTCTCCATGTCTGTCTGGACGTCTGGCTTCAGGCTGTGTCAGGCAGAGCATGAGTGCCCAGAGCAGCCTATCCAGTTCGGGTACCGTCGAGGCCCGAGCAGGTTGATCCTCATCTGGGTTTTCTGGAGAGCCCCACAGGGAAACGTTTTTCTTCCGTTGGGCAGACACTGGGCTGGGTTTTGGTTCTGGAGTTCCTAGTCCGGAGGGCTTGTTTGCCAGGAGTGTGAGGAAGGAAGTCTGAAAACACAAGCTAGCGTGAGGTTTGGGACTGAGGGCACGGCAGGCCCACTCTGCAGAGGCTGAATCGAGTTCTCCTGCACTGAGGTCATGTCAACTATGAGACGTGCCTCAGGCTAGAGTTCTTGTCCAGCATGGCCTCTTCCTGAAGGGTGTGGGGGCTTCATGAGGCCAGAAAGTTTTGCCTACGATGGGATTTGTGAACTGCTCCAAAACGGAAGGTTACCTTCTGCACGACAGTCGAGTCCTATTGGATGGTTCCAAGAGGCCCCATATGGAAAGACTCGAGAGCAGGTGTCTAAGCATGGATGCCTGGGAACGCCACCTCATATTCCCACTCTTTAGTCAGGACAAGTCAGGCTCAATCTGCGGGCTCCTGGGTGAGCTACCCAGAGGGGAGAGTTGAAATTGTCTCTCCTGAAGATGAGTCCTACTGTGGCTTGGTGGCCTGGGAGACCTTGGAATAAGGAGGTGGCTCAGGGACTCTGCAGGATTCTCCAACATGAGGTGTTTGACACGGCTCCAACAAGGAAACTTCCCATGTGGAGACGAGAGGAGTTCTGTTCCGTGCCTCAGGAAAGCCCCATACCCTGTTCTTCGAACCAAAGCCTCTGAGGAGTGACACCTGGAAACCAAAGCAAGAGTTGAGACTACGGCCTAAAGGCCTGTCCGGCTCAACCTTCTATCTCTGTTGACATCTGTGTGCATGCATTCATGGATGTAGCTGCTCAGCTTGTGTCCGAATGCCCCTGTGAGTCCAGTGAGGCTCCCAGTAGTGGGATGTCCTCGGAGGCCTTGAGGTTTCTCATATTCTGGAGGTGTGTGGCCAAAGGAATGGACACAGTTTCCCAGGAGAGAGCAGGCACAGTCCTGTGGTATGGCTCCAGAGGACCCAGCCTAGAGGCTGTGTTTGCCAGGGCTGTGGGGACAGATGTCTGAAAAAGCAAACTTGGCTCAGCTAGGGGCCAATGTAATGGCAGGCCTGATCTCTAGTCCGTGAGGGGAGATCCTCTGGAAATCAAAGTAGGGCAAGTGGGAGGCAGTCACTCAGGATTTTGTCTCTGGGTGTTGCGTTTACAGTGTCCGGTCAGGGTAGGGGTTGTCTCAGAGGCCGAGGAAGAGCCTTCCTCTCGGGGGATTGTCCAAGCTCCCAAGTGTTTGTGTTCATTCTGTGGGAATGAAGAGTACTGTTTTCTGCCACAGGGGACCCCCCAGGAGAGGGACTCTAGAGCACAGCAGTGGGTTCCCTCAACTGGAATACACACCATCTAGTTAGTCCTGGGTGCCTATGGGCATGGCAAGCCACATATGCGGGCTCTTGGTCCAGTCACTGAGAGGCGTTACTTGAATAAGGTACTCACGCTGAGGGTCACAATGTGTGTTTGTGCCCAAGGCGGCCCTCACGCTTGGGCGTGGCCTCATGGGCCATGCCGTTTTCTCCTACACTGAAGGTTTGGCTCACTGCCAGCAGCAAGGTTTCTTGCCATGGGGAAGGAGGGGTTCTGACTTGTGCATCAGGTTCCCCCCTGTGCAGGGATTGGAGATAACGTCTAGGTTCCGATGACTGAAAACCCAGGTTGGGAATGGATGGTGGCCTAAGGCAGTGGCGGGTCCAATGTGCTGGGTGTGCAGCCAGCTGTGTCGGTGTCTGTTGGAAGGACTGGGCTCAGCGTATTTGCGACAGAGCATCACTGTTTAAGGTAGCCTATGCAATTGGGGTGTTGCCGAGGGCCAAGCAGTTTGATCCTCTTTTGGGGTTTTGGGCAGCGCCATAGACAATGTTTTTCTCCTGGGAGGCAGGCACAGTGCTTCATTGTGGCCCCAGAATTCCCAGTAGGGAGGGTTTGTGGGCCAGGAGTGTGAGGACGGAAGTCTGAAAACACAAGCTAGTGTGAGGATTGGAGCCAAGGGCAGAGCAGGCCCACTCTGCAGAGGCTGAATCAAAATCTCCTGCATCTGAAGTCAGGCTGAGGATCAGACGTTGGCTGAGGCTGGAGTATGTGTCCATGATGGCACCTTCATGAAGTGGGGGCCTCATGAGGCCAAGGAAGTTTTCGCACGCTGAGTTTGGAGGTTGCCCCAAACCACAAGGTTTCCTTCTGCGGGACATTCGAGTCCTGTTGCATGGCTCCAGGACATACCATATGGAAGGACTGGAGAGCAGGGTTCGAAGGATGGATCCCTGTACAGCATGCCTCGCATTCCCATTGGCTATTAGCGACAAGATATGTTTGATCTGCTGCCTCTGGAACACGCGACCCAGGGGGCTGAGTTGAAATGGCCTCTCCTGACGATGCGTCATAATGTGCGTTTGGGTCCATGGAGACCTTGGAATGTGCTGGTTGTTCAGTGGCCCTGCGGAACTCTCCTACCTGAAGTGTTTGATACATCCCAGTAAGAAAGCTGCCCATGTGGAGATGAGAGAGGTTTGGTTTGGTGCCTCAGAAAAGCCCCAGGTGCTGGTCTACGAAAACAGTCCTCTGAGAACGGAACCATGGAAACCAAAGCTAAGGTTCAGAGTAGGGCCTGGGGGCCTGTCCATTTCAACCTTCTGTCTCTGGGGACACTGTCTGAGAGTCTAAGTGGAGATAGTTGCTCCGCTGGTGTCAGAGAGCCCCTCTTAGTCCAGGGTGGCCTATACTATTGATGGCCTCAGGGACCTTGGAGCTTTTCCCTAACCTGTAGGGTTGTGGTCAATGGATTGGGCACACTTTCCTTGGAGAGGGCAGGCACAATCTTTCGCTGTTTGGTCCAGAGGCCCTAGCCTGGATGTTGTGTGGGTCCAGGCTTGGGCACAGAAGTCTGAATACACAAACTCAGCTTATGAGTGGCGCCTAGGGTATGGCAGGCCGGATGTACAGCCCAAGAGGGAGCTCCTGGGCCTCTGAAACAAGGGCGAGTGGGAGGCGTTCCTTCAGGCTTTTGTCTCTGGATGTTGTGTCCGGGAGAGCCATGGATTGGAGCGGTGGCCTCAGGTACTGTGGACGAGTATCCCTCTCTGGGGATTTGTCCCAGCTCCCAAGAGTTTGGGGTCATTTTGTGGGAAGGGTGGAGTCGTGTTGTCTGGCTCATGGGTCTCTCCAAGAAAGGGATTCCAGAGCAGAGCTCCAGGTACGGGCGGGGCGACTGGAAAATTCAAACCGTGGTGAGGATTGGGTGCATAGGGGCTTGGCAAGCCCCATATGTGGGCTCTTGGTCCAGGCCCTGACAGGCCTTTCTTTGACATGGGGCTCATGCTGAGGGTCACAGTGCGAATTTGTGCCCAAGCAGCACTCAAGTTTGGGCGTGGCATCAGGGGCCATGAAGGTTTCTCCCACCCTGAAGGTGTGACTCCATGCCAAGAGCAAGCTTGACAGCCATGGGGAAGGAGGAGTTCTGTTTTGTGCTTGCTATACCCAGCTGTGTGGAGAATTAATATAATGTCTAGGTTCAGATATCTGAAAACCAAGGTTAGGATGAGGTGACTGCATAAGACCATGGCGTGTCCGAAGTGCTGGGTGTGCGGCCAGCTGTCTCCATGTCTGTCTGGACGTCTGGCTTCAGGCTGTGTCAGGCAGAGCATGAGTGCCCAGAGCAGCCTATCCAGTTCGGGTACCGTCGAGGCCCGAGCAGGTTGATCCTCATCTGGGTTTTCTGGAGAGCCCCACAGGGAAACGTTTTTCTTCCGTTGGGCAGACACTGGGCTGGGTTTTGGTTCTGGAGTTCCTAGTCCGGAGGGCTTGTTTGCCAGGAGTGTGAGGAAGGAAGTCTGAAAACACAAGCTAGCGTGAGGTTTGGGACTGAGGGCACGGCAGGCCCACTCTGCAGAGGCTGAATCGAGTTCTCCTGCACTGAGGTCATGTCAACTATGAGACGTGCCTCAGGCTAGAGTTCTTGTCCAGCATGGCCTCTTCCTGAAGGGTGTGGGGGCTTCATGAGGCCAGAAAGTTTTGCCTACGATGGGATTTGTGAACTGCTCCAAAACGGAAGGTTACCTTCTGCACGACAGTCGAGTCCTATTGGATGGTTCCAAGAGGCCCCATATGGAAAGACTCGAGAGCAGGTGTCTAAGCATGGATGCCTGGGAATGCCACCTCATATTCCCACTCTTTAGTCAGGACAAGTCAGGCTCAATCTGCGGGCTCCTGGGTGAGCTACCCAGAGGGGAGAGTTGAAATTGTCTCTCCTGAAGATGAGTCCTACTGTGGCTTGGTGGCCTGGGAGACCTTGGAATAAGGAGGTGGCTCAGGGACTCTGCAGGATTCTCCAACATGAGGTGTTTGACACGGCTCCAACAAGGAAACTTCCCATGTGGAGACGAGAGGAGTTCTGTTCCGTGCCTCCGGAAAGCCCCATACCCTGTTCTTCGAACCCAAGCCTCTGAGGTGTGACACCTGGAAACCAAAGCAAGAGTTGAGACTACGGCCTAAAGGCCTGTCCGGCTCAACCTTCTATCTCTGTTGACATCTGTGTGCATGCATTCATGGATGTAGCTGCTCAGCTTGTGTCCGAATGCCCCTGTGAGTCCAGTGAGGCTCCCAGTAGTGGGATGTCCTCGGAGGCCTTGAGGTTTCTCATATTCTGGAGGTGTGTGGCCAAAGGAATGGACACAGTTTCCCAGGAGAGAGCAGGCACGGTCCTGTGGTATGGCTCCAGAGGACCCAGCCTAGAGGCTGTGTTTGCCAAGGCTGTGGGGACAGATGTCTGAAAAAGCAAACTTGGCTCAGCTAGGGGCCAATGTAATGGCAGGCCTGATCTCTAGTCGGTGAGGGGAGATCCTCTGGAAATCAAAGTAGGGCAAGTGGGAGGCAGTCACTCAGGATTTTGTCTCTGGGTGTTGCGTTTACAGTGTCCGGTCAGGGTAGGGGTTGTCTCAGAGGCCGAGGAAGAGCCTTCCTCTCGGGGGATTGTCCAAGCTCCCAAGTGTTGGTGTTCATTCTGTGGAAATGAAGAGTACTGTTTTCTGCCACAGGGGACCCCCCAGGAGAGGGACTCTAGAGCACAGCAGTGGGTTCCCTCAAATGGAATACACACCATGCCTATGGGCATGGCAAGCCACATATGCGGGCTCTTGGTCCAGTCACTGAGAGACGTTACTTGAATAAGGTACTCACGCTGAGGGTCACAATGTGTGTTTGTGCCCAATGCGGCCCTCACGCTTGGGCGTGGCCTCATGGGCCATGCCGTTTTCTCTTACACTGAATGTTTGACTCACTGCCAGCAGCAAGGTTTCTTGCCATGGGGAAGGAGGGGTCCTGACTTGTGCATCAGGTTCCCCCCTGTGCAGGGATTGGAGATAAGGTCTAGGTTCCGATGACTGAAAACCCAGGTTGGGAATGGATGGTGGCCTAAGGCAGTGGCGGGTCCAATGTGCTGGGTGTGCAGCCAGCTGTGTCGGTGTCTGTTGGAAGGTCTGGGCTCAGGCTATTTGCGACAGAGCATCAGTGTTTAAGGTAGCCTATGCAATTGGGGTGTTGCCGAGGGCCAAGCAGTTTGATCCTCATTTGGGGTTTCTGGGCAGCGCCATAGACAATGTTTTTCTCCTGGGAGGCAGGCACAGTGCTTCATTGTGGCCCCAGAATTCCCAGTAGGGAGGGTTTGTGGGCCAGGAGTGTGAGGACGGAAGTCTGAAAACACAAGCTAGTGTGAGGATTGGAGCCAAGGGCAGAGCAGGCCCACTCTGCAGAGGCTGAATCAAAATCTCCTGCATCTGAAGTCAGGCTGAGGATCAGACGTTGGCTGAGGCTGGAGTATGTGTCCATGATGGCACCTTCATGAAGTGGGGGCCTCATGAGGCCAAGGAAGTTTTCCCACGCTGAGTTTGGAGGTGGCCCCAAACCACAAGGTTTCCTTCTGCGGGACATTCGAGTCCTGTTGCATGGCTCCAGGACATACCATATGGAAGGACTGGAGAGCAGGGTTCGAAGGATGGATCCCTGTACAGCATGCCTCGCATTCCCATTGGCTATTAGCGACAAGATATGTTTGATCTGCTGCCTCTGGAACACGCGACCCAGGGGGCTGAGTTGAAATGGCCTCTCCTGACGATGCGTCATAATGTGCGTTTGGGTCCATGGAGACCTTGGAATGTGCTGGTTGTTCAGTGGCCCTGCGGAACTCTCCTACCTGAAGTGTTTGATACATCCCAGTAAGAAAGCTGCCCATGTGGAGATGAGAGAGGTTTGGTTTGGTGCCTCAGAAAAGCCCCATGTGCTGGTCTACGAAAACAGTCCTCTGAGAACGGAAACATGGAAACCAAAGCTAAGGCTCAGATTAGGGCCTGGGGGCTTGTGCATTTCAACCTTCTGTCTCTGGGGACACTGTCTGAGAGTCTAAGTGGAGATAGTTGCTCCGCTGGTGTCAGAGAGCCCCTCTTAGTCCAGGGTGGCCTATACTATTGATGGCCTCAGGGACCTTGGAGCTTTTCCCTAACCTGTAGGGTTGTGGTCAATGGATTGGGCACACTTTCCTTGGAGAGGGCAGGCACAATCTTTCGCTGTTTGTTCCAGAGGCCCTAGCCTGGATGTTGTGTGGGTCCAGGCTGTGGGCACAGAAGTCTGAATACACAAACTCAGCTTATGAGTGGCGCCTAGGGTATGGCAGGCCGGATGTACAGCCCGAGAGGGAGCTCCTGGGCCTCTGAAACAAGGGCGAGTGGGAGGCGTTCCTTCAGGCTTTTGTCTCTGGATGTTGTGTCCGGGAGAGCCATGGATTGGAGCGGTGGCCTCAGGTACTGTGGACGAGTATCCCTCTCTGGGGATTTGTCCCAGCTCCCAAGAGTTTGGGGTCATTTTGTGGGAAGGGTGGAGTCGTGTTGTCTGGCTCATGGGTCTCTCCAAGAAAGGGATTCCAGAGCAGAGCTCCAGGTACGGGCGGGGCGACTGGAAAATTCAAACCGTGGTGAGGATTGGGTGCATAGGGGCTTGGCAAGCCCCATATGTGGGCTCTTGGTCCAGGCCCTGACAGGCCTTTCTTTGACATGGGGCTCATGCTGAGGGTCACAGTGTGAATTTGTGCCCAAGCAGCACTCAAGTTTGGGCGTGGCATCAGGGGCCATGAAGGATTCTCCCACCCTGAAGGTGTGACTCCATGCCAAGAGCAAGCTTGACAGCCATGGGGAAGGAGGGGTTCTGTTTTGTGCTTGCTATACCCAGCTGTGTGGAGAATTGATATAATGTCTAGGTTCAGATATCTGAAAACCAAGGTTAAAATGAGGTGACGGCATAAGACCATGGCGTGTCCGAAGTGCTGGGTGTGCGGCCAGCTGTCTCCATGTCTGTCTGGACGTCTGGCTTCAGGCTGTGTCAGGCAGAGCATGAGTGCCCAGAGCAGCCTATCCAGTTCGGGTACCGTCGAGGCCCGAGCAGGTTGATCCTCATCTGGGTTTTCTGGAGAGCCCCACAGGGAAACGTTTTTCTTCCGTTGGGCAGACACTGGGCTGGGTTTTGGTTCCGGAGTTCCTAGTCCGGAGGGCTTGTTTGCCAGGAGTGTGAGGAAGGAAGTCTGAAAACACAAGCTAGCGTGAGGTTTGGGACCGAGGGCACGGCAGGCCCACTCTGCAGAGGCTGAATCGAGATCTCCTGCACTGAGGTCATGTCAACTATGAGACGTGCCTCAGGCTAGAGTTCTTGTCCAGCATGGCCTCTTCCTGAAGGGTGTGGGGGCTTCATGAGGCCAGAAAGTTTTGCCTACGATGGGATTTGTGAACTGCTCCAAAACGGAAGGTTACCTTCTGCACGACAGTCGAGTCCTATTGGATGGTTCCAAGAGGCCCCATATGGAAAGACTCGAGAGCAGGTGTCTAAGCATGGATGCCTGGGAACGCCACCTCATATTCCCACTCTTTAGTCAGGACAAGTCAGGCTCAATCTGCGGGCTCCTGGGTGAGCTACCCAGAGGGGAGAGTTGAAATTGTCTCTCCTGAAGATGAGTCCTACTGTGGCTTGGTGGCCTGGGAGACCTTGGAATAAGGAGGTGGCTCAGGGACTCTGCAGGATTCTCCAACATGAGGTGTTTGACACGGCTCCAACAAGGAAACTTCCCATGTGGAGACGAGAGGAGTTCTGTTCCGTGCCTCCGGAAAGCCCCATACCCTGTTCTTCGAACCCAAGCCTCTGAGGAGTGACACCTGGAAACCAAAGCAAGAGTTGAGACTAGGGCCTAAAGGCCTGTCCGGCTCAACCTTCTATCTCTGTTGACATCTGTGTGCATGCATTCATGGATGTAGCTGCTCAGCTTGTGTCCGAATGCCCCTGTGAGTCCAGTGAGGCTCCCAGTAGTGGGATGTCCTCGGAGGCCTTGAGGTTTCTCATATTCTGGAGGTGTGTGGCCAAAGGAATGGACACAGTTTCCCAGGAGAGAGCAGGCACGGTCCTGTGGTATGGCTCCAGAGGACCCAGCCTAGAGGCTGTGTTTGCCAAGGCTGTGGGGACAGATGTCTGAAAAAGCAAACTTGGCTCAGCTAGGGGCCAATGTAATGGCAGGCCTGATCTCTAGTCGGTGAGGGGAGATCCTCTGGAAATCAAAGTAGGGCAAGTGGGAGGCAGTCACTCAGGATTTTGTCTCTGGGTGTTGCGTTTACAGTGTCCGGTCAGGGTAGGGGTTGTCTCAGAGGCCGAGGAAGAGCCTTCCTCTCGGGGGATTGTCCAAGCTCCCAAGTGTTGGTGTTCATTCTGTGGAAATGAAGAGTACTGTTTTCTGCCACAGGGGACCCCCCAGGAGAGGGACTCTAGAGCACAGCAGTGGGTTCCCTCAAATGGAATACACACCATGCCTATGGGCATGGCAAGCCACATATGCGGGCTCTTGGTCCAGTCACTGAGAGACGTTACTTGAATAAGGTACTCACGCTGAGGGTCACAATGTGTGTTTGTGCCCAAGGCGGCCCTCACGCTTGGGCGTGGCCTCATGGGCCATGCCGTTTTCTCTTACACTGAATGTTTGACTCACTGCCAGCAGCAAGGTTTCTTGCCATGGGGAAGGAGGGGTCCTGACTTGTGCATCAGGTTCCCCCCTGTGCAGGGATTGGAGATAAGGTCTAGGTTCCGATGACTGAAAACCCAGGTTGGGAATGGATGGTGGCCTAAGGCAGTGGCGGGTCCAATGTGCTGGGTGTGCAGCCAGCTGTGTCGGTGTCTGTTGGAAGGTCTGGGCTCAGGCTATTTGCGACAGAGCATCAGTGTTTAAGGTAGCCTATGCAATTGGGGTGTTGCCGAGGGCCAAGCAGTTTGATCCTCATTTGGGGTTTCTGGGCAGCGCCATAGACAATGTTTTTCTCCTGGGAGGCAGGCACAGTGCTTCATTGTGGCCCCAGAATTCCCAGTAGGGAGGGTTTGTGGGCCAGGAGTGTGAGGACGGAAGTCTGAAAACACAAGCTAGTGTGAGGATTGGAGCCAAGGGCAGAGCAGGCCCACTCTGCAGAGGCTGAATCAAAATCTCCTGCATCTGAAGTCAGGCTGAGGATCAGACGTTGGCTGAGGCTGGAGTATGTGTCCATGATGGCACCTTCATGAAGTGGGGGCCTCATGAGGCCAAGGAAGTTTTCCCACGCTGAGTTTGGAGGTGGCCCCAAACCACAAGGTTTCCTTCTGCGGGACATTCGAGTCCTGTTGCATGGCTCCAGGACATACCATATGGAAGGACTGGAGAGCAGGGTTCGAAGGATGGATCCCTGTACAGCATGCCTCGCATTCCCATTGGCTATTAGCGACAAGATATGTTTGATCTGCTGCCTCTGGAACACGCGACCCAGGGGGCTGAGTTGAAATGGCCTCTCCTGACGATGCGTCATAATGTGCGTTTGGGTCCATGGAGACCTTGGAATGTGCTGGTTGTTCAGTGGCCCTGCGGAACTCTCCTACCTGAAGTGTTTGATACATCCCAGTAAGAAAGCTGCCCATGTGGAGATGAGAGAGGTTTGGTTTGGTGCCTCAGAAAAGCCCCATGTGCTGGTCTACGAAAACAGTCCTCTGAGAACGGAAACATGGAAACCAAAGCTAAGGCTCAGATTAGGGCCTGGGGGCTTGTGCATTTCAACCTTCTGTCTCTGGGGACACTGTCTGAGAGTCTAAGTGGAGATAGTTGCTCCGCTGGTGTCAGAGAGCCCCTCTTAGTCCAGGGTGGCCTATACTATTGATGGCCTCAGGGACCTTGGAGCTTTTCCCTAACCTGTAGGGTTGTGGTCAATGGATTGGGCACACTTTCCTTGGAGAGGGCAGGCACAATCTTTCGCTGTTTGTTCCAGAGGCCCTAGCCTGGATGTTGTGTGGGTCCAGGCTGTGGGCACAGAAGTCTGAATACACAAACTCAGCTTATGAGTGGCGCCTAGGGTATGGCAGGCCGGATGTACAGCCCGAGAGGGAGCTCCTGGGCCTCTGAAACAAGGGCGAGTGGGAGGCGTTCCTTCAGGCTTTTGTCTCTGGATGTTGTGTCCGGGAGAGCCATGGATTGGAGCGGTGGCCTCAGGTACTGTGGACGAGTATCCCTCTCTGGGGATTTGTCCCAGCTCCCAAGAGTTTGGGGTCATTTTGTGGGAAGGGTGGAGTCGTGTTGTCTGGCTCATGGGTCTCTCCAAGAAAGGGATTCCAGAGCAGAGCTCCAGGTACGGGCGGGGCGACTGGAAAATTCAAACCGTGGTGAGGATTGGGTGCATAGGGGCTTGGCAAGCCCCATATGTGGGCTCTTGGTCCAGGCCCTGACAGGCCTTTCTTTGACATGGGGCTCATGCTGAGGGTCACAGTGTGAATTTGTGCCCAAGCAGCACTCAAGTTTGGGCGTGGCATCAGGGGCCATGAAGGATTCTCCCACCCTGAAGGTGTGACTCCATGCCAAGAGCAAGCTTGACAGCCATGGGGAAGGAGGGGTTCTGTTTTGTGCTTGCTATACCCAGCTGTGTGGAGAATTGATATAATGTCTAGGTTCAGATATCTGAAAACCAAGGTTAAAATGAGGTGACGGCATAAGACCATGGCGTGTCCGAAGTGCTGGGTGTGCGGCCAGCTGTCTCCATGTCTGTCTGGACGTCTGGCTTCAGGCTGTGTCAGGCAGAGCATGAGTGCCCAGAGCAGCCTATCCAGTTCGGGTACCGTCGAGGCCCGAGCAGGTTGATCCTCATCTGGGTTTTCTGGAGAGCCCCACAGGGAAACGTTTTTCTTCCGTTGGGCAGACACTGGGCTGGGTTTTGGTTCCGGAGTTCCTAGTCCGGAGGGCTTGTTTGCCAGGAGTGTGAGGAAGGAAGTCTGAAAACACAAGCTAGCGTGAGGTTTGGGACCGAGGGCACGGCAGGCCCACTCTGCAGAGGCTGAATCGAGATCTCCTGCACTGAGGTCATGTCAACTATGAGACGTGCCTCAGGCTAGAGTTCTTGTCCAGCATGGCCTCTTCCTGAAGGGTGTGGGGGCTTCATGAGGCCAGAAAGTTTTGCCTATGATGGGATTTGTGAACTGCTCCAAAACGGAAGGTTACCTTCTGCACGACAGTCGAGTCCTATTGGATGGTTCCAAGAGGCCCCATATGGAAAGACTCGAGAGCAGGTGTCTAAGCATGGATGCCTGGGAACGCCACCTCATATTCCCACTCTTTAGTCAGGACAAGTCAGGCTCAATCTGCGGGCTCCTGGGTGAGCTACCCAGAGGGGAGAGTTGAAATTGTCTCTCCTGAAGATGAGTCCTACTGTGGCTTGGTGGCCTGGGAGACCTTGGAATAAGGAGGTGGCTCAGGGACTCTGCAGGATTCTCCAACATGAGGTGTTTGACACGGCTCCAACAAGGAAACTTCCCATGTGGAGACGAGAGGAGTTCTGTTCCGTGCCTCCGGAAAGCCCCATACCCTGTTCTTCGAACCCAAGCCTCTGAGGAGTGACACCTGGAAACCAAAGCAAGAGTTGAGACTAGGGCCTAAAGGCCTGTCCGGCTCAACCTTCTATCTCTGTTGACATCTGTGTGCATGCATTCATGGATGTAGCTGCTCAGCTTGTGTCCGAATGCCCCTGTGAGTCCAGTGAGGCTCCCAGTAGTGGGATGTCCTCGGAGGCCTTGAGGTTTCTCATATTCTGGAGGTGTGTGGCCAAAGGAATGGACACAGTTTCCCAGGAGAGAGCAGGCACGGTCCTGTGGTATGGCTCCAGAGGACCCAGCCTAGAGGCTGTGTTTGCCAAGGCTGTGGGGACAGATGTCTGAAAAAGCAAACTTGGCTCAGCTAGGGGCCAATGTAATGGCAGGCCTGATCTCTAGTCGGTGAGGGGAGATCCTCTGGAAATCAAAGTAGGGCAAGTGGGAGGCAGTCACTCAGGATTTTGTCTCTGGGTGTTGCGTTTACAGTGTCCGGTCAGGGTAGGGGTTGTCTCAGAGGCCGAGGAAGAGCCTTCCTCTCGGGGGATTGTCCAAGCTCCCAAGTGTTGGTGTTCATTCTGTGGAAATGAAGAGTACTGTTTTCTGCCACAGGGGACCCCCCAGGAGAGGGACTCTAGAGCACAGCAGTGGGTTCCCTCAAATGGAATACACACCATGCCTATGGGCATGGCAAGCCACATATGCGGGCTCTTGGTCCAGTCACTGAGAGACGTTACTTGAATAAGGTACTCACGCTGAGGGTCACAATGTGTGTTTGTGCCCAAGGCGGCCCTCACGCTTGGGCGTGGCCTCATGGGCCATGCCGTTTTCTCTTACACTGAATGTTTGACTCACTGCCAGCAGCAAGGTTTCTTGCCATGGGGAAGGAGGGGTCCTGACTTGTGCATCAGGTTCCCCCCTGTGCAGGGATTGGAGATAAGGTCTAGGTTCCGATGACTGAAAACCCAGGTTGGGAATGGATGGTGGCCTAAGGCAGTGGCGGGTCCAATGTGCTGGGTGTGCAGCCAGCTGTGTCGGTGTCTGTTGGAAGGTCTGGGCTCAGGCTATTTGCGACAGAGCATCAGTGTTTAAGGTAGCCTATGCAATTGGGGTGTTGCCGAGGGCCAAGCAGTTTGATCCTCATTTGGGGTTTCTGGGCAGCGCCATAGACAATGTTTTTCTCCTGGGAGGCAGGCACAGTGCTTCATTGTGGCCCCAGAATTCCCAGTAGGGAGGGTTTGTGGGCCAGGAGTGTGAGGACGGAAGTCTGAAAACACAAGCTAGTGTGAGGATTGGAGCCAAGGGCAGAGCAGGCCCACTCTGCAGAGGCTGAATCAAAATCTCCTGCATCTGAAGTCAGGCTGAGGATCAGACGTTGGCTGAGGCTGGAGTATGTGTCCATGATGGCACCTTCATGAAGTGGGGGCCTCATGAGGCCAAGGAAGTTTTCCCACGCTGAGTTTGGAGGTTGCCCCAAACCACAAGGTTTCCTTCTGCGGGACATTCGAGTCCTGTTGCATGGCTCCAGGACATACCATATGGAAGGACTGGAGAGCAGGGTTCGAAGGATGGATCCCTGTACAGCATGCCTCGCATTCCCATTGGCTATTAGCGACAAGATATGTTTGATCTGCTGCCTCTGGAACACGCGACCCAGGGGGCTGAGTTGAAATGGCCTCTCCTGACGATGCGTCATAATGTGCGTTTGGGTCCATGGAGACCTTGGAATGTGCTGGTTGTTCAGTGGCCCTGCGGAACTCTCCTACCTGAAGTGTTTGATACATCCCAGTAAGAAAGCTGCCCATGTGGAGATGAGAGAGGTTTGGTTTGGTGCCTCAGAAAAGCCCCATGTGCTGGTCTACGAAAACAGTCCTCTGAGAACGGAAACATGGAAACCAAAGCTAAGGCTCAGATTAGGGCCTGGGGGCTTGTGCATTTCAACCTTCTGTCTCTGGGGACACTGTCTGAGAGTCTAAGTGGAGATAGTTGCTCCGCTGGTGTCAGAGAGCCCCTCTTAGTCCAGGGTGGCCTATACTATTGATGGCCTCAGGGACCTTGGAGCTTTTCCCTAACCTGTAGGGTTGTGGTCAATGGATTGGGCACACTTTCCTTGGAGAGGGCAGGCACAATCTTTCGCTGTTTGTTCCAGAGGCCCTAGCCTGGATGTTGTGTGGGTCCAGGCTTGGGCACAGAAGTCTGAATACACAAACTCAGCTTATGAGTGGCGCCTAGGGTATGGCAGGCCGGATGTACAGCCCGAGAGGGAGCTCCTGGGCCTCTGAAACAAGGGCGAGTGGGAGGCGTTCCTTCAGGCTTTTGTCTCTGGATGTTGTGTCCGGGAGAGCCATGGATTGGAGCGGTGGCCTCAGGTACTGTGGACGAGTATCCCTCTCTGGGGATTTGTCCCAGCTCCCAAGAGTTTGGGGTCATTTTGTGGGAAGGTTGGAGTCGTGTTGTCTGGCTCATGGGTCTCTCCAAGAAAGGGATTCCAGAGCAGAGCTCCAGGTACGGGCGGGGCGACTGGAAAATTCAAACCGTGGTGAGGATTGGGTGCATAGGGGCTTGGCAAGCCCCATATGTGGGCTCTTGGTCCAGGCCCTGACAGGCCTTTCTTTGACATGGGGCTCATGCTGAGGGTCACAGTGTGAATTTGTGCCCAAGCAGCACTCAAGTTTGGGCGTGGCATCAGGGGCCATGAAGGATTCTCCCACCCTGAAGGTGTGACTCCATGCCAAGAGCAAGCTTGACAGCCATGGGGAAGGAGGAGTTCTGTTTTGTGCTTGCTATACCCAGCTGTGTGGAGAATTGATATAATGTCTAGGTTCAGATATCTGAAAACCAAGGTTAGGATGAGGTGACGGCATAAGACCATGGCGTGTCCGAAGTGCTGGGTGTGCGGCGAGCTCTCTCCATGTCTGTCTGGACGTCTGGCTTCAGGCTGTGTCAGGCAGAGCATGAGTGCCCAGAGCAGCCTATCCAGTTCGGGTACCGTCGAGGCCCGAGCAGGTTGATCCTCATCTGGGTTTTCTGGAGAGCCCCACAGGGAAACGTTTTTCTTCCGTTGGGCAGACACTGGGCTGGGTTTTGGTTCCGGAGTTCCTAGTCCGGAGGGCTTGTTTGCCAGGAGTGTGAGGAAGGAAGTCTGAAAACACAAGCTAGCGTGAGGTTTGGGACCGAGGGCACGGCAGGCCCACTCTGCAGAGGCTGAATCGAGATCTCCTGCACTGAGGTCATGTCAACTATGAGACGTGCCTCAGGCTAGAGTTCTTGTCCAGCATGGCCTCTTCCTGAAGGGTGTGGGGGCTTCATGAGGCCAGAAAGTTTTGCCTACGATGGGATTTGTGAACTGCTCCAAAACGGAAGGTTACCTTCTGCACGACAGTCGAGTCCTATTGGATGGTTCCAAGAGGCCCCATATGGAAAGACTCGAGAGCAGGTGTCTAAGCATGGATGCCTGGGAACGCCACCTCATATTCCCACTCTTTAGTCAGGACAAGGCAGGCTCAATCTGCGGGCTCCTGGGTGAGCTACCCAGAGGGGAGAGTTGAAATGGACTCTCCTGAAGATGAGTCCTACTGTGGCTTGGTGGCCTGGGAGACCTTGGAATGTGGAGGTGGCTCAGGGACTCTGCAGGATTCTCCAACATGAGGTGTTTGACACGGCTCCAACAAGGCAACTTCCCATGTGGAGACGAGAGGAGTTCTGTTCCGTGCCTCAGGAAAGCCCCATACCCTGTTCTTCGAACCAAAGCCTCTGAGGAGTGACACCTGGAAACCAAAGCAAGAGTTGAGACTACGGCCTAAAGGCCTGTCCGGCTCAACCTTCTATCTCTGTTGACATCTGTGTGCATGCATTCATGGATGTAGCTGCTCAGCTTGTGTCCGAATGCCCCTGTGAGTCCAGTGAGGCTCCCAGTAGTGGGATGTCCTCGGAGGCCTTGAGGTTTCTCATATTCTGGAGGTGTGTGGCCAAAGAAATGGACACAGTTTCCCAGGAGAGAGCAGGCACGGTCCTGTGGTATGGCTCCAGAGGACCCAGCCTAGAGGCTGTGTTTGCCAGGGCTTTGGGACAGATGTCTGAAAAAGCAAACTTGGCTCAGCTAGGGGCCAATGTAATGGCAGGCCTGATCTCTAGTCCGTGAGGGGAGATCCTCTGGAAATCAAAGTAGGGCAAGTGGGAGGCAGTCACTCAGGATTTTGTCTCTGGGTGTTGCGTTTACAGTGTCCGGTCAGGGTAGGGGTTGTCTCAGAGGCCGAGGAAGAGCCTTCCTCTCGGGGGATTGTCCAAGCTCCAAAGTGTTTGTGTTCATTCTGTGGGAATGAAGAGTACTGTTTTCTGCCACAGGGGACCCCCCAGGAGAGGGACTCTAGAGCACAGCAGTGGGTTCCCTCAACTGGAATACACACCATCTAGTTAGTCCTGGGTGCCTATGGGCATGGCAAGCCACATATGCGGGCTCTTGGTCCAGTCACTGAGAGGCTTTACTTGAATAAGGTACTCACGCTGAGGGTCACAATGTGTGTTTGTGCCCAAGGCGGCCCTCACGCTTGGGCGTGGCCTCATGCGCCATGCCGTTTTCTCCTACACTAAAGGTTTGACTCACTGCCAGCAGCAAGGTTTCTTGCCAGGGGGAAGGAGGGGTTCTGACTTGTGCATCAGGTTCCCCCCTGTGCAGGGATTGGAGATAAGGTCTAGGTTCCGATGACTGAAAACCCAGATTGGGAATGGATGGTGGCCTAAGGCAGTGGCGGGTCCAATGTGCTGGGTGTGCAGCCAGCTGTGTCGGTGTCTGTTGGAAGGTCTGGGCTCAGGCTATTTGCGACAGAGCATCAGTGTTTAAGGTAGCCTATGCAATTGGGGTGTTGCCGAGGGCCAAGCAGTTTGATCCTCATTTGGGGTTTCTGGGCAGCGCCATAGACAAGGTTTTTCTCCTGGGAGGCAGGCACAGTGCTTCATTGTGGCCCCAGAATTCCCAGTAGGGAGGGTTTGTGGGCCAGGAGTGTGAGGACGGAAGTCTGAAAACACAAGCTAGTGTGAGGATTGGAGCCAAGGGCAGAGCAGGCCCACTCTGCAGAGTCTGAATCAACATCTCCTGCATCTGAAGTCAGGCTGAGGATCAGACGTTGGCTGAGGCTGGAGTATGTGTCCATGATGGCACCTTCATGAAGTGGGGGCCTCATGAGGCCAAGGAAGTTTTCCCACGCTGAGTTTGGAGGTTGCCCCAAACCACAAGGTTTCCTTCTGCGGGACATTCGAGTCCTGTTGCATGGCTCCAGGACATACCATATGGAAGGACTGGAGAGCAGGGTTCGAAGGATGGATCCCTGTACAGCATGCCTCGCATTCCCATTGGCTATTAGCGACAAGATATGTTTGATCTGCTGCCTCTGGAACACGCGACCCAGGGGGCTGAGTTGAAATGGCCTCTCCTGACGATGCGTCATAATGTGCGTTTGGGTCCATGGAGACCTTGGAATGTGCTGGTTGTTCAGTGGCCCTGCGGAACTCTCCTACCTGAAGTGTTTGATACATCCCAGTAAGAAAGCTGCCCATGTGGAGATGAGAGAGGTTTGGTTTGGTGCCTCAGAAAAGCCCCATGTGCTGGTCTACGAAAACAGTCCTCTGAGAACGGAAACATGGAAACCAAAGCTAAGGCTCAGATTAGGGCCTGGGGGCTTGTGCATTTCAACCTTCTGTCTCTGGGGACACTGTCTGAGAGTCTAAGTGGAGATAGTTGCTCCGCTGGTGTCAGAGAGCCCCTCTTAGTCCAGGGTGGCCTATACTATTGATGGCCTCAGGGACCTTGGAGCTTTTCCCTAACCTGTAGGGTTGTGGTCAATGGATTGGGCACACTTTCCTTGGAGAGGGCAGGCACAATCTTTCGCTGTTTGTTCCAGAGGCCCTAGCCTGGATGTTGTGTGGGTCCAGGCTGTGGGCACAGAAGTCTGAATACACAAACTCAGCTTATGAGTGGCGCCTAGGGTATGGCAGGCCGGATGTACAGCCCGAGAGGGAGCTCCTGGGCCTCTGAAACAAGGGCGAGTGGGAGGCGTTCCTTCAGGCTTTTGTCTCTGGATGTTGTGTCCGGGAGAGCCATGGATTGGAGCGGTGGCCTCAGGTACTGTGGACGAGTATCCCTCTCTGGGGATTTGTCCCAGCTCCCAAGAGTTTGGGGTCATTTTGTGGGAAGGTTGGAGTCGTGTTGTCTGGCTCATGGGTCTCTCCAAGAAAGGGATTCCAGAGCAGAGCTCCAGGTACGGGCGGGGCGACTGGAAAATTCAAACCGTGGTGAGGATTGGGTGCATAGGGGCTTGGCAAGCCCCATATGTGGGCTCTTGGTCCAGGCCCTGACAGGCCTTTCTTTGACATGGGGCTCATGCTGAGGGTCACAGTGTGAATTTGTGCCCAAGCAGCACTCAAGTTTGGGCGTGGCATCAGGGGCCATGAAGGATTCTCCCACCCTGAAGGTGTGACTCCATGCCAAGAGCAAGCTTGACAGCCATGGGGAAGGAGGAGTTCTGTTTTGTGCTTGCTATACCCAGCTGTGTGGAGAATTGATATAATGTCTAGGTTCAGATATCTGAAAACCAAGGTTAGGATGAGGTGACGGCATAAGACCATGGCGTGTCCGAAGTGCTGGGTGTGCGGCGAGCTCTCTCCATGTCTGTCTGGACGTCTGGCTTCAGGCTGTGTCAGGCAGAGCATGAGTGCCCAGAGCAGCCTATCCAGTTCGGGTACCGTCGAGGCCCGAGCAGGTTGATCCTCATCTGGGTTTTCTGGAGAGCCCCACAGGGAAACGTTTTTCTTCCGTTGGGCAGACACTGGGCTGGGTTTTGGTTCCGGAGTTCCTAGTCCGGAGGGCTTGTTTGCCAGGAGTGTGAGGAAGGCAGTCTGAAAACACAAGCTAGCATGAGGTTTGGGACCGAGGGCACGGCAGGCCCACTCTGCAGAGGCTGAATCGAGATCTCCTGCACTGAGGTCATGTCAACTATGAGACGTGCCTCAGGCTAGAGTTCTTGTCCAGCATGGCCTCTTCCTGAAGGGTGTGGGGGCTTCATGAGGCCAGAAAGTTTTGCCTACGATGGGATTTGTGAACTGCTCCAAAACGGAAGGTTACCTTCTGCACGACAGTCGAGTCCTATTGGATGGTTCCAAGAGGCCCCATATGGAAAGACTCGAGAGCAGGTGTCTAAGCATGGATGCCTGGGAACGCCACCTCATATTCCCACTCTTTAGTCAGGACAAGGCAGGCTCAATCTGCGGGCTCCTGGGTGAGCTACCCAGAGGGGAGAGTTGAAATGGACTCTCCTGAAGATGAGTCCTACTGTGGCTTGGTGGCCTGGGAGACCTTGGAATGTGGAGGTGGCTCAGGGACTCTGCAGGATTCTCCAACATGAGGTGTTTGACACGGCTCCAACAAGGCAACTTCCCATGTGGAGACGAGAGGAGTTCTGTTCCGTGCCTCAGGAAAGCCCCATACCCTGTTCTTCGAACCAAAGCCTCTGAGGAGTGACACCTGGAACCCAAAGCAAGAGTTGAGACTACGGCCTAAAGGCCTGTCCGGCTCAACCTTCTATCTCTGTTGACATCTGTGTGCATGCATTCATGGATGTAGCTGCTCAGCTTGTGTCCGAATGCCCCTGTGAGTCCAGTGAGGCTCCCAGTAGTGGGATGTCCTCGGAGGCCTTGAGGTTTCTCATATTCTGGAGGTGTGTGGCCAAAGAAATGGACACAGTTTCCCAGGAGAGAGCAGGCACGGTCCTGTGGTATGGCTCCAGAGGACCCAGCCTAGAGGCTGTGTTTGCCAGGCCTTTGGGACAGATGTCTGAAAAAGCAAACTTGGCTCAGCTAGGGGCCAATGTAATGGCAGGCCTGATCTCTAGTCCGTGAGGGGAGATCCTCTGGAAATCAAAGTAGGGCAAGTGGGAGGCAGTCACTCAGGATTTTGTCTCTGGGTGTTGCGTTTACAGTGTCCGGTCAGGGTAGGGGTTGTCTCAGAGGCCGAGGAAGAGCCTTCCTCTCGGGGGATTGTCCAAGCTCCAAAGTGTTTGTGTTCATTCTGTGGGAATGAAGAGTACTGTTTTCTGCCACAGGGGACCCCCCAGGAGAGGGACTCTAGAGCACAGCAGTGGGTTCCCTCAACTGGAATACACACCATCTAGTTAGTCCTGGGTGCCTATGGGCATGGCAAGCCACATATGCGGGCTCTTGGTCCAGTCACTGAGAGGCTTTACTTGAATAAGGTACTCACGCTGAGGGTCACAATGTGTGTTTGTGCCCAAGGCGGCCCTCACGCTTGGGCGTGGCCTCATGCGCCATGCCGTTTTCTCCTACACTAAAGGTTTGACTCACTGCCAGCAGCAAGGTTTCTTGCCAGGGGGAAGGAGGGGTTCTGACTTGTGCATCAGGTTCCCCCCTGTGCAGGGATTGGAGATAAGGTCTAGGTTCCGATGACTGAAAACCCAGGTTGGGAATGGATGGTGGCCTAAGGCAGTGGCGGGTCCAATGTGCTGGGTGTGCAGCCAGCTGTGTCGGTGTCTGTTGGAAGGTCTGGGCTCAGGCTATTTGCGACAGAGCATCAGTGTTTAAGGTAGCCTATGCAATTGGGGTGTTGCCGAGGGCCAAGCAGTTTGATCCTCATTTGGGGTTTCTGGGCAGCGCCATAGACAAGGTTTTTCTCCTGGGAGGCAGGCACAGTGCTTCATTGTGGCCCCAGAATTCCCAGTAGGGAGGGTTTGTGGGCCAGGAGTGTGAGGACGGAAGTCTGAAAACACAAGCTAGTGTGAGGATTGGAGCCAAGGGCAGAGCAGGCCCACTCTGCAGAGTCTGAATCAACATCTCCTGCATCTGAAGTCAGGCTGAGGATCAGACGTTGGCTGAGGCTGGAGTATGTGTCCATGATGGCACCTTCATGAAGTGGGGGCCTCATGAGGCCAAGGAAGTTTTCCCACGCTGAGTTTGGAGGTTGCCCCAAACCACAAGGTTTCCTTCTGCGGGACATTCGAGTCCTGTTGCATGGCTCCAGGACATACCATATGGAAGGACTGGAGAGCAGGGTTCGAAGGATGGATCCCTGTACAGCATGCCTCGCATTCCCATTGGCTATTAGCGACAAGATATGTTTGATCTGCTGCCTCTGGAACACGCGACCCAGGGGGCTGAGTTGAAATGGCCTCTCCTGACGATGCGTCATAATGTGCGTTTGGGTCCATGGAGACCTTGGAATGTGCTGGTTGTTCAGTGGCCCTGCGGAACTCTCCTACCTGAAGTGTTTGATACATCCCAGTAAGAAAACTGCCCATGTGGAGATGAGAGATGTTTGGTTTGGTGCCTCAGAAAAGCCCCAGGTGCTGGTCTACGAAAACAGTCCTCTGAGAACGGAAACATGGAAACCAAAGCTAAGGTTCAGATTAGGGCCTGGGGGCCTGTCCATTTCAACCTTCTGTCTCTGGGGACACTGTCTGAGAGTCTATGTGGAGATAGTTGCTCCGCTGGTGTCAGAGAGCCCCTCTTAGTCCAGGGTGGCCTATACTATTGATGGCCTCAGGGACCTTGGAGCTTTTCCCTAACCTGTAGGGTTGTGGTCAATGGATTGGGCACACTTTCCTTGGAGAGGGCAGGCACAATCTTTCGCTGTTTGGTCCAGAGGCCCTAGCCTGGATGTTGTGTGGGTCCAGGCTTGGGCACAGAAGTCTGAATACACAAACTCAGCTTATGAGTGGCGCCTAGGGTATGGCAGGCCGGATGTACAGCCCGAGAGGGAGCTCCTGGGCCTCTGAAACAAGGGCGAGTGGGAGGCGTTCCTTCAGGCTTTTGTCTCTGGATGTTGTGTCCGGGAGAGCCATGGATTGGAGCGGTGGCCTCAGGTACTGTGGACGAGTATCCCTCTCTGGGGATTTGTCCCAGCTCCCAAGAGTTTGGGGTCATTTTGTGGGAAGGGTGGAGTCGTGTTGTCTGGCTCATGGGTCTCTCCAAGAAAGGGATTCCAGAGCAGAGCTCCAGGTACGGGCGGGGCGACTGGAAAATTCAAACCGTGGTGAGGATTGGGTGCATAGGGGCTTGGCAAGCCCCATATGTGGGCTCTTGGTCCAGGCCCTGACAGGCCTTTCTTTGACATGGGGCTCATGCTGAGGGTCACAGTGTGAATTTGTGCCCAAGCAGCACTCAAGTTTGGGCGTGGCATCAGGGGCCATGAAGGTTTCTCCCACCCTGAAGGTGTGACTCCATGCCAAGAGCAAGCTTGACAGCCTTCGGGAAGGAGGAGTTCTGTTTTGTGCTTGCTATACCCAGCTGTGTGGAGAATTGATATAATGTCTAGGTTCAGATATCTGAAAACCAAGGTTAGGATGAGGTGACGGCATAAGACCATGGCGTGTCCGAAGGGCTGGGTGTGCGGCCAGCTGTCTCCTTGTCTGTCTGGACGTCTGGCTTCAGGCTGTGTCAGGCAGAGCATGAGTGCCCAGAGCAGCCTATCCAGTTCGGGTACCGTCGAGGCCCGAGCAGGTTGATCCTCATCTGGCTTTTCTGGAGAGCCCCACAGGGAAACGTTTTTCTTCCGTTGGGCAGACACTGGGCTGGGTTTTGGTTCTGGAATTCCTAGTCCGGAGGGCTTGTTTCCAGGAGTGTGAGGAAGGAAGTCTGAAAACACAAGCTAGCGTGAGGTTTGGGACCGAGGGCACGGCAGGCCCACTCTGCAGAGGCTGAATCGAGATCTCCTGCACTGAGGTCATGTCAACTATGAGACGTGCCTCAGGCTAGAGTTCTTGTCCAGCATGGCCTCTTCCTGAAGGGTGTGGGGGCTTCATGAGGCCAGAAAGTTTTGCCTACGATGGGATTTGTGAACTGCTCCAAAACTGAAGGTTACCTTCTGCACTACAGTCGAGTCCTATTGGATGGTTCCAAGAGGCCCCATATGGAAAGACTCGAGAGCAGGTGTCTAAGCATGGATGCCTGGGAACGCCACCTCATATTCCCACTCTTTAGTCAGGACAAGGCAGGCTCAATCTGCGGGCTCCTAGGTGAGCTACCCAGAGGGGAGAGTTGAAATGGTCTCTCCTGAAGATGAGTCCTACTGTGGCTTGGTGGCCTGGGAGACCTTGGAATGTGGAGGTGGCTCAGGGACTCTGCAGGATTCTCCAATATGAGGTGTTTGACACGGCTCCAACAAGGAAACTTCCCATGTGGAGACGAGAGGAGTTCTGTTCCGTGCACAGGAAAGCCCCATACCCTGTTCTTAGAACCAAAGCCTCTGAGGAGTGACACCTGGAAACCAAAGCAAGAGTTGAGACTACGGCCTAAAGGCCTGTCCGGCTCAACCTTCTATCTCTGTTGACATCTGTGTGTATGCATTCATGGATGTAGCTGCTCAGCTTGTGTCCGAATGCCCCTGTGAGTCCAGTGAGGCTCCCAGTAGTGGGATGTCCTCGGAGGCCTTGAGGTTTCGCATATTCTGGAGGTGTGTGGCCAAAGGAATGGACACAGTTTCCCAGGAGAGAGCAGGCACGGTCCTGTGGTATGGCTCCAGAGGACCCAGCCTAGAGGCTGTGTTTGCCAGGGCTGTGGGGACAGATGTCTGAAAAAGCAAACTTGGCTCAGCTAGGGGCCAATGTAATGGCAGGCCTGATCTCTAGTGCGTGAGGGGAGATCCTCTGGAAATCAAAGTAGGGCAAGTGGGAGGCAGTCACTCAGGATTTTGTCTCTGGGTGTTGCGTTTACAGTGTCCGGTCAGGGTAGGGGTTGTCTCAGAGGCCGAGGAAGAGCCTTCCTCTCGGGGGATTGTCCAAGCTCCCAAGTGTTTGTGTTCATTCTGTGGGAATGAAGAGTACTGTTTTCTGCCACAGGGGACCCCCCAGGAGAGGGACTCTAGAGCACAGCAGTGGGTTCCCTCAACTGGAATACACACCATCTAGTTAGTCCTGGTGCCTATGGGCATGGCAAGCAACATATGCGGGCTCTTGGTCCAGTCACTGAGAGGCGTTACTTGAATAAGGTACTCACGCTGAGGGTCACAATGTGTGTTTGTGCCCAAGGCGGCCCTCACGCTTGGGCTTGGCCTCATGGGCCATGCCGTTTTCTCCTACACTGAAGGTTTGACTCACTGCCAGCAGCAAGGTTTCTTGCCATGGGGTAGGAGGGGTTCTGACTTGTGCATCAGGTTCCCCCCTGTGCAGGGATTGGAGATAAGGTCTAAGTTCCGATGACTGAAAACCCAGGTTGGGAATGGATGGTGGCCTAAGGCAGTGGCGGGTCCAATGTGCTGGGTGTGCAGCCAGCTGTGTCGGTGTCTGTTGGAAGGTCTGGGCTCAGGCTATTTGCGACAGAGCATCACTGTTTAAGGTAGCCTATGCAATTGGGGTGTTGCCGAGGGCCAAGCAGTTTGATCCTCTTTTGGGGTTTCTGGGCAGCGCCACAGACAAGGTTTTTCTCCTGGAAGGCAGGCACAGTGCTTCATTGTGGCCCCAGAATTCCCAGTAGGGAGGGTTTGTGGGCCAGGAGTGTGAGGACGGAAGTCTGAAAACACAAGCTAGTGTGAAGATTGGAGCCAAGGGCAGAGCAGGCCCACTCTGCAGAGGCTGAATCAAAATCTCCTGCATCTGAAGTCAGGCTGAGGATCAGACGTTGGCTGAGGCTGGAGAATGTGTCCATGATGGCACCTTCATGAAGTGGGGGCCTCATGAGGCCAAGGAAGTTTTCCCAGCTAAGTTTGGAGGTTGCCCCAAACCACAAGGTTTCCTTCTGCGGGACATTTGAGTCCTGTTGCATGGCTCCAGGACATACCATATGGAAGGACTGGAGAGCACGGTTCGAAGGATGGATCCCTGTACAGCATGCCTCGCATTCCCATTGGCTATTAGCGACAAGATATGTTTGATCTGCTGCCTCTGGAATACGCGACCCAGGGGGCTGAGTTGAAATGGCCTCTCCTGAGGATGCGTCATAATGTGCGTTTGGGTCCATGGAGACCTTGGAATGTGCTGGTTGTTCAGTGGCCCTGCGGAACTCTTCTACCTGAAGTGTTTGATACATCCCAGTAAGAAAGCTGCCCATGTGGAGATGAGAGATGTTTGGTTTGGTGCCTCAGAAAAGCCCCATGTGCTGGTCTACGAAAACAGTCCTCTGAGAACGGAAACATGGAAACCAAGCTAAGGTTCAGATTAAGGCCTGGGGGCCTGTCCATTTCAACCTTCTGTCTCTGGGGACACAGTCTGAGAGTCTAAGTGGAGATAGTTGCTCCGCTGGTGTCAGAGAGCCCCTCTTAGTCCAGGGTGGCCTATACTATTGATGGCCTCCGGGACCTTGGAGCTTTTCCCTAACCTGTAGGGTTGTGGTCAATGGATTGGGCACACTTTCCCTGGAGAGGGCAGGCACAATCTTTCGCTGTTTGGTCCAGAGGCCCTAGGCTGGATGTTGTGTGGGTCCAGGCTGTGGGCACAGAAGTCTGAATACACAAACTCAGCTTATGAGTGGCGACTAGGGTATGGCAGGCCGGATGTACAGCCCGAGAGGGAGCTCCTGGGCCTCTGAAACAAGGGCGAGTGGGAGGCGTTCCTTCAAGCTTTTGTCTCTGGATGTTGTGTCCGGGATAGCCGTGGATTGGAGCGGTGGCCTCAGGTACTGTGGACGAGTATCCCTCTCTGGGGATTTGTCCCAGCTCCCAAGAGTTTGGGGTCATTTTGTGGGAAGGGTGGAGTCGTGTTGTCTGGCTCATGGGTCTCTCCAAGAAAGGGATTCCAGAGCAGAGCTCCAGGTTCGGGCGGGGCGACTGGAAAATCAAACCGTGGTGAGGATTGGGTGCATAGGGGCTTGGCAAGCCCCATATGTGGGCTCTTGGTCCAGGCCCTGACAGGCCTTTCTTTGACATGGGGCTCATGCTGAGGGTCACAGTGTGAATTTGTGCCCAAGCAGCACTCAAGTTTGTGCGTGGAATCAGGGGCCATGAAGGATTCTCCCACCCTGAAGGTGTGACTCCATGCCAAGAGCAAGCTTGACAGCCATGGGGAAGGAGGGGTTCTGTATTGTGCTTGCTATACCCAGCTGTGTTGAGAATTGTTATAATGTCTAGGTTCAGATATCTGAAAACCATGGTTAGGATGAGGTGACGGCATAAGACCATGGCGTGTCCGAAGTGCTGGGTGTGCGGCCAGCTGTCTCCTTGTCTGTCTGGACGTCTGGCTTCAGGCTGTGTCAGGCAGAGCATGAGTGCCCAGAGCAGCCTATCCAGTTTGGGTACCGTCGAGGCCCGAGCAGGTTGATCCTCATCTGGGTTTTCTGGAGAGCCCCACAGGGAAACGTTTTTCTTCCGTTGGGAAGACACTGGGCTGGGTTTTGGTTCCGGAGTTCCTAGTCCGAAGGGCTTGTTTGCCAGGAGTGTGAGGAAGGAAGTCTGAAAAACACAAGCTAGCGTGAGGTTTGGGACCGAGGGCACGGCAGGCTCACTCTGCGGAGGCTGAATCGAGATCTCTTGCACTGAGGTCATGTCAACTATGAGACGTGCCTCAGGCTAGATTTCTTGTCCAGCATGGCCTCTTCCTGAAGGGTGTGGGGGCTTCATGAGGCCAGAAAGTTTTGCCTACGATGGGATTTGTGAACTGCTCCAAAACTGAAGGTTACCTTCTGCACAACAGTCGAGTCCTTTTGGATGGTTCCAAGAGGCCCCATATGGAAAGACTCGAGAGCAGGTGTCTAAGCATGGATGCCTGGGAACGCCACCTCATATTCCCACTCTTTAGTCAGGACAAGGCAGGCTCAATCTGAGGGCTCCTGGCTGAGCTACCCAGAGGGGAAAGTTGAAATGGACTCTCCTGAAGATGAGTCCTACTGTGGCTTGGTGGCCTGGGAGACCTAGGAATGTGGAGGTGGCTCAGGGACTCTGCAGGATTCTCCAACATGAGGTGTTTGACACGGCTCCAACAAGGAAACTTCCCATGTGGAGACGAGAGGAGTTCTGTTCCGTGCCTCAGGAAAGCCCCATACCCTGTTCTTCGAACCAAAGCCTCTGAGGAGTGACACCTGGAAACCAAAGCAAGAGTTGAGACTACGGCCTAAAGGCCTGTCTGGCTCAACCTTCTATCTCTGTTGACATCTGTGTGCATGCATTCATGGATGTAGCTGCTCAGCTTGTGTCCGAATGCCCCTGTGAGTCCAGTGAGGCTCCCAGTAGTGGGATGTCCTCGGAGGCCTTGAGGTTTCTCATATTCTGGAGGTGTGTGGCCAAAGGAATGGACACAGTTTCCCAGGAGAGAGCAGGCACGGTCCTGTGGTATGGCTCCAGAGGACCCAGCCTAGAGGCTGTGTTTGCCAGGGCTGTGGGGACAGATGTCTGAAAAAGCAAACTTGGCTCAGCTAGGGGCCAATGTAATGGCAGGCCTGATCTCTAGTGCGTGTGGGGAGATCCTCTGGAAATTAAAGTAGGGCAAGTGGGAGGCAGTCACTCAGGATTTTGTCTCTGGGTGTTGCGTTTACAGTGTCCGGTCAGGGTAGGGGTTGTCTCAGAGGCCGAGGAAGAGCCTTCCTCTCGGGGGATTTTCCAAGCTCCCAAGTGTTTGTGTTCATTCTGTGGGAATGAAGAGTACTGTTTTCTGCCACAGGGGACCCCCCAGCAGAGGGACTCTAGTGCACAGCAGTGGGTTCCCTCAACTGGAATACACACCATCTAGTTAGTCCTGGGTGCCTATGGGCATGGAAAGCCACATATGCGGGCTCTTGGTCCAGTCACTGAGAGGCGTTACTTGAATAAGGTACTCACGCTGAGGGTCACAATGTGTGTTTGTGCCCAAGGCGGCCCTCACGCTTGGGCATGGCCTCATGGGCCATGCCGTTTTCTCCTACACTGAAGGTTTGAATCACTGCCAGCAGCAAGGTTTCTTGCCAGGGGGAAGGAGGGGTTCTGACTTGTGCATCAGGTTCCCCCCTGTGCAGGGATTGGAGATAAGGTCTAGTTTCCTATGACTGAAAACCCAGGTTGGGAATGGATGGTGGCCTAAGGCAGTGGCGGGTCCAATGTGCTGGGTGTGCAGCCAGCTGTGTCGGTGTCCTTTGGAAGGTCTGGGCTCAGGCTATTTGCGACAGAGCATCACTGTTTAAGGTAGCCTATGCAATTGGGGTGCTGCCGAGGGCCAAGCAGTTTGATCCTCATTTGGGGTTTCTGGGCAGCGCCATAGACAATTTTTTTCTCCTGGGAGGCAGGCACAGTGCTTCATTGTGGCCCCAGAATTCCCAGTAGGTAGGGTTTGTGGGCCAGGAGTGTGAGGACGGAAGTCTGAAAACACAAGCTAGTGTGAAGATTGGAGCCAAGGGCAGAGCAGGCCCACTCTGCAGAGGCTGAATCAAAATCTCCTGCATCTGAAGTCAGGCTGAGGATCAGACGTTGGCTGAGGCTGGAGTATGTGTCCATGATGGCACCTTCATGAAGTGGGGGCCTCATGAGGCCAAGGAAGTTTTCCCACGCTGAGTTTGGAGGTTGCCCCAAACCACAAGGTTTCCTTCTGCGGGACATTCGAGTCCTGTTGCATGGCTCCAGGACATACCATATGGAAGGACTGGAGAGCACGGTTCGTAGGATGGATCCCTGTACAGCATGCCTCGCATTCCCATTGGCTAGTAGCGACAAGATATGTTTGATCTGCTGCCTCTGGAATACGCGACCCAGGGGGCTGAGTTGAAATGGCCTCTCCTGAGGATGCGTCATAATGTGCGTTTGGGTCCATGGAGACCTTGGAATGTGCTGGTTGTTCAGTGGCCCTGCGGAACTCTCCTACCTGAAGTGTTTGATACATCCCAGTAAGAAAGCTGCCCATGTGGAGATGAGAGATGTTTGGTTTGGTGCCTCAGAAAAGCCCCATGTGCTGGTATACGAAAACAGTCCTCTGAGAACGGAAACATGGAAACCAAAGCTAAGGTTCAGATTAGGGCCTGGGGGCCTGTCCATTTCAACCTTCTGTCTCTGGGGACACTGTCTGAGAGTCTAAGTGGAGATAGTTGCTCCGCTGGTGTCAGAGAGCCCCTCTTAGCCCAGGGTGGCCTATACTATTGTGGCTTCAGGGACCTTGGAGCTTTTCCCTAACCTGTAGGGTTGTGGTCAATGGATTGGGCACACTTTCCTTGGAGAGGGCAGGCACAATCTTTCGCTGTTTGTTCCAGAGGCCCTAGCCTGGATGTTGTGTGGGTCCAGGCTGTGGGCACAGAAGTCTGAATACACAAACTCAGCTTATGAGTGGCGCCTAGGGTATGGCAGGCCGGATGTACAGCCCGAGAGGGAGCTCCTGGGCCTCTGAAACAAGGGCGAGTGGGAGGCGTTCCTTCAGGCTTTTTCTCTGGATGTTGTGTCCGGGATAGCCGTGGATTGGAGCGGTGGCCTCAGGTACTGTGGACGAGTATCCCTCTCTGGGGATTTGTCCCAGCTCCCAAGAGTTTGGGGTCATTTTGTGGGAAGGGTGGAGTCGTGTTGTCTGGCTCATGGGTCTCTCCAAGAAAGGGATTCAGGAGCAGAGCTCCAGGTACGGGCAGGGCGACTGGAAAATTCAAACCGTGGTGAGGATTGGGTGCATAGGGGCTTGGCAAGCCCCATATGTGGGCTCTTGGTCCAGGCCCTGACAGGACTTTCTTTGACATGGGGCTCATGCTGAGGGTCACGGTGTGAATTTGTGCCCAAGCAGAACTCAAGTTTGGGCGTGGCATCAGGGGCCATGAAGGTTTCTCCCACCCTAAACGTGTGACTCCATGCCAAGAGCAAGCTTGACAGCCATGGGGAAGGAGGAGTTCTATTTTGTGCTTGCTATACCCAGCTGTGTGGAGAATTGATATAATGTCTAGGTTCAGATATCTGAAAACCAAGGTTAGGATGAGGTGACGGCATAAGACCATGGCGTGTCCGAAGTGCTGGGTGTGCGGCCAGCTGTCTCCTTGTCTGTCTGGACGTCTGGCTTCAGGCTGTGTCAGGCAGAGCATGAGTGCCCAGAGCAGCCTATCCAGTTCGGGTACCGTCGAGGCCCGAGCAGGTTGATCCTCATCTGGGTTTTCTGGAGAACCCCACAGGGAAACGTTTTTCTTCCGTTGGGCAGACACTGGGCTGGGTTTTGGTTCCGGAGTTCCTAGTCCGGAGGGCTTGTTTGCCAGGAGTGTGAGGAAGGAAGTCTGAAAACACAAGGTAGCGTGAGGTTTGGGACCGAGGGCACGGCAGGCCCACTCTGCAGAGGCTGAATCGAGATCTCCTGCACTGAGGTCATGTCAACTATGAGACGTGCCTCAGGCTAGAGTTCTTGTCCAGCATGGCCTCTTCCTGAAGGGTGTGGGGGCTTCATGAGGCCCGAAAGTTTTGCCTACGATGGGATTTGTGAACTGCTCCAAAACTGAAGGTTACCTTCTGCACGACAGTCGAGTCTTATTGGATGGTTCCAAGAGGCCCCATATGGAAAGACTCGAGAGCAGGTGTCTAAGCATGGATGCCTGGGAACGCCATCTCATATTCCCACTCTTTAGTCAGGACAAGGCAGGCTCAATCTGCGGGCTCCTGGGTGAGCTACCCAGAGGGGAGAGTTGAAATGGACTCTCCTGAAGATGAGTCCTCCTGTGGCTTGGTGGCCTGGGAGACCTAGGAATGTGGAGGTGGCTCAGGGACTCTGCAGGATTCTCCAACATGAGGTGTTTGACACGGCTCCAACAAAGGAAACTTCCCATGTGGAGACGAGAGGAATTCTGTTCCGTGCCTCAGGAAAGCCCCATACCCTGTTCTTCGAACCAAAGCCTCTGAGGAGTGACACCTGGAAACCAAAGCAAGAGTTGAGACTACGGCCTAAAGGCCTGTCCGGCTCAACCTTCTATCTCTGTTGACATCTGTGTGCATGCATTCATGGATGTAGCTGCTCAGCTTGTGTCCGAATGCCCCTGTGAGTCCAGTGAGGCTCCCAGTAGTGGGATGTCCTCGGAGGCCTTGAGGTTTCTCATATTCTGGAGGTGTGTGGCCAAAGGAATGGACAGATTTTCCCAGGAGAGAGCAGGCACGGTCCTGTGGTATGGCTCCAGAGGACCCAGCCTAGAGGCTGTGTTTGCCAGGGCTGTGGGGACAGATGTCTGAAAAAGCAAACTTGGCTCAGCTAGGGGCCAATGTAATGGCAGGCCTGATCTCTAGTGCGTGAGGGGAGATCCTCTGGAAATCAAAGTAGGGCAAGTGGGAGGCAGTCACTCAGGATTTTGTCTCTGGGTGTTGCGTTTACAGTGTCCGGTCAGGGTAGGGGTTGTCTCAAGGCCGAGGAAGAGCCTTCCTCTCAGGGGATTGTCCAAGCTCCCAAGTGTTTGTGTTCATTCTGTGGGAATGAAGAGTACTGTTTTCTGCCACAGGGGACCCCCCAGGAGAGGGACTCTAGAGCACAGCAGTGGGTTCCCTCAACTGGAATACACACCATCTAGTTAGTCCTGGGTGCCTATGGGCATGGCAAGCCACATATGCGGGCTCTTGGTCCAGTCACTGAGAGGCGTTACTTGAATAAGGTACTCACGCTGACGGTCACAATGTTTGTTTGTGCCCAAGGCGGCCCTCACGCTTGGGCATGGCCTCATAGGCCATGCCGTTTTCTCCTACACTGAAGGTTTGAATCACTGCCAGCAGCAAGGTTTCTTGCCAGGGGGAAGGAGGGGTTCTGACTTGTGCATCAGGTTCCCCCCTGTGCAGGTATTGGAGATGAGGTCTAGGTTCCGATGACTGAAAACCCAGGTTGGGAATGGATGGTGGCCTAAGGCAGTGGCGGGTCCAATGTGCTGGGTGTGCAGCCAGCTGTGTCGGTGTCCGTCGGTAGGTCTGGGCTCAGGCTATTTGCGACAGAGCATCACTGTTTAAGGTAGCCTATGCAATTGGGGTGTTGCCGAGGGCCAAGCAGTTTGATCCTCATTTGTGGTTTCTGGGCAGCGCCATAGACAATGTTTTTCTCCTGGGAGGCAGGCACAGTGCTTCATTGTGGCCCCAGAATTCCCAGTAGGGAGGGTTTGTGGGCCAGGAGTGTGAGGACGGAAGTCTGAAAACACAAGTTAGTGTGAGGATTGGAGCCAAGGGCAGAGCAGGCCCACTCTGCAGAGGCTGAATCAAAATCTCCTGCATCTGAAGTCAGGCTGAGGATCAGACGTTGGCTGAGGCTGGAGTATGTGTCCATGATGGCACCTTCATGAAGTGGGGGCCTCATGAGGCCAAGGAAGTTTTCCCACGCTGAGTTTGGAGGTTGCCCCAAACCACAAGGTTTCCTTCTGCGGGACATTCGAGTCCTGTTGCATGGCTCCAGGACATACCATATGGAAGGACTGGAGAGCAGGGTTCGAAGGATGGATCCCTGTACAGCATGCCTCGCATTCCCATTGGCTAGTAGCGACAAGATATGTTTGATCTGCTGCCTCTGGAATACGCGACCCAGGGGGCTGAGTTGAAATGGCCTCTCCTGAGGATGCGTCATAATGTGCGTTTGGGTCCATGGAGACCTTGGAATGTGCTGGTTGTTCAGTGGCCCTGCGGAACTCTTCTACCTGAAGTGTTTCATACATCCCAGTAAGAAAGCTGCCCATGTGGAGATGAGAGATGTTTGGTTTGGTGCCTCAGAAAAGCCCCATGTGCTGGTCTACGAAAACAGTCCTCTGAGAACGGAAACATGGAAACCAAAGCTAAGGTTCAGATTAGGGCCTGGGGGCCTGTCCATTTCAACCTTCTGTCTCTGGGGACACTGTCTGAGAGTCTAAGTGGAGATAGTTGCTCCGCTGGTGTCAGAGAGCCCCTCTTAGTCCAGGGTGGCCTATACTATTGATGGCCTCAGGGACCTTGGAGCTTTTCCCTAACCTGTAGGGTTGTGGTCAATGGATTGGGCACACTTTCCTTGGAGAGGGCAGGCACAATCTTTCGCTGTTTGGTCCAGAAGCCCTAGCCTGGATGTTGTGTGGGTCCAGGCTGTGGGCACAGAAGTCTGAATACACAAACTCAGCTTATGAGTGGCGCCTAGGGTATGGCAGGCCGGATGTACAGCCCGAGAGGGAGCTCCTGGGCCTCTGAAACAAGGGCGAGTGGGAGGCGTTCCTTCAGGCTTTTGTCTCTGGATGTTGTGTCCGGGATAGCCGTGGATTGGAGCGGTGGCCTCAGGTACTGTGGACGAGTATCCCTCTCTGGGGATTTGTCCCAGCTCCCAAGAGTTTGGGGTCATTTTGTGGGAAGGGTGGAGTCGTGTTGTCTGGCTCATGGGTCTCTCCAAGAAAGGGATTCCAGAGCAGAGCTCCAGGTATGGGCGGGGCGACTGGAAAATTCAAACCGTGGTGAGGATTGGGTGCATAGGGGCTTGGCAAGCCCCATATGTGGGCTCTTGGTCCAGGCCCTGACAGGCCTTTCTTTGACATGGGGCTCATGCTGAGGGTCACAGTGTGAATTTGTGCCCAAGCAGCACTCAAGTTTGGGCGTGGCATCAGGGGCCATGAAGGTTTCTCCCACCCTGAAGGTGTGACTCCATGCCAAGAGCAAGCTTGACAGCCATGGGGAAGGAGGAGTTCTGTTTTGTGCTTGCTATACCCAGCTGTGTGGAGAATTAATATAATGTCTAGGTTCAGATATCTGAAAACCAAGGTTAGGATGAGGTGACTGCATAAGACCATGGCGTGTCCGAAGTGCTGGGTGTGCGGCCAGCTGTCTCCATGTCTGTCTGGACGTCTGGCTTCAGGCTGTGTCAGGCAGAGCATGAGTGCCCAGAGCAGCCTATCCAGTTCGGGTACCGTCGAGGCCCGAGCAGGTTGATCCTCATCTGGGTTTTCTGGAGAGCCCCACAGGGAAACGTTTTTCTTCCGTTGGGCAGACACTGGGCTGGGTTTTGGTTCCGGAGTTCCTAGTCCGGAGGGCTTGTTTGCCAGGAGTGTGAGGAAGGAAGTCGGAAAACACAAGCTAGCGTGAGGTTTGGGACCGAGGGCACGGCAGGCCCACTCTGCAGAGGCTGAATCGAGATCTCCTGCACTGAGGTCATGTCAACTATGAGACGTGCCTCAGGCCAGAATTCTTGTGCAGCATGGCCTCTTCCTGAAGGGTGTGGGGGCTTCATGAGGCCAGAAAGTTTTGCCTACGATGGGATTTGTGAACTGCTCCAAAACTGAAGGTTACCTTCTGCACGACAGTCGAGTCCTATTGGATGGTTCCAAGAGGCCCCATATGGAAAGACTCGAGAGCAGGTGTCTAAGCATGGATGCCTGGGAACGCCACCTCATATTCCCACTCTTTAGTCAGGTCAAGGCAGGCTCAATCTGCGGGCTCCTGGGTGAGCTACCCAGAGGGGAGAGTTGAAATGGACTCTCCTGAAGATGAGTCCTACTGTGGCTTGGTGGCCTGGGAGACCTTGGAATGTGGAGGTGGCTCAGGGACTCTGCAGGATACTCCAACATGAGGTGTTTGACACGGCTCCAACAAGGAAACTTCCCATGTGGAGACGAGAGGAGTTCTGTTCCGTGCCTTAGGAAAGCCCCATTCCCTGTTCTTCGAACCAAAGCCTCTGAGGAGTGACACCTGGAAACCAAAGCAAGAGTTGAGACTACGGCCTAAAGGCCTGTTCGGCTCAACCTTCTATCTCTGTTGACATCTGTGTGCATGCATTCATGGATGTAGCTGCTCAGCTTGTGTCCGAATGCCCCTGTGAGTCCAGTGAGGCTCCCAGTAGTGGGATGTCCTCGGAGGCCTTGAGGTTTCTCATATTCTGGAGGTGTGTGGCCAAAGGAATGGACACAGTTTCCCAGGAGAGAGCAGGCACGGTCCTGTGGTATGGCTCCAGAGGACCCAGCCTAGAGGCTGTGTTTGCCAGGGCTGTGGGGACAGATGTCTGAAAAAGCAAACTTGGCTCAGCTAGGGGCCAATGTAATGGCAGGCCTGATCTCTAGTGCGTGAGGGGAGATCCTCTGGAAATCAAAGTAGGGCAAGTGGGAGGCAGTCACTCAGGATTTTGTCTCTGGGTGTTGCGTTTACAGTGTCCGGTCAGGGTAGGGGTTGTCTCAGAGGCCGAGGAAGAGCCTTCCTCTCGGGGGATTGTCCAAGCTCCCAAGTGTTTGTGTTCATTCTGTGGGAATGAAGAGTACTGTTTTCTGCCACAGGGGACCCCCCAGGAGAGGGACTCTAGAGCACAGCAGTGGGTTCCCTCAACTGGAATACACACCATCTAGTTAGTCCTGGGTGCCTATGGGCATGGCAAGCCACATATGCGGGCTCTTGGTCCAGTCACTGAGAGGCGTTACTTGAATAAGGTACTCACGCTGAGGGTCACAATGTGTGTTTGTGCCCAAGGCGGCCCTCACGCTTGGGCGTGGCCTCATGGGCCATGCCGTTTTCTCCTACACTGAAGGTTTGACTCACTGCCAGCAGCAAGGTTTCTTGCCAGGGGGAAGGAGGGGTTCTGACTTGTGCAACAGGTTCCCCCCTGTGCAGGGATTAGAGATAAGGTCTAGGTTCCGATGACTGAAAACCCAGGTTGGGAATGGATGGTGGCCTAAGGCAGTGGCGGGTCCAATGTGCTGGGTGTGCAGCCAGCTGTGTCGGTGTCCGTTGGAAGGTCTGGGCTCAGGCTATTTGGGACAGAGCATCACTGTTTAAGGTAGCCTATGCAATTGGGGTGTTGCCGAGGGCCAAGCAGTTTGATCCTCATTTGTGGTTTCTGGGCAGCGCCATAGACAATGTTTTTCTCCTGGGAGGCAGGCACAGTGCTTCATTGTGGCCCCAGAATTCCCAGTAGGGAGGGTTTGTGGGCCAGGAGTGTGAGGACGGAAGTCTGAAAACACAAGCTAGTGTGAGGATTGGAGCCAAGGCAGAGCAGGCCCACTCTGCAGAGGCTGAATCAAAATCTCCTGCATCTGAAGTCAGGCTGAGGATCAGACGTTGGCTGAGGCTGGAGTATGTGTCCATGATGGCACCTTCATGAAGTGGGGGCCTCATGAGGCCAAGGAAGTTTTCCCACGCTGAGTTTGGAGGTTGCCCCAAACCACAAGGTTTCCTTCTGCGGGACATTCGAGTCCTGTTGCATGGCTCCAGGACATACCATATGGAAGGACTGGAGAGCAGGGTTCGAAGGATGGATCCCTGTACAGCATGCCTCGCATTCCCATTGGCTAGTAGCGACAAGATATGTTTGATCTGCTGCCTCTGGAACACGCGACCCAGGGGGCTGAGTTGAAATGGCCTCTCCTGAGGATGCGTCATAATGTGCGTTTGGGTCCATGGAGACCTTGGAATGTGCTGGTTGTTCAGTGGCCCTGCGGAACTCTCCTACCTGAAGTGTTTGATACATCCCAGTAAGAAAGCTGCCCATGTGGAGATGAGAGAGGTTTGGTTTGGTGCCTCAGAAAAGCCCCATGTGCTGGTCTACGAAAACAGTCCTCTGAGAAAGGAAACATGGAAACCAAAGCTAAGGTTCAGATTAGGGCCTGGGGGCCTGTCCATTTCAACCTTCTGTCTCTGGGGACACTGTGTGAGAGTCTAAGTGGAGATAGTTGCTCCGCTGGTGTCAGAGAGCCCCTCTTAGTCCAGGGTGGCCTATACTATTGATGGCCTCAGGGACCTTGGAGCTTTTCCCTAACCTGTAGGGTTGTGGTCAATGGATTGGGCACACTTTCCTTGGAGAGGGCAGGCACAATCTTTCGCTGTTTGGTCCAGAGGCCCTAGCCTGGATGTTGTGTGGGTCCAGGCTGTGGGCACAGAAGTCTGAATACACAAACTCAGCTTATGAGTGGCGCCTAGGGTATGGCAGGCCGGATGTACAGCCCGAGAGGGAGCTCCTGGGCCTCTGAAACAAGGGCGAGTGGGAGGCGTTCCTTCAGGCTTTTGTCTCTGGATGTTGTGTCCGGGATAGCCGTGGATTGGAGCGGTGGCCTCAGGTACTGTGGACGAGTATCCCTCTCTGGGGATTTGTCCCAGCTCCCAAGAGTTTGGGGTCATTTTGTGGGAAGGGTGGAGTCGTGTTGTCTGGCTCATGGGTCTCTCCAAGAAAGGGATTCCAGAGCAGAGCTCCAGGTACGGGCGGGGTGACTGGAAAATTCAAACCGTGGTGAGGATTGGGTGCATAGGGGGTTGGCAAGCCCCATATGTGGGCTCTTGGTCCAGGCCCTGACAGGCCTTTCTTTGACATGGGGCTCATGCTGAGGGTCACAGTGTGAATTTGTGCCCAAGCAGCACTCAAGTTTGGGCGTGGCATCAGGGGCCATGAAGGTTTCTCCCACCCTGAAGGTGTGACTGCATGCCAAGAGCAAGCTTGACAGCCATGGGGAAGGAGGAGTTCTGTTTTGTGCTTGCTATACCCAGCTGTGTGGAGAATTGATATAATGTCTAGGTTCAGATATCTGAAAACCAAGGTTAGGATGAGGTGACGGCATAAGACCATGGCGTGTCCGAAGTGCTGGGTGTGCGGCCAGCTGTCTCCTTGTCTGTCTGGACGTCTGGCTTCAGGCTGTGTCAGGCAGAGCATGAGTGCCCAGAGCAGCGTATCCAGTTCGGGTACCGTCGAGGCCCGAGCAGGTTGATCCTCATCTGGGTTTTCTGGAGAGCCCCACAGGGAAACGTTTTTCTTCCGTTGGGCAGACACTGGGCTGGGCTTTGGTTCCGGAGTTCCTAGTCCAGAGGGCTTGTTTGCCAGGAGTGTGAGGAAGGAAGTCGGAAAACACAAGGTAGCGTGAGGTTTGGGACCGAGGGCACGGCAGGCCCACTCAGCAGAGGCTGAATCGAGATCTCCTGCACTGAGGTCATGTCCACTATGAGACGTGCCTCAGGCTAGAGTTTTTGTCGAGCATGGCCTCTTCCTGAAGGGTGTGGGGGCTTCATGAGGCCAGAAAGTTTTGCCTACGATGGGATTTGTGAACTGCTCCAAAACTGAAGGTTACCTTCTGCACGACAGTCGAGTCTTATTGGATGGTTCCAAGAGGCCCCATATGGAAAGACTCGAGAGCAGGTGTCTAAGCATGGATGCCTGGGAACGCCATCTCATATTCCCACTCTTTAGTCAGGACAAGGCAGGCTCAATCTGCGGGCTCCTGGTTGAGCTACCCAGAGGGGAGAGTTGAAATGGACTCTCCTGAAGATGAGTCCTCCTGTGGCTTGGTGGCCTGGGAGACCTAGGAATGTGGAGGTGGCTCAGGGACTCTGCAGGATTCTCCAACATGAGGTGTTTGACACGGCTCCAACAAAGGAAACTTCCCATGTGGAGACGAGAGGAATTCTGTTCCGTGCCTCAGGAAAGCCCCATACCCTGTTCTTCGAACCAAAGCCTCTGAGGAGTGACACCTGGAAACCAAAGCAAGAGTTGAGACTACGGCCTAAAGGCCTGTCCGGCTCAACCTTCTATCTCTGTTGACATCTGTGTGCATGCATTCATGGATGTAGCTGCTCAGCTTGTGTCCGAATGCCCCTGTGAGTCCAGTGAGGCTCCCAGTAGTGGGATGTCCTCGGAGGCCTTGAGGTTTCTCATATTCTGGAGGTGTGTGGCCAAAGGAATGGACAGATTTTCCCAGGAGAGAGCAGGCACGGTCCTGTGGTATGGCTCCAGAGGACCCAGCCTAGAGGCTGTGTTTGCCAGGGCTGTGGGGACAGATGTCAGAAAAAGCAAACTTGGCTCAGCTAAGGGCCAATGTAATGGCAGGCCTGATCTCTAGTCCGTGAGGGGAGATCCTCTGGAAATCAAAGTAGGGCAAGTGGGAGGCAGTCACTCAGGATTTTGTCTCTGGGTGTTGCGTTTACAGTGTCCGGTCAGGGTAGGGGTTGTCTCAAGGCCGAGGAAGAGCCTTCCTCTCAGGGGATTGTCCCAGCTCCCAAGTGTTTGTGTTCATTCTGTGGGAATGAAGAGTACTGTTTTCTGCCACAGGGGACCCCCCAGGAGAGGGACTCTAGAGCACAGCAGTGGGTTCCCTCAACTGGAATACACACCATCTAGTTAGTCCTGGGTGCCTATGGGCATGGCAAGCCACATATGCGGGCTCTTGGTCCAGTCACTGAGAGGCGTTACTTGAATAAGGTACTCACGCTGACGGTCACAATGTTTGTTTGTGCCCAAGGCGGCCCTCACGCTTGGGCATGGCCTCATGGGCCATGCCGTTTTCTCCTACACTGAAGGTTTGAATCACTGCCAGCAGCAAGGTTTCTTGCCAGGGGGAAGGAGGGGTTCTGACTTGTGCATCAGGTTCCCCCCTGTGCAGGTATTGGAGATGAGGTCTAGGTTCCGATGACTGAAAACCCAGGTTGGGAATGGATGGTGGCCTAAGGCAGTGGCGGGTCCAATGTGCTGGGTGTGCAGCCAGCTGTGTCGGTGTCCGTCGGTAGGTCTGGGCTCAGGCTATTTGCGACAGAGCATCACTGTTTAAGGTAGCCTATGCAATTGGGGTGTTGCCGAGGGCCAAGCAGTTTGATCCTCATTTGTGGTTTCTGGGCAGCGCCATAGACAATGTTTTTCTCCTGGGAGGCAGGCACAGTGCTTCATTGTGGCCCCAGAATTCCCAGTAGGGAGGGTTTGTGGGCCAGGAGTGTGAGGACGGAAGTCTGAAAACACAAGTTAGTGTGAGGATTGGAGCCAAGGGCAGAGCAGGCCCACTCTGCAGAGGCTGAATCAAAATCTCCTGCATCTGAAGTCAGGCTGAGGATCAGACGTTGGCTGAGGCTGGAGTATGTGTCCATGATGGCACCTTCATGAAGTGGGGGCCTCATGAGGCCAAGGAAGTTTTCCCACGCTGAGTTTGGAGGTTGCCCCAAACCACAAGGTTTCCTTCTGCGGGACATTCGAGTCCTGTTGCATGGCTCCAGGACATACCATATGGAAGGACTGGAGAGCAGGGTTCGAAGGATGGATCCCTGTACAGCATGCCTCGCATTCCCATTGGCTAGTAGCGACAAGATATGTTTGATCTGCTGCCTCTGGAATACGCGACCCAGGGGGCTGAGTTGAAATGGCCTCTCCTGAGGATGCGTCATAATGTGCGTTTGGGTCCATGGAGACCTTGGAATGTGCTGGTTGTTCAGTGGCCCTGCGGAACTCTTCTACCTGAAGTGTTTGATACATCCCAGTAAGAAAGCTGCCCATGTGGAGATGAGAGATGTTTGGTTTGGTGCCTCAGAAAAGCCCCATGTGCTGGTCTACGAAAACAGTCCTCTGAGAACGGAAACATGGAAACCAAAGCTAAGGTTCAGATTAGGGCCTGGGGGCCTGTCCATTTCAACCTTCTGTCTCTGGGGACACTGTCTGAGAGTCTAAGTGGAGATAGTTGCTCCGCTGGTGTCAGAGAGCCCCTCTTAGTCCAGGGTGGCCTATACTATTGATGGCCTCAGGGACCTTGGAGCTTTTCCCTAACCTGTAGGGTTGTGGTCAATGGATTGGGCACACTTTCCTTGGAGAGGGCAGGCACAATCTTTCGCTGTTTGGTCCAGAAGCCCTAGCCTGGATGTTGTGTGGGTCCAGGCTGTGGGCACAGAAGTCTGAATACACAAACTCAGCTTATGAGTGGCGCCTAGGGTATGGCAGGCCGGATGTACAGCCCGAGAGGGAGCTCCTGGGCCTCTGAAACAAGGGCGAGTGGGAGGCGTTCCTTCAGGCTTTTGTCTCTGGATGTTGTGTCCGGGATAGCCGTGGATTGGAGCGGTGGCCTCAGGTACTGTGGACGAGTATCCCTCTCTGGGGATTTGTCCCAGCTCCCAAGAGTTTGGGGTCATTTTGTGGGAAGGGTGGAGTCGTGTTGTCTGGCTCATGGGTCTCTCCAAGAAAGGGATTCCAGAGCAGAGCTCCAGGTACGGGCGGGGCGACTGGAAAATTCAAACCGTGGTGAGGATTGGGTGCATAGGGGCTTGGCAAGCCCCATATGTGGGCTCTTGGTCCAGGCCCTGACAGGCCTTTCTTTGACATGGGGCTCATGCTGAGGGTCACAGTGTGAATTTGTGCCCAAGCAGCACTCAAGTTTGGGCGTGGCATCAGGGGCCATGAAGGTTTCTCCCACCCTGAAGGTGTGACTCCATGCCAAGAGCAAGCTTGACAGCCATGGGGAAGGAGGAGTTCTGTTTTGTGCTTGCTATACCCAGCTGTGTGGAGAATTAATATAATGTCTAGGTTCAGATATCTGAAAACCAAGGTTAGGATGAGGTGACTGCATAAGACCATGGCGTGTCCGAAGTGCTGGGTGTGCGGCCAGCTGTCTCCATGTCTGTCTGGACGTCTGGCTTCACGCTGTGTCAGGCAGAGCATGAGTGCCCAGAGCAGCCTATCCAGTTCGGGTACCGTCGAGGCCCGAGCAGGTTGATCCTCATCTGGGTTTTCTGGAGAGCCCCACAGGGAAACGTTTTTCTTCCGTTGGGCAGACACTGGGCTGGGTTTTGGTTCCGGAGTTCCTAGTCCGGAGGGCTTGTTTGCCAGGAGTGTGAGGAAGGAAGTCGGAAAACACAAGCTAGCGTGAGGTTTGGGACCGAGGGCACGGCAGGCCCACTCTGCAGAGGCTGAATCGAGATCTCCTGCACTGAGGTCATGTCAACTATGAGACGTGCCTCAGGCCAGAATTCTTGTGCAGCATGGCCTCTTCCTGAAGGGTGTGGGGGCTTCATGAGGCCAGAAAGTTTTGCCTACGATGGGATTTGTGAACTGCTCCAAAACTGAAGGTTACCTTCTGCACGACAGTCGAGTCCTATTGGATGGTTCCAAGAGGCCCCATATGGAAAGACTCGAGAGCAGGTGTCTAAGCATGGATGCCTGGGAACGCCACCTCATATTCCCACTCTTTAGTCAGGTCAAGGCAGGCTCAATCTGCGGGCTCCTGGGTGAGCTACCCAGAGGGGAGAGTTGAAATGGACTCTCCTGAAGATGAGTCCTACTGTGGCTTGGTGGCCTGGGAGACCTTGGAATGTGGAGGTGGCTCAGGGACTCTGCAGGATTCTCCAACATGAGGTGTTTGACACGGCTCCAACAAGGAAACTTCCCATGTGGAGACGAGAGGAGTTCTGTTCCGTGCCTTAGGAAAGCCCCATTCCCTGTTCTTCGAACCAAAGCCTCTGAGGAGTGACACCTGGAAACCAAAGCAAGAGTTGAGACTACGGCCTAAAGGCCTGTTCGGCTCAACCTTCTATCTCTGTTGACATCTGTGTGCATGCATTCATGGATGTAGCTGCTCAGCTTGTGTCCGAATGCCCCTGTGAGTCCAGTGAGGCTCCCAGTAGTGGGATGTCCTCGGAGGCCTTGAGGTTTCTCATATTCTGGAGGTGTGTGGCCAAAGGAATGGACACAGTTTCCCAGGAGAGAGCAGGCACGGTCCTGTGGTATGGCTCCAGAGGACCCAGCCTAGAGGCTGTGTTTGCCAGGGCTGTGGGGACAGATGTCTGAAAAAGCAAACTTGGCTCAGCTAGGGGCCAATGTAATGGCAGGCCTGATCTCTAGTGCGTGAGGGGAGATCCTCTGGAAATCAAAGTAGGGCAAGTGGGAGGCAGTCACTCAGGATTTTGTCTCTGGGTGTTGCGTTTACAGTGTCCGGTCAGGGTAGGGGTTGTCTCAGAGGCCGAGGAAGAGCCTTCCTCTCGGGGGATTGTCCAAGCTCCCAAGTGTTTGTGTTCATTCTGTGGGAATGAAGAGTACTGTTTTCTGCCACAGGGGACCCCCCAGGAGAGGGACTCTAGAGCACAGCAGTGGGTTCCCTCAACTGGAATACACACCATCTAGTTAGTCCTGGGTGCCTATGGGCATGGCAAGCCACATATGCGGGCTCTTGGTCCAGTCACTGAGAGGCGTTACTTGAATAAGGTACTCACGCTGAGGGTCACAATGTGTGTTTGTGCCCAAGGCGGCCCTCACGCTTGGGCGTGGCCTCATGGGCCATGCCGTTTTCTCCTACACTGAAGGTTTGACTCACTGCCAGCAGCAAGGTTTCTTGCCAGGGGGAAGGAGGGGTTCTGACTTGTGCAACAGGTTCCCCCCTGTGCAGGGATTAGAGATAAGGTCTAGGTTCCGATGACTGAAAACCCAGGTTGGGAATGGATGGTGGCCTAAGGCAGTGGCGGGTCCAATGTGCTGGGTGTGCAGCCAGCTGTGTCGGTGTCCGTTGGAAGGTCTGGGCTCAGGCTATTTGGGACAGAGCATCACTGTTTAAGGTAGCCTATGCAATTGGGGTGTTGCCGAGGGCCAAGCAGTTTGATCCTCATTTGTGGTTTCTGGGCAGCGCCATAGACAATGTTTTTCTCCTGGGAGGCAGGCACAGTGCTTCATTGTGGCCCCAGAATTCCCAGTAGGGAGGGTTTGTGGGCCAGGAGTGTGAGGACGGAAGTCTGAAAACACAAGCTAGTGTGAGGATTGGAGCCAAGGCAGAGCAGGCCCACTCTGCAGAGGCTGAATCAAAATCTCCTGCATCTGAAGTCAGGCTGAGGATCAGACGTTGGCTGAGGCTGGAGTATGTGTCCATGATGGCACCTTCATGAAGTGGGGGCCTCATGAGGCCAAGGAAGTTTTCCCACGCTGAGTTTGGAGGTTGCCCCAAACCACAAGGTTTCCTTCTGCGGGACATTCGAGTCCTGTTGCATGGCTCCAGGACATACCATATGGAAGGACTGGAGAGCAGGGTTCGAAGGATGGATCCCTGTACAGCATGCCTCGCATTCCCATTGGCTAGTAGCGACAAGATATGTTTGATCTGCTGCCTCTGGAACACGCGACCCAGGGGGCTGAGTTGAAATGGCCTCTCCTGAGGATGCGTCATAATGTGCGTTTGGGTCCATGGAGACCTTGGAATGTGCTGGTTGTTCAGTGGCCCTGCGGAACTCTCCTACCTGAAGTGTTTGATACATCCCATTAAGAAAGCTGCCCATGTGGAGATGAGAGAGGTTTGGTTTGGTGCCTCAGAAAAGCCCCATGTGCTGGTCTACGAAAACAGTCCTCTGAGAAAGGAAACATGGAAACCAAAGCTAAGGTTCAGATTAGGGCCTGGGGGCCTGTCCATTTCAACCTTCTGTCTCTGGGGACACTGTGTGAGAGTCTAAGTGGAGATAGTTGCTCCGCTGGTGTCAGAGAGCCCCTCTTAGTCCAGGGTGGCCTATACTATTGATGGCCTCAGGGACCTTGGAGCTTTTCCCTAACCTGTAGGGTTGTGGTCAATGGATTGGGCACACTTTCCTTGGAGAGGGCAGGCACAATCTTTCGCTGTTTGGTCCAGAGGCCCTAGCCTGGATGTTGTGTGGGTCCAGGCTGTGGGCACAGAAGTCTGAATACACAAACTCAGCTTATGAGTGGCGCCTAGGGTATGGCAGGCCGGATGTACAGCCCGAGAGGGAGCTCCTGGGCCTCTGAAACAAGGGCGAGTGGGAGGCGTTCCTTCAGGCTTTTGTCTCTGGATGTTGTGTCCGGGATAGCCGTGGATTGGAGCGGTGGCCTCAGGTACTGTGGACGAGTATCCCTCTCTGGGGATTTGTCCCAGCTCCCAAGAGTTTGGGGTCATTTTGTGGGAAGGGTGGAGTCGTGTTGTCTGGCTCATGGGTCTCTCCAAGAAAGGGATTCCAGAGCAGAGCTCCAGGTACGGGCGGGGTGACTGGAAAATTCAAACCGTGGTGAGGATTGGGTGCATAGGGGGTTGGCAAGCCCCATATGTGGGCTCTTGGTCCAGGCCCTGACAGGCCTTTCTTTGACATGGGGCTCATGCTGAGGGTCACAGTGTGAATTTGTGCCCAAGCAGCACTCAAGTTTGGGCGTGGCATCAGGGGCCATGAAGGTTTCTCCCACCCTGAAGGTGTGACTGCATGCCAAGAGCAAGCTTGACAGCCATGGGGAAGGAGGAGTTCTGTTTTGTGCTTGCTATACCCAGCTGTGTGGAGAATTGATATAATGTCTAGGTTCAGATATCTGAAAACCAAGGTTAGGATGAGGTGACGGCATAAGACCATGGCGTGTCCGAAGTGCTGGGTGTGCGGCCAGCTGTCTCCTTGTCTGTCTGGACGTCTGGCTTCAGGCTGTGTCAGGCAGAGCATGAGTGCCCAGAGCAGCGTATCCAGTTCGGGTACCGTCGAGGCCCGAGCAGGTTGATCCTCATCTGGGTTTTCTGGAGAGCCCCACAGGGAAACGTTTTTCTTCCGTTGGGCAGACACTGGGCTGGGCTTTGGTTCCGGAGTTCCTAGTCCAGAGGGCTTGTTTGCCAGGAGTGTGAGGAAGGAAGTCGGAAAACACAAGGTAGCGTGAGGTTTGGGACCGAGGGCACGGCAGGCCCACTCAGCAGAGGCTGAATCGAGATCTCCTGCACTGAGGTCATGTCCACTATGAGACGTGCCTCAGGCTAGAGTTTTTGTCCAGCATGGCCTCTTCCTGAAGGGTGTGGGGGCTTCATGAGGCCAGAAAGTTTTGCCTACGATGGGATTTGTGAACTGCTCCAAAACTGAAGGTTACCTTCTGCACGACAGTCGAGTCTTATTGGATGGTTCCAAGAGGCCCCATATGGAAAGACTCGAGAGCAGGTGTCTAAGCATGGATGCCTGGGAACGCCATCTCATATTCCCACTCTTTAGTCAGGACAAGGCAGGCTCAATCTGCGGGCTCCTGGTTGAGCTACCCAGAGGGGAGAGTTGAAATGGACTCTCCTGAAGATGAGTCCTCCTGTGGCTTGGTGGCCTGGGAGACCTAGGAATGTGGAGGTGGCTCAGGGACTCTGCAGGATTCTCCAACATGAGGTGTTTGACACGGCTCCAACAAAGGAAACTTCCCATGTGGAGACGAGAGGAATTCTGTTCCGTGCCTCAGGAAAGCCCCATACCCTGTTCTTCGAACCAAAGCCTCTGAGGAGTGACACCTGGAAACCAAAGCAAGAGTTGAGACTACGGCCTAAAGGCCTGTCCGGCTCAACCTTCTATCTCTGTTGACATCTGTGTGCATGCATTCATGGATGTAGCTGCTCAGCTTGTGTCCGAATGCCCCTGTGAGTCCAGTGAGGCTCCCAGTAGTGGGATGTCCTCGGAGGCCTTGAGGTTTCTCATATTCTGGAGGTGTGTGGCCAAAGGAATGGACAGATTTTCCCAGGAGAGAGCAGGCACGGTCCTGTGGTATGGCTCCAGAGGACCCAGCCTAGAGGCTGTGTTTGCCAGGGCTGTGGGGACAGATGTCAGAAAAAGCAAACTTGGCTCAGCTAAGGGCCAATGTAATGGCAGGCCTGATCTCTAGTCCGTGAGGGGAGATCCTCTGGAAATCAAAGTAGGGCAAGTGGGAGGCAGTCACTCAGGATTTTGTCTCTGGGTGTTGCGTTTACAGTGTCCGGTCAGGGTAGGGGTTGTCTCAGAGGCCGAGGAAGAGCCTTCCTCTCAGGGGATTGTCCCAGCTCCCAAGTGTTTGTGTTCATTCTGTGGGAATGAAGAGTACTGTTTTCTGCCACAGGGGACCCCCCAGGAGAGGGACTCTAGAGCACAGCAGTGGGTTCCCTCAACTGGAATACACACCATCTAGTTAGTCCTGGGTGCCTATGGGCATGGCAAGCCACATATGCGGGCTCTTGGTCCAGTCACTGAGAGGCGTTACTTGAATAAGGTACTCACGCTGACGGTCACAATGTTTGTTTGTGCCCAAGGCGGCCCTCACGCTTGGGCATGGCCTCATGGGCCATGCCGTTTTCTCCTACACTGAAGGTTTGAATCACTGCCAGCAGCAAGGTTTCTTGCCAGGGGGAAGGAGGGGTTCTGACTTGTGCATCAGGTTCCCCCCTGTGCAGGTATTGGAGATGAGGTCTAGGTTCCGATGACTGAAAACCCAGGTTGGGAATGGATGGTGGCCTAAGGCAGTGGCGGGTCCAATGTGCTGGGTGTGCAGCCAGCTGTGTCGGTGTCCGTTGGTAGGTCTGGGCTCAGGCTATTTGCGACAGAGCATCACTGTTTAAGGTAGCCTATGCAATTGGGGTGTTGCCGAGGGCCAAGCAGTTTGATCCTCATTTGTGGTTTCTGGGCAGCGCCATAGACAATATTTTTCTCCTGGGAGGCAGGCACAGTGCTTCATTGTGGCCCCAGAATTCCCAGTAGGGAGGGTTTGTGGGCCAGGAGTGTGAGGACGGAAGTCTGAAAACACAAGTTAGTGTGAGGATTGGAGCCAAGGGCAGAGCAGGCCCACTCTGCAGAGGCTGAATCAAAATCTCCTGCATCTGAAGTCAGGCTGAGGATCAGACGTTGGCTGAGGCTGGAGTATGTGTCCATGATGGCACCTTCATGAAGTGGGGGCCTCATGAGGCCAAGGAAGTTTTCCCACGCTGAGTTTGGAGGTTGCCCCAAACCACAAGGTTTCCTTCTGCGGGACATTCGAGTCCTGTTGCATGGCTCCAGGACATACCATATGGAAGGACTGTAGAGCAGGGTTCGAAGGATGGATCCCTGTACAGCATGCCTCGCATTCCCATTGGCTAGTAGCGACAAGATATGTTTGATCTGCTGCCTCTGGAATACGCGACCCAGGGGGCTGAGTTGAAATGGCCTCTCCTGAGGATGCGTCATAATGTGCGTTTGGGTCCATGGAGACCTTGGAATGTGCTGGTTGTTCAGTGGCCCTGCGGAACTCTTCTACCTGAAGTGTTTGATACATCCCAGTAAGAAAGCTGCCCATGTGGAGATGAGAGATGTTTGGTTTGGTGCCTCAGAAAAGCCCCATGTGCTGGTCTACGAAAACAGTCCTCTGAGAACGGAAACATGGAAACCAAAGCTAAGGTTCAGATTAGGGCCTGGGGGCCTGTCCATTTCAACCTTCTGTCTCTGGGGACACTGTCTGAGAGTCTAAGTGGAGATAGTTGCTCCGCTGGTGTCAGAGAGCCCCTCTTAGTCCAGGGTGGCCTATACTATTGATGGCCTCAGGGACCTTGGAGCTTTTCCCTAACCTGTAGGGTTGTGGTCAATGGATTGGGCACACTTTCCTTGGAGAGGGCAGGCACAATCTTTCGCTGTTTGGTCCAGAAGCCCTAGCCTGGATGTTGTGTGGGTCCAGGCTGTGGGCACAGAAGTCTGAATACACAAACTCAGCTTATGAGTGGCGCCTAGGGTATGGCAGGCCGGATGTACAGCCCGAGAGGGAGCTCCTGGGCCTCTGAAACAAGGGCGAGTGGGAGGCGTTCCTTCAGGCTTTTGTCTCTGGATGTTGTGTCCGGGATAGCCGTGGATTGGAGCGGTGGCCTCAGGTACTGTGGACGAGTATCCCTCTCTGGGGATTTGTCCCAGCTCCCAAGAGTTTGGGGTCATTTTGTGGGAAGGGTGGAGTCGTGTTGTCTGGCTCATGGGTCTCTCCAAGAAAGGGATTCCAGAGCAGAGCTCCAGGTACGGGCGGGGCGACTGGAAAATTCAAACCGTGGTGAGGATTGGGTGCATAGGGGCTTGGCAAGCCCCATATGTGGGCTCTTGGTCCAGGCCCTGACAGGCCTTTCTTTGACATGGGGCTCATGCTGAGGGTCACAGTGTGAATTTGTGCCCAAGCAGCACTCAAGTTTGGGCGTGGCATCAGGGGCCATGAAGGTTTCTCCCACCCTGAAGGTGTGACTCCATGCCAAGAGCAAGCTTGACAGCCATGGGGAAGGAGGAGTTCTGTTTTGTGCTTGCTATACCCAGCTGTGTGGAGAATTAATATAATGTCTAGGTTCAGATATCTGAAAACCAAGGTTAGGATGAGGTGACTGCATAAGACCATGGCGTGTCCGAAGTGCTGGGTGTGCGGCCAGCTGTCTCCATGTCTGTCTGGACGTCTGGCTTCAGGCTGTGTCAGGCAGAGCATGAGTGCCCAGAGCAGCCTATCCATTTCGGGTACCGTCGAGGCCCGAGCAGGTTGATCCTCATCTGGGTTTTCTGGAGAGCCCCACAGGGAAACGTTTTTCTTCCGTTGGGCAGACACTGGGCTGGGTTTTGGTTCCGGAGTTCCTAGTCCGGAGGGCTTGTTTGCCAGGAGTGTGAGGAAGGAAGTCGGAAAACACAAGCTAGCGTGAGGTTTGGGACCGAGGGCACGGCAGGCCCACTCTGCAGAGGCTGAATCGAGATCTCCTGCACTGAGGTCATGTCAACTATGAGACGTGCCTCAGGCCAGAATTCTTGTGCAGCATGGCCTCTTCCTGAAGGGTGTGGGGGCTTCATGAGGCCAGAAAGTTTTGCCTACGATGGGATTTGTGAACTGCTCCAAAACTGAAGGTTACCTTCTGCTCGACAGTCGAGTCCTATTGGATGGTTCCAAGAGGCCCCATATGGAAAGACTCGAGAGCAGGTGTCTAAGCATGGATGCCTGGGAACGCCACCTCATATTCCCACTCTTTAGTCAGGACAAGGAAGGCTCAATCTGCGGGCTCCTGGGTGAGCTACCCAGAGGGGAGAGTTGAAATGGACTCTCCTGAAGATGAGTCCTACTGTGGCTTGGTGGCCTGGGAGACCTTGGAATGTGGAGGTGGCTCAGGGACTCTGCAGGATTCTCCAACATGAGGTGTTTGACACGGCTCCAACAAGGAAACTTCCCATGTGGAGACGAGAGGAGTTCTGTTCCGTGCCTTAGGAAAGCCCCATTCCCTGTTCTTCGAACCAAAGCCTCTGAGGAGTGACACCTGGAAACCAAAGCAAGAGTTGAGACTACGGCCTAAAGGCCTGTTCGGCTCAACCTTCTATCTCTGTTGACATCTGTGTGCATGCATTCATGGATGTAGCTGCTCAGCTTGTGTCCGAATGCCCCTGTGAGTCCAGTGAGGCTCCCAGTAGTGGGATGTCCTCGGAGGCCTTGAGGTTTCTCATATTCTGGAGGTGTGTGGCCAAAGGAATGGACACAGTTTCCCAGGAGAGAGCAGGCACGGTCCTGTGGTATGGCTCCAGAGGACCCAGCCTAGAGGCTGTGTTTGCCAGGGCTGTGGGGACAGATGTCTGAAAAAGCAAACTTGGCTCAGCTAGGGGCCAATGTAATGGCAGGCCTGATCTCTAGTCCGTGAGGGGAGATCCGCTGGAAATCAAAGTAGGGCAAGTGGGAGGCAGTCACTCAGGATTTTGTCTCTGGGTGTTGCGTTTACAGTGTCCGGTCAGGGTAGGGGTTGTCTCAGAGGCCGAGGAAGAGCCTTCCTCTCGGGGGATTGTCCAAGCTCCCAAGTGTTTGTGTTCATTCTGTGGGAATGAAGAGTACTGTTTTCTGCCACAGGGGACCCCCCAGGAGAGGGACTCTAGAGCACAGCAGTGGGTTCCCTCAACTGGAATACACACCATCTAGTTAGTCCTGGGTGCCTATGGGCATGGCAAGCCACATATGCGGGCTCTTGGTCCAGTCACTGAGAGGCGTTACTTGAATAAGGTACTCACGCTGAGGGTCACAATGTGTGTTTGTGCCCAAGGCGGCCCTCACGCTTGGGCGTGGCCTCATGGGCCATGCCGTTTTCTCCTACACTGAAGGTTTGACTCACTGCCAGCAGCAAGGTTTCTTGCCAGGGGGAAGGAGGGGTTCTGACTTGTGCAACAGGTTCCCCCCTGTGCAGGGATTAGAGATAAGGTCTAGGTTCCGATGACTGAAAACCCAGGTTGGGAATGGATGGTGGCCTAAGGCAGTGGCGGGTCCAATGTGCTGGGTGTGCAGCCAGCTGTGTCGGTGTCCGTTGGAAGGTCTGGGCTCAGGCTATTTGGGACAGAGCATCACTGTTTAAGGTAGCCTATGCAATTGGGGTGTTGCCGAGGGCCAAGCAGTTTGATCCTCATTTGTGGTTTCTGGGCAGCGCCATAGACAATGTTTTTCTCCTGGGAGGCAGGCACAGTGCTTCATTGTGGCCCCAGAATTCCCAGTAGGGAGGGTTTGTGGGCCAGGAGTGTGAGGACGGAAGTCTGAAAACACAAGCTAGTGTGAGGATTGGAGCCAAGGCAGAGCAGGCCCACTCTGCAGAGGCTGAATCAAAATCTCCTGCATCTGAAGTCAGGCTGAGGATCAGACGTTGGCTGAGGCTGGAGTATGTGTCCATGATGGCACCTTCATGAAGTGGGGGCCTCATGAGGCCAAGGAAGTTTTCCCACGCTGAGTTTGGAGGTTGCCCCAAACCACAAGGTTTCCTTCTGCGGGACATTCGAGTCCTGTTGCATGGCTCCAGGACATACCATATGGAAGGACTGGAGAGCAGGGTTCGAAGGATGGATCCCTGTACAGCATGCCTCGCATTCCCATTGGCTAGTAGCGACAAGATATGTTTGATCTGCTGCCTCTGGAACACGCGACCCAGGGGGCTGAGTTGAAATGGCCTCTACTGAGGATGCGTCATAATGTGCGTTTGGGTCCATGGAGACCTTGGAATGTGCTGGTTGTTCAGTGGCCCTGCGGAACTCTCCTACCTGAAGTGTTTGATACATCCCAGTAAGAAAGCTGCCCATGTGGAGATGAGAGAGGTTTGGTTTGGTGCCTCAGAAAAGCCCCATGTGCTGGTCTACGAAAACTGTCCTCTGAGAAAGGAAACATGGAAACCAAAGCTAAGGTTCAGATTAGGGCCTGGGGGCCTGTCCATTTCAACCTTCTGTCTCTGGGGACACTGTGTGAGAGTCTAAGTGGAGATAGTTGCTCCGCTGGTGTCAGAGAGCCCCTCTTAGTCCAGGGTGGCCTATACTATTGATGGCCTCAGGGACCTTGGAGCTTTTCCCTAACCTGTAGGGTTGTGGTCAATTGATTGGGCACACTTTCCTTGGAGAGGGCAGGCACAATCTTTCGCTGTTTGGTCCAGAGGCCCTAGCCTGGATGTTGTGTGGGTCCAGGCTGTGGGCACAGAAGTCTGAATACACAAACTCAGCTTATGAGTGGCGCCTAGGGTATGGCAGGCCGGATGTACAGCCCGAGAGGGAGCTCCTGGGCCTCTGAAACAAGGGCGAGTGGGAGGCGTTCCTTCAGGCTTTTGTCTCTGGATGTTGTGTCCGGGATAGCCGTGGATTGGAGCGGTGGCCTCAGGTACTGTGGACGAGTATCCCTCTCTGGGGATTTGTCCCAGCTCCCAAGAGTTTGGGGTCATTTTGTGGGAAGGGTGGAGTCGTGTTGTCTGGCTCATGGGTCTCTCCAAGAAAGGGATTCCAGAGCACAGCTCCAGGTACGGGCGGGGTGACTGGAAAATTCAAACCGTGGTGAGGATTGGGTGCATAGGGGCTTGGCAAGCCCCATATGTGGGCTCTTGGTCCAGGCCCTGACAGGCCTTTCTTTGACATGGGGCTCATGCTGAGGGTCACAGTGTGAATTTGTGCCCAAGCAGCACTCAAGTTTGGGCGTGGCATCAGGGGCCATGAAGGTTTCTCCCACCCTGAAGGTGTGACTGCATGCCAAGAGCAAGCTTGACAGCCATGGGGAAGGAGGAGTTCTGTTTTGTGCTTGCTATACCCAGCTGTGTGGAGAATTGATATAATGTCTAGGTTCAGATATCTGAAAACCAAGGTTAGGATGAGGTGACGGCATAAGACCATGGCGTGTCCGAAGTGCTGGGTGTGCGGCCAGCTGTCTCCTTGTCTGTCTGGACGTCTGGCTTCAGGCTGTGTCAGGCAGAGCATGAGTGCCCAGAGCAGCGTATCCAGTTCGGGTACCGTCGAGGCCCGAGCAGGTTGATCCTCATCTGGGTTTTCTGGAGAGCCCCACAGGGAAACGTTTTTCTTCCGTTGGGCAGACACTGGGCTGGGCTTTGGTTCCGGAGTTCCTAGTCCAGAGGGCTTGTTTGCCAGGAGTGTGAGGAAGGAAGTCGGAAAACACAAGGTAGCGTGAGGTTTGGGACCGAGGGCACGGCAGGCCCACTCAGCAGAGGCTGAATCGAGATCTCCTGCACTGAGGTCATGTCCACTATGAGACGTGCCTCAGGCTAGAGTTTTTGTCCAGCATGGCCTCTTCCTGAAGGGTGTGGGGGCTTCATGAGGCCAGAAAGTTTTGCCTACGATGGGATTTGTGAACTGCTCCAAAACTGAAGGTTACCTTCTGCACGACAGTCGAGTCCTATTGGATGGTTCCAAGAGGCCCCATATGGAAAGACTCGAGAGCAGGTGTCTAAGCATGGATGCCTGGGAACGCCACCTCATATTCCCACTCTTTAGTCAGGACAAGGCAGGCTCAATCTGCGGGCTCCTGGGTGAGCTACCCAGAGGGGAGAGTTGAAATGGTCTCTCCTGAAGATGAGTCCTACTGTGGCTTGGTGGCCTGGGAGACCTTGGAATGTGGAGGTGGCTCAGGGACTCTGCAGGATTCTCCAACATGAGGTGTTTGACACGGCTCCAACAGGGAAACTTCCCATGTGGAGACGAGAGGAGTTCTGTTCCGTGCCTCAGGAAAGCCCCATACCCTGTTCTTCGAACCAAAGCCTCTGAGGAGTGACACCTGGAAACCAAAGCAAGAGTTGAGACTACGGCCTAAAGGCCTGTCCGGCTCAACCTTCTATCTCTGTTGACATCTGTGTGCATGCATTCAAGGATGTAGCTGCTCAGCTTGTGTCCGAATGCCCCTGTGAGTCCAGTGAGGTTCCCAGTAGTGGGATGTCCTCGGAGGCCTTGAGGTTTCTCATATTCTGGAGGTGTGTGGCCAAAGGAATGGACACAGTTTCCCAGGAGAGAGCAGGCACGGTCCTGTGGTATGGCTCCAGAGGACCCAGCCTAGAGGCTGTGTTTGCCAGGGCTGTGGGGACAGATGTCTGAAAAAGCAAACTTGGCTCAGCTAGGGGCCAATGTCATGGCAGGCCTGATCTCTAGTCCGTGAGGGGAGATCCGCTGGAAATCAAAGTAGGGCAAGTGGGAGGCAGTCACTCAGGATTTTGATCTGGTTGTTGCGTTTACAGTGTCCGGTCAGGGTAGGGGTTGTCTCAGAGGCCGAGGAAGAGCCTTCCTCTCGGGGGATTGTCCAAGCTCCCAAGTGTTTGTGTTCATTCTGTGGGAATGTAGAGTACTGTTTTCTGCCACAGGGGACCCCCCAGGAGAGGGACTCTAGAGCACAGAAGTGGGTTCCCTCAACTGGAATACACACCATCTAGTTAGTCCTGGGTGCCTATGGGCATGGCAAGCCACATATGCGGGCTCTTGGTCCAGTCACTGAGAGGCGTTACTTGAATAAGGTACTCACGCTGAGGGTCACAATGTGTGTTTGTGCCCAAGGCGGCCCTCACGCTTGGGCGTGGCCTCATGGGCCATGCCGTTTTCTCCTACACTGAAGGTTTGACTCACTGCCAGCAGCAAGGTTTCTTGCCAGGGGGAAGGAGGGGTTCTGACTTGTGCATCAGGTTCCCCCCTGTGCAGGGATTGGAGATAAGGTCTAGGTTCCGATGACTGAAAACCCAGGTTGGGAATGGATGGTGGCCTAAGGCAGTGGCGGGTCAAATGTGCTGGGTGTGCAGCCAGCTGTGTCGGTGTCCGTTGGAAGGTCTGGGCTCAGGCTATTTGTGACAGAGCATCACTGTTTAAGGTAGCCTATGCAATTGGGGTGTTGCCGAGGGCCAAGCAGTTTGATCCTCATTTGTGGTTTCTGGGCAGCGCCATAGACAATGTTTTTCTCCTGGGAGGCAGGCACAGTGCTTCATTGTGGCCCCAGAATTCCCAGTAGGGAGGGTTTGTGGGCCAAGAGTGTGAGGACGGAAGTCTGAAAACACAAGCTAGTGTGAGGATTGGAGCCAAGGGCAGAGCAGGCCCACTCTGCAGAGGCTGAATCAAAATCTCCTGCATCTGAAGTCAGGCTGAGGATCAGACGTTGGCTGAGGCTGGAGTATGTGTCCATGATGGCACCTTCATGAAGTGGGGGCCTCATGAGGCCAAGGAAGTTTTCCCACGCTGAGTTTGGAGGTTGCCCCAAACCACAAGGTTTCCTTCTGCGGGACATTCGAGTCCTGTTGCATGGCTCCAGGACATACCATATGGAAGGACTGGAGAGCAGGGTTCGAAGGATGGATCCCTGTACAGCATGCCTCGCATTCCCATTGGCTATTAGCGACAAGATATGTTTGATCTGCTGCCTCTGGAACACGCGACCCAGGGGGCTGAGTTGAAATGGCCTCTCCTGAGGATGCGTCATAATGTGCGTTTGGGTCCATGGAGACCTTGGAATGTGCTGGTTGTTCAGTGGCCCTGCGGAACTCTCCTACCTGAAGTGTTTGATACATCCCAGTAAGAAAGCTGCCCATGTGGAGATGAGAGAGGTTTGGTTTGGTGCCTCAGAAAAGCCCCATGTGCTGGTCTACGAAAACAGTCCTCTGAGAAAGGAAACATGGAAACCAAAGCTAAGGTTCAGATTAGGGCCTGGGGGCCTGTCCATTTCAACCTTCTGTCTCTGGGGACACTGTCTGAGAGTCTAAGTGGAGATAGTTGCACCGCTGGTGTCAGAGAGCCCCTCTTAGTCCAGGGTGGCCTATACTATTGATGGCCTCAGGGACCTTGGAGCTTTTCCCTAACCTGTAGGGTTGTGGTCAATGGATTGGGCACACTTTCCTTGGAGAGGGCAGGCACAATCTTTCGCTGTTTGGTCCAGAGGCCCTAGCCTGGATGTTGTGTGGGTCCAGGCTGTGGGCACAGAAGTCTGAATACACAAACTCAGCTTATGAGTGGCGCCTAGGGTATGGCAGGCCGGATGTACAGCCCGAGAGGGAGCTCCTGGGCCTCTGAAACAAGGGCGAGTGGGAGGCGTTCCTTCAGGCTTTTGTCTCTGGATGTTGTGTCCAGGATAGCCGTGGATTGGAGCGGTGGCCTCAGGTACTGTGGACGAGTATCCCTCTCTGGGGATTTGTCCCAGCTCCCAAGAGTTTGGGGTCATTTTGTGGGAAGGGTGGAGTCGTGTTGTCTGGCTTATGGGTCTCTCCAAGAAAGGGATTCCAGAGCAGAGCTCCAGGTATGGGCGGGGCGACTGGAAAATTCAAACCGTGGTGAGGATTGGGTGCATAGGGGCTTGGCAAGCCCCATATGTGGGCTCTTGGTCCAGGCCCTGACAGGCCTTTCTTTGACATGGGGCTCATGCTGAGGGTCACAGTGTGAATTTGTGCCCAAGCAGCACTCAAGTTTGGGCGTGGCATCAGGGGCCATGAAGGTTTCTCCCACCCTGAAGGTGTGACTCCATGCCAAGAGCAAGCTTGACAGCCATGGGGAAGGAGGAGTTCTGTTTTGTGCTTGCTATACCCAGCTGTGTGGAGAATTGATATAATGTCTAGGTTCAGATATCTGAAAACCAAGGTTAGGATGAGGTGACGGCATAAGACCATGGCGTGTCCGAAGTGCTGGGTGTGCGACCAGCTGTCTCCTTGTCTGTCTGGACGTCTGGCTTCAGGCTGTGTCAGGCAGAGCATGAGTGCCCAGAGCAGCCTATCCAGTTCGGGTACCGTCGAGGCCCGAGCAGGTTGATCCTCATCTGGGTTTTCTGGAGAGCCCCACAGGGAAACGTTTTTCTTCCGGTGGGCAGACATTTGGCTGGGTTTTGGTTCCGGAGTTCCTAGTCCAGAGGGCTTGTTTGCCAGGAGTGTGAGGAAGGAAGTCTGAAAACACAAGCTAGCGTGAGGTTTGGGACCGAGGGCACGGCAGGCCCACTCTGCAGAGGCTGAATCGAGATCTCCTGCACTGAGGTCATGTCAACTATGAGACGTGCCTCAGGCTAGAGTTCTTGTCCAGCATGGCCTCTTCCTGAAGGGTGTGGGGGCTTCATGAGGCCAAAAAGTTTTGCCTACGATGGGATTTGTGAACTGCTCCAAAACTGAAGGTTACCTTCTGCTCGACAGTCGAGTCCTATTGGATGGTTCCAAGAGGCCCCATATGGAAAGACTCGAGAGCAGGTGTCTAAGCATGGATGCCTGGGAACGCCACCTCATATTCCCACTCTTTAGTCAGGACAAGGCAGGCTCAATCTGCGGGCTCCTGGGTGAGCTACCCAGAGGGGAGAGTTGAAATGGACTCTCCTGAAGATGAGTCCTCCTGTGGCTTGGTGGCCTGGGAGACCTAGGAATGTGGTGGTGGCTCAGGGACTCTGCAGGATTCTCCAACATGAGGTGTTTGACACGGCTCCAACAAGGAAACTTCCCATGTGGAGATGAGAGGAATTCTGTTCCGTGCCTCAGGAAAGCCCCATACCCTGTTCTTCGAACCAAAGCCTCTGAGGAGTGACACCTAGAAACCAAAGCAAGAGTTGAGACTACGGCCTAAAGGCCTGTCCGGCTCAACCTTCTATCTCTGTTGACATCTGTGTGCATGCATTCATGGATGTAGCTGCTCAGCTTGTGTCCGAATGCCCCTGTGAGTCCAGTGAGGCTCCCAGTAGTGGGATGTCCTCGGAGGCCTTGAGGTTTATCATATTCTGGAGGTGTGTGGCCAAAGAATGGACACAGTTTCCCAGGAGAGAGCAGGCACGGTCCTGTGGTATGGCTCCAGAGGACCCAGCCTAGAGGCTGTGTTTGCCAGGGCTGTGGGGACAGATGTCTGAAAAAGCAAACTTGGCTCAGCTAGGGGCCAATATAATGGCAGGCCTGATCTCTAGTGCGTGAGGGGAGATCCTCTGGAAATCAAAGTAGGGCAAGTGGGAGGCAGTCACTCAGGATTTTGTCTCTGGGTGTTGCGTTTACAGTGTCCGGTCAGGGTAGGGGTTGTCTCAGAGGCCGAGGAAGAGCCTTCCTCTCGGGGGATTGTCCAAGCTCCCAAGTGTTTGTGTTCATTCTGTGGGAATGAAGAGTACTGTTTTCTGCCACAGGGGACCCCCCAGGAGAGGGACTCTAGAGCACAGCAGTGGGTTCCCTCAACTGGAATACACACCATCTAGTTAGTCCTGGGTGCCTATGGGCATGGCAAGCCACATATGCGGGCTCTTGGTCCAGTCACTGAGAGGCGTTACTTGAATAAGGTACTCACGCAGAGGGTCACAATGTGTGTTTGTGCCCAAGGCGGCCCTCACGCTTGGTCGTGGCCTCATGGGCCATGCCGTTTTCTCCTACACTGAAGGTTTGACTCACTGCCAGCAGCAAGGTTTCTTGCCATGGGGAAGGAGGGGTTCTGACTTGTGCATCAGGTTCCCCCCTGTACAGGGATTGGAGATAAGGTCTAGGTTCCGATGACTGAAAACCCAGGTTGGGAATGGATGGTGGCCTAAGGCAGTGGCGGGTCCAATGTGCTGGGTGTGCAGCCAGCTATGTCGGTGTCCGTTGGAAGGTCTGGGCTCAGGCTATTTGGGACAGAGCATCACTGTTTAAGGTAGCCTATGCAATTGGGGTGTTGCCGAGGGCCAAGCAGTTTGATCCTCATTTGTGGTTTCTGGGCAGCGCCATAGACAATGTTTTTCTCCTGGGAGGCAGGCACAGTGCTTCATTGTGGCCCCAGAATTCCCAGTAGGGAGGGTTTGTGGGCCAGGAGTGTGAGGACGGAAGTCTGAAAACACAAGCTAGTGTGAGGATTGGAGCCAAGGCAGAGCAGGCCCACTCTGCAGAGGCTGAATCAAAATCTCCTGCATCTGAAGTCAGGCTGAGGATCAGACGTTGGCTGAGGCTGGAGTATGTGTCCATGATGGCACCTTCATGAAGTGGGGGCCTCATGAGGCCAAGGAAGTTTTCCCACGCTGAGTTTGGAGGTTGCCCCAAACCACAAGGTTTCCTTCTGCGGGACATTCGAGTCCTGTTGCATGGCTCCAGGACATACCATATGGAAGGACTGGAGAGCAGGGTTCGAAGGATGGATCCCTGTACAGCATGCCTCGCATTCCCATTGGCTAGTAGCGACAAGATATGTTTGATCTGCTGCCTCTGGAACACGCGACCCAGGGGGCTGAGTTGAAATGGCCTCTCCTGAGGATGCGTCATAATGTGCGTTTGGGTCCATGGAGACCTTGGAATGTGCTGGTTGTTCAGTGGCCCTGCGGAACTCTCCTACCTGAAGTGTTTGATACATCCCAGTAAGAAAGCTGCCCATGTGGAGATGAGAGAGGTTTGGTTTGGTGCCTCAGAAAAGCCCCATGTGCTGGTCTACGAAAACTGTCCTCTGAGAAAGGAAACATGGAAACCAAAGCTAAGGTTCAGATTAGGGCCTGGGGGCCTGTCCATTTCAACCTTCTGTCTCTGGGGACACTGTGTGAGAGTCTAAGTGGAGATAGTTGCTCCGCTGGTGTCAGAGAGCCCCTCTTAGTCCAGGGTGGCCTATACTATTGATGGCCTCAGGGACCTTGGAGCTTTTCCCTAACCTGTAGGGTTGTGGTCAATGGATTGGGCACACTTTCCTTGGAGAGGGCAGGCACAATCTTTCGCTGTTTGGTCCAGAGGCCCTAGCCTGGATGTTGTGTGGGTCCAGGCTTGGGCACAGAAGTCTGAATACACAAACTCAGCTTATGAGTGGCGCCTAGGGTATGGCAGGCCGGATGTACAGCCCGAGAGGGAGCTCCTGGGCCTCTGAAACAAGGGCGAGTGGGAGGCGTTCCTTCAGGCTTTTGTCTCTGGATGTTGTGTCCGGGAGAGCCATGGATTGGAGCGGTGGCCTCAGGTACTGTGGACGAGTATCCCTCTCTGGGGATTTGTCCCAGCTCCCAAGAGTTTGGGGTCATTTTGTGGGAAGGGTGGAGTCGTGTTGTCTGGCTCATGGGTCTCTCCAAGAAAGGGATTCCAGAGCAGAGCTCCAGGTACGGGCAGGGCGACTGGAAAATTCAAACCGTGGTGAGGATTGGGTGCATAGGGGCTTGGCAAGCCCCATATGTGGGCTCTTGGTCCAGGCCCTCACAGGCCTTTCTTTGACATGGGGCTCATGCTGAGGGTCACAGTGTGAATTTGTGCCCAAGCAGCACTCAAGTTTGGGCGTGGCATCAGGGGCCATGAAGGTTTCTCCCACCCTAAAGGTGTGACTCCATGCCAAGAGCAAGCTTGACAGCCATGGGGAAGGAGGAGTTCTGTTTTGTGCTTGCTATACCCAGCTGTGTGGAGAATTGATATAATGTCTAGGTTCAGATATCTGAAAACCAAGGTTAGGATGAGGTGACGGCATAAGACCATGGCGTGTCCGAAGTGCTGGGTGTGCGGCCAGCTGTCTCCTTGTCTGTCTGGACGTCTGGCTTCAGGCTGTGTCAGGCAGAGCATGAGTGCCCAGAGCAGCCTATCCAGTTCGGGTACGATCGAACCCGAGCAGGTTGATCCTCATCTGGGTTTTCTGGAGAGCCCCACAGGGAAACGTTTTTCTTCCGTTGGGCAGACACTGGGCTGGGTTTTGGTTCTGGAGTTCCTAGTCCCGAGGGCTTGTTTGCCAGGAGTGTGAGGAAGGAAGTCAGAAAACACAAGCTAGCGTGAGGTATGGGACCGAGGGCACGGCAGGCCCACTCTTCAGTGGCTGAATCGAGATCTCCTGCACTGAGGTCATGTCAACTATGAGACGTGCCTCAGGCTAGAGTTCTTGTCCAGCATGGCTTCTTCCTGAAGGGTGTGGGGGCTTCATGAGGCCAGAAAGTTTTGCCTACGATGGGATTTGTGAACTGCTCCAAAACTGAAGGTTACCTTCTGCACGACAGTCGAGTCTTATTGGATGGTTCCAAGAGGCCCCATATGGAAAACTCGAGAGCAGGTGTCTAAGCATGGATGCCTGGGAACGCCACCTCATATTCCCACTCTTTAGTCAGGACAAGGCAGGCTCAATCTGCGGGCTCCTGGGTGAGCTACCCAGAGGGGAGAGTTGAAATGGACTCTCCTGAAGATGAGTCCTCCTGTGGCTTGGTGGCCTGGGAGACCTAGGAATGTGGACGTGGCTCAGGGACTCTGCAGGATTCTCCAACATGAGGTGTTTGACACGGCTCCAACAAGGAAACTTCCCATGTGGAGACGAGAGGAGTTCTGTTCCGTGCCTCAGGAAAGCCCCATACCCTGTTCTTCGAACCAAAGCCTCTGAGGAGTGACACCTGGAAACCAAAGCAAGAGTTGAGACTACGGCCTAAAGGCCTGTCCGGCTCAACCTTCTATCTCTGTTGACATCTGTGTGCATGCATTCATGGATGTAGCTACTCAGCTTGTGTCCGAATGCCCCTGTGAGTCCAGTGAGGCTCCCAGTAGTGGGATGTCCTCGGAGGCCTTGAGGTTTCTCATATTCTGGAGGTGTGTGGCCAAAGGGATGGACACAGTTTCCCAGGAGAGAGCAGGCACGGTCCTGTGGTATGGCTCCAGAGGACCCAGTTTAGAGGCTGTGTTTGCCAGGGCTGTGGGGACAGATGTCTGAAAAAGGTAACTTGGCTCAGCTAGGGGCCAATGTAATGGCAGGCCTGATCTCTAGTGCGTGAGGGGAGATCCTCTGGAAATCAAAGTAGGGCAAGTGGGAGGCAGTCACTCAGGATTTTGTCTCTGGGTGTTGCGTTTACAGTGTCCGGTCAGGGTAGGGGTTGTCTCAGAGGCCGAGGAAGAGCCTTCCTCTAGGGGGATTGTCCAAGCTCCCAAGTGTTTGTGTTCATTCTGTGGGAATGAAGAGTACTGTTTTCTGCCACAGGGGACCCCCCAGGAGAGGGACTCTAGAGCACAGAAGTGGGTTCCTTCAACTGGAATACACACCATCTAGTTAGTCCTGGGTGCCTATGGGCATGGCAAGCCACATATGCGGGCTCTTGGTCCAGTCACTGAGAGGCGTTACTTGAATAAGGTACTCACGCTGAGGGTCACAATGTGTGTTTGTGCCCAAAGCGGCCCTCACGCTTGGGCGTGGCCTCATGGGCCATGCCCTTTTCTCCTACACTGAAGGTTTGACTCACTGCCAGCAGCAAGGTTTCTTGCCAGGGGGAAGGAGGGGTTCTGACTTGTGCATCAGGTTCCCCCCTGTGCAGGGATTGGAGATAAGGTCTAGGTTCCGATGACTGAAAACCCAGGTTGGGAATGGATGGTGGCCTAAGGCAGTGGCGGGTCCAATGTGCTGGGTGTGCAGCCAGCTGTGTCGGTGTCCGTTCGAAGGTCTGGGCTCAGGCTATTTTGGACAGAGCATCACTGTTTAAGGTAGCCTATGCAATTGGGGTGTTGCCGAGGGCCAAGCAGTTTGATCCTCATTTGTGGTTTCTGAGCAGCGCCATAGACAAGGTTTTTCTCCTGGGAGGCAGGCACAGTGCTTCATTGTGGCCCCAGAATTCCCAGTAGGGAGGGTTTGTGGGCCAGGAGTGTGAGGACGGAAGTCTGAAAACACAAGCTAGTGTGAGGATCGGAGCCAAGGGCAGAGCAGGCCCACTCTGCAGAGGCTGAATCAAAATCTCCTGCATCTGAAGTCAGGCTGAGGATCAGACGTTGGCTGAGGCTGGAGTATGTGTCCATGATGGCACCTTCATGAAGTGGGGGCCTCATGAGGCCAAGGAAGTTTTCCCACGCTGAGTTTGGAGGTTGCCCCAAACCCCAAGGTTTACTTCTGCGGGACATTCGAGTCCTGTTGCATGGCTCCAGGACATACAATATGGAAGGACTGGAGAGCAGGGTTCGAAGGATGGATCCCTGTACAGCATGCCTCGCATTCCCATTGGCTATTAGCGACAAGATATGTTTGATCTGCTACCTCTGGAACACGCGACCCAGGGGGCTGAGTTGAAATGGCCTCTCCTGAGGATGCGTCATAATGTGCGTTTGGGTCCATGGAGACCTTGGAATGTGCTGGTTGTTCAGTGGCCCTGCGGAACTCTCCTACCTGAAGTGTTTGATACATCCCAGTAAGAAAGCTGCCCATGTGGAGATGAGAGAGGTTTGGTTTGCTGCCTCAGAAAAGCCCCATGTGCTGGTCTACGAAAACAGTCCTCTGAGAACGGAAACATGGAAACCAAAGCTAAGGTTCAGATTAGGGCCTGGGGGCCTGTCCATTTCAACCTTCTGTCTCTGGGGACACTTTGTGAGAGTCTAAGTGGAGATAGTTGCTCCGCTGGTGTCAGAGAGCCCCTCTTAGTCCAGGGTGGCCTATACTATTGATGGCCTCAGGGACCTTGGAGCTTTTCCCTAACCTGTAGGGTTGTGGTCAATGGATTGGGCACACTTTCCTTCGAGAGGGCAGGCACAATCTTTCGCTGTTTGGTCCAGAGGCCCTAGCCTGGATGTTGTGTGGGTCCAGGCTGTAGGCACAGAAGTCTGAATACACAAACTCAGCTTATGAGTAGCGCCTAGGGTATGGCAGGCCGGATGTACAGCCCGAGAGTGAGCTCCTGGGCCTCTGAAACAAGGGCGAGTGGGAGGCGTTCCTTCAGGCTTTTGTCTATGGATGTTGTGTCCGGGAAGGCCGTGGATTGGAGCTGTCGCCTCAGGTACTGTGGACGAGTATCCCTCTCTGGGGATTTGTCCCAGCTCCCAAGAGTTTGGGGTCATTTTGTGGGAAGGGTGGAGTCGTGTTGTCTGGCTCATGGGTCTCTCCAAGAAAGGGATTCCAGAGCAGAGCTCCAGGTACGGGCGGGGCGACTGGAAAATTCAAACCGTGGTGAGGATTGGGTGCATAGGGGCTTGGCAAGCCCCATATGTGGGCTCTTGGTCCAGGCCCTGACAGGCCTTTCTTTGACATGGGGCTCATGCTGAGGGTCACAGTGTGAATTTGTGCCCAAGCAGCACTCAAGTTTGGGCGTGGCATCAGGGGCCATGAAGGTTTCTCCCACCCTGAAGGTGTGACTCCATGCCAAGAGCAAGCTTGACAGCCATGGGGAAGGAGGAGTTCTGTTTTGTGCTTGCTATACCCAGCTGTGTGGAGAATTGATATAATGTCTAGGTTCAGATATCTGAAAACCAAGGTTAGGATGAGGTGACGGCATAAGACTATGGCGTGTCCGAAGTGCTGGGTGTGCGGCCAGCTGTCTCCTTGTCTGTCTGGACGTCTGGCTTCAGGCTGTGTCAGGCAGAGCATGAGTGCCCAGAGCAGCCTATCCAGTTCGGGTACCGTCGAGGCCCGAGCAGGTTGATCCTCATCTGGGTTTTCTGGAGAACCCCACAGGGAAACGATTTTCTTCCGTTGGGCAGACACTGGGCTGGGCTTTGGTTCCGGAGTTCCTAGTCCAGAGGGCTTGTTTGCCAGGAGTGTGAGGAAGGAAGTCGGAAAACACAAGCTAGCGTGAGGTTTGGTACCGAGGGCACGGCAGGCCCGCTCTGCAGAGGCTGAATCGAGATCTCCTGCACTGAGGTCATGTCAACTATGAGACGTGCCTCAGGCTAGAGTTTTTGTCCAGCATGGCCTCTTCCTGAAGGTTGTGGGGGCTTCATGAGGCCAGAGAGTTTTGCCTACGAAGGGATTTGTGAACTGCTCCAAAACTGAAGGTTACCTTCTGCACGACAGTCGAGTCCTATTGGATGGTTCCAAGAGGCCCCATATGGAAAGACTCGAGAGCAGGTGTCTAAGCATGGATGCCTGGGAACGCCACCTCATATTCTCACTCTTTAGTCAGGACAAGGCAGGCTCAATCTGCGGGCTCCTGGGTGAGCTACCCAGAGGGGAGAGTTGAAATGGTCTCTCCTGAAGATGAGTCCTACTGTGGCTTGGTGGCCTGGGAGTCCTTGCAATGTGGAGGTGGCTCAGGGACTCTGCAGGATTCTCCAACATGAGGTGTTTGACACGGCTCCAACAAGGAAACTTCCCATGTGGAGACGAGAGGAGTTCTGTTCCGTGCCTCAGGAAATCCCCATACCCTGTTCTTCGAACCAAAGCCTCTGAGGAGTGACACCTGGAAACCAAAGCAAGAGTTGAGACTACGTCCTAAATGCCTGTCCGGCTCAACCTTCTATCTCTGTTGACATCTGTGTGCATGCATTCAAGGATGTAGATGCTCAGCTTGTGTCCGAATGCCCCTGTGAGTCCAGTGAGGCTCCAAGTAGTGGGATGTCCTCGGAGGCCTTGAGGTTTCTCATATTCTGGAGGTGTGTGGCCAAAGGAATGGACACAGTTTCCCAGGAGAGAGCAGGCACGGTCCTGTGGTATGGCTCCAGAGGACCCAGCCTAGAGGCTGTGTTTGCCAGGGCTGTGGGTACAGATGTCTGAAAAAGCAAACTTGGCTCAGCTAGGGGCCAATGTAATGGCAGGCCTGATCTCTAGTCCGTGAGGGGAGATCCTCTGAAAATCAAAGTAGGGCAAGTGGGAGGCAGTCACTCAGGATTTTGTCTCTGGGTGTTGCGTTTACAGTGTCCGGTCAGGGTAGGGGTTGTCTCAGAGGCCAAGGAAGAGCCTTCCTCTCGGGGGATTGTCCAAGCTCCCAAGTGTTTGTGTTCATTCTGTGGGAATGAAGAGTACTGTTTCCTGCCACAGGGGACCCCCCAGGAGAGGGACTCTAGAGCACAGCAGTGGGTTCCCTCAACTGGAATACACACCATCTAGTTAGTCCTGGGTGCCTATGGGCATGGCAAGCCACATATGCGGCTCTTGGTCCAGTCACTGAGAGGCGTTACTTGAAAAAGGTACTCACGCTGAGGGTCACAATGTGTGTTTGTGCCCAAGGCGGCCCTCACGCTTGGGCGTGGCCTCATGGGCCATGCCGTTTTCTCCTACACTGAAGGTTTGACTCACTGCCAGCAGCAAGGTTTCTTGCCAGGGAAAAGGAGGGGTTCTGACTTGTGCATCAGGTTCCCCCCTGTGCAGGGATTGGAGATAAGGTAGGTTCCGATGACTGAAAACCCAGGTTGGGAATGGATGGTGGCCTAAGGCAGTGGCGGGTCCAATGTGCTGGGTGTGCAGCCAGCTGTGTCGGTGTCTGTTGGAAGGTCTGGGCTCAGCCTATTTGCGACAGAGCATCACTGTTTAAGGTAGCCTATGCAATTGGGGTGTTGTTGAGGGCCAAGCAGTTTGATCCTCATTTGTGGTTTCTGGGCAGCGCCATAGACAATGTTTTTCTCCTGGGAGGCAGGCACAGTGCTTCATTGTGGCCCCAGAATTCCCAGTAGGGAGGGTTTGTGGGCCAGGAGTGTGAGGACGGAAGTCTGAAAACACAAGCTAGTGTGAGGATTGGAGCCAAGGGCAGAGCAGGCCCACTCTGCAGAGGCTGAATCAAAATCTCCTGCATCTGAAGTCAGGCTGAGGATCAGACGTTGGCTGAGGCTGGAGTATGTGTCCATGATGGCACCTTCATGAAGTGGGGGCCTCATGAGGCCAAGGATGTTTTCCCACGCTGAGTTTGGAGGTTGCCCCAAACCACAAGGTTTCCTTCTGCGGGACATTCGAGTCCTGTTGCATGGCTCCAGGAAATACCATATGGAAGGACTGGAGAGCAGGGTTCGAAGGATGGATCCCTGTACAGCATGCCTCGCATTCCCATTGGCTATTAGCGACAAGATATGTTTGATCTGCTGCCTCTGGAACACGTGACCCAGGGGGCTGAGTTGAAATGGCCTCTCCTGAGAATGCGTCATAATGTGCGTTTGGGTCCATGGAGACCTTGGAATGTGCTGGTTGTTCAGTGGCCCTGCGGAACTCTCCTACCTGAAGTGTTTGATACATCCCAGTAAGAAAGCTGCCCATGTGGAGATGAGAGATGTTTGGTTTGGTGCCTCAGAAAAGCCCCATGTGCTGGCCTAAGAAAACAGTCCTCTGAGAACGGAAACATGGAAACCAAAGCTAAGGTTCAGATTAGGGCCTGGGGGCCTGTCCATTTCAACCTTCTGTCTCTGGGGACACTGTCTGAGAGTCTAAGTGGAGATAGTTGCTCCGCTGGTGTCAGAGAGCCCCTCTTAGTCCAGGGTGGTCTATACTATTGATGGCCTCAGGGACCTTGGAGGTTTTCCGTAACCTGTAGGGTTGTGGTCAATGGATTGGGCACACTTTCCTTGGAGAGGGCAGGCACAATCTTTCGCTGTTTGGTCCAGAGGCCCTAGCCTGGATGTTGTGTGGGTCCAGGCTGTGGGCACAGAAGTCTGAATACACAAACTCAGCTTATGAGTGGCGCCTAGGGTATGGCAGGCCGGATGTACAGCCAGAGAGGGAGCTCCTGGGCCTCTGAAACAAGGGCGAGTGGGAGGCGTTCCTTCAGGCTTTTGTCTCTGGATGTTGTGTCCGGGATAGCCGTGGATTGGAGCGGTGGCCTCAGGTACTGTGGACGAGTATGCCTCTCTGGGGATTTGTCCCAGCTCCCAAGAGTTTGGGGTCATTTTGTGGGAAGGGTGGAGTCGTGTTGTCTGGCTCATGGGTCTCTCCAAGAAAGGGATTCCAGAGCAGAGCTCCAGGTACGGGTTGGGCGACTGGAAAATTCAAACCGTGGTGAAGATTGGGTGCATAGGGGCTTGGCAAGCCCCATATGTGGGCTCTTGGTCCAGGCCCTGACAGGCCTTTCTTTGACATGGGGCTCATGCTGAGGGTCACAGTGTGAATTTGTGCCCAAGCAGCACTCAAGTTTGGGCGTGGCATCAGAAGCCATGAAGGTTTCTCCCACCCTGAAGGTGTGACTCCATGCCAAGAGCAAGCTTGACAGCCATGGGGAAGGAGGAGTTCTGTTTTGTGCTTGCTATACCCAGCTGTGTGGAGAATTGATATAATGTCTAGGTTCAGATATCTGAAAACCAAGGTTAGGATGAGGTGACGGCATAAGACCATGGCGTGTCCGAAGTGCTGGGTGTGCGGCCAGCTGTCTCCTTGTCTGTCTGGACGTCTGGCTTCAGGCTGTGTCAGGCAGAGCATGAGTGCCCAGAGCAGCCTATCCAGTTCGGGTACCGTCGAGGCCCGAGCAGGTTGATCCTCATCTGGGTTTTCTGGAGAGCCCCACAGGGAAACGTTTTTCTTCCGTTGGGCAGACACTGGGCTGGGTTTTGGTTCCGGAGTTCCTAGTCCGGAGGGCTTGTTTGCCAGGAGTGTGAGGAAGGAAATCTGAAAACACAAGCTAGCGTGAGGTTTGGGACCGAGGGCACGGCAGGCCCACTCTGCAGAGGCTGAATCGAGATCTCCTGCACTGAGGTCATGTCAACTATGAGACGTGCCTCAGGCTAGAGTTCTTGTCCAGCATGGCCTCTTCCTGAAGGGTGTGGGGGCTTCATGAGGCCAGAAAGTTTTGCCTACGATGGGATTTGTGAACTGCTCCAAAACTGAAGGTTACCTTCTGCACGACAGTCGAGTCCTATTGGATGGTTCCAAGAGGCCCCATATGGAAAGACTCAAGAGCAGGTGTCTAAGCATGGATGCCTGGGAACGCCACCTCATATTCCCACTCTTTAGTCAGGACAAGGCAGGCTCAATCTGCAGGCTCCTGCGTGAGCTACCCAGAGGGGAGAGTTGAAATGGACTCTACTGAAGATGAGTCCTACTGTGGCTTGGTGGCCTGGGAGACCTTGGAATGTGGAGGTGGCTCAGGGACTCTGCAGGATTCTCCAACATGAGGTGTTTGACACGGCTCCAACAAGGAAACTTCCCATGTGGAGACGAGAGGAGTTCTGTTCCGTGCCTCAGGAAAGCCCCATACCCTGTTCTTCGAACCAAAGCCTCTGAGGAGTGACACCTGGAAACCAAAGCAAGAGTTGAGACTACGGCCTAAAGGCCTGTCCGGCTCAACCGTCTATCTCTGTTGACATCTGTGTGCATGCATTCATGGATGTAGCTGCTCAGCTTGTGTCCGAATGCCCCTGTGAGTCCAGTGAGGCTCCCAGTAGTGGGATGTCCTCGGAGGCCTTGAGGTTTCTCATATTCTGGAGGTGTGTGGCCAAAGGAATGGACACAGTTTCCCAGGAGAGAGCAGGCACGGTCCTGTGGTATGGCTCCAGAGGACCCAGCCTAGAGGCTGTGTTTGCCAGGGCTGTGGGGACAGATGTCTGAAAAAGCAAACTTGGCTCAGCTAGGGGCCAATGTAATGGCAGGCCTGATCTCTAGTGCGTGAGGGGAGATCCTCTGGAAATCAAAGTAGGGCAAGTGGGAGGCAGTCACTCAGGATTTTGTCTCTGGGTGTTGCGTTTACAGTGTCCGGTCAGGGTAGGGGTTGTCTCAGAGGCCGAGGAAGAGCCTTCCTCTCGGGGGATTGTCCAAGCTCCCAAGTGTTTGTGTTCATTCTGTGGGAATGAAGAGTACTATTTTCTGCCACAGGGGACCCCCCAGGAGAGGGACTCTAGAGCACAGCAGTGGGTTCCCTCAACTGGAATACACACCATCTAGTTAGTCCTGGGTGCCTATGGGCATGGCAAGCCACATATGCGGGCTCTTGGTCCAGTCACTGAGAGGCGTTACTTGAATAAGGTACTCACGCTGAGGGTCACAATGTGTGTTTGTGCCCAAGGCGGCCCTCACGCTTGGGTGTGGCCTCATGGGCCATGCCGTTTTCTCCTACACTGAAGGTTTGACTCACTGCCTGCAGCAAGGTTTCTTGCCAGGGGGAAGGAGGGGTTCTGACTTGTGCATCAGGTTCCCCCCTGTGCAGGGATTGGAGATAAGGTCTAGGTTCCGCTGACTGAAAACCCAGGTTGGGAATGGATGGTGGCCTAAGGCAGTGGCGGGTCCAATGTGCTGGGTGTGCAGCCAGCTGTGTCGGTGTCTGTTGGAAGGTCTGGGCTCAGGCTATTTGCGACAGAGCATCACTGTTTAAGGTAGCCTATGCAATTGGGGTGTTGCCGAGGGCCAAGCAGTTTGATCCTCATTTGGGGTTTCTGGGCAGCGCCATAGACAATGTTTTTCTCCTGGGAGGCAGGCACAAGACTTCATTGTGGCCCCAGAATTCCCAGTAGGGAGGGTTTGTGGGCCAGGAGTGTGAGGACGGAAGTCTGAAAACACAAGCTAGTGTGAGGATTGGAGCCAAGGGCAGAGCAGGCCCACTCTGCAGAGGCTGAATCAAAATCTCCTGCATCTGAAGTCAGGCTGAGGATCAGACGTTGGCTGAGGCTGGAGTATGTGTCCATGATGGCACCTTCATGAAGTGGGGGCCTCATGAGGCCAAGGAAGTTTTCCCACGCTGAGTTTGGAGGTTGCCCCAAACCACAAGGTTTCCTTCTGCGGGACATTCGAGTCCTGTTGCATGGCTCCAGGACATACCATATGGAAGGACTGGAGAGCAGGGTTCGAAGGATGGATCCCTGTACAGCATGCCTCGCATTCCCATTGGCTATTAGCGACAAGATATGTTTGATCTGCTGCCTCTGGAACACGCGACCCAGGAGCCTGAGTTGAAATGGCCTCTCCTGAGGATGCGTCATAATGTGCGTTTGGGTCCATGGAGACCTTGGAATGTGCTGGTTGTTCAGTGGCCCTGCGGAACTCTCCTACCTGAAGTGTTTGATACGTCCCAGTAAGAAAGCTGCCCATGTGGAGATGAGAGAGGTTTGGTTTGGTGCCTCAGAAAAGCCCCATGTGCTGGTCTACGAAAACAGTCCTCTGAGAACGGAAACATGGAAACCAAAGCTAAGGTTCAGATTAGGGCCTGGGGGCCTGTCCATTTCAACCTTCTGTCTCTGGGGACACTGTCTGAGAGTCTAAGTGGAGATAGTTGCTCCGCTGGTGTCAGAGAGCCCCTCTTAGTCCAGGGTGGTCTATACTATTGATGGCCTCAGGGACCTTGGAGGTTTTCCGTAACCTGTAGGGTTGTGGTCAATGGATTGGGCACACTTTCCTTGGAGAGGGCAGGCACAATCTTTCGCTGTTTGGTCCAGAGGCCCTAGCCTGGATGTTGTGTGGGTCCAGGCTGTGGGCACAGAAGTCTGAATACACAAACTCAGCTTATGAGTGGCGCCTAGGGTATGGCAGGCCGGATGTACAGCCCGAGAGGGAGCTCCTGGGCCTCTGAAACAAGGGCGAGTGGGAGGCGTTCCTTCAGGCTTTTGTCTCTGGATGTTGTGTCCGGGATAGCCGTGGATTGGAGCGGTGGCCTCAGGTACTGTGGACGAGTATCCCTCTCTGGGGATTTGTCCCAGCTCCCAAGAGTTTGGGGTCATTTTGTGGGAAGGGTGGAGTCGTGTTGTCTGGCTCATGGGTCTCTCCAAGAAAGGGATTCCAGAGCAGAGCTCCAGGTACGGGCGGGGCGACTGGAAAATTCAAACCGTGGTGAGGATTGGGTGCATAGGGGCTTGGCAAGCCCCATATGTGGGCTCTTGGTCCAGGCCCTGACAGGCCTTTCTTTGACATGGGGCTCATGCTGAGGGTCACAGTGTGAATTTGTGCCCAAGCAGCACTCAAGTTTGGGCGTGGCATCAGGGGCCATGAAGGTTTCTCCCACCCTGAAGGTGTGACTCCATGCCAAGAGCAAGCTTGACAGCCATGGGGAAGGAGGAGTTCTGTTTTGTGCTTGCTATACCCAGCTGTGTGGAGAATTGATATAATGTCTAGGTTCAGATATCTGAAAACCAAGGTTAGGATGAGGTGACGGCATAAGACCATGGCGTGTCCAAAGTGCTGGGTGTGCGGCCAGCTGTCTCCTTGTCTGTCTGGACATCTGGCTTCAGGCTGTGTCAGGCAGAGCATGAGTGCCCAGAGCAGCCTATCCAGTTCGGGTACCGTCGAGGCCCGAGCAGGTTGATCCTCATCTGGGTTTTCTGGAGAGCCCCACAGGGAAACGTTTTTCTTCCGTTGGGCAGACACTGGGCTGGGTTTTGGTTCCGGAGTTCCTAGTCCGGAGGGCTTGTTTGCCAGGAGTGTGAGGAAGGAAGTCTGAAAACACAAGGTAGCGTGAGGTTTGGGACCGAGGGCACGGCAGGCCCACTCTGCAGAGGCTGAATCGAGATCTCCTGCACTGAGGTCATGTCAACTATGAGACGTGCCTCAGGCTAGAGTTCTTGTCCAGCATGGCCTCTTCCTGAAGGGTGTGGGGGCTTCATGAGGCCAGAAAGTTTTGCCTACGATGGGATTTGTGAACTGCTCCAAAACTGAAGGTTACCTTCTGCACGACAGTCGAGTCCTATTGGATGGTTCCAAGAGGCCCCATATGGAAAGACTCGAGAGCAGGTGTCTAAGCATGGATGCCTGGGAACGCCACCTCATATTCCCACTCTTTAGTCAGGACAAGGCAGGCTCAATCTGCGGGCTCCTGCGTGAGCTACCCAGAGGGGAGAGTTGAAATGGATTCTCCTGAAGATGAGTCCTACTGTGGCTTGGTGGCCTGGGAGACCTTGGAATAAGGAGGTGGCTCAGGGACTCTGCAGGATTCTCCATCATGAGGTGTTTGACACGGCTCCAACAAGGAAACTTCCCATGTGGAGACGAGAGGAGTTCTGTTCCGTGCCTCAGGAAAGCCCCATACCCTGTTCTTCGAACCAAAGCCTCTGAGGAGTGACACCTGGAAACCAAAGCAAGAGTTGAGACTACGGCCTAAAGGCCTGTCCGGCTCAACCGTCTATCTCTGTTGACATCTGTGTGCATGCATTCATGGATGTAGCTGCTCAGCTTGTGTCTGAATGCCCCTGTGAGTCCAGTGAGGCTCCCAGTAGTGGGATGTCCTCGGAGGCCTTGAGGTTTCTCATATTCTGGAGGTGTGTGGCCAAAGGAATGGACACAGTTTCCCAGGAGAGAGCAGGCACGGTCCTGTGGTATGGCTCCAGAGGACCCAGCCTAGAGGCTGTGTTTGCCAGGGCTGTGGGGACAGATGTCTGAAAAAGCAAACTTGGCTCAGCTAGGGGCCAATGTAATGGCAGGCCTGATCTCTAGTCCGTGAGGGGAGATCCTCTGGAAATCAAAGTAGGGCAAGTGGGAGGCAGTCACTCAGGATTTTGTCTCTGGGTGTTGCGTTTACAGTGTCCGGTCAGGGTAGGGGTTGTCTCAGAGGCCGAGGAAGAGCCTTCCTCTCGGGGGATTGTCCAAGCTCCCAAGTGTTTGTGTTCATTCTGTGGGAATGAAGAGTACTGTTTTCTGCCACAGGGGACCCCCCAGGAGAAGGACTCTAGAGCACAGCAGTGGGTTCCCTCAACTGGAATACACACCATCTAGTTAGTCCTGGGTGCCTATGGGCATGGCAAGCCACATATGCGGGCTCTTGGTCCAGTCACTGAGAGGCGTTACTTGAATAAGGTACTCACGCTGAGGGTCACAATGTGTGTTTGTGTCCAAGGCGGCCCTCACGCTTGGGTGTGGCCTCATGGGCCATGCCGTTTTCTCCTACACTGAAGGTTTGACTCACTGCCTGCAGCAAGGTTTCTTGCCAGGGGGAAGGAGGGGTTCTGACTTGTGCATCAGGTTCCCCCCTGTGCAGGGATTGGAGATAAGGTCTAGGTTCCGCTGACTGAAAACCCAGGTTGGGAATGGATGGTGGCCTAAGGCAGTGGCGGGTCCAATGTGCTGGGTGTGCAGCCAGCTGTGTCGGTGTCTGTTGGAAGGTCTGGGCTCAGGCTATTTGCGACAGAGCATCACTGTTTAAGGTAGCCTATGCAATTGGGGTGTTGCCGAGGGCCAAGCAGTTTGATCCTCATTTGGGGTTTCTGGGCAGTGCCATAGACAATGTTTTTCTCCTGGGAGGCAGGCACAGTGCTTCATTGTGGCCCCAGAATTCCCAGTAGGGAGGGTTTGTGGGCCAGGAGTGTGAGGACGGAAGTCTGAAAACACAAGCTAGTGTGAGGATTGGAGCCAAGGGCAGAGCAGGCCCACTCTGCAGAGGCTGAATCAAAATCTCCTGCATCTGAAGTCAGGCTGAGGATCAGACGTTGGCTGAGGCTGGAGTATGTGTCCATGATGGCACCTTCATGAAGTGGGGGCCTCATGAGGCCAAGGAAGTTTTCCCACGCTGAGTTTGGAGGTTGCCCCAAACCACAAGGTTTCCTTCTGCGGGACATTCGAGTCCTGTTGCATGGCTCCAGGACATACCATATGGAAGGACTGGAGAGCAGGGTTCGACGGATGGATTCCTGTACAGCATGCCTCGCATTCCCATTGGCTATTAGCGACAAGATATGTTTGATCTGCTGCCTCTGGAACACGCGCCACAGGGGGCTGAGTTGAAATGGCCTCTCCTGAGGATGCGTCATAATGTGCGTTTGGGTCCATGGAGACCTTGGAATGTGCTGGTTGTTCAGTGGCCCTGCGGAACTCTCCTACCTGAAGTGTTTGATACGTCCCAGTAAGAAAGCTGCCCATGTGGAGATGAGAGAGGTTTGGTTTGGTGCCTCAGAAAAGCCCCATGTGCTGGTCTACGAAAACAGTCCTCTGAGAACGGAAACATGGAAACCAAAGCTAAGGTTCAGATTAGGGCCTGGGGGCCTGTCCATTTCAACCTTCTGTCTCTGGGGACACTGTCTGAGAGTCTAAGTGGAGATAGTTGCTCCGCTGGTGTCAGAGAGCCCCTCTTAGTCCAGGGTGGTCTATACTATTGATGGCCTCAGGGACCTTGGAGGTTTTCCGTAACCTGTAGGGTTGTGGTCAATGGATTGGGCACACTTTCCTTGGAGAGGGCAGGCACAATCTTTCGCTGTTTGGTCCAGAGGCCCTAGCCTGGATGTTGTGTGGGTCCAGGCTGTGGGCACAGAAGTCTGAATACACAAACTCAGCTTATGAGTGGCGCCTAGGGTATGGCAGGCCGGATGTACAGCCCGAGAGGGAGCTCCTGGGCCTCTGAAACAAGGGCGAGTGGGAGGCGTTCCTTCAGGCTTTTGTCTCTGGATGTTGTGTCCGGGATAGCCGTGGATTGGAGCGGTGGCCTCAGGTACTGTGGACGAGTATCCCTCTCTGGGGATTTGTCCCAGCTCCCAAGAGTTTGGGGTCATTTTGTGGGAAGGGTGGAGTCGTGTTGTCTGGCTCATGGGTCTCTCCAAGAAAGGGATTCCAGAGCAGAGCTCCAGGTACGGGCGGGGCGACTGGAAAATTCAAACCGTGGTGAGGATTGGGTGCATAGGGGCTTGGCAAGCCCCATATGTGGGCTCTTGGTCCAGGCCCTGACAGGCCTTTCTTTGACATGGGGCTCATGCTGAGGGTCACAGTGTGAATTTGTGCCCAAGCAGCACTCAAGTTTGGGCGTGGCATCAGGGGCCATGAAGGTTTCTCCCACCCTGAAGGTGTGACTCCATGCCAAGAGCAAGCTTGACAGCCATGGGGAAGGAGGAGTTCTGTTTTGTGCTTGCTATACCCAGCTGTGTGGAGAATTGATATAATGTCTAGGTTCAGATATCTGAAAACCAAGGTTAGGATGAGGTGACGGCATAAGACCATGGCGTGTCCAAAGTGCTGGGTGTGCGGCCAGCTGTCTCCTTGTCTGTCTGGACATCTGGCTTCAGGCTGTGTCAGGCAGAGCATGAGTGCCCAGAGCAGCCTATCCAGTTCGGGTACCGTCGAGGCCCGAGCAGGTTGATCCTCATCTGGGTTTTCTGGAGAGCCCCACAGGGAAACGTTTTTCTTCCGTTGGGCAGACACTGGGCTGGGTTTTGGTTCCGGAGTTCCTAGTCCGGAGGGCTTGTTTGCCAGGAGTGTGAGGAAGGAAGTCTGAAAACACAAGGTAGCGTGAGGTTTGGGACCGAGGGCACGGCAGGCCCACTCTGCAGAGGCTGAATCGAGATCTCCTGCACTGAGGTCATGTCAACTATGAGACGTGCCTCAGGCTAGAGTTCTTGTCCAGCATGGCCTCTTCCTGAAGGGTGTGGGGGCTTCATGAGGCCAGAAAGTTTTGCCTACGATGGGATTTGTGAACTGCTCCAAAACTGAAGGTTACCTTCTGCACGACAGTCGAGTCCTATTGGATGGTTCCAAGAGGCCCCATATGGAAAGACTCGAGAGCAGGTGTCTAAGCATGGATGCCTGGGAACGCCACCTCATATTCCCACTCTTTAGTCAGGACAAGGCAGGCTCAATCTGCGGGCTCCTGCGTGAGCTACCCAGAGGGGAGAGTTGAAATGGATTCTCCTGAAGATGAGTCCTACTGTGGCTTGGTGGCCTGGGAGACCTTGGAATGTGGAGGTGGCTCAGGGACTCTGCAGGGTTCTCCATCATGAGGTGTTTGACACGGCTCCAACAAGGAAACTTCCCATGTGGAGACGAGAGGAGTTCTGTTCCGTGCCTCAGGAAAGCCCCATACCCTGTTCTTCGAACCAAAGCCTCTGAGGAGTGACACCTGGAAACCAAAGCAAGAGTTGAGACTACGGCCTAAAGGCCTGTCCGGCTCAACCGTCTATCTCTGTTGACATCTGTGTGCATGCATTCATGGATGTAGCTGCTCAGCTTGTGTCTGAATGCCCCTGTGAGTCCAGTGAGGCTCCCAGTAGTGGGATGTCCTCGGAGGCCTTGAGGTTTCTCATATTCTGGAGGTGTGTGGCCAAAGGAATGGACACAGTTTCCCAGGAGAGAGCAGGCACGGTCCTGTGGTATGGCTCCAGAGGACCCAGCCTAGAGGCTGTGTTTGCCAGGGCTTTGGGGACAGATGTCTGAAAAAGCAAACTTGGCTCAGCTAGGGGCCAATGTAATGGCAGGCCTGATCTCTAGTCCGTGAGGGGAGATCCTCTGGAAATCAAAGTAGGGCAAGTGGGAGGCAGTCACTCAGGATTTTGTCTCTGGGTGTTGCGTTTACAGTGTCCGGTCAGGGTAGGGGTTGTCTCAGAGGCCGAGGAAGAGCCTTCCTCTCGGGGGATTGTCCAAGCTCCCAAGTGTTTGTGTTCATTCTGTGGGAATGAAGAGTACTGTTTTCTGCCACAGGGGACCCCCCAGGAGAAGGACTCTAGAGCACAGCAGTGGGTTCCCTCAACTGGAATACACACCATCTAGTTAGTCCTGGGTGCCTATGGGCATGGCAAGCCACATATGCGGGCTCTTGGTCCAGTCACTGAGAGGCGTTACTTGAATAAGGTACTCACGCTGAGGGTCACAATGTGTGTTTGTGTCCAAGGCGGCCTTCACGCTTGGGGGTGGCCTCATGGGCCATGCCGTTTTCTCCTACACTGAAGGTTTGACTCACTGCCTGCAGCAAGGTTTCTTGCCAGGGGGAAGGAGGGGTTCTGACTTGTGCATCAGGTTCCCCCCTGTGCAGGGATTGGAGATAAGGTCTAGGTTCCGCTGACTGAAAACCCAGGTTGGGAATGGATGGTGGCCTAAGGCAGTGGCGGGTCCAATGTGCTGGGTGTGCAGCCAGCTGTGTCGGTGTCTGTTGGAAGGTCTGGGCTCAGGCTATTTGCGACAGAGCATCACTGTTTAAGGTAGCCTATGCAATTGGGGTGTTGCCGAGGGCCAAGCAGTTTGATCCTCATTTGGGGTTTCTGGGCAGCGCCATAGACAATGTTTTTCTCCTGGGAGGCAGGCACAGTGCTTCATTGTGGCCCCAGAATTCCCAGTAGGGAGGGTTTGTGGGCCAGGAGTGTGAGGACGGAAGTCTGAAAACACAAGCTAGTGTGAGGATTGGAGCCAAGGGCAGAGCAGGCCCACTCTGCAGAGGCTGAATCAAAATCTCCTGCATCTGAAGTCAGGCTGAGGATCAGACGTTGGCTGAGGCTGGAGTATGTGTCCATGATGGCACCTTCATGAAGTGGTGGCCTCATGAGGCCAAGGAAGTTTTCCCACGCTGAGTTTGGAGGTTGCCCCAAACCACAAGGTTTCCTTCTGCGGGACATTCGAGTCCTGTTGCATGGCTCCAGGACATACCATATGGAAGGACTGGAGAGCAGGGTTCGAAGGATGGATCCCTGTACAGCATGCCTCGCATTCCCATTGGCTATTAGCGACAAGATATGTTTGATCTGCTGCCTCTGGAACACGCGACCCAGGGGGCTGAGTTGAAATGGCCTCTCCTGAGGATGCGTCATAATGTGCGTTTGGGTCCATGGAGACCTTGGAATGTGCTGGTTGTTCAGTGGCCCTGCGGAACTCTCCTACCTGAAGTGTTTGATACGTCCCAGTAAGAAAGCTGCCCATTTGGAGATGAGAGAGGTTTGGTTTGGTGCCTCAGAAAAGCCCCATGTGCTGGTCTACGAAAACAGTCCTCTGAGAACGGAAACATGGAAACCAAAGCTAAGGTTCAGATTAGGGCCTGGGGGCCTGTCCATTTCAACCTTCTGTCTCTGGGGACACTGTCTGAGAGTCTAAGTGGAGATAGTTGCTCCGCTGGTGTCAGAGAGCCCCTCTTAGTCCAGGGTGGTCTATACTATTGATGGCCTCAGGGACCTTGGAGGTTTTCCGTAACCTGTAGGGTTGTGGTCAATGGATTGGGCACACTTTCCTTGGAGAGGGCAGGCACAATCTTTCGCTGTTTGGTCCAGAGGCCCTAGCCTGGATGTTGTGTGGGTCCAGGCTGTGGGCACAGAAGTCTGAATACACAAACTCAGCTTATGAGTGGCGCCTAGGGTATGGCAGGCCGGATGTACAGCCCGAGAGGGAGCTCCTGGGCCTCTGAAACAAGGGCGAGTGGGAGGCGTTCCTTCAGGCTTTTGTCTCTGGATGTTGTGTCTGGGATAGCCGTGGATTGGAGCGGTGGCCTCAGGTACTGTGGACGAGTATCCCTCTCTGGGGATTTGTCCCAGCTCCCAAGAGTTTGGGGTCATATTGTGGGAAGGGTGGAGTCGTGTTGTCTGGCTCATGGGTCTCTCCAAGAAAGGGATTCCAGAGCAGAGCTCCAGGTACGGGCGGGGCGACTGGAAAATTCAAACCGTGGTGAGGATTGGGTGCATAGGGGCTTGGCAAGCCCCATATGTGGGCTCTTGGTCCAGGCCCTGACAGGCCTTTCTTTGACATGGGGCTCATGCTGAGGGTCACAGTGTGAATTTGTGCCCAAGCAGCACTCAAGTTTGGGCGTGGCATCAGGGGCCATGAAGGTTTCTCCCACCCTGAAGGTGTGACTCCATGCCAAGAGCAAGCTTGACAGCCATGGGGAAGGAGGAGTTCTGTTTTGTGCTTGCTATACCCAGCTGTGTGGAGAATTGATATAATGTCTAGGTTCAGATATCTGAAAACCAAGGTTAGGATGAGGTGACGGCATAAGACCATGGCGTGTCCAACGTGCTGGGTGTGCGGCCAGCTGTCTCCTTGTCTGTCTGGACATCTGGCTTCAGGCTGTGTCAGGCAGAGCATGAGTGCCCAGAGCAGCCTATCCAGTTCGGGTACCGTCGAGGCCCGAGCAGGTTGATCCTCATCTGGGTTTTCTGGAGAGCCCCACAGGGAAACGTTTTTCTTCCGTTGGGCAGACACTGGGCTGGGTTTTGGTTCCGGAGTTCCTAGTCCGGAGGGCTTGTTTGCCAGGAGTGTGAGGAAGGAAGTCTGAAAACACAAGGTAGCGTGAGGTTTGGGACCGAGGGCACGGCAGGCCCACTCTGCAGAGGCTGAATCGAGATCTCCTGCACTGAGGTCATGTCAACTATGAGACGTGCCTCAGGCTAGAGTTCTTGTCCAGCATGGCCTCTTCCTGAAGGGTGTGGGGGCTTCATGAGGCCAGAAAGTTTTGCCTACGATGGGATTTGTGAACTGCTCCAAAACTGAAGGTTACCTTCTGCACGACAGTCGAGTCCTATTGGATGGTTCCAAGAGGCCCCATATGGAAAGACTCGAGAGCAGGTGTCTAAGCATGGATGCCTGGGAACGCCACCTCATATTCCCACTCTTTAGTCAGGACAAGGCAGGCTCAATCTGCGGGCTCCTGCGTGAGCTACCCAGAGGGGAGAGTTGAAATGGATTCTCCTGAAGATGAGTCCTACTGTGGCTTGGTGGCCTGGGAGACCTTGGAATGTGGAGGTGGCTCAGGGACTCTGCAGGATTCTCCATCATGAGGTGTTTGACACGGCTCCAACAAGGAAACTTCCCATGTGGAGACGAGAGGAGTTCTGTTCCGTGCCTCAGGAAAGCCCCATACCCTGTTCTTCGAACCAAAGCCTCTGAGGAGTGACACCTGGAAACCAAAGCAAGAGTTGAGACTACGGCCTAAAGGCCTGTCCGGCTCAACCGTCTATCTCTGTTGACATCTGTGTGCATGCATTCATGGATGTAGCTGCTCAGCTTGTGTCTGAATGCCCCTGTGAGTCCAGTGAGGCTCCCAGTAGTGGGATGTCCTCGGAGGCCTTGAGGTTTCTCATATTCTGGAGGTGTGTGGCCAAAGGAATGGACACAGTTTCCCAGGAGAGAGCAGGCACGGTCCTGTGGTATGGCTCCAGAGGACCCAGCCTAGAGGCTGTGTTTGCCAGGGCTTTGGGGACAGATGTCTGAAAAAGCAAACTTGGCTCAGCTAGGGGCCAATGTAATGGCAGGCCTGATCTCTAGTCCGTGAGGGGAGATCCTCTGGAAATCAAAGTAGGGCAAGTGGGAGGCAGTCACTCAGGATTTTGTCTCTGGGTGTTGCGTTTACAGTGTCCGGTCAGGGTAGGGGTTGTCTCAGAGGCCGAGGAAGAGCCTTCCTCTCGGGGGATTGTCCAAGCTCCCAAGTGTTTGTGTTCATTCTGTGGGAATGAAGAGTACTGTTTTCTGCCACAGGGGACCCCCCAGGAGAAGGACTCTAGAGCACAGCAGTGGGTTCCCTCAACTGGAATACACACCATCTAGTTAGTCCTGGGTGCCTATGGGCATGGCAAGCCACATATGCGGGCTCTTGGTCCAGTCACTGAGAGGCGTTACTTGAATAAGGTACTCACGCTGAGGGTCACAATGTGTGTTTGTGCCCAAGGCGGCCCTCACGCTTGGGTGTGGCCTCATGGGCCATGCCGTTTTCTCCTACACTGAAGGTTTGACTCACTGCCTGCAGCAAGGTTTCTTGCCAGGGGGAAGGAGGGGTTCTGACTTGTGCATCAGGTTCCCCCCTGTGCAGGGATTGGAGATAAGGTCTAGGTTCCGCTGACTGAAAACCCAGGTTGGGAATGGATGGTGGCCTAAGGCAGTGGCGGGTCCAATGTGCTGGGTGTGCAGCCAGCTGTGTCGGTGTCTGTTGGAAGGTCTGGGCTCAGGCTATTTGCGACAGAGCATCACTGTTTAAGGTAGCCTATGCAATTGGGGTGTTGCCGAGGGCCAAGCAGTTTGATCCTCATTTGGGGTTTCTGGGCAGCGCCATAGACAATGTTTTTCTCCTGGGAGGCAGGCACAGTGCTTCATTGTGGCCCCAGAATTCCCAGTAGGGAGGGTTTGTGGGCCAGGAGTGTGAGGACGGAAGTCTGAAAACACAAGCTAGTGTGAGGATTGGAGCCAAGGGCAGAGCAGGCCCACTCTGCAGAGGCTGAATCAAAATCTCCTGCATCCGAAGTCAGGCTGAGGATCAGACGTTGGCTGAGGCTGGAGTATGTGTCCATGATGGCACCTTCATGAAGTGGGGGCCTCATGAGGCCAAGGAAGTTTTCCCACGCTGAGTTTGGAGGTTGCCCCAAACCACAAGGTTTCCTTCTGCGGGACATTCGAGTCCTGTTGCATGGCTCCAGGACATACCATATGGAAGGACTGGAGAGCAGGGTTCGAAGGATGGATCCCTGTACAGCATGCCTCGCATTCCCATTGGCTATTAGCGACAAGATATGTTTGATCTGCTGCCTCTGGAACACGCGACCCAGGAGCCTGAGTTGAAATGGCCTCTCCTGAGGATGCGTCATAATGTGCGTTTGGGTCCATGGAGACCTTGGAATGTGCTGGTTGTTCAGTGGCCCTGCGGAACTCTCCTACCTGAAGTGTTTGATACGTCCCAGTAAGAAAGCTGCCCATGTGGAGATGAGAGAGGTTTGGTTTGGTGCCTCAGAAAAGCCCCATGTGCTGGTCTACGAAAACAGTCCTCTGAGAACGGAAACATGGAAACCAAAGCTAAGGTTCAGATTAGGGCCTGGGGGCCTGTCCATTTCAACCTTCTGTCTCTGGGGACACTGTCTGAGAGTCTAAGTGGAGATAGTTGCTCCGCTGGTGTCAGAGAGCCCCTCTTAGTCCAGGGTGGTCTATACTATTGATGGCCTCAGGGACCTTGGAGGTTTTCCGTAACCTGTAGGGTTGTGGTCAATGGATTGGGCACACTTTCCTTGGAGAGGGCAGGCACAATCTTTCGCTGTTTGGTCCAGAGGCCCTAGCCTGGATGTTGTGTGGGTCCAGGCTGTGGGCACAGAAGTCTGAATACACAAACTCAGCTTATGAGTGGCGCCTAGGGTATGGCAGGCCGGATGTACAGCCCGAGAGGGAGCTCCTGGGCCTCTGAAACAAGGGCGAGTGGGAGGCGTTCCTTCAGGCTTTTGTCTCTGGATGTTGTGTCTGGGATAGCCGTGGATTGGAGCGGTGGCCTCAGGTACTGTGGACGAGTATCCCTCTCTGGGGATTTGTCCCAGCTCCCAAGAGTTTGGGGTCATATTGTGGGAAGGGTGGAGTCGTGTTGTCTGGCTCATGGTTCTCTCCAAGAAAGGGATTCCAGAGCAGAGCTCCAGGTACGGGCGGGGCGACTGGAAAATTCAAACCGTGGTGAGGATTGGGTGCATAGGGGCTTGGCAAGCCCCATATGTGGGCTCTTGGTCCAGGCCCTGACAGGCCTTTCTTTGACATGGGGCTCATGCTGAGGGTCACAGTGTGAATTTGTGCCCAAGCAGCACTCAAGTTTGGGCGTGGCATCAGGGGCCATGAAGGTTTCTCCCACCCTGAAGGTGTGACTCCATGCCAAGAGCAAGCTTGACAGCCATGGGGAAGGAGGAGTTCTGTTTTGTGCTTGCTATACCCAGCTGTGTGGAGAATTGATATAATGTCTAGGTTCAGATATCTGAAAACCAAGGTTAGGATGAGGTGACGGCATAAGACCATGGCGTGTCCAAAGTGCTGGGTGTGCGGCCAGCTGTCTCCTTGTCTGTCTGGACATCTGGCTTCAGGCTGTGTCAGGCAGAGCATGAGTGCCCAGAGCAGCCTATCCAGTTCGGGTACCGTCGAGGCCCGAGCAGGTTGATCCTCATCTGGGTTTTCTGGAGAGCCCCACAGGGAAACGTTTTTCTTCCGTTGGGCAGACACTGGGCTGGGTTTTGGTTCCGGAGTTCCTAGTCCGGAGGGCTTGTTTGCCAGGAGTGTGAGGAAGGAAGTCTGAAAACACAAGGTAGCGTGAGGTTTGGGACCGAGGGCACGGCAGGCCCACTCTGCAGAGGCTGAATCGAGATCTCCTGCACTGAGGTCATGTCAACTATGAGACGTGCCTCAGGCTAGAGTTCTTGTCCAGCATGGCCTCTTCCTGAAGGGTGTGGGGGCTTCATGAGGCCAGAAAGTTTTGCCTACGATGGGATTTGTGAACTGCTCCAAAACTGAAGGTTACCTTCTGCACGACAGTCGAGTCCTATTGGATGGTTCCAAGAGGCCCCATATGGAAAGACTCGAGAGCAGGTGTCTAAGCATGGATGCCTGGGAACGCCACCTCATATTCCCACTCTTTAGTCAGGACAAGGCAGGCTCAATCTGCGGGCTCCTGCGTGAGCTACCCAGAGGGGAGAGTTGAAATGGATTCTCCTGAAGATGAGTCCTACTGTGGCTTGGTGGCCTGGGAGACCTTGGAATGTGGAGGTGGCTCAGGGACTCTGCAGGATTCTCCATCATGAGGTGTTTGACACGGCTCCAACAAGGAAACTTCCCATGTGGAGACGAGAGGAGTTCTGTTCCGTGCCTCAGGAAAGCCCCATACCCTGTTCTTCGAACCAAAGCCTCTGAGGAGTGACACCTGGAAACCAAAGCAAGAGTTGAGACTACGGCCTAAAGGCCTGTCCGGCTCAACCGTCTATCTCTGTTGACATCTGTGTGCATGCATTCATGGATGTAGCTGCTCAGCTTGTGTCTGAATGCCCCTGTGAGTCTGTGAGTCCAGTGAGGCTCCCAGTAGTGGGATGTCCTTGGAGGCCTTGAGGTTTCTCATATTCTGGAGGTGTGTGGCCAAAGGAATGGACACAGTTTCCCAGGAGAGAGCAGGCACGGTCCTGTGGTATGGCTCCAGAGGACCCAGCCTAGAGGCTGTGTTTGCCAGGGCTTTGGGGACAGATGTCTGAAAAAGCAAACTTGGCTCAGCTAGGGGCCAATGTAATGGCAGGCCTGATCTCTAGTCCGTGAGGGGAGATCCTCAGGAAATCAAAGTAGGGCAAGTGGGAGGCAGTCACTCAGGATTTTGTCTCTGGGTGTTGCGTTTACAGTGTCCGGTCAGGGTAGGGGTTGTCTCAGAGGCCGAGGAAGAGCCTTCCTCTCGGGGGATTGTCCAAGCTCCCAAGTGTTTGTGTTCATTCTGTGGGAATGAAGAGTACTGTTTTCTGCCACAGGGGACCCCCCAGGAGAAGGACTCTAGAGCACAGCAGTGGGTTCCCTCAACTGGAATACACACCATCTAGTTAGTCCTGGGTGCCTATGGGCATGGCAAGCCACATATGCGGGCTCTTGGTCCAGTCACTGAGAGGCGTTACTTGAATAAGGTACTCACGCTGAGGGTCACAATGTGTGTTTGTGTCCAAGGCGGCCCTCACGCTTGGGTGTGGCCTCATGGGCCATGCCGTTTTCTCCTACACTGAAGGTTTGACTCACTGCCTGCAGCAAGGTTTCTTGCCAGGGGGAAGGAGGGGTTCTGACTTGTGCATCAGGTTCCCCCCTGTGCAGGGATTGGAGATAAGGTCTAGGTTCCGCTGACTGAAAACCCAGGTTGGGAATGGATGGTGGCCTAAGGCAGTGGCGGGTCCAATGTGCTGGGTGTGCAGCCAGCTGTGTCGGTGTCTGTTGGAAGGTCTGGGCTCAGGCTATTTGCGACAGAGCATCACTGTTTAAGGTAGCCTATGCAATTGGGGTGTTGCCGAGGGCCAAGCAGTTTGATCCTCATTTGGGGTTTCTGGGCAGCGCCATAGACAATGTTTTTCTCCTGGGAGGCAGGCACAGTGCTTCATTGTGGCCCCAGAATTCCCAGTAGGGAGGGTTTGTGGGCCAGGAGTGTGAGGACGGAAGTCTGAAAACACAAGCTAGTGTGAGGATTGGAGCCAAGGGCAGAGCAGGCCCACTCTGCAGAGGCTGAATCAAAATCTCCTGCATCTGAAGTCAGGCTGAGGATCAGACGTTGGCTGAGGCTGGAGTATGTGTCCATGATGGCACCTTCATGAAGTGGGGGCCTCATGAGGCCAAGGAAGTTTTCCCACGCTGAGTTTGGAGGTTGCCCCAAACCATAAGGTTTCCTTCTGCGGGACATTCGAGTCCTGTTGCATGGCTCCAGGACATACCATATGGAAGGACTGGAGAGCAGGGTTCGAAGGATGGATCCCTGTACAGCATGCCTCGCATTCCCATTGGCTATTAGCGACAAGATATGTTTGATCTGCTGCCTCTGGAACACGCGCCACAGGGGGCTGAGTTGAAATGGCCTCTCCTGAGGATGCGTCATAATGTGCGTTTGGGTCCATGGAGACCTTGGAATGTGCTGGTTGTTCAGTGGCCCTGCGGAACTCTCCTACCTGAAGTGTTTGATACGTCCCAGTAAGAAAGCTGCCCATGTGGAGATGAGAGAGGTTTGGTTTGGTGCCTCAGAAAAGCCCCATGTGCTGGTCTACGAAAACAGTCCTCTGAGAACGGAAACATGGAAACCAAAGCTAAGGTTCAGATTAGGGCCTGGGGGCCTGTCCATTTCAACCTTCTGTCTCTGGGGACACTGTCTGAGAGTCTAAGTGGAGATAGTTGCTCCGCTGGTGTCAGAGAGCCCCTCTTAGTCCAGGGTGGTCTATACTATTGATGGCCTCAGGGACCTTGGAGGTTTTCCGTAACCTGTAGGGTTGTGGTCAATGGATTGGGCACACTTTCCTTGGAGAGGGCAGGCACAATCTTTCGCTGTTTGGTCCAGAGGCCCTAGCCTGGATGTTGTGTGGGTCCAGGCTGTGGGCACAGAAGTCTGAATACACAAACTCAGCTTATGAGTGGCGCCTAGGGTATGGCAGGCCGGATGTACAGCCCGAGAGGGAGCTCCTGGGCCTCTGAAACAAGGGCGAGTGGGAGGCGTTCCTTCAGGCTTTTGTCTCTGGATGTTGTGTCTGGGATAGCCGTGGATTGGAGCGGTGGCCTCACGTACTGTGGACGAGTATCCCTCTCTGGGGATTTGTCCCAGCTCCCAAGAGTTTGGGGTCATATTGTGGGAAGGGTGGAGTCGTGTTGTCTGGCTCATGGGTCTCTCCAAGAAAGGGATTCCAGAGCAGAGCTCCAGGTACGGGCGGGGCGACTGGAAAATTCAAACCGTGGTGAGGATTGGGTGCATAGGGGCTTGGCAAGCCCCATATGTGGGCTCTTGGTCCAGGCCCTGACAGGCCTTTCTTTGACATGGGGCTCATGCTGAGGGTCACAGTGTGAATTTGTGCCCAAGCAGCACTCAAGTTTGGGCGTGGCATCAGGGGCCATGAAGGTTTCTCCCACCCTGAAGGTGTGACTCCATGCCAAGAGCAAGCTTGACAGCCATGGGGAAGGAGGAGTTCTGTTTTGTGCTTGCTATACCCAGCTGTGTGGAGAATTGATATAATGTCTAGGTTCAGATATCTGAAAACCAAGGTTAGGATGAGGTGACGGCATAAGACCATGGCGTGTCCAAAGTGCTGGGTGTGCGGCCAGCTGTCTCCTTGTCTGTCTGGACATCTGGCTTCAGGCTGTGTCAGGCAGAGCATGAGTGCCCAGAGCAGCCTATCCAGTTCGGGTACCGTCGAGGCCCGAGCAGGTTGATCCTCATCTGGGTTTTCTGGAGAGCCCCACAGGGAAACGTTTTTCTTCCGTTGGGCAGACACTGGGCTGGGTTTTGGTTCCGGAGTTCCTAGTCCGGAGGGCTTGTTTGCCAGGAGTGTGAGGAAGGAAGTCTGAAAACACAAGGTAGCGTGAGGTTTGGGACCGAGGGCACGGCAGGCCCACTCTGCAGAGGCTGAATCGAGATCTCCTGCACTGAGGTCATGTCAACTATGAGACGTGCCTCAGGCTAGAGTTCTTGTCCAGCATGGCCTCTTCCTGAAGGGTGTGGGGGCTTCATGAGGCCAGAAAGTTTTGCCTACGATGGGATTTGTGAACTGCTCCAAAACTGAAGGTTACCTTCTGCACGACAGTCGAGTCCTATTGGATGGTTCCAAGAGGCCCCATATGGAAAGACTCGAGAGCAGGTGTCTAAGCATGGATGCCTGGGAACGCCACCTCATATTCCCACTCTTTAGTCAGGACAAGGCAGGCTCAATCTGCGGGCTCCTGCGTGAGCTACCCAGAGGGGAGAGTTGAAATGGATTCTCCTGAAGATGAGTCCTACTGTGGCTTGGTGGCCTGGGAGACCTTGGAATGTGGAGGTGGCTCAGGGACTCTGCAGGATTCTCCATCATGAGGTGTTTGACACGGCTCCAACAAGGAAACTTCCCATGTGGAGACGAGAGGAGTTCTGTTCCGTGCCTCAGGAAAGCCCCATACCCTGTTCTTCGAACCAAAGCCTCTGAGGAGTGACACCTGGAAACCAAAGCAAGAGTTGAGACTACGGCCTAAAGGCCTGTCCGGCTCAACCGTCTATCTCTGTTGACATCTGTGTGCATGCATTCATGGATGTAGCTGCTCAGCTTGTGTCTGAATGCCCCTGTGAGTCTGTGAGTCCAGTGAGGCTCCCAGTAGTGGGATGTCCTTGGAGGCCTTGAGGTTTCTCATATTCTGGAGGTGTGTGGCCAAAGGAATGGACACAGTTTCCCAGGAGAGAGCAGGCACGGTCCTGTGGTATGGCTCCAGAGGACCCAGCCTAGAGGCTGTGTTTGCCAGGGCTTTGGGGACAGATGTCTGAAAAAGCAAACTTGGCTCAGCTAGGGGCCAATGTAATGGCAGGCCTGATCTCTAGTCCGTGAGGGGAGATCCTCAGGAAATCAAAGTAGGGCAAGTGGGAGGCAGTCACTCAGGATTTTGTCTCTGGGTGTTGCGTTTACAGTGTCCGGTCAGGGTAGGGGTTGTCTCAGAGGCCGAGGAAGAGCCTTCCTCTCGGGGGATTGTCCAAGCTCCCAAGTGTTTGTGTTCATTCTGTGGGAATGAAGAGTACTGTTTTCTGCCACAGGGGACCCCCCAGGAGAGGGACTCTAGAGCACAGCAGTGGGTTCCCTCAACTGGAATACACACCATCTAGTTAGTCCTGGGTGCCTATGGGCATGGCAAGCCACATATGCGGGCTCTTGGTCCAGTCACTGAGAGGCGTTACTTGAATAAGGTACTCACGCTGAGGGTCACAATGTGTGTTTGTGCCCAAGGCGGCCCTCACGCTTGGGTGTGGCCTCATGGGCCATGCCGTTTTCTCCTACACTGAAGGTTTGACTCACTGCCTGCAGCAAGGTTTCTTGCCAGGGGGAAGGAGGGGTTCTGACTTGTGCATCAGGTTCCCCCCTGTGCAGGGATTGGAGATAAGGTCTAGGTTCCGCTGACTGAAAACCCAGGTTGGGAATGGATGGTGGCCTAAGGCAGTGGCGGGTCCAATGTGCTGGGTGTGCAGCCAGCTGTGTCGGTGTCTGTTGGAAGGTCTGGGCTCAGGCTATTTGCGACAGAGCATCACTGTTTAAGGAAGCCTATGCAATTGGGGTGTTGCCGAGGGCCAAGCAGTTTGATCCTCATTTGGGGTTTCTGGGCAGCGCCATAGACAATGTTTTTCTCCTGGGAGGCAGGCACAGTGCTTCATTGTGGCCCCAGAATTCCCAGTAGGGAGGGTTTGTGGGCCAGGAGTTTGAGGACGGAAGTCTGAAAACACAAGCTAGTGTGAGGATTGGAGCCAAGGGCAGAGCAGGCCCACTCTGCAGATGCTGAATCAAAATCTCCTGCATCTGAAGTCAGGCTGAGGATCAGACGTTGGCTGAGGCTGGAGTATGTGTCCATGATGGCACCTTCATGAAGTGGTGGCCTCATGAGGCCAAGGAAGTTTTCCCACGCTGAGTTTGGAGGTTGCCCCAAACCACAAGGTTTCCTTCTGCGGGACATTCGAGTCCTGTTGCATGGCTCCAGGACATACCATATGGAAGGACTGGAGAGCAGGGTTCGAAGGATGGATCCCTGTACAGCATGCCTCGCATTCCCATTGGCTATTAGCGACAAGATATGTTTGATCTGCTGCCTCTGGAACACGCGACCCAGGGGGCTGAGTTGAAATGGCCTCTCCTGAGGATGCGTCATAATGTGCGTTTGGGTCCATGGAGACCTTGGAATGTGCTGGTTGTTCAGTGGCCCTGCGGAACTCTCCTACCTGAAGTGTTTGATACGTCCCAGTAAGAAAGCTGCCCATGTGGAGATGAGAGAGGTTTGGTTTGGTGCCTCAGAAAAGCCCCATGTGCTGGTCTACGAAAACAGTCCTCTGAGAACGGAAACATGGAAACCAAAGCTAAGGTTCAGATTAGGGCCTGGGGGCCTGTCCATTTCAACCTTCTGTCTCTGGGGACACTGTCTGAGAGTCTAAGTGGAGATAGTTGCTCCGCTGGTGTCAGAGAGCCCCTCTTAGTCCAGGGTGGTCTATACTATTGATGGCCTCAGGGACCTTGGAGGTTTTCCGTAACCTGTAGGGTTGTGGTCAATGGATTGGGCACACTTTCCTTGGAGAGGGCAGGCACAATCTTTCGCTGTTTGGTCCAGAGGCCCTAGCCTGGATGTTGTGTGGGTCCAGGCTGTGGGCACAGAAGTCTGAATACACAAACTCAGCTTATGAGTGGCGCCTAGGGTATGGCAGGCCGGATGTACAGCCCGAGACGGAGCTCCTGGGCCTCTGAAACAAGGGCGAGTGGGAGGCGTTCCTTCAGGCTTTTGTCTCTGGATGTTGTGTCTGGGATAGCCGTGGATTGGAGCGGTGGCCTCACGTACTGTGGACGAGTATCCCTCTCTGGGGATTTGTCCCAGCTCCCAAGAGTTTGGGGTCATATTGTGGGAAGGGTGGAGTCGTGTTGTCTGGCTCATGGGTCTCTCCAAGAAAGGGATTCCAGAGCAGAGCTCCAGGTACGGGCGGGGCGACTGGAAAATTCAAACCGTGGTGAGGATTGGGTGCATAGGGGCTTGGCAAGCCCCATATGTGGGCTCTTGGTCCAGGCCCTGACAGGCCTTTCTTTGACATGGGGCTCATGCTGAGGGTCACAGTGTGAATTTGTGCCCAAGCAGCACTCAAGTTTGGGCGTGGCATCAGGGGCCATGAAGGTTTCTCCCACCCTGAAGGTGTGACTCCATGCCAGGAGCAAGCTTGACAGCCATGGGGAAGGAGGAGTTCTGTTTTGTGCTTGCTATACCCAGCTGTGTGGAGAATTGATATAATGTCTAGGTTCAGATATCTGAAAACCAAGGTTAGGATGAGGTGACGGCATAAGACCATGGCGTGTCCAAAGTGCTGGGTGTGCGGCCAGCTGTCTCCTTGTCTGTCTGGACATCTGGCTTCAGGCTGTGTCAGGCAGAGCATGAGTGCCCAGAGCAGCCTATCCAGTTCGGGTACCGTCGAGGCCCGAGCAGGTTGATCCTCATCTGGGTTTTCTGGAGAGCCCCACAGGGAAACGTTTTTCTTCCGTTGGGCAGACACTGCGCTGGGTTTTGGTTCCGGAGTTCCTAGTCCGGAGGGCTTGTTTGCCAGGAGTGTGAGGAAGGAATTCTGAAAACACAAGGTAGCGTGAGGTTTGGGACCGAGGGCACGGCAGGCCCACTCTGCAGAGGCTGAATCGAGATCTCCTGCACTGAGGTCATGTCAACTATGAGACGTGCCTCAGGCTAGAGTTCTTGTCCAGCATGGCCTCTTCCTGAAGGGTGTGGGGGCTTCATGAGGCCAGAAAGTTTTGCCTACGATGGGATTTGTGAACTGCTCCAAAACTGAAGGTTACCTTCTGCACGACAGTCGAGTCCTATTGGATGGTTCCAAGAGGCCCCATATGGAAAGACTCGAGAGCAGGTGTCTAAGCATGGATGCCTGGGAACGCCACCTCATATTCCCACTCTTTAGTCAGGACAAGGCAGGCTCAATCTGGGGGCTCCTGCGTGAGCTACCCAGAGGGGAGAGTTGAAATGGATTCTCCTGAAGATGAGTCCTACTGTGGCTTGGTGGCCTGGGAGACCTTGGAATGTGGAGGTGGCTCAGGGACTCTGCAGGATTCTCCATCATGAGGTGTTTGACACGGCTCCAACAAGGAAACTTCCCATGTGGAGACGAGAGGAGTTCTGTTCCGTGCCTCAGGAAAGCCCCATACCCTGTTCTTCGAACCAAAGCCTCTGAGGAGTGACACCTGGAAACCAAAGCAAGAGTTGAGACTACGGCCTAAAGGCCTGTCCGGCTCAACCGTCTATCTCTGTTGACATCTGTGTGCATGCATTCATGGATGTAGCTGCTCAGCTTGTGTCTGAATGCCCCTGTGAGTCAAGTGAGGCTCCCAGTAGTGGGATGTCCTCGGAGGCCTTGAGGTTTCTCATATTCTGGAGGTGTGTGGCCAAAGGAATGGACACAGTTTCCCAGGAGAGAGCAGGCACGGTCCTGTGGTATGGCTCCAGAGGACCCAGCCTAGAGGCTGTGTTTGCCAGGGCTTTTGGGACAGATGTCTGAAAAAGCAAACTTGGCTCAGCTAGGGGCCAATGTAATGGCAGGCCTGATCTCTAGTCCGTGAGGGGAGATCCTCTGGAAATCAAAGTAGGGCAAGTGGGAGGCAGTCACTCAGGATTTTGTCTCTGGGTGTTGCGTTTACAGTGTCCGGTCAGGGTAGGGGTTGTCTCAGAGGCCGAGGAAGAGCCTTCCTCTCGGGGGATTGTCCAAGCTCCCAAGTGTTTGTGTTCATTCTGTGGGAATGAAGAGTACTGTTTTCTGCCACAGGGGACCCCCCAGGAGAAGGACTCTAGAGCACAGCAGTGGGTTCCCTCAACTGGAATACACACCATCTAGTTAGTCCTGGGTGCCTATGGGCATGGCAAGCCACATATGCGGGCTCTTGGTCCAGTCACTGAGAGGCGTTACTTGAATAAGGTACTCACGCTGAGGGTCACAATGTGTGTTTGTGTCCAAGGCGGCCCTCACGCTTGGGTGTGGCCTCATGGGCCATGCCGTTTTCTCCTACACTGAAGGTTTGACTCACTGCCTGCAGCAAGGTTTCTTGCCAGGGGGAAGGAGGGGTTCTGACTTGTGCATCAGGTTCCCCCCTGTGCAGGGATTGGAGATAAGGTCTAGGTTCCGCTGACTGAAAACCCAGGTTGGGAATGGATGGTGGCCTAAGGCAGTGGCGGGTCCAATGTGCTGGGTGTGCAGCCAGCTGTGTCGGTGTCTGTTGGAAGGTCTGGGCTCAGGCTATTTGCGACAGAGCATCACTGTTTAAGGTAGCCTATGCAATTGGGGTGTTGCCGAGGGCCAAGCAGTTTGATCCTCATTTGGGGTTTCTGGGCAGCGCCATAGACAATGTTTTTCTCCTGGGAGGCAGGCACAGTGCTTCATTGTGGCCCCAGAATTCCCAGTAGGGAGGGTTTGTGGGCCAGGAGTGTGAGGACGGAAGTCTGAAAACACAAGCTAGTGTGAGGATTGGAGCCAAGGGCAGAGCAGGCCCACTCTGCAGAGGCTGAATCAAAATCTCCTGCATCTGAAGTCAGGCTGAGGATCAGACGTTGGCTGAGGCTGGAGTATGTGTCCATGATGGCACCTTCATGAAGTGGTGGCCTCATGAGGCCAAGGAAGTTTTCCCACGCTGAGTTTGGAGGTTGCCCCAAACCACAAGGTTTCCTTCTGCGGGACATTCGAGTCCTGTTGCATGGCTCCAGGACATACCATATGGAAGGACTGGAGAGCAGGGTTCGAAGGATGGATCCCTGTACAGCATGCCTCGCATTCCCATTGGCTATTAGCGACAAGATATGTTTGATCTGCTGCCTCTGGAACACGCGACCCAGGGGGCTGAGTTGAAATGGCCTCTCCTGAGGATGCGTCATAATGTGCGTTTGGGTCCATGGAGACCTTGGAATGTGCTGGTTGTTCAGTGGCCCTGCGGAACTCTCCTACCTGAAGTGTTTGATACGTCCCAGTAAGAAAGCTGCCCATGTGGAGATGAGAGAGGTTTGGTTTGGTGCCTCAGAAAAGCCCCATGTGCTGGTCTACGAAAACAGTCCTCTGAGAACGGAAACATGGAAACCAAAGCTAAGGTTCAGATTAGGGCCTGGGGGCCTGTCCATTTCAACCTTCTGTCTCTGGGGACACTGTCTGAGAGTCTAAGTGGAGATAGTTGCTCCGCTGGTGTCAGAGAGCCCCTCTTAGTCCAGGGTGGTCTATACTATTGATGGCCTCAGGGACCTTGGAGGTTTTCCGTAACCTGTAGGGTTGTGGTCAATGGATTGGGCACACTTTCCTTGGAGAGGGCAGGCACAATCTTTCGCTGTTTGGTCCAGAGGCCCTAGCCTGGATGTTGTGTGGGTCCAGGCTGTGGGCACAGAAGTCTGAATACACAAACTCAGCTTATGAGTGGCGCCTAGGGTATGGCAGGCCGGATGTACAGCCCGAGAGGGAGCTCCTGGGCCTCTGAAACAAGGGCGAGTGGGAGGCGTTCCTTCAGGCTTTTGTCTCTGGATGTTGTGTCCGGGATAGCCGTGGATTGGAGCGGTGGCCTCAGGTACTGTGGACGAGTATCCCTCTCTGGGGATTTGTCCCAGCTCCCAAGAGTTTGGGGTCATTTTGTGGGAAGGGTGGAGTCGTGTTGTCTGGCTCATGGTTCTCTCCAAGAAAGGGATTCCAGAGCAGAGCTCCAGGTACGGGCGGGGCGACTGGAAAATTCAAACCGTGGTGAGGATTGGGTGCATAGGGGCTTGGCAAGCCCCATATGTGGGCTCTTGGTCCAGGCCCTGACAGGCCTTTCTTTGACATGGGGCTCATGCTGAGGGTCACAGTGTGAATTTGTGCCCAAGCAGCACTCAAGTTTGGGCGTGGCATCAGGGGCCATGAAGGTTTCTCCCACCCTGAAGGTGTGACTCCATGCCAAGAGCAAGCTTGACAGCCATGGGGAAGGAGGAGTTCAGTTTTGTGCTTGCTATACCCAGCTGTGTGGAGAATTGATATAATGTCTAGGTTCAGATATCTGAAAACCAAGGTTAGGATGAGGTGACGGCATAAGACCATGGCGTGTCCAAAGTGCTGGGTGTGCGGCCAGCTGTCTCCTTGTCTGTCTGGACATCTGGCTTCAGGCTGTGTCAGGCAGAGCATGAGTGCCCAGAGCAGCCTATCCAGTTCGGGTACCGTCGAGGCCCGAGCAGGTTGATCCTCATCTGGGTTTTCTGGAGAGCCCCACAGGGAAACGTTTTTCTTCCGTTGGGCAGACACTGGGCTGGGTTTTGGTTCCGGAGTTCCTAGTCCGGAGGGCTTGTTTGCCAGGAGTGTGAGGAAGGAAGTCTGAAAACACAAGGTAGCGTGAGGTTTGGGACCGAGGGCACGGCAGGCCCACTCTGCAGAGGCTGAATCGAGATCTCCTGCACTGAGGTCATGTCAACTATGAGACGTGCCTCAGGCTAGAGTTCTTGTCCAGCATGGCCTCTTCCTGAAGGGTGTGGGGGCTTCATGAGGCCAGAAAGTTTTGCCTACGATGGGATTTGTGAACTGCTCCAAAACTGAAGGTTACCTTCTGCACGACAGTCGAGTCCTATTGGATGGTTCCAAGAGGCCCCATATGGAAAGACTCGAGAGCAGGTGTCTAAGCATGGATGCCTGGGAACGCCACCTCATATTCCCACTCTTTAGTCAGGACAAGGCAGGCTCAATCTGCGGGCTCCTGCGTGAGCTACCCAGAGGGGAGAGTTGAAATGGATTCTCCTGAAGATGAGTCCTACTGTGGCTTGGTGGCCTGGGAGACCTTGGAATGTGGAGGTGGCTCAGGGACTCTGCAGGATTCTCCATCATGAGGTGTTTGACACGGCTCCAACAAGGAAACTTCCCATGTGGAGACGAGAGGAGTTCTGTTCCGTGCCTCAGGAAAGCCCCATACCCTGTTCTTCGAACCAAAGCCTCTGAGGAGTGACACCTGGAAACCAAAGCAAGAGTTGAGACTACGGCCTAAAGGCCTGTCCGGCTCAACCGTCTATCTCTGTTGACATCTGTGTGCATGCATTCATGGATGTAGCTGCTCAGCTTGTGTCCGAATGCCCCTGTGAGTCCAGTGAGGCTCCCTGTAGTGGGATGTCCTCGGAGGCCTTGAGGTTTCTCATATTCTGGAGCTGTGTGGCCAAAGGAATGGACACAGTTTCCCAGGAGAGAGCAGGCACGGTCCTGTGGTATGGCTCCAGAGGACCCAGCCTAGAGGCTGTGTTTGCCAGGGCTGTGGGGACAGATGTCTGAAAAAGCAAACTTGGCTCAGCTAGGGGCCAATGTAATGGCAGGCCTGATCTCTAGTCCGTGAGGGGAGATCCTCTGGAAATCAAAGTAGGGCAAGTGGGAGGCAGTCACTCAGGATTTTGTCTCTGGGTGTTGCGTTTACAGTGTCCGGTCAGGGTAGGGGTTGTCTCAGAGGCCGAGGAAGAGCCTTCCTCTCGGGGGATTGTCCAAGCTCCCAAGTGTTTGTGTTCATTCTGTGGGAATGAAGAGTACTGTTTTCTGCCACAGGGGACCCCCCAGGAGAAGGACTCTAGAGCACAGCAGTGGGTTCCCTCAACTGGAATACACACCATCTAGTTAGTCCTGGGTGCCTATGGGCATGGCAAGCCACATATGCGGGCTCTTGGTCCAGTCACTGAGAGGCGTTACTTGAATAAGGTACTCACTCTGAGGGTCACAATGTGTGTTTGTGTCCAAGGCGGCCCTCACGCTTGGGTGTGGCCTCATGGGCCATGCCGTTTTCTCCTACACTGAAGGTTTGACTCACTGCCTGCAGCAAGGTTTCTTGCCAGGGGGAAGGAGGGGTTCTGACTTGTGCATCAGGTTCCCCCTTGTGCAGGGATTGGAGATAAGGTCTAGGTTCCGCTGACTGAAAACCCAGGTTGGGAATGGATGGTGGCCTAAGGCAGTGGCGGGTCCAATGTGCTGGGTGTGCAGCCAGCTGTGTCGGTGTCTGTTGGAAGGTCTGGGCTCAGGCTATTTGCGACAGAGCATCACTGTTTAACGTAGCCTATGCAATTGGGGTGTTGCCGAGGGCCAAGCAGTTTGATCCTAATTTGGGGTTTCTGGGCAGCGCCATAGACAATGTTTTTCTCCTGGGAGGCAGGCACAGTGCTTCATTGTGGCCCCAGAATTCCCAGTAGGGAGGGTTTGTGGGCCAGGAGTGTGAGGACGGAAGTCTGAAAACACAAGCTAGTGTGAGGATTGGAGCCAAGGGCAGAGCAGGCCCACTCTGCAGAGGCTGAATCAAAATCTCCTGCATCTGAAGTCAGGCTGAGGATCAGACGTTGGCTGAGGCTGGAGTATGTGTCCATGATGGCACCTTCATGAAGTGGGGGCCTCATGAGGCCAAGGAAGTTTTCCCACGCTGAGTTTGGAGGTTGCCCCAAACCATAAGGTTTCCTTCTGCGGGACATTCGAGTCCTGTTGCATGGCTCCAGGACATACCATATGGAAGGACTGGAGAGCAGGGTTCGAAGGATGGATCCCTGTACAGCATGCCTCGCATTCCCATTGGCTATTAGCGACAAGATATGTTTGATCTGCTGCCTCTGGAACACGCGACCCAGGGGGCTGAGTTGAAATGGCCTCTCCTGAGGATGCGTCATAATGTGCGTTTGGGTCCATGGAGACCTTGGAATGTGCTGGTTGTTCAGTGGCCCTGCGGAACTCTCCTACCTGAAGTGTTTGATACGTCCCAGTAAGAAAGCTGCCCATGTGGAGATGAGAGAGGTTTGGTTTGGTGCCTCAGAAAAGCCCCATGTGCTGGTCTACGAAAACAGTCCTCTGAGAACGGAAACATGGAAACCAAAGCTAAGGTTCAGATTAGGGCCTGGGGGCCTGTCCATTTCAACCTTCTGTCTCTGGGGACACTGTCTGAGAGTCTAAGTGGAGATAGTTGCTCCGCTGGTGTCAGAGAGCCCCTCTTAGTCCAGGGTGGTCTATACTATTGATGGCCTCAGGGACCTTGGAGGTTTTCCGTAACCTGTAGGGTTGTGGTCAATGGATTGGGCACACTTTCCTTGGAGAGGGCAGGCACAATCTTTCGCTGTTTGGTCCAGAGGCCCTAGCCTGGATGTTGTGTGGGTCCAGGCTGTGGGCACAGAAGTCTGAATACACAAACTCAGCTTATGAGTGGCGCCTAGGGTATGGCAGGCCGGATGTACAGCCCGAGAGGGAGCTCCTGGGCCTCTGAAACAAGGGCGAGTGGGAGGCGTTCCTTCAGGCTTTTGTCTCTGGATGTTGTGTCTGGGATAGCCGTGGATTGGAGCGGTGGCCTCAGGTACTGTGGACGAGTATCCCTCTCTGGGGATTTGTCCCAGCTCCCAAGAGTTTGGGGTCATTTTGTGGGAAGGGTGGAGTCGTGTTGTCTGGCTCATGGGTCTCTCCAAGAAAGGGATTCCAGAGCAGAGCTCCAGGTACGGGCGGGGCGACTGGAAAATTCAAACCGTGGTGAGGATTGGGTGCATAGGGGCTTGGCAAGCCCCATATGTGGGCTCTTGGTCCAGGCCCTGACAGGCCTTTCTTTGACATGGGGCTCATGCTGAGGGTCACAGTGTGAATTTGTGCCCAAGCAGCACTCAAGTTTGGGCGTGGCATCAGGGGCCATGAAGGTTTCTCCCACCCTGAAGGTGTGACTCCATGCCAAGAGCAAGCTTGACAGCCATGGGGAAGGAGGAGTTCTGTTTTGTGCTTGCTATACCCAGCTGTGTGGAGAATTGATATAATGTCTAGGTTCAGATATCTGAAAACCAAGGTTAGGATGAGGTGACGGCATAAGACCATGGCGTGTCCAAAGTGCTGGGTGTGCGGCCAGCTGTCTCCTTGTCTGTCTGGACATCTGGCTTCAGGCTGTGTCAGGCAGAGCATGAGTGCCCAGAGCAGCCTATCCAGTTCGGGTACCGTCGAGGCCTGAGCAGGTTGATCCTCATCTGGGTTTTCTGGAGAGCCCCACAGGGAAACGTTTTTCTTCCATTGGGCAGACACTGGGCTGGGTTTTGGTTCCGGAGTTCCTAGTCCGGAGGGCTTGTTTGCCAGGAGTGTGAGGAAGGAAGTCTGAAAACACAAGGTAGCGTGAGGTTTGGGACCGAGGGCACGGCAGGCCCACTCTGCAGAGGCTGAATCGAGATCTCCTGCACTGAGGTCATGTCAACTATGAGACGTGCCTCAGGCTAGAGTTCTTGTCCAGCATGGCCTCTTCCTGAAGGGTGTGGGGGCTTCATGAGGCCAGAAAGTTTTGCCTACGATGGGATTTGTGAACTGCTCCAAAACTGAAGGTTACCTTCTGCACGACAGTCGAGTCCTATTGGATGGTTCCAAGAGGCCCCATATGGAAAGACTCGAGAGCAGGTGTCTAAGCATGGATGCCTGGGAACGCCACCTCATATTCCCACTCTTTAGTCAGGACAAGGCAGGCTCAATCTGCGGGCTCCTGCGTGAGCTACCCAGAGGGGAGAGTTGAAATGGATTCTCCTGAAGATGAGTCCTACTGTGGCTTGGTGGCCTGGGAGACCTTGGAATGTGGAGGTGGCTCAGGGACTCTGCAGGATTCTCCAACATGAGGTGTTTGACACGGCTCCAACAAGGCAACTTCCCATGTGGAGACGAGAGGAGTTCTGTTCCGTGCCTCAGGAAAGCCCCATACCCTGTTCTTCGAACCAAAGCCTCTGAGGAGTGACACCTGGAAACCAAAGCAAGAGTTGAGACTACGGCCTAAAGGCCTGTCCGGCTCAACCGTCTATCTCTGTTGACATCTGTGTGCATGCATTCATGGATGTAGCTGCTCAGCTTGTGTCTGAATGCCCCTGTGAGTCCAATGAGGCTCCCAGTAGTGGGATGTCCTCGGAGGCCTTGAGGTTTCTCATATTCTGGAGGTGTGTGGCCAAAGGAATGGACACAGTTTCCCAGGAGAGAGCAGGCACGGTCCTGTGGTATGGCTCCAGAGGACCCAGCCTAGAGGCTGTGTTTGCCAGGGCTTTGGGGACAGATGTCTGAAAAAGCAAACTTGGCTCAGCTAGGGGCCAATGTAATGGCAGGCCTGATCTCTAGTCCGTGAGGGGAGATCCTCTGGAAATCAAAGTAGGGCAAGTGGGAGGCAGTCACTCAGGATTTTGTCTCTGGGTGTTGCGTTTACAGTGTCCGGTCAGGGTAGGGGTTGTCTCAGAGGCCGAGGAAGAGCCTTCCTCTCGGGGGATTGTCCAAGCTCCCAAGTGTTTGTGTTCATTCTGTGGGAATGAAGAGTACTGTTTTCTGCCACAGGGGACCCCCCAGGAGAGGGACTCTAGAGCACAGCAGTGTGTTCCCTCAACTGGAATACACACCATCTAGTTAGTCCTGGGTGCCTATGGGCATGGCAAGCCACATATGCGGGCTCTGGGTCCAGTCACTGAGAGGCGTTACTTGAATAAGGTACTCACGCTGAGGGTCACAATGTGTGTTTGTGCCCAAGGCGGCCCTCACGCTTGGGCGTGGCCTCATGGGCCATGCCGTTTGTTCCTACACTGAAGGTTTGACTCACTGCCAGCAGGAAGGTTTCTTGCCAGGGGGAAGGAGGGGTTCTGACTTGTGCATCAGGTTCCCCCCTGTGCAGGGATTGGAGATAAGGTCTAGGTTCCGATGACTGAAAACCCAGGTTGGGAATGGATGGTGGCCTAAGGCAGTGGCGGGTCCAATGTGCTGGGTGTGAAGCCAGCTGTGTCGGTGTCTGTTGGAAGGTCTGGGCTCAGGCTATTTGCGACAGAGCATCACTGTTTAAGGTAGCCTATGCAATTGGGGTGTTGCCGAGGGCCAAGCAGTTTGATCCTCATTTGGGGTTTCTGGGCAGCGCCATAGACAATGTTTTTCTCCTGGGAGGCAGGCACAGTGCTTCATTGTGGCCCCAGAATTCCCAGTAGGGAGGGTTTGTGGGCCAGGAGTGTGAGGACGGAAGTCTGAAAACACAAGCTAGTGTGAGGATTGGAGCCAAGGGCAGAGCAGGCCCACTCTGCAGAGGCTGAATCAAAATCTCCTGCATCTGAAGTCAGGCTGAGGATCAGACGTTGGCTGAGGCTGGAGTATGTGTCCATGATGGCACCTTCATGAAGTGGTGGCCTCATGAGGCCAAGGAAGTTTTCCCACGCTGAGTTTGGAGGTTGCCCCAAACCACAAGGTTTCCTTCTGCGGGACATTCGAGTCCTGTTGCATGGTTCCAGGACATACCATATGGAAGGACTGGAGAGCAGGGTTCGAAGGATGGATCCCTGTACAGCATGCCTCGCATTCCCATTGGCTATTAGCGACAAGATATGTTTGATCTGCTGCCTCTGGAACACGCGACCCAGGGGGCTGAGTTGAAATGGCCTCTCCTGAGGATGCGTCATAATGTGCGTTTGGGTCCATGGAGACCTTGGAATGTGCTGGTTGTTCAGTGGCCCTGCGGAACTCTCCTACCTGAAGTGTTTGATACGTCCCAGTAAGAAAGCTGCCCATGTGGAGATGAGAGAGGTTTGGTTTGGTGCCTCAGAAAAGCCCCATGTGCTGGTCTACGAAAACAGTCCTCTGAGAACGGAAACATGGAAACCAAAGCTAAGGTTCAGATTAGGGCCTGGGGGCCTGTCCATTTCAACCTTCTGTCTCTGGGGACACTGTCTGAGAGTCTAAGTGGAGATAGTTGCTCCGCTGGTGTCAGAGAGCCCCTCTTAGTCCAGGGTGGTCTATACTATTGATGGCCTCAGGGACCTTGGAGGTTTTCCGTAACCTGTAGGGTTGTGGTCAATGGATTGGGCACACTTTCCTTGGAGAGGGCAGGCACAATCTTTCGCTGTTTGGTCCAGAGGCCCTAGCCTGGATGTTGTGTGGGTCCAGGCTGTGGGCACAGAAGTCTGAATACACAAACTCAGCTTATGAGTGGCGCCTAGGGTATGGCAGGCCGGATGTACAGCCCGAGAGGGAGCTCCTGGGCCTCTGAAACAAGGGCGAGTGGGAGGCGTTCCTTCAGGCTTTTGTCTCTGGATGTTGTGTCCGGGATAGCCGTGGATTGGAGCGGTGGCCTCAGGTACTGTGGACGAGTATCCCTCTCTGGGGATTTGTCCCAGCTCCCAAGAGTTTGGGGTCATATTGTGGGAAGGGTGGAGTCGTGTTGTCTGGCTCATGGGTCTCTCCAAGAAAGGGATTCCAGAGCAGAGCTCCAGGTACGGGCGGGGCGACTGGAAAATTCAAACCGTGGTGAGGATTGGGTGCATAGGGGCTTGGCAAGCCCCATATGTGGGCTCTTGGTCCAGGCCCTGACAGGCCTTTCTTTGACATGGGGCTCATGCTGAGGGTCACAGTGTGAATTTGTGCCCAAGCAGCACTCAAGTTTGGGCGTGGCATCAGGGGCCATGAAGGTTTCTCCCACCCTGAAGGTGTGACTCCATGCCAAGAGCAAGCTTGACAGCCATGGGGAAGGAGGAGTTCTGTTTTGTGCTTGCTATACCCAGCTGTGTGGAGAATTGATATAATGTCTAGGTTCAGATATCTGAAAACCAAGGTTAGGATGAGGTGACGGCATAAGACCATGGCGTGTCCAAAGTGCTGGGTGTGCGGCCAGCTGTCTCCTTGTCTGTCTGGACATCTGGCTTCAGGCTGTGTCAGGCAGAGCATGAGTGCCCAGAGCAGCCTATCCAGTTCGGGTACCGTCGAGGCCCGAGCAGGTTGATCCTCATCTGGGTTTTCTGGAGAGCCCCACAGGGAAACGTTTTTCTTCCGTTGGGCAGACACTGGGCTGGGTTTTGGTTCCGGAGTTCCTAGTCCGGAGGGCTTGTTTGCCAGGAGTGTGAGGAAGGAAGTCTGAAAACACAAGGTAGCGTGAGGTTTGGGACCGAGGGCACGGCAGGCCCACTCTGCAGAGGCTGAATCGAGATCTCCTGCACTGAGGTCATGTCAACTATGAGACGTGCCTCAGGCTAGAGTTCTTGTCCAGCATGGCCTCTTCCTGAAGGGTGTGGGGGCTTCATGAGGCCAGAAAGTTTTGCCTACGATGGGATTTGTGAACTGCTCCAAAACTGAAGGTTACCTTCTGCACGACAGTCGAGTCCTATTGGATGGTTCCAAGAGGCCCCATATGGAAAGACTCGAGAGCAGGTGTCTAAGCATGGATGCCTGGGAACGCCACCTCATATTCCCACTCTTTAGTCAGGACAAGGCAGGCTCAATCTGCGGGCTCCTGCGTGAGCTACCCAGAGGGGAGAGTTGAAATGGATTCTCCTGAAGATGAGTCCTACTGTGGCTTGGTGGCCTGGGAGACCTTGGAATGTGGAGGTGGCTCAGGGACTCTGCAGGATTCTCCAACATGAGGTGTTTGACACGGCTCCAACAAGGAAACTTCCCATGTGGAGACGAGAGGAGTTCTGTTCCGTGCCTCAGGAAAGCCCCATACCCTGTTCTTCGAACCAAAGCCTCTGAGGAGTGACACCTGGAAACCAAAGCAAGAGTTGAGACTACGGCCTAAAGGCCTGTCCGGCTCAACCGTCTATCTCTGTTGACATCTGTGTGCATGCATTCATGGATGTAGCTGCTCAGCTTGTGTCTGAATGCCCCTGTGAGTCCAATGAGGCTCCCAGTAGTGGGATGTCCTCGGAGGCCTTGAGGTTTCTCATATTCTGGAGGTGTGTGGCCAAAGGAATGGACACAGTTTCCCAGGAGAGAGCAGGCACGGTCCTGTGGTATGGCTCCAGAGGACCCAGCCTAGAGGCTGTGTTTGCCAGGGCTTTGGGGACAGATGTCTGAAAAAGCAAACTTGGCTCAGCTAGGGGCCAATGTAATGGCAGGCCTGATCTCTAGTCCGTGTGGGGAGATCCTCTGGAAATCAAAGTAGGGCAAGTGGGAGGCAGTCACTCAGGATTTTGTCTCTGGGTGTTGCGTTTACAGTGTCCGGTCAGGGTAGGGGTTGTCTCAGAGGCCGAGGAAGAGCCTTCCTCTCGGGGGATTGTCCAAGCTCCCAAGTGTTTGTGTTCATTCTGTGGGAATGAAGAGTACTGTTTTCTGCCACAGGGGACCCCCCAGGAGAAGGACTCTAGAGCACAGCAGTGGGTTCCCTCAACTGGAATACACACCATCTAGTTAGTCCTGGGTGCCTATGGGCATGGCAAGCCACATATGCGGGCTCTTGGTCCAGTCACTGAGAGGCGTTACTTGAATAAGGTACTCACGCTGAGGGTCACAATGTGTGTTTGTGTCCAAGGCGGCCCTCACGCTTGGGTGTGGCCTCATGGGCCATGCCGTTTTCTCCTACACTGAAGGTTTGACTCACTGCCTGCAGCAAGGTTTCTTGCCAGGGGGAAGGAGGGGTTCTGACTTGTGCATCAGGTTCCCCCCTGTGCAGGGATTGGAGATAAGGTCTAGGTTCCGCTGACTGAAAACCCAGGTTGGGAATGGATGGTGGCCTAAGGCAGTGGCGGGTCCAATGTGCTGGGTGTGCAGCCAGCTGTGTTGGTGTCTGTTGGAAGGTCTGGGCTCAGGCTATTTGCGACAGAGCATCACTGTTTAAGGTAGCCTATGCAATTGGGGTGTTGCCGAGGGCCAAGCAGTTTGATCCTAATTTGGGGTTTCTGGGCAGCGCCATAGACAATGTTTTTCTCCTGGGAGGCAGGCACAGTGCTTCATTGTGGCCCCAGAATTCCCAGTAGGGAGGGTTTGTGGGCCAGGAGTGTGAGGACGGAAGTCTGAAAACACAAGCTAGTGTGAGGATTGGAGCCAAGGGCAGAGCAGGCCCACTCTGCAGAGGCTGAATCAAAATCTCCTGCATCTGAAGTCAGGCTGAGGATCAGACGTTGGCTGAGGCTGGAGTATGTGTCCATGATGGCACCTTCATGAAGTGGTGGCCTCATGAGGCCAAGGAAGTTTTCCCACGCTGAGTTTGGAGGTTGCCCCAAACCACAAGGTTTCCTTCTGCGGGACATTCGAGTCCTGTTGCATGGCTCCAGGACATACCATATGGAAGGACTGGAGAGCAGGGTTCGAAGGATGGATCCCTGTACAGCATGCCTCGCATTCCCATTGGCTATTAGCGACAAGATATGTTTGATCTGCTGCCTCTGGAACACGCGACCCAGGGGGCTGAGTTGAAATGGCCTCTCCTGAGGATGCGTCATAATGTGCGTTTGGGTCCATGGAGACCTTGGAATGTGCTGGTTGTTCAGTGGCCCTGCGGAACTCTCCTACCTGAAGTGTTTGATACGTCCCAGTAAGAAAGCTGCCCATGTGGAGATGAGAGAGGTTTGGTTTGGTGCCTCAGAAAAGCCCCATGTGCTGGTCTACGAAAACAGTCCTCTGAGAACGGAAACATGGAAACCAAAGCTAAGGTTCAGATTAGGGCCTGGGGGCCTGTCCATTTCAACCTTCTGTCTCTGGGGACACTGTCTGAGAGTCTAAGTGGAGATAGTTGCTCCGCTGGTGTCAGAGAGCCCCTCTTAGTCCAGGGTGGTCTATACTATTGATGGCCTCAGGGACCTTGGAGGTTTTCCATAACCTGTAGGGTTGTGGTCAATGGATTGGGCACACTTTCCTTGGAGAGGGCAGGCACAATCTTTCGCTGTTTGGTCCAGAGGCCCTAGCCTGGATGTTGTGTGGGTCCAGGCTGTGGGCACAGAAGTCTGAATACACAAACTCAGCTTATGAGTGGCGCCTAGGGTATGGCAGGCCGGATGTACAGCCCGAGAGGGAGCTCCTGGGCCTCTGAAACAAGGGCGAGTGGGAGGCGTTCCTTCAGGCTTTTGTCTCTGGATGTTGTGTCTGGGATAGCCGTGGATTGGAGCGGTGGCCTCAGGTACTGTGGACGAGTATCCCTCTCTGGGGATTTGTCCCAGCTCCCAAGAGTTTGGGGTCATATTGTGGGAAGGGTGGAGTCGTGTTGTCTGGCTCATGGGTCTCTCCAAGAAAGGGATTCCAGAGCAGAGCTCCAGGTACGGGCGGGGCGACTGGAAAATTCAAACCGTGGTGAGGATTGGGTGCATAGGGGCTTGGCAAGCCCCATATGTGGGCTCTTGGTCCAGGCCCTGACAGGCCTTTCTTTGACATGGGGCTCATGCTGAGGGTCACAGTGTGAATTTGTGCCCAAGCAGCACTCAAGTTTGGGCGTGGCATCAGGGGCCATGAAGGTTTCTCCCACCCTGAAGGTGTGACTCCATGCCAAGAGCAAGCTTGACAGCCATGGGGAAGGAGGAGTTCTGTTTTGTGCTTGCTATACCCAGCTGTGTGGAGAATTGATATAATGTCTAGGTTCAGATATCTGAAAACCAAGGTTAGGATGAGGTGACGGCATAAGACCATGGCGTGTCCGAAGTGCTGGGTGTGCGGCCAGCTGTCTCCTTGTCTGTCTGGACATCTGGCTTCAGGCTGTGTCAGGCAGAGCATGAGTGCCCAGAGCAGCCTATCCAGTTCGGGTACCGTCGAGGCCCGAGCAGGTTGATCCTCATCTGGGTTTTCTGGAGAGCCCCACAGGGAAACGTTTTTCTTCCGTTGGGCAGACACTGGGCTGGGTTTTGGTTCCGGAGTTCCTAGTCCGGAGGGCTTGTTTGCCAGGAGTGTGAGGAAGGAAGTCTGAAAACACAAGGTAGCGTGAGGTTTGGGACCGAGGGCACGGCAGGCCCACTCTGCAGAGGCTGAATCGAGATCTCCTGCACTGAGGTCATGTCAACTATGAGACGTGCCTCAGGCTAGAGTTCTTGTCCAGCATGGCCTCTTCCTGAAGGGTGTGGGGGCTTCATGAGGCCAGAAAGTTTTGCCTACGATGGGATTTGTGAACTGCTCCAAAACTGAAGGTTACCTTCTGCACGACAGTCGAGTCCTATTGGATGGTTCCAAGAGGCCCCATATGGAAAGACTCGAGAGCAGGTGTCTAAGCATGGATGCCTGGGAACGCCACCTCATATTCCCACTCTTTAGTCAGGACAAGGCAGGCTCAATCTGCGGGCTCCTGCGTGAGCTACCCAGAGGGGAGAGTTGAAATGGATTCTCCTGAAGATGAGTCCTACTGTGGCTTGGTGGCCTGGGAGACCTTGGAATGTGGAGGTGGCTCAGGGACTCTGCAGGATTCTCCAACATGAGGTGTTTGACACGGCTCCAACAAGGAAACTTCCAATGTGGAGACGAGAGGAGTTCTGTTCCGTGCCTCAGGAAAGCCCCATACCCTGTTCTTCGAACCAAAGCCTCTGAGGAGTGACACCTGGAAACCAAAGCAAGAGTTGAGACTAAGGCCTAAAGGCCTGTCCGGCTCAACCGTCTATCTCTGTTGACATCTGTGTGCATGCATTCATGGATGTAGCTGCTCAGCTTGTGTCTGAATGCCCCTGTGAGTCCAGTGAGGCTCCCAGTAGTGGGATGTCCTCGGAGGCCTTGAGGTTTCTCATATTCTGGAGGTGTGTGGCCAAAGGAATGGACACAGTTTCCCAGGAGAGAGCAGGCACGGTCCTGTGGTATGGCTCCAGAGGACCCAGCCTAGAGGCTGTGTTTGCCAGGGCTTTGGGGACAGATGTCTGAAAAAGCAAACTTGGCTCAGCTAGGGGCCAATGTAATGGCAGGCCTGATCTCTAGTCCGTGAGGGGAGATCCTCTGGAAATCAAAGTAGGGCAAGTGGGAGGCAGTCACTCAGGATTTTGTCTCTGGGTGTTGCGTTTACAGTGTCCGGTCAGGGTAGGGGTTGTCTCAGAGGCCGAGGAAGAGCCTTCCTCTCGGGGGATTGTCCAAGCTCCCAAGTGTTTGTGTTCATTCTGTGGGAATGAAGAGTACTGTTTTCTGCCACAGGGGACCCCCCAGGAGAGGGACTCTAGAGCACAGCAGTGGGTTCCCTCAACTGGAATACACACCATCTAGTTAGTCCTGGGTGCCTATGGGCATGGCAAGCCACATATGCGGGCTCTTGGTCCAGTCACTGAGAGGCGTTACTTGAATAAGGTACTCACGCTGAGGGTCACAATGTGTGTTTGTGTCCAAGGAGGCCCTCACGCTTGGGTGTGGCCTCATGGGCCATGCCGTTTTCTCCTATACTGAAGGTTTGACTCACTGCCTGCAGCAAGGTTTCTTGCCAGGGGGAAGGAGGGGTTCTGACTTGTGCATCAGGTTCCCCCCTGTGCAGGGATTGGAGATAAGGTCTAGGTTCCGCTGACTGAAAACCCAGTTGGGAATGGATGGTGGCCTAAGGCAGTGGCGGGTCCAATGTGCTGGGTGTGCAGCCAGCTGTTTCGGTGTCTGTTGGAAGGTCTGGGCTCAGGCTATTTGCGACAGAGCATCACTGTTTAAGGTAGCCTATGCAATTGGGGTGTTGCCGAGGGCCAAGCAGTTTGATCCTCATTTGGGGTTTCTGGGCAGCGCCATAGACAATGTTTTTCTCCTGGGAGGCAGGCACAGTGCTTCATTGTGGCCCCAGAATTCCCAGTAGGGAGGGTTTGTGGGCCAGGAGTGTGAGGACGGAAGTCTGAAAACACAAGCTAGTGTGAGGATTGGAGCCAAGGGCAGAGCAGGCCCACTCTGCAGAGGCTGAATCAAAATCTCCTGCATCTGAAGTCAGGCTGAGGATCAACGTTGGCTGAGGCTGGAGTATGTGTCCATGATGGCACCTTCATGAAATGGGGGCCTCATGAGGCCAAGGAAGTTTTCCCACGCTGAGTTTGGATGTTGCCCCAAACCACAAGGTTTCCTTCTGCGGGACATTCGAGTCCTGTTGCATGGCTCCAGGACATACCATATGGAAGGACTGGAGAGCAGGGTTCGAAGGATGGATCCCTGTACAGCATGCCTCGCATTCCCATTGGCTATTAGCGACAAGATATGTTTGATCTGCTGCCTCTGGAACACGCGACCCAGGGGGCTGAGTTGAAATGGCCTCTCCTGAGGATGCGTCATAATGTGCGTTTGGGTCCATGGAGACCTTGGAATGTGCTGGTTGTTCAGTGGCCCTGCGGAACTCTCCTACCTGAAGTGTTTGATACATCCCAGTAAGAAAGCTGCCCATGTGGAGATGAGAAAGGTTTGGTTTGGTGCCTCAGAAAAGCCCCATGTGCTGGTCTATGAAAACAGTCCTCTGAGAAAGGAAACATGGAAACCAAAGCTAAGGTTCAGATTAGGGCCTGGGGGCCTGTCCATTTCAACCTTCTGTCTCTGGGGACACTGTCTGAGAGTCTAAGTGGAGATAGTTGCTCCGCTGGTGTCAGAGAGCCCCTCTTAGTCCAGGGTGGTCTATACTATTGATGGCCTCAGGGACCTTGGAGGTTTTCCGTAACCTGTAGGGTTGTGGCCAATGGATTGGGCACACTTTCCTTGGAGAGGGCAGGCACAATCTTTCGCTGTTTGGTCCAGAGGCCCTAGCCTGGATGTTGTGTGGGTCCAGGCTGTAGGCACAGAAGTCTGAATACACAAACTCAGCTTATGAGTGGCGCCTAGGGTATGGCAGGCCGGATGTACAGCCCGAGAGGGAGCTCCTGGGCCTCTGAAACAAGGGCGAGTGGGAGGCGTTCCTTCAGGCTTTTGTCTCTGGATGTTGTGTCTGGGATAGCCGTGGATTGGAGCGGTGGCCTCAGGTACTGTGGACGAGTGTCCCTCTCTGGGGATTTGTCCCAGCTCCCAAGAGTTTGGGGTCATATTGTGGGAAGGGTGGAGTCGTGTTGTCTGGCTCATGGGTCTCTCCAAGAAAGGGATTCCAGAGCAGAGCTCCAGGTACGGGCGGGGCGACTGGAAAATTCAAACCGTGGTGAGGATTGGGTGCATAGGGGCTTGGCAAGCCCCATATGTGGGCTCTTGGTCCAGGCCCTGACAGGCCTTTCTTTGACATGGGGCTCATGCTGAGGGTCACAGTGTGAATTTGTGCCCAAGCAGCACTCAAGTTTGGGCGTGGCATCAGGGGCCATGAAGGTTTCTCCCACCCTGAAGGTGTGACTCCATGCCAAGAGCAAGCTTGACAGCCATGGGGAAGGAGGAGTTCTGTTTTGTGCTTGCTATACCCAGCTGTGTGGAGAATTGATATAATGTCTAGGTTCAGATATCTGAAAACCAAGGTTAGGATGAGGTGACGGCATAAGACCATGGCGTGTCCGAAGTGCTGGGTGTGCGGCCAGCTGTCTCCTTGTCTGTCTGGACGTCTGGCTTCAGGCTGTGTCAGGCAGAGCATGAGTGCCCAGAGCAGCCTATCCAGTTCGGGTACCGTCGAGGCCCGAGCAGGTTGATCCTCATCTGGGTTTTCTGGAGAGCCCCACAGGGAAACGTTTTTCTTCCGTTGGGCAGACACTGGGCTGGGTTTTGGTTCCGGAGTTCCTAGTCCGGAGGGCTTGTTTGCCAGGAGTGTGAGGAAGGAAGTCTGAAAACACAAGGTAGCGTGAGGTTTGGGACCGAGGGCACGGCAGGCCCACTCTGCAGAGGCTGAATCGAGATCTCCTGCACTGAGGTCATGTCAACTATGAGACGTGCCTCAGGCTAGAGTTCTTGTCCAGCATGGCCTCTTCCTGAAGGGTGTGGGGGCTTCATGAGGCCAGAAAGTTTTGCCTACGATGGGATTTGTGAACTGCTCCAAAACTGAAGGTTACTTTCTGCACGACAGTCGAGTCCTATTGGATGGTTCCAAGAGGCCCCATATGGAAAGACTCGAGAGCAGGTGTCTAAGCATGGATGCCTGGGAACGCCACCTCATATTCCCACTCTTTAGTCAGGACAAGGCAGGCTCAATCTGCGGGCTCCTTCGTGAGCTACCCAGAGGGGAGAGTTGAAATGGATTCTCCTGAAGATGAGTCCTACTGTGGCTTGGTGGCCTGGGAGACCTTGGAATGTGGAGGTGGCTCAGGGACTCTGCAGGATTCTCCAACATGAGGTGTTTGACACGGCTCCAACAAGGAAAATTCCCATGTGGAGACGAGAGGAGTTCTGTTCCGTGCCTCAGGAAAGCCCCATAACCTGTTCTTCGAACCAAAGACTCTGAGGAGTGACACCTGGAAACCAAAGCAAGAGTTGAGACTACGGCCTAAAGGCCTGTCCGGCTCAACCGTCTATCTCTGTTGACATCTGTGTGCATGCATTCATGGATGTAGCTGCTCAGCTTGTGTCCGAATGCCCCTGTGAGTCCAGTGAGGCTCCCAGTAGTGGGATGTCCTCGGAGGCCTTGAGGTTTCGCATATTCTGGAGGTGTGTGGCCAAAGGAATGGACACAGTTTCCCAGGAGAGAGCAGGCACGGTCCTGTGGTATGGCTCCAGAGGACCCAGCCTAGAGGCTGTGTTTGCCAGGGCTGTGGGGACAGATGTCTGAAAAAGCAAACTTGGCTCAGCTAGGGGCCAATGTAATGGCAGGCCTGATCTCTAGTCCGTGAGGGGAGATCCTCTGGAAATCAAAGTAGGGCAAGTGGGAGGCAGTCACTCAGGATTTTGTCTCTGGGTGTTGCGTTTACAGTGTCCGGTCAGGGTAGGGGTTGTCTCAGAGGCCGAGGAAGAGCCTTCCTCTCGGGGATTGTCCAAGCTCCCAAGTGTTTGTGTTCATTCTGTGGGAATGAAGAGTACTGTTTTCTGCCACAGGGGACCCCCCAGGAGAGGGACTCTAGAGCACAGCAGTGGGTTCCCTCAACTGGAATACACACCATCTAGTTAGTCCTGGGTGCCTATGGGCATGGCAAGCCACATATGCGGGCTCTTGGTCCAGTCACTGAGAGGCGTTACTTGAATAAGGTACTCACGCTGAGGGTCACAATGTGTGTTTGTGTCCAAGGAGGCCCTCACGCTTGGGTGTGGCCTCATGGGCCATGCCGTTTTCTCCTACACTGAAGGTTTGACTCACTGCCTGCAGCAAGGTTTCTTGCCAGGGGGAAGGAGGGGTTCTGACTTGTGCATCAGGTTCCCCCCTGTGCAGGGATTGGAGATAAGGTCTAGGTTCCGCTGACTGAAAACCCAGGTTGGGAATGGATGGTGGCCTAAGGCAGTGGCGGGTCCAATGTGCTGGGTGTGCAGCCAGCTTTGTCGGTGTCTGTTGGAAGGTCTGGGCTCAGGCTATTTGCGACAGAGCATCACTGTTTAAGGTAGCCTATGCAATTGGGGTGTTGCCGAGGGCCAAGCAGTTTGATCCTCATTTGGGGTTTCTGGGCAGCGCCATAGACAATGTTTTTCTCCTGGGAGGCAGGCACAGTGCTTCATTGTGGCCCCAGAATTCCCAGTAGGGAGGGTTTGTGGGCCAGGAGTGTGAGGACGGAAGTCTGAAAACACAAGCTAGTGTGAGGATTGGAGCCAAGGGCAGAGCAGGCCCACTCTGCAGAGGCTGAATCAAAATCTCCTGCATCTGAAGTCAGGCTGAGGATCAGACGTTGGCTGAGGCTGGAGTATGTGTCCATGATGGCACCTTCATGAAGTGGGGGCCTCATGAGGCCAAGGAAGTTTTCCCACGCTGAGTTTGGAGGTTGCCCCAAACCACAAGGTTTCCTTCTGCGGGACATTCGAGTCCTGTTGCATGGCTCCAGGACATACCATATGGAAGGACTGGAGAGCAGGGTTCGAAGGATGGATCCCTGTACAGCATGCCTCGCATTCCCATTGGCTATTAGCGACAAGATATGTTTGATCTGCTGCCTCTGGAACACGCGACCCAGGGGGCTGAGTTGAAATGGCCTCTCCTGAGGATGCGTCATAATGTGCGTTTGGGTCCATGGAGACCTTGGAATGTGCTGGTTGTTCAGTGGCCCTGCGGAACTCTCCTACCTGAAGTGTTTGATACGTCCCAGTAAGAAAGCTGCCCATGTGGAGATGAGAGAGGTTTGGTTTGGTGCCTCAGAAAAGCCCCATGTGCTGGTCTACGAAAACAGTCCTCTGAGAACGGAAACATGGAAACCAAAGCTAAGGTTCAGATTAGGGCCTGGGGGCCTGTCCATTTCAACCTTCTGTCTCTGGGGACACTGTCTGAGAGTCTAAGTGGAGATAGTTGCTCCGCTGGTGTCAGAGAGCCCCTCTTAGTCCAGGGTGGTCTATACTATTGATGGCCTCAGGGACCTTGGAGGTTTTCCGTAACCTGTAGGGTTGTGGTCAATGGATTGGGCACACTTTCCTTGGAGAGGGCAGGCACAATCTTTCGCTGTTTGGTCCAGAGGCCCTAGCCTGGATGTTGTGTGGGTCCAGGCTGTGGGCACAGAAGTCTGAATACACAAACTCAGCTTATGAGTGGCGCCTAGGGTATGGCAGGCCGGATGTACAGCCCGAGAGGGAGCTCCTGGGCCTCTGAAACAAGGGCGAGTGGGAGGCGTTCCTTCAGGCTTTTGTCTCTGGATGTTGTGTCTGGGATAGCCGTGGATTGGAGCGGTGGCCTCAGGTACTGTGGACGAGTATCCCTCTCTGGGGATTTGTCCCAGCTCCCAAGAGTTTGGGGTCATATTGTGGGAAGGGTGGAGTCGTGTTGTCTGGCTCATGGGTCTCTCCATGAAAGGGATTCCAGAGCAGAGCTCCAGGTACGGGCGGGGCGACTGGAAAATTCAAACCGTGGTGAGGATTGGGTGCATAGGGGCTTGGCAAGCCCCATATGTGGGCTCTTGGTCCAGGCCCTGACAGGCCTTTCTTTGACATGGGGCTCATGCTGAGGGTCACAGTGTGAATTTGTGCCCAAGCAGCACTCAAGTTTGGGCGTGGCATCAGGGGCCATGAAGGTTTCTCCCACCCTGAAGGTGTGACTCCATGCCAAGAGCAAGCTTGACAGCCATGGGGAAGGAGGAGTTCTGTTTTGTGCTTGCTATACCCAGCTGTGTGGAGAATTGATATAATGTCTAGGTTCAGATATCTGAAAACCAAGGTTAGGATGAGGTGACGGCATAAGACCATGGCGTGTCCAAAGTGCTGGGTGTGCGGCCAGCTGTCTCCTTGTCTGTCTGGACATCTGGCTTCAGGCTGTGTCAGGCAGAGCATGAGTGCCCAGAGCAGCCTATCCAGTTCGGGTACCGTCGAGGCCCGAGCAGGTTGATCCTCATCTGGGTTTTCTGGAGAGCCCCACAGGGAAACGTTTTTCTTCCGTTGGGCAGACACTGGGCTGGGTTTTGGTTCCGGAGTTCCTAGTCCGGAGGGCTTGTTTGCCAGGAGTGTGAGGAAGGAAGTCCGAAAACACAAGGTAGCGTGAGGTTTGGGACCGAGGGCACGGCAGGCCCACTCTGCAGAGGCTGAATCGAGATCTCCTGCACTGAGGTCATGTCAACTATGAGACGTGCCTCAGGCTAGAGTTCTTGTCCAGCATGGCCTCTTCCTGAAGGGTGTGGGGGCTTCATGAGGCCAGAAAGTTTTGCCTACGATGGGATTTGTGAACTGCTCCAAAACTGAAGGTTACCTTCTGCACGACAGTCGAGTCCTATTGGATGGTTCCAAGAGGCCCCATATGGAAAGACTCGAGAGCAGGTGTCTAAGCATGGATGCCTGGGAACGCCACCTCATATTCCCACTCTTTAGTCAGGACAAGGCAGGCTCAATCTGCGGGCTCCTGCGTGAGCTACCCAGAGGGGAGAGTTGAAATGGATTCTCCTGAAGATGAGTCCTACTGTGGCTTGGTGGCCTGGGAGACCTTGGAATGTGGAGGTGGCTCAGGGACTCTGCAGGATTCTCCAACATGAGGTGTTTGACACGGCTCCAACAAGGAAACTTCCCATGTGGAGACGAGAGGAGTTCTGTTCCGTGCCTCAGGAAAGCCCCATACCCTGTTCTTCGAACCAAAGCCTCTGAGGAGTGACACCTGGAAACCAAAGCAAGAGTTGAGACTACGGCCTAAAGGCCTGTCCGGCTCAACCGTCTATCTCTGTTGACATCTGTGTGCATGCATTCATGGATGTAGCTGCTCAGCTTGTGTCTGAATGCCCCTGTGAGTCCAGTGAGGCTCCCAGTAGTGGGATGTCCTCGGAGGCCTTGAGGTTTCTCATATTCTGGAGGTGTGTGGCCAAAGGAATGGACACAGTTTCCCAGGAGAGAGCAGGCACGGTCCTGTGGTATGGCTCCAGAGGACCCAGCCTAGAGGCTGTGTTTGCCAGGGCTTTGGGGACAGATGTCTGAAAAAGCAAACTTGGCTCAGCTAGGGGCCAATGTAATGGCAGGCCTGATCTCTAGTCCGTGAGGGGAGATCCTCTGGAAATCAAAGTAGGGCAAGTGGGAGGCAGTCACTCAGGATTTTGTCTCTGGGTGTTGCGTTTACAGTGTCCGGTCAGGGTAGGGGTTGTCTCAGAGGCCGAGGAAGAGCCTTCCTCTCGGGGGATTGTCCAAGCTCCCAAGTGTTTGTGTTCATTCTGTGGGAATGAAGAGTACTGTTTTCTGCCACAGGGGACCCCCCAGGAGAAGGACTCTAGAGCACAGCAGTGGGTTCCCTCAACTGGAATACACACCATCTAGTTAGTCCTGGGTGCCTATGGGCATGGCAAGCCACATATGCGGGCTCTTGGTCCAGTCACTGAGAGGCGTTACTTGAATAAGGTACTCACGCTGAGGGTCACAATGTGTGTTTGTGTCCAAGGCGGCCCTCACGCTTGGGTGTGGCCTCATGGGCCATGCCGTTTTCTCCTACACTGAAGGTTTGACTCACTGCCTGCAGCAAGGTTTCTTGCCAGGGGGAAGGAGGGGTTCTGACTTGTGCATCAGGTTCCCCCCTGTGCAGGGATTGGAGATAAGGTCTAGGTTCCGCTGACTGAAAACCCAGGTTGGGAATGGATGGTGGCCTAAGGCAGTGGCGGGTCCAATGTGCTGGGTGTGCAGCCAGCTGTGTCGGTGTCTGTTGGAAGGTCTGGGCTCAGGCTATTTGCGACAGAGCATCACTGTTTAAGGTAGCCTATGCAATTGGGGTGTTGCCGAGGGCCAAGCAGTTTGATCCTCATTTGGGGTTTCTGGGCAGCGCCATAGACAATGTTTTTCTCCTGGGAGGCAGGCACAGTGCTTCATTGTGGCCCCAGAATTCCCAGTAGGGAGGGTTTGTGGGCCAGGAGTGTGAGGACGGAAGTCTGAAAACACAAGCTAGTGTGAGGATTGGAGCCAAGGGCAGAGCAGGCCCACTCTGCAGAGGCTGAATCAAAATCTCCTGCATCTGAAGTCAGGCTGAGGATCAGACGTTGGCTGAGGCTGGAGTATGTGTCCATGATGGCACCTTCATGAAGTGGTGGCCTCATGAGGCCAAGGAAGTTTTCCCACGCTGAGTTTGGAGGTTGCCCCAAACCACAAGGTTTCCTTCTGCGGGACATTCGAGTCCTGTTGCATGGCTCCAGGACATACCATATGGAAGGACTGGAGAGCAGGGTTCGAAGGATGGATCCCTGTACAGCATGCCTCGCATTCCCATTGGCTATTAGCGACAAGATATGTTTGATCTGCTGCCTCTGGAACACGCGACCCAGGGGGCTGAGTTGAAATGGCCTCTCCTGAGGATGCGTCATAATGTGCGTTTGGGTCCATGGAGACCTTGGAATGTGCTGGTTGTTCAGTGGCCCTGCGGAACTCTCCTACCTGAAGTGTTTGATACGTCCCAGTAAGAAAGCTGCCCATGTGGAGATGAGAGAGGTTTGGTTTGGTGCCTCAGAAAAGCCCCATGTGCTGGTCTACGAAAACAGTCCTCTGAGAACGGAAACATGGAAACCAAAGCTAAGGTTCAGATTAGGGCCTGGGGGCCTGTCCATTTCAACCTTCTGTCTCTGGGGACACTGTCTGAGAGTCTAAGTGGAGATAGTTGCTCCGCTGGTGTCAGAGAGCCCCTCTTAGTCCAGGGTGGTCTATACTATTGATGGCCTCAGGGACCTTGGAGGTTTTCCGTAACCTGTAGGGTTGTGGTCAATGGATTGGGCACACTTTCCTTGGAGAGGGCAGGCACAATCTTTCGCTGTTTGGTCCAGAGGCCCTAGCCTGGATGTTGTGTGGGTCCAGGCTGTGGGCACAGAAGTCTGAATACACAAACTCAGCTTATGAGTGGCGCCTAGGGTATGGCAAGCCGGATGTACAGCCCGAGAGGGAGCTCCTGGGCCTCTGAAACAAGGGCGAGTGGGAGGCGTTCCTTCAGGCTTTTGTCTCTGGATGTTGTGTCTGGGATAGCCGTGGATTGGAGCGGTGGCCTCAGGTACTGTGGACGAGTATCCCTCTCTGGGGATTTGTCCCAGCTCCCAAGAGTTTGGGGTCATATTGTGGGAAGGGTGGAGTCGTGTTGTCTGGCTCATGGGTCTCTCCAAGAAAGGGATTCCAGAGCAGAGCTCCAGGTACGGGCGGGGCGACTGGAAAATTCAAACCGTGGTGAGGATTGGGTGCATAGGGGCTTGGCAAGCCCCATATGTGGGCTCTTGGTCCAGGCCCTGACAGGCCTTTCTTTGACATGGGGCTCATGCTGAGGGTCACAGTGTGAATTTGTGCCCAAGCAGCACTCAAGTTTGGGCGTGGCATCAGGGGCCATGAAGGTTTCTCCCACCCTGAAGGTGTGACTCCATGCCAAGAGCAAGCTTGACAGCCATGGGGAAGGAGGAGTTCTGTTTTGTGCTTGCTATACCCAGCTGTGTGGAGAATTGATATAATGTCTAGGTTCAGATATCTGAAAACCAAGGTTAGGATGAGGTGACGGCATAAGACCATGGCGTGTCCAAAGTGCTGGGTGTGCGGCCAGCTGTCTCCTTGTCTGTCTGGACATCTGGCTTCAGGCTGTGTCAGGCAGAGCATGAGTGCCCAGAGCAGCCTATCCAGTTCGGGTACCGTCGAGGCCCGAGCAGGTTGATCCTCATCTGGGTTTTCTGGAGAGCCCCACAGGGAAACGTTTTTCTTCCGTTGGGCAGACACTGGGCTGGGTTTTGGTTCCGGAGTTCCTAGTCCGGAGGGCTTGTTTGCCAGGAGTGTGAGGAAGGAAGTCTGAAAACACAAGGTAGCGTGAGGTTTAGGACCGAGGGCACGGCAGGCCCACTCTGCAGAGGCTGAATCGAGATCTCCTGCACTGAGGTCATGTCAACTATGAGACGTGCCTCAGGCTAGAGTTCTTGTCCAGCATGGCCTCTTCCTGAAGGGTGTGGGGGCTTCATGAGGCCAGAAAGTTTTGCCTACGATGGGATTTGTGAACTGCTCCAAAACTGAAGGTTACTTTCTGCACGACAGTCGAGTCCTATTGGATGGTTCCAAGAGGCCCCATATGGAAAGACTCGAGAGCAGGTGTCTAAGCATGGATGCCTGGGAACGCCACCTCATATTCCCACTCTTTAGTCAGGACAAGGCAGGCTCAATCTGCGGGCTCCTTCGTGAGCTACCCAGAGGGGAGAGTTGAAATGGATTCTCCTGAAGATGAGTCCTACTGTGGCTTGGTGGCCTGGGAGACCTTGGAATGTGGAGGTGGCTCAGGGACTCTGCAGGATTCTCCAACATGAGGTGTTTGACACGGCTCCAACAAGGAAACTTCCCATGTGGAGACGAGAGGAGTTCTGTTCCGTGCCTCAGGAAAGCCCCATACCCTGTTCTTCGAACCAAAGCCTCTGAGGAGTGACACCTGGAAACCAAAGCAAGAGTTGAGACTAAGGCCTAAAGGCCTGTCCGGCTCAACCGTCTATCTCTGTTGACATCTGTGTGCATGCATTCATGGATGTAGCTGCTCAGCTTGTGTCCGAATGCCCCTGTGAGTCCAGTGAGGCTCCCAGTAGTGGGATGTCCTCGGAGGCCTTGAGGTTTCTCATATTCTGGAGGTGTGTGGCCAAAGGAATGGACACAGTTTCCCAGGAGAGAGCAGGCACGGTCCTGTGGTATGGCTCCAGAGGACCCAGCCTAGAGGCTGTGTTTGCCAGGGCTTTGGGGACAGATGTCTGAAAAAGCAAACTTGGCTCAGCTAGGGGCCAATGTAATGGCAGGCCTGATCTCTAGTCCGTGAGGGGAGATCCTCTGGAAATCAAAGTAGGGCAAGTGGGAGGCAGTCACTCAGGATTTTGTCTCTGGGTGTTGCGTTTACAGTGTCCGGTCAGGGTAGGGGTTGTCTCAGAGGCCGAGGAAGAGCCTTCCTCTCGGGGGATTGGCCAAGCTCCCAAGTGTTTGTGTTCATTCTGTGGGAATGAAGAGTACTGTTTTCTGCCACAGGGGACCCCCCAGGAGAGGGACTCTAGAGCACAGCAGTGGGTTCCCTCAACTGGAATACACACCATCTAGTTAGTCCTGGGTGCCTATGGGCATGGCAAGCCACATATGCGGGCTCTTGGTCCAGTCACTGAGAGGCGTTACTTGAATAAGGTACTCACGCTGAGGGTCACAATGTGTGTTTGTGTCCAAGGAGGCCCTCACGCTTGGGTGTGGCCTCATGGGCCATGCCGTTTTCTCCTACACTGAAGGTTTGACTCACTGCCTGCAGCAAGGTTTCTTGCCAGGGGGAAGGAGGGGTTCTGACTTGTGCATCAGGTTCCCCCCTGTGCAGGGATTGGAGATAAGGTCTAGGTTCCGCTGACTGAAAACCCAGTTGGGAATGGATGGTGGCCTAAGGCAGTGGCGGGTCCAATGTGCTGGGTGTGCAGCCAGCTGTGTCGGTGTCTGTTGGAAGGTCTGGGCTCAGGCTATTTGCGACAGAGCATCACTGTTTAAGGTAGCCTATGCAATTGGGGTGTTGCCGAGGGCCAAGCAGTTTGATCCTCATTTGGGGTTTCTGGGCAGCGCCATAGACAATGTTTTTCTCCTGGGAGGCAGGCACAGTGCTTCATTGTGGCCCCAGAATTCCCAGTAGGGAGGGTTTGTGGGCCAGGAGTGTGAGGACGGAAGTCTGAAAACACAAGCTAGTGTGAGGATTGGAGCCAAGGGCAGAGCAGGCCCACTCTGCAGAGGCTGAATCAAAATCTCCTGCATCTGAAGTCAGGCTGAGGATCAGACGTTGGCTGAGGCTGGAGTATGTGTCCATGATGGCACCTTCATGAAGTGGGGGCCTCATGAGGCCAAGGAAGTTTTCCCACGCTGAGTTTGGAGGTTGCCCCAAACCACAAGGTTTCCTTCTGCGGGACATTCAAGTCCTGTTGCATGGCTCCAGGACATACCATATGGAAGGACTGGAGAGCAGGGTTCGAAGGATGGATCCCTGTACAGCATGCCTCGCATTCCCATTGGCTATTAGCGACAAGATATGTTTGATCTGCTGCCTCTGGAAAACGCGACCCAGGGGGCTGAGTTGAAATGGCCTCTCCTGACGATGCGTCATAATGTGCGTTTGGGTCCATGGAGACCTTGGAATGTGCTGGTTGTTCAGTGGCCCTGCGGAACTCTCCTACCTGAAGTGTTTGATACGTCCCAGTAAGAAAGCTGCCCATGTGGAGATGAGAGAGGTTTGGTTTGGTGCCTCAGAAAAGCCCCATGTGCTGGTCTACGAAAACAGTCCTCTGAGAACGGAAACATGGAAACCAAAGCTAAGGTTCAGATTAGGGCCGGGGGGCCTGTCCATTTCAACCTTCTGTCTCTGGGGACACTGTCTGAGAGTCTAAGTGGAGATAGTTGCTCCGCTGGTGTCAGAGAGCCCCTCTTAGTCCAGGGTGGCCTATACTATTGATGGCCTCAGGGACCTTGGAGGTTTTCCGTAACCTGTAGGGTTGTGGTCAATGGATTGGGCACACTTTCCTTGGAGAGGGCAGGCACAATCTTTCGCTGTTTGGTCCAGAGGCCCTAGCCTGGATGTTGTGTGGGTCCAGGCTGTGGGCACAGAAGTCTGAATACACAAACTCAGCTTATGAGTGGCGCCTAGGGTATGGCAGGCCGGATGTACAGCCCGAGAGGGAGCTCCTGGGCCTCTGAAACAAGGGCGAGTGGGAGGCGTTCCTTCAGGCTTTTGTCTCTGGAGGTTGTGTCCGGGATAGCCGTGGATTGGAGCGGTGGCCTCAGGTACTGTGGACGAGTATCCCTCTCTGGGGATTTGTCCCAGCTCCCAAGAGTTTGGGGTCATTTTGTGGGAAGGGTGGAGTCGTGTTGTCTGGCTCATGGGTCTCTCCAAGAAAGGGATTCCAGAGCAGAGCTCCAGGTATGGGCGGGGCGACTGGAAAATTCAAACCGTGGTGAAGATTGGGTGCATAGGGGCTTGGCAAGCCCCATATGTGGGCTCTTGGTCCAGGCCCTGACAGGCCTTTCGTTGACATGGGGCTCATGCTGAGGGTCACAGTGTGAATTTGTGCCCAAGCAGCACTCAAGTTTGGGCGTGGCATCAGAAGTCATGAAGGTTTCTCCCACCCTGAAGGTGTGACTCCATGCCAAGAGCAAGCTTGACATCCATGGGGAAGGAGGAGTTCTGTTTTGTGCTTGCTATACCCAGCTGTGTGGAGAATTGATATAATGTCTAGGTTCAGATATCTGAAAACCAAGGTTAGGATGAGGTGACGGCATAAGACTATGGCGTGTCCGAAGTGCTGGGTGTGCGGCCAGCTGTCTCCTTGTCTGTCTGGACGTCTGGCTTCAGGCTGTGTCAGGCAGAGCATGAGTGCCCAGAGCAGCCTATCCAGTTCGGGTACCGTCGAGGCCCGAGCAGGTTGATCCTCATCTGGGTTTTCTGGAGAGCCCCACAGGGAAACGTTTTTCTTCCGTTGGGCAGACACTGGGCTGGGTTTTGGTTCCGGAGTTCCTAGTCCGGAGGGCTTGTTTGCCAGGAGTGTGAGGAAGGAAGTCTGAAAACACAAGGTAGCGTGAGGTTTGGGACCGAGGGCACGGCAGGCCCACTCTGCAGAGGCTGAATCGAGATATCCTGCACTGAGGTCATGTCAACTATGAGACGTGACTCAGGCTAGAGTTCTTGTCCAGCATGGCCTCTTCCTGAAGGGTGTGGGGGCTTCATGAGGCCAGAAAGTTTTGCCTACGATGGGATTTGTGAACTGCTCCAAAACTGAAGGTTACCTTCTGCACGACAGTCGAGTCCTATTAAACGGTTCCAAGAGGCCCCATATGGAAAGACTCGAGAGCAGGTGTCTAAGCATGGATGCCTGGGAACGCCACCTCATATTCCCACTCTTTAGTCAGGACAAGGCAGGCTCAATCTGCGGGCTCCTGCGTGAGCTACCCAGAGGGGAGAGTTGAAATGGACTCTCCTGAAGATGAGTCCTACTGTGGCTTGCTGGCCTGGGAGACCTTGGAATGTGGAGGTGGCTCAGGGACTCTGCAGGATTCTCCAACATGAGGTGTTTGACACGGCTCCAACAAGGAAACTTCCCATGTGGAGACGAGAGGAGTTCTGTTCCGTGCCTCAGGAAAGCCCCATACCCTGTTCTTCGAACCAAAGCCTCTGAGGAGTGACACCTGGAAACCAAAGCAAGAGTTGAGACTACGGCCTAAAGGCCTGTCCGGCTCAACCGTCTATCTCTGTTGACATCTGTGTGCATGCATTCATGGATGTAGCTGCTCAGCTTGTGTCCGATTGCCCCTGTGAGTCCAGTGAGGCTCCCAGTAGTGGGATGTCCTCGGAGGCCTTGAGGTTTTTCATATTCTGGAGGTGTGTGGCCAAAGGAATGGACACAGTTTCCCAGGAGAGAGCAGGCACGGTCCTGTGGTATGGCTCCAGAGGACCCAGCCTAGAGGCTGTGTTTGCCAGGGCTGTGGGGACAGATGTCTGAAAAAGCAAACTTGGCTCAGCTAGGGGCCAATGTAATGGCAGGCCTGATCTCTAGTCCGTGAGGGGAGATCCTCTGGAAATCAAAGTAGGGCAAGTGGGAGGCAGTCACTCAGGATTTTGTCTCTGGGTGTTGCGTTTACAGTGTCCGGTCAGGGTAGGGGTTGTCTCAGAGGCCGAGGAAGAGCCTTCCTCTCGGGGGATTGTCCAAGCTCCCAAGTGTTTGTGTTCATTCTGTGGGAATGAAGAGTACTGTTTTCTGCCACAGGGGACCCCCCAGGAGAGGGACTCTAGAGCACAGCAGTGGGTTCCCTCAACTGGAATACACACCATCTAGTTAGTCCTGGTTGCCTATGGGCATGGCAAGCCACATATGCGGGCTCTTGGTCCAGTCACTGAGAGGCGTTACTTGAATAAGGTACTCACGCTGAGGGTCACAATGTGTGTTTGTGCCCAAGGCGGCCCTCACGCTTGGGTGTGGCCTCATGGGCCATGCCGTTTTCTCCTACACTGAAGGTTTGACTCACTGCCTGCAGCAAGGTTTCTTGCCAGGGGGAAGGAGGGGTTCTGACTTGTGCATCAGGTTCCCCCCTGTGCAGGGATTGGAGATAAGGTCTAGGTTCCGCTGACTGAAAACCCAGTTGGGAATGGATGGTGGCCTAAGGCAGTGGCGGGTCCAATGTGCTGGGTGTGCAGCCAGCTGTGTCGGTGTCTGTTGGAAGGTCTGGGCTCAGGCTATTTGCGACAGAGCATCACTGTTTAAGGTAGCCTATGCAATTGGGGTGTTGCCGAGGGCCAAGCAGTTTGATCCTCATTTGGGGTTTCTGGGCAGCGCCATAGACAATGTTTTTCTCCTGGGAGGCAGGCACAGTGCTTCATTGTGGCCCCAGAATTCCCAGTAGGGAGGGTTTGTGGGCCAGGAGTGTGAGGACGGAAGTCTGAAAACACAAGCTAGTGTGAGGATTGGAGCCAAGGGCAGAGCAGGCCCACTCTGCAGAGGATGAATCAAAATCTCCTGCATCTGAAGTCAGGCTGAGGATCAGACGTTGGCTGAGGCTGGAGTATGTGTCCATGATGGCACCTTCATGAAGTGGTGGCCTCATGAGGCCAAGGAAGTTTTCCCACGCTGAGTTTGGAGGTTGCCCCAAACCACAAGGTTTCCTTCTGCGGGACATTCGAGTCCTGTTGCATGGCTCCAGGACATACCATATGGAAGGACTGGAGAGCAGGGTTCGAAGGATGGATCCCTGTACAGCATGCCTCGCATTCCCATTGGCTATTAGCGACAAGATATGTTTGATCTGCTGCCTCTGGAACACGCGACCCAGGGGGCTGAGTTGAAATGGCCTCTCCTGAGGATGCGTCATAATGTGCGTTTGGGTCCATGGAGACCTTGGAATGTGCTGGTTGTTCAGTGGCCCTGCGGAACTCTCCTACCTGAAGTGTTTGATACGTCCCAGTAAGAAAGCTGCCCATGTGGAGATGAGAGAGGTTTGGTTTGGTGCCTCAGAAAAGCCCCATGTGCTGGTCTACGAAAACAGTCCTCTGAGAACGGAAACATGGAAACCAAAGCTAAGGTTCAGATTAGGGCCTGGGGGCCTGTCCATTTCAACCTTCTGTCTCTGGGGACACTGTCTGAGAGTCTAAGTGGAGATAGTTGCTCCGCTGGTGTCAGAGAGCCCCTCTTAGTCCAGGGTGGTCTATACTATTGATGGCCTCAGGGACCTTGGAGGTTTTCCGTAACCTGTAGGGTTGTGGTCAATGGATTGGGCACACTTTCCTTGGAGAGGGCAGGCACAATCTTTCGCTGTTTGGTCCAGAGGCCCTAGCCTGGATGTTGTGTGGGTCCAGGCTGTGGGCACAGAAGTCTGAATACACAAACTCAGCTTATGAGTGGCGCCTAGGGTATGGCAAGCCGGATGTACAGCCCGAGAGGGAGCTCCTGGGCCTCTGAAACAAGGGCGAGTGGGAGGCGTTCCTTCAGGCTTTTGTCTCTGGATGTTGTGTCTGGGATAGCCGTGGATTGGAGCGGTGGCCTCAGGTACTGTGGACGAGTATCCCTCTCTGGGGATTTGTCCCAGCTCCCAAGAGTTTGGGGTCATATTGTGGGAAGGGTGGAGTCGTGTTGTCTGGCTCATGGGTCTCTCCAAGAAAGGGATTCCAGAGCAGAGCTCCAGGTACGGGCGGGGCGACTGGAAAATTCAAACCGTGGTGAGGATTGGGTGCATAGGGGCTTGGCAAGCCCCATATGTGGGCTCTTGGTCCAGGCCCTGACAGGCCTTTCTTTGACATGGGGCTCATGCTGAGGGTCACAGTGTGAATTTGTGCCCAAGCAGCACTCAAGTTTGGGCGTGGCATCAGGGGCCATGAAGGTTTCTCCCACCCTGAAGGTGTGACTCCATGCCAAGAGCAAGCTTGACAGCCATGGGGAAGGAGGAGTTCTGTTTTGTGCTTGCTATACCCAGCTGTGTGGAGAATTGATATAATGTCTAGGTTCAGATATCTGAAAACCAAGGTTAGGATGAGGTGACGGCATAAGACCATGGCGTGTCCAAAGTGCTGGGTGTGCGGCCAGCTGTCTCCTTGTCTGTCTGGACATCTGGCTTCAGGCTGTGTCAGGCAGAGCATGAGTGCCCAGAGCAGCCTATCCAGTTCGGGTACCGTCGAGGCCCGAGCAGGTTGATCCTCATCTGGGTTTTCTGGAGAGCCCCACAGGGAAACGTTTTTCTTCCGTTGGGCAGACACTGGGCTGGGTTTTGGTTCCGGAGTTCCTAGTCCGGAGGGCTTGTTTGCCAGGAGTGTGAGGAAGGAAGTCTGAAAACACAAGGTAGCGTGAGGTTTAGGACCGAGGGCACGGCAGGCCCACTCTGCAGAGGCTGAATCGAGATCTCCTGCACTGAGGTCATGTCAACTATGAGACGTGCCTCAGGCTAGAGTTCTTGTCCAGCATGGCCTCTTCCTGAAGGGTGTGGGGGCTTCATGAGGCCAGAAAGTTTTGCCTACGATGGGATTTGTGAACTGCTCCAAAACTGAAGGTTACTTTCTGCACGACAGTCGAGTCCTATTGGATGGTTCCAAGAGGCCCCATATGGAAAGACTCGAGAGCAGGTGTCTAAGCATGGATGCCTGGGAACGCCACCTCATATTCCCACTCTTTAGTCAGGACAAGGCAGGCTCAATCTGCGGGCTCCTTCGTGAGCTACCCAGAGGGGAGAGTTGAAATGGATTCTCCTGAAGATGAGTCCTACTGTGGCTTGGTGGCCTGGGAGACCTTGGAATGTGGAGGTGGCTCAGGGACTCTGCAGGATTCTCCAACATGAGGTGTTTGACACAGCTCCAACAAGGAAACTTCCCATGTGGAGACGAGAGGAGTTCTGTTCCGTGCCTCAGGAAAGCCCCATACCCTGTTCTTCGAACCAAAGCCTCTGAGGAGTGACACCTGGAAACCAAAGCAAGAGTTGAGACTAAGGCCTAAAGGCCTGTCCGGCTCAACCGTCTATCTCTGTTGACATCTGTGTGCATGCATTCATGGATGTAGCTGCTCAGCTTGTGTCCGAATGCCCCTGTGAGTCCAGTGAGGCTCCCAGTAGTGGGATGTCCTCGGAGGCCTTGAGGTTTCTCATATTCTGGAGGTGTGTGGCCAAAGGAATGGACACAGTTTCCCAGGAGAGAGCAGGCACGGTCCTGTGGTATGGCTCCAGAGGACCCAGCCTAGAGGCTGTGTTTGCCAGGGCTTTGGGGACAGATGTCTGAAAAAGCAAACTTGGCTCAGCTAGGGGCCAATGTAATGGCAGGCCTGATCTCTAGTCCGTGAGGGGAGATCCTCTGGAAATCAAAGTAGGGCAAGTGGGAGGCAGTCACTCAGGATTTTGTCTCTGGGTGTTGCGTTTACAGTGTCCGGTCAAGTTAGGGGTTGTCTCAGAGGCCGAGGAAGAGCCTTCCTCTCGGGGGATTGGCCAAGCTCCCAAGTGTTTGTGTTCATTCTGTGGGAATGAAGAGTACTGTTTTCTGCCACAGGGGACCCCCCAGGAGAGGGACTCTAGAGCACAGCAGTGGGTTCCCTCAACTGGAATACACACCATCTAGTTAGTCCTGGGTGCCTATGGGCATGGCAAGCCACATATGCGGGCTCTTGGTCCAGTCACTGAGAGGCGTTACTTGAATAAGGTACTCACGCTGAGGGTCACAATGTGTGTTTGTGCCCAAGGCGGCCCTCACGCTTGGGTGTGGCCTCATGGGCCATGCCGTTTTCTCCTACACTGAAGGTTTGACTCACTGCCTGCAGCAAGGTTTCTTGCCAGGGGGAAGGAGGGGTTCTGACTTGTGCATCAGGTTCCCCCCTGTGCAGGGATTGGAGATAAGGTCTAGGTTCCGCTGACTGAAAACCCAGGTTGGGAATGTATGGTGGCCTAAGGCAGTGGCGGGTCCAATGTGCTGGGTGTGCAGCCAGCTGTGTCGGTGTCTGTTGGAAGGTCTGGGCTCAGGCTATTTGCGACAGAGCATCACTGTTTAAGGTAGCCTATGCAATTGGGGTGTTGCCGAGGGCCAAGCAGTTTGATCCTCATTTGGGGTTTCTGGGCAGCGCCATAGACAATGTTTTTCTCCTGGGAGGCAGGCACAGTGCTTCATTGTGGCCCCAGAATTCCCAGTAGGGAGGGTTTGTGGGCCAGGAGTGTGAGGACGGAAGTCTGAAAACACAAGCTAGTGTGAGGATTGGAGCCAAGGGCAGAGCAGGCCCACTCTGCAGAGGCTGAATCAAAATCTCCTGCATCTGAAGTCAGGCTGAGGATCAGACGTTGGCTGAGGCTGGAGTATGTGTCCATGATGGCACCTTCATGAAGTGGGGGCCTCATGAGGCCAAGGAAGTTTTCCCACGCTGATTTTGGAGGTTGCCCCAAACCACAAGGTTTCCTTCTGCGGGACATTCGAGTCCTGTTGCATGGCTCCAGGACATACCATATGGAAGGACTGGAGGGCAGGGTTCGAAGGATGGATCCCTGTACAGAATGCCTCGCATTCCCATTGGCTATTAGCGACAAGATATGTTTGATCTGCTGCCTCTGGAACACGCGACCCAGGGGGCTGAGTTGAAATGGCCTCTCCTGAGGATGCGTCATAATGTGCGTTTGGGTCCATGGAGACCTTGGAATGTGCTGGTTGTTCAGTGGCCCTGCGGAACTCTCCTACCTGAAGTGTTTGATACGTCCCAGTAAGAAAGCTGCCCATGTGGAGATGAGAGAGGTTTGGTTTGGTGCCTCAGAAAAGCCCCATGTGCTGGTCTACGAAAACAGTCCTCTGAGAACGGAAACATGGAAACCAAAGCTAAGGTTCAGATTAGGGCCTGGGGGCCTGTCCATTTCAACCTTCTGTCTCTGGGGACACTGTCTGAGAGTCTAAGTGGAGATAGTTGCTCCGCTGGTGTCAGAGAGCCCCTCTTAGTCCAGGGTGGTCTATACTATTGATGGCCTCAGGGACCTTGGAGGTTTTCCGTAACCTGTAGGGTTGTGGTCAATGGATTGGGCACACTTTCCTTGGAGAGGGCAGGCACAATCTTTCGCTGTTTGGTCCAGAGGCCCTAGCCTGGATGTTGTGTGGGTCCAGGCTGTGGGCACAGAAGTCTGAATACACAAACTCAGCTTATGAGTGGCGCCTAGGGTATGGCAAGCCGGATGTACAGCCCGAGAGGGAGCTCCTGGGCCTCTGAAACAAGGGCGAGTGGGAGGCGTTCCTTCAGGCTTTTGTCTCTGGATGTTGTGTCTGGGATAGCCGTGGATTGGAGCGGTGGCCTCAGGTACTGTGGACGAGTATCCCTCTCTGGGGATTTGTCCCAGCTCCCAAGAGTTTGGGGTCATATTGTGGGAAGGGTGGAGTCGTGTTGTCTGGCTCATGGGTCTCTCCAAGAAAGGGATTCCAGAGCAGAGCTCCAGGTACGGGCGGGGCGACTGGAAAATTCAAACCGTGGTGAGGATTGGGTGCATAGGGGCTTGGCAAGCCCCATATGTGGGCTCTTGGTCCAGGCCCTGACAGGCCTTTCTTTGACATGGGGCTCATGCTGAGGGTCACAGTGTGAATTTGTGCCCAAGCAGCACTCAAGTTTGGGCGTGGCATCAGGGGCCATGAAGGTTTCTCCCACCCTGAAGGTGTGACTCCATGCCAAGAGCAAGCTTGACAGCCATGGGGAAGGAGGAGTTCTGTTTTGTGCTTGCTATACCCAGCTGTGTGGAGAATTGATATAATGTCTAGGTTCAGATATCTGAAAACCAAGGTTAGGATGAGGTGACGGCATAAGACCATGGCGTGTCCGAAGTGCTGGGTGTGCGGCCAGCTGTCTCCTTGTCTGTCTGGACGTCTGCCTTCAGGCTGTGTCAGGCAGAGCATGAGTGCCCAGAGCAGCCTATCCAGTTCGGGTACCGTCGAGGCCCGAGCAGGTTGATCCTCATCTGGGTTTTCTGGAGAGCCCCACAGGGAAACGTTTTTCTTCCGTTGGGCAGACACTGGGCTGGGTTTTGGTTCCGGAGTTCCTAGTCCGGAGGGCTTGTTTGCCAGGAGTGTGAGGAAGGAAGTCTGAAAACACAAGGTAGCGTGAGGTTTGGGACCGAGGGCACGGCAGGCCCACTCTGCAGAGGCTGAATCGAGATCTCCTGCACTGAGGTCATGTCAACTATGAGACGTGCCTCAGGCTAGAGTTCTTGTCCAGCATGGCCTCTTCCTGAAGGGTGTGGGGGCTTCATGAGGCCAGAAAGTTTTGCCTACGATGGGATTTGTGAACTGCTCCAAAACTATAGGTTACCTTCTGCACGACAGTCGAGTCCTATTGGATGGTTCCAAGAGGCCCCATATGGAAAGACTCGAGAGCAGGTGTCTAAGCATGGATGCCTGGGAACGCCACCTCATATTCCCACTCTTTAGTCAGGACAAGGCAGGCTCAATCTGCGGGCTCCTGCGTGAGCTACCCAGAGGGGAGAGTTGAAATGGATTCTCCTGAAGATGAGTCCTACTGTGGCTTGGTGGCCTGGGAGACCTTGGAATGTGGAGGTGGCTCAGGGACTCTGCAGGATTCTCCAACATGAGGTGTTTGACACGGCTCCAACAAGGAAACTTCCAATGTGGAGACGAGAGGAGTTCTGTTCCGTGCCTCAGGAAAGCCCCATACCCTGTTCTTCGAACCAAAGCCTCTGAGGAGTGACACCTGGAAACCAAAGCAAGAGTTGAGACTACGGCCTAAAGGCCTGTCCGGCTCAACCGTCTATCTCTGTTGACATCTGTGTGCATGCATTCATGGATGTAGCTGCTCAGCTTGTGTCCGAATGCCCCTGTGAGTCCAGTGAGGCTCCCAGTAGTGGGATGTCCTCGGAGGCCTTGAGGTTTCTCATATTCTGGAGGTGTGTGGCCAAAGGAATGGACACAGTTTCCCAGGAGAGAGCAGGCACGGTCCTGTGGTATGGCTCCAGAGGACCCAGCCTAGAGGCTGTGTTTGCCAGGGCTTTGGGGACAGATGTCTGAAAAAGCAAACTTGGCTCAGCTAGGGGCCAATGTAATGGCAGGCCTGATCTCTAGTCCGTGAGGGGAGATCCTCTGGAAATCAAAGTAGGGCAAGTGGGAGGCAGTCACTCAGGATTTTGTCTCTGGGTGTTGCGTTTACAGTGTCCGGTCAGGGTAGGGGTTGTCTCAGAGGCCGAGGAAGAGCCTTCCTCTCGGGGGATTGTCCAAGCTCCCAAGTGTTTGTGTTCATTCTGTGGGAATGAAGAGTACTGTTTTCTGCCACAGGGGACCCCCCAGGAGAGGGACTCTAGAGCACAGCAGTGGGTTCCCTCAACTGGAATACACACCATCTAGTTAGTCCTGGGTGCCTATGGGCATGGCAAGCCACATATGCGGGCTCTTGGTCCAGTCACTGAGAGGCGTTACTTGAATAAGGTACTCACGCTGAGGGTCACAATGTGTGTTTGTGTCCAAGGAGGCCCTCACGCTTGGGTGTGGCCTCATGGGCCATGCCGTTTTCTCCTACACTGAAGGTTTTACTCACTGCCTGCAGCAAGGTTTCTTGCCAGGGGGAAGGAGGGGTTCTGACTTGTGCATCAGGTTCCCCCCTGTGCAGGGATTGGAGATAAGGTCTAGGTTCCGCTGACTGAAAACCCAGTTGGGAATGGATGGTGGCCTAAGGCAGTGGCGGGTCCAATGTGCTGGGTGTGCAGCCAGCTGTGTCGGTGTCTGTTGGAAGGTCTGGGCTCAGGCTATTTGCGACAGAGCATCACTGTTTAAGGTAGCCTATGCAATTGGGGTGTTGCCGAGGGCCAAGCAGTTTGATCCTCATTTGGGGTTTCTGGGCAGCGCCATAGACAATGTTTTTCTCCTGGGAGGCAGGCACAGTGCTTCATTGTGGCCCCAGAATTCCCAGTAGGGAGGGTTTGTGGGCCAGGAGTGTGAGGACGGAAGTCTGAAAACACAAGCTAGTGTGAGGATTGGAGCCAAGGGCAGAGCAGGCCCACTCTGCAGAGGCTGAATCAAAATCTCCTGCATCTGAAGTCAGGCTGAGGATCAGACGTTGGCTGAGGCTGGAGTATGTGTCCATGATGGCACCTTCATGAAGTGGGGGCCTCATGAGGCCAAGGAAGTTTTCCCACGCTGAGTTTGGAGGTTGCCCCAAACCACAAGGTTTCCTTCTGCGGGACATTCGAGTCCTGTTGCATGGCTCCAGGACATACCATATGGAAGGACTGGAGAGCAGGGTTCGAAGGATGGATCCCTGTACAGCATGCCTCGCATTCCCATTGGCTATTAGCGACAAGATATGTTTGATCTGCTGCCTCTGGAACACGCGACCCAGGGGGCTGAGTTGAAATGGCCTCTCCTGAGGATGCGTCATAATGTGCGTTTGGGTCCATGGAGACCTTGGAATGTGCTGGTTGTTCAGTGGCCCTGCGGAACTCTCCTACCTGAAGTGTTTGATACGTCCCAGTAAGAAAGCTGCCCATGTGGAGATGAGAGAGGTTTGGTTTGGTGCCTCAGAAAAGCCCCATGTGCTGGTCTACGAAAACAGTCCTCTGAGAACGGAAACATGGAAACCAAAGCTAAGGTTCAGATTAGAGCCTGGGGGCCTGTCCATTTCAACCTTCTGTCTCTGGGGACACTGTCTGAGAGTCTAAGTGGAGATAGTTGCTCCGCTGGTGTCAGAAAGCCCCTCTTAGTCCAGGGTGGTCTATACTATTGATGGCCTCAGGGACCTTGGAGGTTTTCCGTAACCTGTAGGGTTGTGGTCAATGGATTGGGCACACTTTCCTTGGAGAGGGCAGGCACAATCTTTCGCTGTTTGGTCCAGAGGCCCTAGCCTGGATGTTGTGTGGGTCCAGGCTGTGGGCACAGAAGTCTGAATACACAAACTCAGCTTATGAGTGGCGCCTAGGGTATGGCAGGCCGGATGTACAGCCCGAGAGGGAGCTCCTGGGCCTCTGAAACAAGGGCGAGTGGGAGGCGTTCCTTCAGGCTTTTGTCTCTGGAGGTTGTGTCCGGGATAGCCGTGGATTGGAGCGGTGGCCTCAGGTACTGTGGACGAGTATCCCTCTCTGGGGATTTGTCCCAGCTCCCAAGAGTTTGGGGTCATTTTGTGGGAAGGGTGGAGTCGTGTTGTCTGGCTCATGGGTCTCTCCAAGAAAGGGATTCCAGAGCAGAGCTCCAGGTATGGGCGGGGCGACTGGAAAATTCAAACCGTGGTGAGGATTGGGTGCATAGGGGCTTGGCAAGCCCCATATGTGGGCTCTTGGTCCAGTCCCTGACAGGCCTTTCTTTGACATGGGGCTCATGCTGAGGGTCACAGTGTGAATTTGTGCCCAAGCAGCACTCAAGTTTGGGCGTGGCATCAGAAGCCATGAAGGTTTCTCCCACCCTGAATGTGTGACTCCATGCCAAGAGCAAGCTTGACAGCCATGGGGAAGGAGGAGTTCTGTTTTGTGCTTGCTATACCCAGCTGTGTGGAGAATTGATATAATGTCTAGGTTCAGATATCTGAAAACCAAGGTTAGGATGAGGTGACGGCATAAGACTATGGCGTGTCCGAAGTGCTGGGTGTGCGGCCAGCTGTCTCCTTGTCTGTCTGGACGTCTGGCTTCAGGCTGTGTCAGGCAGAGCATGAGTGCCCAGAGCAGCCTATCCAGTTCGGGTACCGTCGAGGCCCGAGCAGGTTGATCCTCATCTGGGTTTTCTGGAGAGCCCCACAGGGAAACGTTTTTCTTCCGTTGGACAGACACTGGGCTGGGTTTTGGTTCCGGAGTTCCTAGTCCGGAGGGCTTGTTTGCCAGGAGTGTGAGGAAGGAAGTCTGAAAACACAAGGTAGCGTGAGGTTTGGGACCGAGGGCACGGCAGGCCCACTCTGCAGAGGCTGAATCGAGATCTCCTGCACTGAGGTCATGTCAACTATGAGACGTGCCTCAGGCTAGAGTTCTTGTCCAGCATGGCCTCTTCCTGAAGGGTGTGGGGGCTTCATGAGGCCAGAAAGTTTTGCCTACGATGGGATTTGTGAACTGCTCCAAAACTGAAGGTTACCTTCTGCACGATAGTCGAGTCCTATTGGATGGTTCCAAGAGGCCCCATATGGAAAGACTCGAGAGCAGGTGTCTAAGCATGGATGCCTGGGAACGCCACCTCATATTCCCACTCTTTAGTCAGGACAAGGCAGGCTCAATCTGTGGGCTCCTGCGTGAGCTACCCAGAGGGGAGAGTTGAAATGGATTCTCCTGAAGATGAGTCCTACTGTGGCTTGGTGGCCTGGGAGACCTTGGAATAAGGAGGTGGCTCAGGGACTCTGCAGGATTCTCCAACATGAGGTGTTTGACACGGCTCCAACAAGGAAACTTCCCATGTGGAGACGAGAGGAGTTCTGTTCCGTGCCTCAGGAAAGCCCCATACCCTGTTCTTCGAACCAAAGCCTCTGAGGAGTGACACCTGGAAACCAAAGCAAGAGTTGAGACTACGGCCTAAAGGCCTGTCCGGCTCAACCGTCTATCTCTGTTGACATCTGTGTGCATGCATTCATGGATGTAGCTGCTCAGCTTGTGTCCAAATGCCCCTGTGAGTCCAGTGAGGCTCCCAGTAGTGGGATGTCCTCGGAGGCCTTGAGGTTTCTCATATTCTGGAGGTGTGTGGCCAAAGGAATGGACACAGTTTCCCAGGAGAGAGCAGGCACGGTCCTGTGGTATGGCTCCAGAGGACCCAGCCTAGAGGCTGTGTTTGCCAGGGCTGTGGGGACAGATGTCTGAAAAAGCAAACTTGGCTCAGCTAGGGGCCAATGTAATGGCAGGCCTGATCTCTAGTCCGTGAGAGGAGATCCTCTGGAAATCAAAGTAGGGCAAGTGGGAGGCAGTCACTCAGGATTTTGTCTCTGGGTGTTGCGTTTACAGTGTCCGGTCAGGGTAGGGGTTGTCTCAGAGGCTGAGGAAGAGCCTTCCTCTCGGGGGATTGTCCAAGCTCCCAAGTGTTTGTGTTCATTCTGTGGGAATGAAGAGTACTGTTTTCTGCCACAGGGGACCCCCCAGGGGAGGGACTCTAGAGCACAGCAGTGGGTTCCCTCAACTGGAATACACACCATCTAGTTAGTCCTGGGTGCCTATGGGCATGGCAAGCCACATATGCGGGCTCTTGGTCCAGTCACTGAGAGGCGTTACTTGAATAAAGTACTCACGCTGAGGGTCACAATGTGTGTTTGTGCCCAAGGCGGCCCTCACGCTTGGGCGTGGCCTCATGGGCCATGCCGTTTTCTCCTACACTGAAGGTTTGACTCACTGCCTGCAGCAAGGTTTCTTGCCAGGGGGAAGGAGGGGTTCTGACTTGTGCATCAGGTTCCCCCCTGTGCAGGGATTGGAGATAAGGTCTAGGTTCCGATGACTGAAAACCCATGTTGGGAATGGATGGTGGCCTAAGGCAGTGGCGGGTCCAATGTGCTGGGTGTGCAGCCAGCTGTGTCGGTGTCTGTTGGAAGGTCTGGGCTCAGGCTATTTGCGACAGAGCATCACTGTTTAAGGTAGCCTATGCAATTGGGGTGTTGCCGAGGGCCAAGCAGTTTGATCCTCATTTGGGGTTTCTGGGCAGCGCCATAGACAATGTTTTTCTCCTGGGAGGCAGGCACAGTGCTTCATTGTGGCCCCAGAATTCCCAGTAGGGAGGGTTTGTGGGCCAGGAGTGTGAGGACGGAAGTCTGAAAACACAAGCTAGTGTGAGGATTGGAGCCAAGGGCAGAGCAGGCCCACTCTGCAGAGGCTGAATCAAAATCTCCTGCATCTGAAGTCAGGCTGAGGATCAGACGTTGGCTGAGGCTGGAGTATGTGTCCATGATGGCACCTTCATGAAGTGGGGGCCTCATGAGGCCAAGGAAGTTTTCCCACGCTGAGTTTGGAGGTTGCCCCAAACCACAAGGTTTCCTTCTGCGGGACATTCGAGTCCTGTTGCATGGCTCCAGGACATACCATATGGAAGGACTGGAGAGCAGGGTTCGAAGGATGGATCCCTGTACAGCATGCCTCGCATTCCCATTGGCTATTAGCGACAAGATATGTTTGATCTGCTGCCTCTGGAACACGCGACCCAGGGGGCTGAGTTGAAATGGCCTCTCCTGAGGATGCGTCATAATGTGCGTTTGGGTCCATGGAGACCTTGGAATGTGCTGGTTGTTCAGTGGCCCTGCGGAACTCTCCTACCTGAAGTGTTTGATACGTCCCAGTAAGAAAGCTGCCCATGTGGAGATGAGAGAGGTTTGGTTTGGTGCCTCAGAAAAGCCCCATGTGCTGGTCTACGAAAACAGTCCTCTGAGAACGGAAACATGGAAACCAAAGCTAAGGTTCAGATTAGAGCCTGGGGGCCTGTCCATTTCAACCTTCTGTCTCTGGGGACACTGTCTGAGAGTCTAAGTGGAGATAGTTGCTCCGCTGGTGTCAGAAAGCCCCTCTTAGTCCAGGGTGGTCTATACTATTGATGGCCTCAGGGACCTTGGAGGTTTTCCGTAACCTGTAGGGTTGTGGTCAATGGATTGGGCACACTTTCCTTGGAGAGGGCAGGCACAATCTTTCGCTGTTTGGTCCAGAGGCCCTAGCCTGGATGTTGTGTGGGTCCAGGCTGTGGGCACAGAAGTCTGAATACACAAACTCAGCTTATGAGTGGCGCCTAGGGTATGGCAGGCCGGATGTACAGCCCGAGAGGGAGCTCCTGGGCCTCTGAAACAAGGGCGAGTGGGAGGCGTTCCTTCAGGCTTTTGTCTCTGGAGGTTGTGTCCGGGATAGCCGTGGATTGGAGCGGTGGCCTCAGGTACTGTGGACGAGTATCCCTCTCTGGGGATTTGTCCCAGCTCCCAAGAGTTTGGGGTCATTTTGTGGGAAGGGTGGAGTCGTGTTGTCTGGCTCATGGGTCTCTCCAAGAAAGGGATTCCAGAGCAGAGCTCCAGGTATGGGCGGGGCGACTGGAAAATTCAAACCGTGGTGAGGATTGGGTGCATAGGGGCTTGGCAAGCCCCATATGTGGGCTCTTGGTCCAGTCCCTGACAGGCCTTTCTTTGACATGGGGCTCATGCTGAGGGTCACAGTGTGAATTTGTGCCCAAGCAGCACTCAAGTTTGGGCGCGGCATCAGAAGCCATGAAGGTTTCTCCCACCCTGAAGGTGTGACTCCATGCCAAGAGCAAGCTTGACAGCCATGGGGAAGGAGGAGTTCTGTTTTGTGCTTGCTATACCCAGCTGTGTGGAGAATTGATATAATGTCTAGGTTCAGATATCTGAAAACCAAGGTTAGGATGAGGTGACGGCATAAGACTATGGCGTGTCCGAAGTGCTGGGTGTGCGGCCAGCTGTCTCCTTGTCTGTCTGGACGTCTGGCTTCAGGCTGTGTCAGGCAGAGCATGAGTGCCCAGAGCAGCCTATCCAGTTCGGGTACCGTCGAGGCCCGAGCAGGTTGATCCTCATCTGGGTTTTCTGGAGAGCCCCACAGGGAAACGTTTTTCTTCCGTTGGGCAGACACTGGGCTGGGTTTTGGTTCCGGAGTTCCTAGTCCGGAGGGCTTGTTTGCCAGGAGTGTGAGGAAGGAAGTCTGAAAACACAAGGTAGCGTGAGGTTTGGGACCGAGGGCACGGCAGGCCCACTCTGCAGAGGCTGAATCGAGATCTCCTGCACTGAGGTCATGTCAACTATGAGACGTGCCTCAGGCTAGAGTTCTTGTCCAGCATGGCCTCTTCCTGAAGGGTGTGGGGGCTTCATGAGGCCAGAAAGTTTTGCCTACGATGGGATTTGTGAACTGCTCCAAAACTGAAGGTTACCTTCTGCACGATAGTCGAGTCCTATTGGATGGTTCCAAGAGGCCCCATATGGAAAGACTCGAGAGCAGGTGTCTAAGCATGGATGCCTGGGAACGCCACCTCATATTCCCACTCTTTAGTCAGGACAAGGCAGGCTCAATCTGCGGGCTCCTGCGTGAGCTACCCAGAGGGGAGAGTTGAAATGGATTCTCCTGAAGATGAGTCCTACTGTGGCTTGGTGGCCTGGGAGACCTTGGAATAAGGAGGTGGCTCAGGGACTCTGCAGGATTCTCCAACATGAGGTGTTTGACACGGCTCCAACAAGGAAACTTCCCATGTGGAGACGAGAGGAGTTCTGTTCCGTGCCTCAGGAAAGCCCCATACCCTGTTCTTCGAACCAAAGCCTCTGAGGAGTGACACCTGGAAACCAAAGCAAGAGTTGAGACTACGGCCTAAAGGCCTGTCCGGCTCAACCGTCTATCTCTGTTGACATCTGTGTGCATGCATTCATGGATGTAGCTGCTCAGCTTGTGTCCAAATGCCCCTGTGAGTCCTGTGAGGCTCCCAGTAGTGGGATGTCCTCGGAGGCCTTGAGGTTTCTCATATTCTGGAGGTGTGTGGCCAAAGGAATGGACACAGTTTCCCAGGAGAGAGCAGGCACGGTCCTGTGGTATGGCTCCAGAGGACCCAGCCTAGAGGCTGTGTTTGCCAGGGCTGTGGGGACAGATGTCTGAAAAAGCAAACTTGGCTCAGCTAGGGGCCAATGTAATGGCAGGCCTGATCTCTAGTCCGTGAGAGGAGATCCTCTGGAAATCAAAGTAGGGCAAGTGGGAGGCAGTCACTCAGGATTTTGTCTCTGGGTGTTGCGTTTACAGTGTCCGGTCAGGGTAGGGGTTGTCTCAGAGGCTGAGGAAGAGCCTTCCTCTCGGGGGATTGTCCAAGCTCCCAAGTGTTTGTGTTCATTCTGTGGGAATGAAGAGTACTGTTTTCTGCCACAGGGGACCCCCCAGGGGAGGGACTCTAGAGCACAGCAGTGGGTTCCCTCAACTGGAATACACACCATCTAGTTAGTCCTGGGTGCCTATGGGCATGGCAAGCCACATATGCGGGCTCTTGGTCCAGTCACTGAGAGGCGTTACTTGAATAAGGTACTCACGCTGAGGGTCACAATGTGTGTTTGTGCCCAAGGCGGCCCTCACGCTTGGGCGTGGCCTCATGGGCCATGCCGTTTTCTCCTACACTGAAGGTTTGACTCACTGCCTGCAGCAGGTTTCTTGCCAGGGGGAAGGAGGGGTTCTGACTTGTGCATCAGGTTCCCCCCTGTGCAGGGATTGGAGATAAGGTCTAGGTTCCGCTGACTGAAAACCCAGGTTGGGAATGGATGGTGGCCTAAGGCAGTGGCGGGTCCAATGTGCTGGGTGTGCAGCCAGCTGTGTCGGTGTCTGTTGGAAGGTCTGGGCTCAGGCTATTTGCGACAGAGCATCACTGTTTAAGGTAGCCTATGCAATTGGGGTGTTGCCGAGGGCCAAGCAGTTTGATTCTCATTTGGGGTTTCTGGGCAGCGCCATAGACAATGTTTTTCTCCTGGGAGGCAGGCACAGTGCTTCATTGTGGCCCCAGAATTCCCAGTAGGGAGGGTTTGTGGGCCAGGAGTGTGAGGACGGAAGTCTGAAAACACAAGCTAGTGTGAGGATTGGAGCCAAGGGCAGAGCAGGCCCACTCTGCAGAGGCTGAATCAAAATCTCCTGCATCTGAAGTCAGGCTGAGGATCAGACGTTGGCTGAGGCTGGAGTATGTGTCCATGATGGCACCTTCATGAAGTGGGGGCCTCATGAGGCCAAGGAAGTTTTCCCACGCTGAGTTTGGAGGTTGCCCCAAACCACAAGGTTTCCTTCTGCGGGACATTCGAGTCCTGTTGCATGGCTCCAGGACATACCATATGGAAGGACTGGAGAGCAGGGTTCGAAGGATGGATCCCTGTACAGCATGCCTCGCATTCCCATTGGCTATTAGCGACAAGATATGTTTGATCTGCTGCCTCTGGAACACGCGACCCAGGGGGCTGAGTTGAAATGGCCTCTCCTGAGGATGCGTCATAATGTGCGTTTGGGTCCATGGAGACCTTGGAATGTGCTGGTTGTTCAGTGGCCCTGCGGAACTCTCCTACCTGAAGTGTTTGATACATCCCAGTAAGAAAGCTGCCCATGTGGAGATGAGAGAGGTTTGGTTTGGTGCCTCAGAAAAGCCCCATGTGCTGGTCTACGAAAACAGTCCTCTGAGAAAGGAAACATGGAAACCAAAGCTAAGGTTCAGATTAGGGCCTGGGGGCCTGTCCATTTCAACCTTCTGTCTCTGGGGACACTGTCTGAGAGTCTAAGTGGAGATAGTTGCTCCGCTGGTGTCAGAAAGCCCCTCTTAGTCCAGGGTGGTCTATACTATTGATGGCCTCAGGGACCTTGGAGGTTTTCCGTAACCTGTAGGGTTGTGGTGAATGGATTGGGCACACTTTCCTTGGAGAGGGCAGGCACAATCTTTCGCTGTTTGGCCCAGAGGCCCTAGCCTGGATGTTGTGTGGGTCCAGGCTGTGGGCACAGAAGTCTGAATACACAAACTCAGCTTATGAGTGGCGCCTAGGGTATGGCAGGCCGGATGTACAGCCCGAGAGGGAGCTCCTGGGCCTCTGAAACAAGGGCGAGTGGGAGGCGTTCCTTCAGGCTTTTGTCTCTGGAGGTTGTGTCCGGGATAGCCGTGGATTGGAGCGGTGGCCTCAGGTACTGTGGACGAGTATCCCTCTCTGGGGATTTGTCCCAGCTCCCAAGAGTTTGGGGTCATTTTGTGGGAAGGGTGGAGTCGTGTTGTCTGGCTCATGGGTCTCTCCAAGAAAGGGATTCCAGAGCAGAGCTCCAGGTACGGGCGGGGCGACTGGAAAATTCAAACCGTGGTGAGGATTGGGTGCATAGGGGCTTGGCAAGCCCCATATGTGGGCTCTTGGTCCAGGCCCTGACAGGCCTTTCTTTGACATGGGGCTCATGCTGAGGGTCACAGTGTGAATTTGTGCCCAAGCAGCACTCAAGTTTGGGCGTGGCATCAGAAGCCATGAAGGTTTCTCCCACCCTGAAGGTGTGACTCCATGCCAAGAGCAAGCTTGACAGCCATGGCGAAGGAGGAGTTCTGTTTTGTGCTTGCTATACCCAGCTGTGTGGAGAATTGATATAATGTCTAGGTTCAGATATCTGAAAACCAAGGTTAGGATGAGGTGACGGCATAAGACCATGGCGTGTCCGAAGTGCTGGGTGTGCGGCCAGCTGTCTCCTTGTCTGTCTGGACGTCTGCCTTCAGGCTGTGTCAGGCAGAGCATGAGTGCCCAGAGCAGCCTATCCAGTTCGGGTACCGTCGAGGCCCGAGCAGGTTGATCCTCATCTGGGTTTTCTGGAGAGCCCCACAGGGAAACGTTTTTCTTCCGTTGGGCAGACACTGGGCTGGGTTTTGGTTCCGGAGTTCCTAGTCCGGAGGGCTTGTTTGCCAGGAGTGTGAGGAAGGAAGTCTGAAAACACAAGGTAGCGTGAGGTTTGGGACCGAGGGCACGGCAGGCCCACTCTGCAGAGGCTGAATCGAGATCTCCTGCACTGAGGTCATGTCAACTATGAGACGTGCCTCAGGCTAGAGTTCTTGTCCAGCATGGCCTCTTCCTGAAGGGTGTGGGGGCTTCATGAGGCCAGAAAGTTTTGCCTACGATGGGATTTGTGAACTGCTCCAAAACTGAAGGTTACCTTCTGCACGACAGTCGAGTCCTATTGGATGGTTCCAAGAGGCCCCATATGGAAAGACTCGAGAGCAGGTGTCTAAGCATGGATGCCTGGGAACGCCACCTCATATTCCCACTCTTTAGTCAGGACAAGGCAGGCTCAATCTGCAGGCTCCTGCGTGAGCTACCCAGAGGGGAGAGTTGAAATGGACTCTCCTGAAGATGAGTCCTACTGTGGCTTGGTGGCCTGGGAGACCTTGGAATGTGGAGGTGGCTCAGGGACTCTGCAGGATTCTCCAACATGAGGTGTTTGACACGGCTCCAACAAGGAAACTTCCCATGTGGAGACGAGAGGAGTTCTGTTCCGTGCCTCAGGAAAGCCCCATACCCTGTTCTTCGAACCAAAGCCTCTGAGGAGTGACACCTGGAAACCAAAGCAAGAGTTGAGACTACGGCCTAAAGGCCTGTCCGGCTCAACCGTCTATCTCTGTTGACATCTGTGTGCATGCATTCATGGATGTAGCTGCTCAGCTTGTGTCAGAATGCCCCTGTGAGTCCTGTGAGGCTCCCAGTAGTGGGATGTCCTCGGAGGCCTTGAGGTTTCTCATATTCTGGAGGTGTGTGGCCAAAGGAATGGACACAGTTTCCCAGGAGAGAGCAGGCACGGTCCTGTGGTATGGCTCCAGAGGACCCAGCCTAGAGGCTGTGTTTGCCAGGGCTGTGGGGACAGATGTCTGAAAAAGCAAACTTGGCTCAGCTAGGGGCCAATGTAATGGCAGGCCTGATCTCTAGTCCGTGAGGGGAGATCCTCTGGAAATCAAAGTAGGGCAAGTGGGAGGCAGTCACTCAGGATTTTGTCTCTGGGTGTTGCGTTTACAGTGTCCGGTCAGTGTAGGGGTTGTCTCAGAGGCCGAGGAAGAGCCTTCCTCTAGGGGGATTGTCCAAGCTCCCAAGTGTTTGTGTTCATTCTGTGGGAATGAAGAGTACTGTTTTCTGCCACAGGGGACCCCTCAGGAGAGGGACTCTAGAGCACAGCAGTGGGTTCCCTCAACTGGAATACACACCATCTAGTTAGTCCTGGGTGCCTATGGGCATGGCAAGCCACATATGCGGGCTCTTGGTCCAGTCACTGAGAGGCGTTACTTGAATAAGGTACTCACGCTGAGGGTCACAATGTGTGTTTGTGCCCAAGGCGGCCCTCACGCTTGGGTCTAGGTTCCGATGACTGAAAACCCAGGTTGGGAATGGATGGTGGCCTAAGGCAGTGGCGGGTCCAATGTGCTGGGTGTGCAGCCAGCTGTTTCGGTGTCTGTTGGAAGGTCTGGGCTCAAGGTCTGTTTTCTGCCACAGGGGACCCCCCAGGAGAGGGACTCTAGAGCACAGCAGTGGGTTCCCTCAACTGGAATACACACCATCTAGTTAGTCCTGGGTGCCTATGGGCATGGCAAGCCACATATGCGGGCTCTTGGTCCAGTCACTGAGAGGCGTTACTTGAATAAGGTACTCACGCTGAGGGTCACAATGTGTGTTTGTGCCCAAGGCGGCCCTCACGCTTGGGTGTGGCCTCATGGGCCATGCCGTTTTCTCCTACACTGAAGGTTTGACTCACTGCCAGCAGCAAGGTTTCTTGCCAGGGGGAAGGAGGGGTTCTGACTTGTGCATCAGGTTCCCCCCTGTGCAGGGATTGGAGATAAGGTCTAGGTTCCGATGACTGAAAACCCAGGTTGGGAATGGATGGTGGCCTAAGGCAGTGGCGGGTCCAATGTGCTGGGTGTGCAGCCAGCTGTTTCGGTGTCTGTTGGAAGGTCTGGGCTCAAGCTATTTGCGACAGAGCATCACTGTTTAAGGTAGCCTATGCAATTGGAGTGTTGCCGAGGGCCAAGCAGTTTGATCCTCATTTGGGGTTTCTGGGCAGCGCCATAGACAATGTTTTTCTCCTGGGAGGCAGGCACAGTGCTTCATTGTGGCCCCAGAATTCCCAGTAGGGAGGGTTTGTGGGCCAGGAGTGTGAGGACGGAAGTCTGAAAACACAAGCTAGTGTGAGGATTGGAGCCAAGGGCAGAGCAGGCCCACTCTGCAGAGGCTGAATCAAAATCTCCTGCATCTGAAGTCAGGCTGAGGATCAGACGTTGGCTGAGGCTGGAGTATGTGTCCATGATGGCACCTTCATGAAGTGGGAGCCTCATGAGGCCAAGGAATTTTTCCCACGCTGAGTTTGGAGGTTGCCCCAAACCACAAGGTTTCCTTCTGCGGGACATTCGAGTCCTGTTGCATGGCTCCAGGACATACCATATGGAAGGACTGGAGAGCAGGGTTCGAAGGATGGATCCCTGTACAGCATGCCTCGCATTCCCATTGGCTATTAGCGACAAGATATGTTTGATCTGCTGCCTCTGGAACACGCGACCCAGGGGGCTGAGTTGAAATGGCCTCTCCTGAGGATGCGTCATAATGTGCGTTTGGGTCCATGGAGACCTTGGAATGTGCTGGTTGTTCAGTGGCCCTGCGGAACTCTCCTACCTGAAGTGTTTGATACGTCCCAGTAAGAAAGCTGCCCATGTGGAGATGAGAGAGGTTTGGTTTGGTGCCTCAGAAAAGCCCCATGTGCTGGTCTACGAAAACAGTCCTCTGAGAACGGAAACATGGAAACCAAAGCTAAGGTTCAGATTAGGGCCTGGGGGCCTGTCCATTTCAACCTTCTGTCTCTGGGGACACTGTCTGAGAGTCTAAGTGGAGATAGTTGCTCCGCTGGTGTCAGAAAGCCCCTCTTAGTCCAGGGTGGTCTATACTATTGATGGCCTCAGGGACCTTGGAGGTTTTCCGTAACCTGTAGGGTTGTGGTGAATGGATTGGGCACACTTTCCTTGGAGAGGGCAGGCACAATCTTTCGCTGTTTGGCCCAGAGGCCCTAGCCTGGATGTTGTGTGGGTCCAGGCTGTGGGCACAGAAGTCTGAATACACAAACTCAGCTTATGAGTGGCGCCTAGGGTATGGCAGGCCGGATGTACAGCCCGAGAGGGAGCTCCTGGGCCTCTGAAACAAGGGCGAGTGGGAGGCGTTCCTTCAGGCTTTTGTCTCTGGATGTTGTGTCCGGGATAGCCGTGGATTGGAGCGGTGGCCTCAGGTACTGTGGACGAGTATCCCTCTCTGGGGATTTGTCCCAGCTCCCAAGAGTTTGGGGTCATTTTGTGGGAAGGGTGGAGTCGTGTTCTCTGGCACATGGGTCTCTCCAAGAAAGGGATTCCAGAGCAGAGCTCCAGGTACGGGCGGGGCGACTGGAAAATTCAAACCGTGGTGAGGATTGGGTGCATAGGGGCTTGGCAAGCCCCATATGTGGGCTCTTGGTCCAGGCCCTGACAGGCCTTTCTTTGACATGGGGCTCATGCTGAGGGTCACAGTGTGAATTTGTGCCCAAGCAGCACTCAAGTTTGGGCGTGGCATCAGGGGCCATGAAGGTTTCTCCCACCCTGAAGGTGTGACTCCATGCCAAGAGCAAGCTTGACAGCCATGGGGAAGGAGGAGTTCTGTTTTGTGCTTGCTATACCCAGCTGTGTGGAGAATTGATATAATGTCTAGGTTCAGATATCTGAAAACCAAGGTTAGGATGAGGTGACGGCATAAGACCATGGCGTGTCCAAAGTGCTGGGTGTGCGGCCAGCTGTCTCCTTGTCTGTCTGGACATCTGGCTTCAGGCTGTGTCAGGCAGAGCATGAGTGCCCAGAGCAGCCTATCCAGTTCGGGTACCGTCGAGGCCCGAGCAGGTTGATCCTCATCTGGGTTTTCTGGAGAGCCCCACAGGGAAACGTTTTTCTTCCGTTGGGCAGACACTGGGCTGGGTTTTGGTTCCGGAGTTCCTAGTCCGGAGGGCTTGTTTGCCAGGAGTGTGAGGAAGGAAGTCTGAAAACACAAGGTAGCGTGAGGTTTGGGACCGAGGGCACGGCAGGCCCACTCTGCAGAGGCTGAATCGAGATCTCCTGCACTGAGGTCATGTCAACTATGAGACGTGCCTCAGGCTAGAGTTCTTGTCCAGCATGGCCTCTTCCTGAAGGGTGTGGGGGCTTCATGAGGCCAGAAAGTTTTGCCTACGATGGGATTTGTGAACTGCTCCAAAACTGAAGGTTACTTTCTGCACGACAGTCGAGTCCTATTGGATGGTTCCAAGAGGCCCCATATGGAAAGACTAGAGAGCAGGTGTCTAAGCATGGATGCCTGGGAACGCCACCTCATATTCCCACTCTTTAGTCAGGACAAGGCAGGCTCAATCTGCGGGCTCCTTCGTGAGCTACCCAGAGGGGAGAGTTGAAATGGATTCTCCTGAAGATGAGTCCTACTGTGGCTTGGTGGCCTGGGAGACCTTGGAATGTGGAGGTGGCTCAGGGACTCTGCAGGATTCTCCAACATGAGGTGTTTGACACGGCTCCAACAAGGAAACTTCCCATGTGGAGACGAGAGGAGTTCTGTTCCGTGCCTCAGGAAAGCCCCATACCCTGTTCTTCGAACCAAAGCCTCTGAGGAGTGACACCTGGAAACCAAAGCAAGAGTTGAGACTACGGCCTAAAGGCCTGTCCGGCTCAACCTTCTATCTCTGTTGACATCTGTGTGCATGCATTCATGGATGTAGCTGCTCAGCTTGTGTCCGAATGCCCCTGTGAGTCCAGTGAGGCTCCCAGTAGTGGGATGTCCTCGGAGGCCTTGAGGTTTCTCATATTCTGGAGGTGTGTGGCCAAAGGAATGGACACAGTTTCCCAGGAGAGAGCAGGCACGGTCCTGTGGTATGGCTCCAGAGGACCCAGCCTAGAGGCTGTGTTTGCCAGGGCTTTGGGGACAGATGTCTGAAAAAGCAAACTTGGCTCAGCTAGGGGCCAATGTAATGGCAGGCCTGATCTCTAGTCCGTGAGGGGAGATCCTCTGGAAATCAAAGTAGGGCAAGTGGGAGGCAGTCACTCAGGATTTTGTCTCTGGGTGTTGCGTTTACAGTGTCCGGTCAGGGTAGGGGTTGTCTCAGAGGCCGAGGAAGAGCCTTCCTCTCGGGGGATTGTCCAAGCTCCCAAGTGTTTGTGTTCATTCTGTGGGAATGAAGAGTACTGTTTTCTGCCACAGGGGACCCCCCAGGAGAGGGACTCTAGAGCACAGCAGTGGGTTCCCTCAACTGGAATACACACCATCTAGTTAGTCCTGGGTGCCTATGGGCATGGCAAGCCACATATGCGGGCTCTTGGCCCAGTCACTGAGAGGCGTTACTTGAATAAGGTACTCACGCTGAGGGTCACAATGTGTGTTTGTGCCCAAGGCGGCCCTCACGCTTGGGTGTGGCCTCATGGGCCATGCCGTTTTCTCCTACACTGAAGGTTTGACTCACTGCCTGCAGCAAGGTTTCTTGCCAGGGGGAAGGAGGGGTTCTGACTTGTGCATCAGGTTCCCCCCTGTGCAGGGATTGGAGATAAGGTCTAGGTTCCGCTGACTGAAAACCCAGGTTGGGAATGGATGGTGGCCTAAGGCAGTGGCGGGTCCAATGTGCTGGGTGTGCAGCCAGCTGTGTCGGTGTCTGTTGGAAGGTCTGGGCTCAGGCTATTTGCGACAGAGCATCACTGTTTAAGGTAGCCTATGCAATTGGGGTGTTGCCGAGGGCCAAGCAGTTTGATCCTCATTTGGGGTTTCTGGGCAGCGCCATAGACAATGTTTTTCTCCTGGGAGGCAGGCACAGTGCTTCATTGTGGCCCCAGAATTCCCAGTAGGGAGGGTTTGTGGGCCAGGAGTGTGAGGACGGAAGTCTGAAAACACAAGCTAGTGTGAGGATTGGAGCCAAGGGCAGAGCAGGCCCACTCTGCAGAGGCTGAATCAAAATCTCCTGCATCTGAAGTCAGGCTGAGGATCAGACGTTGGCTGAGGCTGGAGTATGTGTCCATGATGGCACCTTCATGAAGTGGGAGCCTCATGAGGCCAAGGAATTTTTCCCACGCTGAGTTTGGAGGTTGCCCCAAACCACAAGGTTTCCTTCTGCGGGACATTCGAGTCCTGTTGCATGGCTCCAGGACATACCATATGGAAGGACTGGAGAGCAGGGTTCGAAGGATGGATCCCTGTACAGCATGCCTCGCATTCCCATTGGCTATTAGCGACAAGATATGTTTGATCTGCTGCCTCTGGAACACGCGACCCAGGGGGCTGAGTTGAAATGGCCTCTCCTGAGGATGCGTCATAATGTGCGTTTGGGTCCATGGAGACCTTGGAATGTGCTGGTTGTTCAGTGGCCCTGCGGAACTCTCCTACCTGAAGTGTTTGATACGTCCCAGTAAGAAAGCTGCCCATGTGGAGATGAGAGAGGTTTGGTTTGGTGCCTCAGAAAAGCCCCATGTGCTGGTCTACGAAAACAGTCCTCTGAGAACGGAAACATGGAAACCAAAGCTAAGGTTCAGATTAGGGCCTGGGGGCCTGTCCATTTCAACCTTCTGTCTCTGGGGACACTGTCTGAGAGTCTAAGTGGAGATAGTTGCTCCGCTGGTGTCAGAAAGCCCCTCTTAGTCCAGGGTGGTCTATACTATTGATGGCCTCAGGGACCTTGGAGGTTTTCCGTAACCTGTAGGGTTGTGGTGAATGGATTGGGCACACTTTCCTTGGAGAGGGCAGGCACAATCTTTCGCTGTTTGGCCCAGAGGCCCTAGCCTGGATGTTGTGTGGGTCCAGGCTGTGGGCACAGAAGTCTGAATACACAAACTCAGCTTATGAGTGGCGCCTAGGGTATGGCAGGCCGGATGTACAGCCCGAGAGGGAGCTCCTGGGCCTCTGAAACAAGGGCGAGTGGGAGGCGTTCCTTCAGGCTTTTGTCTCTGGATGTTGTGTCCGGGATAGCCGTGGATTGGAGCGGTGGCCTCAGGTACTGTGGACGAGTATCCCTCTCTGGGGATTTGTCCCAGCTCCCAAGAGTTTGGGGTCATTTTGTGGGAAGGGTGGAGTCGTGTTCTCTGGCACATGGGTCTCTCCAAGAAAGGGATTCCAGAGCAGAGCTCCAGGTACGGGCGGGGCGACTGGAAAATTCAAACCGTGGTGAGGATTGGGTGCATAGGGGCTTGGCAAGCCCCATATGTGGGCTCTTGGTCCAGGCCCTGACAGGCCTTTCTTTGACATGGGGCTCATGCTGAGGGTCACAGTGTGAATTTGTGCCCAAGCAGCACTCAAGTTTGGGCGTGGCATCAGGGGCCATGAAGGTTTCTCCCACCCTGAAGGTGTGACTCCATGCCAAGAGCAAGCTTGACAGCCATGGGGAAGGAGGAGTTCTGTTTTGTGCTTGCTATACCCAGCTGTGTGGAGAATTGATATAATGTCTAGGTTCAGATATCTGAAAACCAAGGTTAGGATGAGGTGACGGCATAAGACCATGGCGTGTCCAAAGTGCTGGGTGTGCGGCCAGCTGTCTCCTTGTCTGTCTGGACATCTGGCTTCAGGCTGTGTCAGGCAGAGCATGAGTGCCCAGAGCAGCCTATCCAGTTCGGGTACCGTCGAGGCCCGAGCAGGTTGATCCTCATCTGGGTTTTCTGGAGAGCCCCACAGGGAAACGTTTTTCTTCCGTTGGGCAGACACTGGGCTGGGTTTTGGTTCCGGAGTTCCTAGTCCGGAGGGCTTGTTTGCCAGGAGTGTGAGGAAGGAAGTCTGAAAACACAAGGTAGCGTGAGGTTTGGGACCGAGGGCACGGCAGGCCCACTCTGCAGAGGCTGAATCGAGATCTCCTGCACTGAGGTCATGTCAACTATGAGACGTGCCTCAGGCTAGAGTTCTTGTCCAGCATGGCCTCTTCCTGAAGGGTGTGGGGGCTTCATGAGGCCAGAAAGTTTTGCCTACGATGGGATTTGTGAACTGCTCCAAAACTGAAGGTTACTTTCTGCACGACAGTCGAGTCCTATTGGATGGTTCCAAGAGGCCCCATATGGAAAGACTCGAGAGCAGGTGTCTAAGCATGGATGCCTGGGAACGCCACCTCATATTCCCACTCTTTAGTCAGGACAAGGCAGGCTCAATCTGCGGGCTCCTTCGTGAGCTACCCAGAGGGGAGAGTTGAAATGGATTCTCCTGAAGATGAGTCCTACTGTGGCTTGGTGGCCTGGGAGACCTTGGAATGTGGAGGTGGCTCAGGGACTCTGCAGGATTCTCCAACATGAGGTGTTTGACACGGCTCCAACAAGGAAACTTCCCATGTGGAGACGAGAGGAGTTCTGTTCCGTGCCTCAGGAAAGCCCCATACCCTGTTCTTCGAACCAAAGCCTCTGAGGAGTGACACCTGGAAACCAAAGCAAGAGTTGAGACTAAGGCCTAAAGGCCTGTCCGGCTCAACCGTCTATCTCTGTTGACATCTGTGTGCATGCATTCATGGATGTAGCTGCTCAGCTTGTGTCCGAATGCCCCTGTGAGTCCAGTGAGGCTCCCAGTAGTGGGATGTCCTCGGAGGCCTTGAGGTTTCTCATATTCTGGAGGTGTGTGGCCAAAGGAATGGACACAGTTTCCCAGGAGAGAGCAGGCACGGTCCTGTGGTATGGCTCCAGAGGACCCAGCCTAGAGGCTGTGTTTGCCAGGGCTTTGGGGACAGATGTCTGAAAAAGCAAACTTGGCTCAGCTAGGGGCCAATGTAATGGCAGGCCTGATCTCTAGTCCGTGAGGGGAGATCCTCTGGAAATCAAAGTAGGGCAAGTGGGAGGCAGTCACTCAGGATTTTGTCTCTGGGTGTTGCGTTTACAGTGTCCGGTCAGGGTAGGGGTTGTCTCAGAGGCCGAGGAAGAGCCTTCCTCTCGGGGGATTGTCCAAGCTCCCAAGTGTTTGTGTTCATTCTGTGGGAATGAAGAGTACTGTTTTCTGCCACAGGGGACCCCCCAGGAGAGGGACTCTAGAGCACAGCAGTGGGTTCCCTCAACTGGAATACACACCATCTAGTTAGTCCTGGGTGCCTATGGGCATGGCAAGCCACATATGCGGGCTCTTGGTCCAGTCACTGAGAGGCGTTACTTGAATAAGGTACTCACGCTGAGGGTCACAATGTGTGTTTGTGCCCAAGGCGGCCCTCACGCTTGGGTGTGGCCTCATGGGCCATGCCGTTTTCTCCTACACTGAAGGTTTGACTCACTGCCTGCAGCAAGGTTTCTTGCCAGGGGGAAGGAGGGGTTCTGACTTGTGCATCAGGTTCCCCCCTGTGCAGGGATTGGAGATAAGGTCTAGGTTCCGCTGACTGAAAACCCAGGTTGGGAATGGATGGTGGCCTAAGGCAGTGGCGGGTCCAATGTGCTGGGTGTGCAGCCAGCTGTGTCGGTGTCTGTTGGAAGGTCTGGGCTCAGGCTATTTGCGACAGAGCATCACTGTTTAAGGTAGCCTATGCAATTGGGGTGTTGCCGAGGGCCAAGCAGTTTGATCCTCATTTGGGGTTTCTGGGCAGCGCCATAGACAATGTTTTTCTCCTGGGAGGCAGGCACAGTGCTTCATTGTGGCCCCAGAATTCCCAGTAGGGAGGGTTTGTGGGCCAGGAGTGTGAGGACGGAAGTCTGAAAACACAAGCTAGTGTGAGGATTGGAGCCAAGGGCAGAGCAGGCCCACTCTGCAGAGGCTGAATCAAAATCTCCTGCATCTGAAGTCAGGCTGAGGATCAGACGTTGGCTGAGGCTGGAGTATGTGTCCATGATGGCACCTTCATGAAGTGGGGGCCTCATGAGGCCAAGGAAGTTTTCCCACGCTGAGTTTGGAGGTTGCCCCAAACCACAAGGTTTCCTTCTGCGGGACATTCGAGTCCTGTTGCATGGCTCCAGGACATACCATATGGAAGGACTGGAGAGCAGGGTTCGAAGGATGGATCCCTGTACAGCATGCCTCGCATTCCCATTGGCTATTAGCGACAAGATATGTTTGATCTGCTGCCTCTGGAACACGCGACCCAGGGGGCTGAGTTGAAATGGCCTCTCCTGAGGATGCGTCATAATGTGCGTTTGGGTCCATGGAGACCTTGGAATGTGCTGGTTGTTCAGTGGCCCTGCGGAACTCTCCTACCTGAAGTGTTTGATACGTCCCAGTAAGAAAGCTGCCCATGTGGAGATGAGAGAGGTTTGGTTTGGTGCCTCAGAAAAGCCCCATGTGCTGGTCTACGAAAACAGTCCTCTGAGAACGGAAACATGGAAACCAAAGCTAAGGTTCAGATTAGGGCCTGGGGGCCTGTCCATTTCAACCTTCTGTCTCTGGGGACACTGTCTGAGAGTCTAAGTGGAGATAGTTGCTCCGCTGGTGTCAGAGAGCCCCTCTTAGTCCAGGGTGGTCTATACTATTGATGGCCTCAGGGACCTTGGAGGTTTTCCGTAACCTGTAGGGTTGTGGTCAATGGATTGGGCACACTTTCCTTGGAGAGGGCAGGCACAATCTTTCGCTGTTTGGTCCAGAGGCCCTAGCCTGGATGTTGTGTGGGTCCAGGCTGTGGGCACAGAAGTCTGAATACACAAACTCAGCTTATGAGTGGCGCCTAGGGTATGGCAGGCCGGATGTACAGCCCGAGAGGGAGCTCCTGGGCCTCTGAAACAAGGGCGAGTGGGAGGCGTTCCTTCAGGCTTTTGTCTCTGGATGTTGTGTCCGGGATAGCCGTGGATTGGAGCGGTGGCCTCAGGTACTGTGGACGAGTATCCCTCTCTGGGGATTTGTCCCAGCTCCCAAGAGTTTGGGCTCATTTTGTGGGAAGGGTGGAGTCGTGTTGTCTGGCTCATGGGTCTCTCCAAGAAAGGGATTCCAGAGCAGAGCTCCAGGTACGGGCGGGGCGACTGGAAAATTCAAACCGTGGTGAGGATTGGGTGCATAGGGGCTTGGCAAGCCCCATATGTGGGCTCTTGGTCCAGGCCCTGACAGGCCTTTCTTTGACATGGGGCTCATGCTGAGGGTCACAGTGTGAATTTGTGCCCAAGCAGCACTCAAGTTTGGGCGTGGCATCAGGGGCCATGAAGGTTTCTCCCACCCTGAAGGTGTGACTCCATGCCAAGAGCAAGCTTGACAGCCATGGGGAAGGAGGAGTTCTGTTTTGTGCTTGCTATACCCAGCTGTGTGGAGAATTGATATAATGTCTAGGTTCAGATATCTGAAAACCAAGGTTAGGATGAGGTGACGGCATAAGACCATGGCGTGTCCGAAGTGCTGGGTGTGCGGCCAGCTGTCTCCTTGTCTGTCTGGACGTCTGGCTTCAGGCTGTGTCAGGCAGAGCATGAGTGCCCAGAGCAGCCTATCCAGTTCGGGTACCGTCGAGGCCCGAGCAGGTTGATCCTCATCTGGGTTTTCTGGAGAGCCCCACAGGGAAACGTTTTTCTTCCGTTGGGCAGACACTGGGCTGGGTTTTGGTTCCGGAGTTCCTAGTCCGGAGGGCTTGTTTGCCAGGAGTGTGAGGAAGGAAGTCTGAAAACACAAGGTAGCGTGAGGTTTGGGACCGAGGGCACGGCAGGCCCACTCTGCAGAGCCTGAATCGAGATCTCCTGCACTGAGGTCATGTCAACTATGAGACGTGCCTCAGGCTAGAGTTCTTGTCCAGCATGGCCTCTTCCTGAAGGGTGTGGGGGCTTCATGAGGCCAGAAAGTTTTGCCTACGATGGGATTTGTGAACTGCTCCAAAACTGAAGGTTACCTTCTGCACGATAGTCGAGTCCTATTAAACGGTTCCAAGAGGCCCCATATGGAAAGACTCGAGAGCAGGTGTCTAAGCATGGATGCCTGGGAACGCCACCTCATATTCCCACTCTTTAGTCAGGACAAGGCAGGCTCAATCTGCGGGCTCCTGCGTGAGCTACCCAGAGGGGAGAGTTGAAATGGATTCTCCTGAAGATGAGTCCTACTGTGGCTTGGTGGCCTGGGAGACCTTGGAATGTGGAGGTGGCTCAGGGACTCTGCAGGATTCTCCAACATGAGGTGTTTGACACGGCTCCAACAAGGAAACTTCCAATGTGGAGACGAGAGGAGTTCTGTTCCGTGCCTCAGGAAAGCCCCATACCCTGTTCTTCGAACCAAAGCCTCTGAGGAGTGACACCTGGAAACCAAAGCAAGAGTTGAGACTACGGCCTAAAGGCCTGTCCGGCTCAACCGTCTATCTCTGTTGACATCTGTGTGCATGCATTCATGGATGTAGCTGCTCAGCTTGTGTCCGAATGCCCCTGTGAGTCCAGTGAGGCTCCCAGTAGTGGGATGTCCTCGGAGGCCTTGAGGTTTCTCATATTCTGGAGGTGTGTGGCCAAAGGAATGGACACAGTTTCCCAGGAGAGAGCAGGCACGGTCCTGTGGTATGGCTCCAGAGGACCCAGCCTAGAGGCTGTGTTTGCCAGGGCTTTGGGGACAGATGTCTGAAAAAGCAAACTTGGCTCAGCTAGGGGCCAATGTAATGGCAGGCCTGATCTCTAGTCCGTGAGGGGAGATCCTCTGGAAATCAAAGTAGGGCAAGTGGGAGGCAGTCACTCAGGATTTTGTCTCTGGGTGTTGCGTTTACAGTGTCCGGTCAGGGTAGGGGTTGTCTCAGAGGCCGAGGAAGAGCCTTCCTCTCGGGGGATTGTCCAAGCTCCCAAGTGTTTGTGTTCATTCTGTGAGAATGAAGAGTACTGTTTTCTGCCACAGGGGACCCCCCAGGAGAGTGACTCTAGAGCACAGCAATGGGTTCCCTCAACTGGAATACACACCATCTAGTTAGTCCTGGGTGCCTATGGGCATGGCAAGCCACATATGCGGGCTCTTGGTCCAGTCACTGAGAGGCGTTACTTGAATAAGGTACTCACGCTGAGGGTCACAATGTGTGTTTGTGTCCAAGGAGGCCCTCACGCTTGGGTGTGGCCTCATGGGCCATGCCGTTTTCTCCTACACTGAAGGTTTGACTCACTGCCTGCAGCAAGGTTTCTTGCCAGGGGGAAGGAGGGGTTCTGACTTGTGCATCAGGTTCCCCCCTGTGCAGGGATTGGAGATAAGGTCTAGGTTCCGCTGACTGAAAACCCAGTTGGGAATGGATGGTGGCCTAAGGCAGTGGCGGGTCCAATGTGCTGGGTGTGCAGCCAGCTGTGTCGGTGTCTGTTGGAAGGTCTGGGCTCAGGCTATTTGCGACAGAGCATCACTGTTTAAGGTAGCCTATGCAATTGGGGTGTTGCCGAGGGCCAAGCAGTTTGATCCTCATTTGGGGTTTCTGGGCAGCGCCATAGACAATGTTTTTCTCCTGGGAGGCAGGCACAGTGCTTCATTGTGGCCCCAGAATTCCCAGTAGGGAGGGTTTGTGGGCCAGGAGTGTGAGGACGGAAGTCTGAAAACACAAGCTAGTGTGAGGATTGGAGCCAAGGGCAGAGCAGGCCCACTCTGCAGAGGCTGAATCAAAATCTCCTGCATCTGAAGTCAGGCTGAGGATCAGACGTTGGCTGAGGCTGGAGTATGTGTCCATGATGGCACCTTCATGAAGTGGGGGCCTCATGAGGCCAAGGAAGTTTTCCCACGCTGAGTTTGGAGGTTGCCCCAAACCACAAGGTTTCCTTCTGCGGGACATTCGAGTCCTGTTGCATGGCTCCAGGACATACCATATGGAAGGACTGGAGAGCAGGGTTCGAAGGATGGATCCCTGTACAGCATGCCTCGCATTCCCATTGGCTATTAGCGACAAGATATGTTTGATCTGCTGCCTCTGGAACACGCGACCCAGGGGGCTGAGTTGAAATGGCCTCTCCTGAGGATGCGTCATAATGTGCGTTTGGGTCCATGGAGACCTTGGAATGTGCTGGTTGTTCAGTGGCCCTGCGGAACTCTCCTACCTGAAGTGTTTGATACGTCCCAGTAAGAAAGCTGCCCATGTGGAGATGAGAGAGGTTTGGTTTGGTGCCTCAGAAAAGCCCCATGTGCTGGTCTACGAAAACAGTCCTCTGAGAAAGGAAACATGGAAACCAAAGCTAAGGTTCAGATTAGGGCCTGGGGGCCTGTCCATTTCAACCTTCTGTCTCTGGGGACACTGTCTGAGAGTCTAAGTGGAGATAGTTGCTCCGCTGGTGTCAGAGAGCCCCTCTTAGTCCAGGGTGGCCTATACTATTGATGGCCTCAGGGACCTTGGAGGTTTTCCGTAACCTGTAGGGTTGTGGTCAATGGATTGGGCACACTTTCCTTGGAGAGGGCAGGCACAATCTTTCGCTGTTTGGTCCAGAGGCCCTAGCCTGGATGTTGTGTGGGTCCAGGCTGTGGGCACAGAAGTCTGAATACAGAAACTCAGCTTATGAGTGGCGCCTAGGGTATGGCAGGCCGGATGTACAGCCCGAGAGGGAGCTCCTGGGCCTCTGAAACAAGGGCGAGTGGGAGGCGTTCCTTCAGGCTTTTGTCTCTGGAGGTTGTGTCCGGGATAGCCGTGGATTGGAGCGGTGGCCTCAGGTACTGTGGACGAGTATCCCTCTCTGGGGATTTGTCCCAGCTCCCAAGAGTTTGGGCTCATTTTGTGGGAAGGGTGGAGTCGTGTTGTCTGGCTCATGGGTCTCTCCAAGAAAGGGATTCCAGAGCAGAGCTCCAGGTACGGGCGGGGCAACTGGAAAATTCAAACCGTGGTGAAGATTGGGTGCATAGGGCCTTGGCAAGCCCCATATGTGGGCTCTTGGTCCAGGCCCTGACAGGCCTTTCGTTGACATGGGGCTCATGCTGAGGGTCACAGTGTGAATTTGTGCCCAAGCAGCACTCAAGTTTGGGCGTGGCATCAGAAGTCATGAAGGTTTCTCCCACCCTGAAGGTGTGACTCCATGCCAAGAGCAAGCTTGACATCCATGGGGAAGGAGGAGTTCTGTTTTGTGCTTGCTATACCCAGCTGTGTGGAGAATTGATATAATGTCTAGGTTCAGATATCTGAAAACCAAGGTTAGGATGAGGTGACGGCATAAGACCATGGCGTGTCCGAAGTGCTGGGTGTGCGGCCAGCTGTCTCCTTGTCTGTCTGGACGTCTGGCTTCAGGCTGTGTCAGGCAGAGCATGAGTGCCCAGAGCAGCCTATCCAGTTCGGGTACCGTCGAGGCCCGAGCAGGTTGATCCTCATCTGGGTTTTCTGGAGAGCCCCACAGGGAAACGTTTTTCTTCCGTTGGGCAGACACTGGGCTGGGTTTTGGTTCCGGAGTTCCTAGTCCGGAGGGCTTGTTTGCCAGGAGTGTGAGGAAGGAAGTCTGAAAACACAAGGTAGCGTGAGGTTTGGGACCGAGGGCACGGCAGGCCCACTCTGCAGAGGCTGAATCGAGATCTCCTGCACTGAGGTCATGTCAACTATGAGACGTGACTCAGGCTAGAGTTCTTGTCCAGCATGGCCTCTTCCTGAAGGGTGTGGGGGCTTCATGAGGCCAGAAAGTTTAGCCTACGATGGGATTTGTGAACTGCTCCAAAACTGAAGGTTACCTTCTGCACGATAGTCGAGTCCTATTAAACGGTTCCAAGAGGCCCCATATGGAAAGACTCGAGAGCAGGTGTCTAAGCATGGATGCCTGGGAACGCCACCTCATATTCCCACTCTTTAGTCAGGACAAGGCAGGCTCAATCTGCGGGCTCCTGCGTGAGCTACCCAGAGGGGAGAGTTGAAATGGACTCTCCTGAAGATGAGTCCTACTGTGGCTTGCTGGCCTGGGAGACCTTGGAATGTGGAGGTGGCTCAGGGACTCTGCAGGATTCTCCAACATGAGGTGTTTGACACGGCTCCAACAAGGAAACTTCCCATGTGGAGACGAGAGGAGTTCTGTTCCGTGCCTCAGGAAAGCCCCATACCCTGTTCTTCGAACCAAAGCCTCTGAGGAGTGACACCTGGAAACCAAAGCAAGAGTTGAGACTACGGCCTAAAGGCCTGTCCGGCTCAACCGTCTATCTCTGTTGACATCTGTGTGCATGCATTCATGGATGTAGCTGCTCAGCTTGTGTCCGATTGCCCCTGTGAGTCCAGTGAGGCTCCCAGTAGTGGGATGTCCTCGGAGGCCTTGAGGTTTCTCATATTCTGGAGGTGTGTGGCCAAAGGAATGGACACAGTTTCCCAGGAGAGAGCAGGCACGGTCCTGTGGTATGGCTCCAGAGGACCCAGCCTAGAGGCTGTGTTTGCCAGGGCTGTGGGGACAGATGTCTGAAAAAGCAAACTTGGCTCAGCTAGGGGCCAATGTAATGGCAGGCCTGATCTCTAGTCCGTGAGGGGAGATCCTCTGGAAATCAAAGTAGGGCAAGTGGGAGGCAGTCACTCAGGATTTTGTCTCTGGGTGTTGCGTTTACAGTGTCCGGTCAGGGTAGGGGTTGTCTCAGAGGCCGAGGAAGAGCCTTCCTCTCGGGGGATTGTCCAAGCTCCCAAGTGTTTGTGTTCATTCTGTGGGAATGAAGAGTACTGTTTTCTGCCACAGGGGACCCCCCAGGAGAGGGACTCTAGAGCACAGCAGTGGGTTCCCTCAACTGGAATACACACCATCTAGTTAGTCCTGGTTGCCTATGGGCATGGCAAGCCACATATGCGGGCTCTTGGTCCAGTCACTGAGAGGCGTTACTTGAATAAGGTACTCACGCTGAGGGTCACAATGTGTGTTTGTGCCCAAGGCGGCCCTCACGCTTGGGTGTGGCCTCATGGGCCATGCCGTTTTCTCCTACACTGAAGGTTTGACTCACTGCCTGCAGCAAGGTTTCTTGCCAGGGGGAAGGAGGGGTTCTGACTTGTGCATCAGGTTCCCCCCTGTGCAGGGATTGGAGATAAGGTCTAGGTTCCGCTGACTGTAAACCCAGTTGGGAATGGATGGTGGCCTAAGGCAGTGGCGGGTCCAATGTGCTGGGTGTGCAGCCAGCTGTGTCGGTGTCTGTTGGAAGGTCTGGGCTCAGGCTATTTGCGACAGAGCATCACTGTTTAAGGTAGCCTATGCAATTGGGGTGTTGCCGAGGGCCAAGCAGTTTGATCCTCATTTGGGGTTTCTGGGCAGCGCCATAGACAATGTTTTTCTCCTGGGAGGCAGGCACAGTGCTTCATTGTGGCCCCAGAATTCCCAGTAGGGAGGGTTTGTGGGCCAGGAGTGTGAGGACGGAAGTCTGAAAACACAAGCTAGTGTGAGGATTGGAGCCAAGGGCAGAGCAGGCCCACTCTGCAGAGGCTGAATCAAAATCTCCTGCATCTGAAGTCAGGCTGAGGATCAGACGTTGGCTGAGGCTGGAGTATGTGTCCATGATGGCACCTTCATGAAGCGGGGGCCTCATGAGGCCAAGGAAGTTTTCCCACGCTGAGTTTGGAGGTTGCCCCAAACCACAAGGTTTCCTTCTGCGGGACATTCAAGTCCTGTTGCATGGCTCCAGGACATACCATATGGAAGGACTGGAGAGCAGGGTTCGAAGGATGGATCCCTGTACAGCATGCCTCGCATTCCCATTGGCTATTAGCGACAAGATATGTTTGATCTGCTGCCTCTGGAACACGCGACCCAGGGGGCTGAGTTGAAATGGCCTCTCCTGAGGATGCGTCATAATGTGCGTTTGGGTCCATGGAGACCTTGGAATGTGCTGGTTGTTCAGTGACCCTGCGGAACTCTCCTACCTGAAGTGTTTGATACGTCCCAGTAAGAAAGCTGCCCATGTGGAGATGAGAGAGGTTTGGTTTGGTGCCTCAGAAAAGCCCCATGTGCTGGTCTACGAAAACAGTCCTCTGAGAACGGAAACATGGAAACCAAAGCTAAGGTTCAGATTAGAGCCTGGGGGCCTGTCCATTTCAACCTTCTGTCTCTGGGGACACTGTCTGAGAGTCTAAGTGGAGATAGTTGCTCCGCTGGTGTCAGAAAGCCCCTCTTAGTCCAGGGTGGTCTATACTATTGATGGCCTCAGGGACCTTGGAGGTTTTCCGTAACCTGTAGGGTTGTGGTCAATGGATTGGGCACACTTTCCTTGGAGAGGGCAGGCACAATCTTTCGCTGTTTGGTCCAGAGGCCCTAGCCTGGATGTTGTGTGGGTCCAGGCTGTGGGCACAGAAGTCTGAATACACAAACTCAGCTTATGAGTGGCGCCTAGGGTATGGCAGGCCGGATGTACAGCCCGAGAGGGAGCTCCTGGGCCTCTGAAACAAGGGCGAGTGGGAGGCGTTCCTTCAGGCTTTTGTCTCTGGAGGTTGTGTCCGGGATAGCCGTGGATTGGAGCGGTGGCCTCAGGTACTGTGGACGAGTATCCCTCTCTGGGGATTTGTCCCAGCTCCCAAGAGTTTGGGGTCATTTTGTGGGAAGGGTGGAGTCGTGTTGTCTGGCTCATGGGTCTCTCCAAGAAAGGGATTCCAGAGCAGAGCTCCAGGTATGGGCGGGGCGACTGGAAAATTCAAACCGTGGTGAGGATTGGGTGCATAGGGGCTTGGCAAGCCCCATATGTGGGCTCTTGGTTCAGTCCCTGACAGGCCTTTCTTTGACATGGGGCTCATGCTGAGGGTCACAGTGTGAATTTGTGCCCAAGCAGCACTCAAGTATGGGCGTGGCATCAGAAGCCATGAAGATTTCTCCCACCCTGAAGGTGTGACTCCATGCCAAGAGCAAGCTTGACAGCCATGGGGAAGGAGGAGTTCTGTTTTGTGCTTGCTATACCCAGCTGTGTGGAGAATTGATATAATGTCTAGGTTCAGATATCTGAAAACCAAGGTTAGGATGAGGTGACGGCATAAGACTATGGCGTGTCCGAAGTGCTGGGTGTGCGGCCAGCTGTCTCCTTGTCTGTCTGGACGTCTGGCTTCAGGCTGTGTCAGGCAGAGCATGAGTGCCCAGAGCAGCCTATCCAGTTCGGGTACCGTCGAGGCCCGAGCAGGTTGATCCTCATCTGGGTTTTCTGGAGAGCCCCACAGGGAAACGTTTTTCTTCCGTTGGGCAGACACTGGGCTGGGTTTTGGTTCCGGAGTTCCTAGTCCGGAGGGCTTGTTTGCCAGGAGTGTGAGGAAGGAAGTCTGAAAACACAAGGTAGCGTGAGGTTTGGGACCGAGGGCACGGCAGGCCCACTCTGCAGAGGCTGAATCGAGATCTCCTGCACTGAGGTCATGTCAACTATGAGACGTGCCTCAGGCTAGAGTTCTTGTCCAGCATGGCCTCTTCCTGAAGGGTGTGGGGGCTTCATGAGGCCAGAAAGTTTTGCCTACGATGGGATTTGTGAACTGCTCCAAAACTGAAGGTTACCTTCTGCACGATAGTCGAGTCCAATTGGATGGTTCCAAGAGGCCCCATATGGAAAGACTCGAGAGCAGGTGTCTAAGCATGGATGCCTGGGAACGCCACCTCATATTCCCACTCTTTAGTCAGGACAAGGCAGGCTCAATCTGCGGGCTCCTGCGTGAGCTACCCAGAGGGGAGAGTTGAAATGGACTCTCCTGAAGATGAGTCCTACTGTGGCTTGGTGGCCTGGGAGACCTTGGAATGTGGAGGTGGCTCAGGGACTCTGCAGGATTCTCCAACATGAGGTGTTTGACACGGCTCCAACAAGGAAACTTCCCATGTGGAGACGAGAGGAGTTCTGTTCCGTGCCTCAGGAAAGCCCCATACCCTGTTCTTCGAACCAAAGCCTCTGAGGAGTGACACCTGGAAACCAAAGCAAGAGTTGAGACTACGGCCTAAAGGCCTGTCCGGCTCAACCGTCTATCTCTGTTGACATCTGTGTGCATGCATTCATGGATGTAGCTGCTCAGCTTGTGTCCGAATGCCCCTGTGAGTCCAGTGAGGCTCCCAGTAGTGGGATGTCCTCGGAGGCCTTGAGGTTTCTCATATTCTGGAGGTGTGTGGCCAAAGGAATGGACACAGTTTCCCAGGAGAGAGCAGGCACGGTCCTGTGGTATGGCTCCAGAGGACCCAGCCTAGAGGCTGTGTTTGCCAGGGCTGTGGGGACAGATGTCTGAAAAAGCAAACTTGGCTCAGCTAGGGGCCAATGTATTGGCAGGCCTGATCTCCAGTCCGTGAGGGGAGATCCTCTGGATATTAAAGGAGGGCAAGTGGGAGGCAGTTGCTCAGGCTTTTGTCTCTGGGTGTTGCGTTCACAGTGTCCGGTCACGGTAGGGGTTGCCTCAGTTTCCGAGGAAGAGCCCTCCTCTCGGGGCATTGTCCAACCTCCCAAGGGTTTGTGTTCATTCTGTGGGAAGTGAAGAGTACTGTTTTCTGCCACAAAGGACCTCCCAGGAGAGGGACTCTAGAGCACAGCAGTGGGTTCCCTCAACTGGAATACACACCATCTAGTTAGTCCTGGGTGACTATGGGCATGGCAAGGACTATATGCAGGATCTTCGTCCCGATCCTGACAGGCCTTTCTTTGTCATGGGGCTCATGCTACGGTCACAGTGTGAATTTGTGCCCAAGCAGCACTCATGTTTGGGCGTGGCATCAGGGGACATGAAGGGTTCCCCACGTGAAGGTGTGACTCCATGCGAAGAACAAGCATTACAGCATTGTGGAAGGCAGAGTTCTGATTGAGATTCCGATACTCAAACTCAGCTTTGGGGACATCGGTATGGCAGGCCCAATCTACAAACCATGAGAAGAACTCATGAAGATTTGAATATAGAGTGAGTCTGAGGCGCTTGCTCAGGCATTTGTCTCTGGAATTTGTATCAGCGATCTCCGTGGAATGTCGGGGATGCCTTATGGGCCATGGACGAATCTACCTCTATAATGATTTCGCCCGATTCCCAATTATTTTTCGTCAATCTGTGGGATGGGAAGCATCCTTTCAGTTATGTTACCTCAGGTGTCCCACGAAAAGAGGAATTCCAAAGCAAAGCCGTGGGGAAGACTGAAGGGACCACCTGAACTATGGTTAAAAATTGGGGCCTAGGGGCATGGCAATCCCAATATGCTATCTCTTCATCCAGCCACTGAGAGGCCTTACTTGAGGACTTTGGTAAGGCTGAGGGTCACAATGTGTGTTTGTGACCAATGTAGCCTGCGAGAATGGAGGGGCCTCATGGGCAACACTGGATTCAACTACACTGAAAGTTGGACAACATGCCAACCACAAGGTTTCTTGCCATGGGGAAGGACTTCTGATTTCTGCATCAGGATCAACCCTGGGCAGTGATTGGAGATAAGGTCTAGAATCTAAAGCCTGAAAACCGAGGTTGGGAAGAGATGACAACCTAAGGCCATGGTGGCTCGATGTGCTCAGTGTGTGGCAAGCTGTCTGGTTGGGGCCAGGAAGTCCAGGCTCAGGCTGTGTCAGAAAGGGCATTAGTGCCCTGGTCAGCCTATATGTTCAGGGTACAGCCAAGGTAGGTGCAGGTTGATCCTCACTTGGGGTTACTGGGTAGCCCCAGAGGGCAATGTTTTTCTTCTGGAGGGCAGGCAGAGTGCTGCATTGTAGTTCTGGATTGCCAAACTGGAGGGCTTGTGGGCCAGTAGTCTGAGGACAGAAGTCTGAGAACACAAGCTCGGCTTAGGTTTCTGGTTGAGGACATGGCAGGCAGAATCTACAGACCGGAATCGAGATCTCGTGCATCTGAAGTCAGGGCGAGGATCAGACGATCGCTCAGGTTGGAGTTTCTGTCCTTTATGGCCCCTTCATGAAGGGGGAGCATCACAAGGCCATGGGGGTTGTCCCACGATGGGACTTGTGAGAAGCTCCAAACTGCAAAGTGTCTTCTGCAGGACAATTGAGACCTGTTGTTTGGCTCCAGGCCAATGATTCTGAGCAGGGTTCTAAGGATGGATCACTGGTTAGCCCACCTCGCATTCCAATTGTCTCCTAGCAACAAGACAGGGTAGATCTGCTGGATCTGGGGGAGCAACAGAGGAGACTGAGTTGAAATGGACTCTCCTGGGGTTGGGTCCTAGCGTGCTTTTGTGTGTATCGAGACCTTGGAATGAAGCGGTGGCACTGGGGCCCTGACGGGTTCTCCAAATTGAGGCTTTGACAGAGCTCCAACGTGCTAGTTTCCCATGTGTAGATGAGATTTTTTCTGATGGGTGCATCAAGAAAAAGCCATTGCTGGTTTTGAAATCCAGGCGTCTGAGGAGAGATCCTGGAAACCAAAGCAATGGATCTGATTAGTGCCAAGGGGCCTGTTCTTTCCTTTTTACCTCTGGGGACATCTGTTCATGGGTTTGAGTGCAGGTAGGTGCACAGATGGGCTCAGATTGCCCCTGTTTTTCCTGGGAAGCCAGCCCTAGTGAGATGGATCAGGTATTGGGTGTTTATTCTATAGAAGGGTTGTGGCCATTGGAAATGGCAAACACATTTCCCTTACAGAGGGCAAGTACAGTCCTCAGGCTTGGCTCCAGGGGCCTGATCCTGTAGGTTGTGTAGGCCAGGGATGTTTGGACAGTTTTCTGAAAACACAACCTCGGCTTATGTTTCCGGTCATAGTTATGGCAGGACTGATCTACAGACCATGAGGAGAACTCTTCGGGATTTGAAAAAAGAGCGAGTGTGAGGCTCTTGCTCAAGTTTTTGTCTCTGGATATCGTGTCACTCACGGTGGTGAAATTTCTGGGTGACTTCATGGGAAATGGATGAGTCTTACTCTCTGGTGGTTTGGCCCCGTCCAAAGAGTTTGGGGTCATTCTGTGGGATGGAAGACGTCCGTTTTGTTGTTGTTGTTGTTTTCTTTTTTAACCTCAGGTGTCCCACAAAATGAGGGATTCCAGAGTAGAGCCCTGGGGAGGGGCGACTGGACAATCAGAAATCTGGTAAAAATTAGGGCCTAGGGACAAGTCAAGCCCATTATGACATCTAATGGTCCAGCCACTGAGAGGACTTACTAGAGGAGAAGACTCATGCTGAGGGTCACAATGCGTGTTTATGACCCCGTCGCACTCAAGAATGGGCGGGGCCTCGGGGTGAATGCTGGTTTCTTCTACTCTGACCGTTGACAATGTGCCAACCACAAGGTTTCTTGCCATGGGTAAGGAGGAGTTCTGATTTCTGCATCACACTCAAACCTGGGCAGTGATTGGCGATAAGGTCTCGGTTCTGAAGCCTGAAAACTGAAGTAGGGAAGAGATGATGACCTAAGGCCATGGCGGGTCTTATGTGCTCAGTGTGCTGTCAGCTTTCTGGGGGTTGGTCTGAGGTCCGGGCTCAGGTTGTGTCCGACAGTGGTTTAGTGCCCACGTTAAACTATATAATTTGGGTAGAGTCGAGTGCTGTGTAGGTTTATTCTCATTTAAGATGCCTGGGCAGCTCATGAAGCAAAAATTTTTTTCTACAGGGCAGGCAGAGTGCTGCACTGTGGGTCCGGAATTGCCAAACTTGAGGGCTTCGGGGCCAGGGGTGTGAGGACGGAAGTCTGAGAAGACAAGCTAGACTTGGCTTTCAAGGCGAGGGCACGACAGGAACCCCTGCAGATCTGAACCAATATCTCATGCATCTGAATTCAGGCGAGGATCAGACGTTGGCTCAGGTTGAAGTTTCTGTGCATGACGGCCGCTTCATGAAGGAAGCGGAATCTCGAGGCCATTGAGGTTTTCCCACGTTGGGAGTTGTGGGATGCCCCCTTCAAGGATTCCTTCTGCGGAACAATTGAGACCTGTTGGACAGCTCCAGGACATCCCATACGGAATGACTCCAGAGCACCCTTCGAGGATGGAAGCCTGGGAAGCCCGCCTCGCATTCCAATTGTCTCCTAGCAACAAGACAGTTTAGATCTGATGGCTCTGCGGGAGCAACCGGGGTGGCTGAGTTGAAATGGACTTTCCTGAGGATGTGTCCTAATGGGTTTTTATGTCCATGAGGGCCTTGGAATGGGGCGGTGGCACCGGGACCCTGAAGTACTCTCCTAAGCTTTTGACATAGCTCCCATGCACAGGTTTCCTTGTGGAGACGAGATGAGTTCTGATGGGTGCCTCAGGAAAACCCCTATGCTCGTATTGGAATCAGGCTTTTGAGGAGACATGCCTGTAAACCAAAGCAATGGATCCTATTATGGCCTAGGGTCCTGTCTGGTTCAATCTTCTTCTCTGGGAACACCCATCTATGGTATGAGTGGAGGTCGATTATCAGCTGGTGTCAGACAGCCCTTGTTTATTCCGGGCGACCTACACTATTGGGATGGCCTCAGGGAATTTGGAGGTTTCTCCTAATTTGTACGATTTTGGACCATGGAATGGGCAGAATTCCCATGGATTGGTAGGCAAAGTCCTAATGTGTGGCTCCAGGCGCCCAGCCTGGAGGGTGTGTGGCCCAAGACTTTGAGGACAGAAGTCTGAAAACACAAACTCACCTTAGGTTTGGGCACGTAGGTATGGCAGGCCCGATCTACAAACCATGAGAAGAACTCTTCAGGATATGAAGAAAGTGCGAGTCTGAGGCGTTTGCTCAGGCTTTTGTCTCTGGATTTTGTATCAGCAACTGCCGTGGAATGTCAGGGAGGCCTCATGGGCCATGGACGAATCTTCCTCTCTGAGGATTTGGCCCGATTCCCAATTGCTTTGCGTCAATCTGTGGGATGGGAGGTCTCCTTTCAGGTTTGTTACCTCAGGTGTCCCACCAAAAGAGGAATTCCAAAGCAAAGCCATGGGGAAGACTGAAGGGACAACCCGAACTATGGTTAAAAATTGGGGCCTACGGGCATGGCAAGCCCAATATGCTATCTTTTCATCCAGCCACTGAGTGGCCTTACTTGAGGACTGGGCTCATTCTGAGGGTCACAATGTGTGTTTGTGAACAATGTGGCCCGCGAGCATGGGCGGGGCCTCATGGGCCACACTGGTTTCAACTACACTGAACGTTGGACAGCATGCCAACCACAAGGTTTCTTGCCATGGGGAAGGAGTTCTGATTTCTGCATCACCTTCAACCCTGGGCAGTGATTGGAGATAAGGTCTAGGTTCTGAAACCTGAAAACCGAGGTTGGGAAGAGATGACGACCTAAGGCCATGGCGGCTCGATGTGCTCAGTGTGCGGCCAGCTGTCTGGGAGGGGCCAGGGGGTCCAGGCTCAGGCTGTGTCAGAAAGGGCATTAGTGCCCTGGTCAGCCTATGTATTTGGGGTACAGCCAAGGTCGGTGCAGGTTGATCCTCATTTGGGGTTACTGTTTAGCCCCAGAGGACTATGTTTTTCTTCTGCAGGGCCGGCAGAGTGCTGCATTGTAGTTCTGGATTGCCAAACTGGAGGGCTTGTGGGCCAGTAGTCTGACGACAAAAGTTTGAGAACACAAGCTAGGCTTAGGTTTCTGGGTGAGGCCATAGCACGCACAATCTACAGACCTGAATCGAGATCTCGTGCATCTGAAGTCAGGGCGAGGGTCAGACGATTGCTCAGGTTGGAGTTTCTGTCCCTGATGGCTCCTTCATGAATGTGGGGGGGCACCACGAGGCCATGGGTGTTTTCCCACGATGGGAGTTGTGAGAAGCTCCAAACTGCAGAGAGTCTTCTGCCGGACAATTGAGACCTGTTGTTTGGCTCCAGGCCAATGATTCTGAGCAGGGTTCCTAGGATGGATGGCTGGGTAGCCCACCTCGCATTCCAATTGTCTCCTAGCAACAAGACAGGTTAGATCTCCTGGATCTGTGGGAGCAACCGAGGACGCTGAGTTGAAATGGACACCCCTGGGGATGGGTCCTAACGTGCTTTTGTGTCTATGGAGACCTTGGAATGAAGCGGTGGCACTGGGGCCCAAAAGGGTTCTCCTAAACAAAGGCTTTGACACAGCTCCAACGTGCAAGTTTCCCATGTGTAGATGAGATGTTTTCTGATGGGTGAGTCAAGAAACAGCTATATGCTGCTTTTGAAATCCAGGCCTCTGAGGAGAGATGCCTGGAAACCAAAGCAATGGATCTGATTAGTGCCTAGGGGCCTGTTCTTTCCTTTTTACCTCTGGGGACATCTGTCTAGGGGTCTGAGTGCAGGTAGGTGCTCAGTTGGGCTCAGATTGCCCCTGTTTTTCCTGGGAAGCCACCACTATTGAGATGGATCAGGGACACTGGTGGTTTATCCTATTAGAAGGGTTGTGGCCATTGGAATGGGCACACACAATTCCCTTGGAGAGGGCAAGTACAGTCCTCAGGTTTGGCTCCAGGGGCCTGAGCCTGTAGGTTGTGTAGGCCAGGGCTGTTTGGACAGTTGTCTGAAAACACAAACTCGGCTTATGTTTCGGGTCATAGGTATGGCAGGACTGATCTACAGACCATGAGGAGAACTCTTCGGGATTTGAAAGAAGGGCGAGTGTGAGGCTCCTGCTCAAGTTTTTGTCTCTGGATATCGTGTCACTCATGGTCGTGGAATTTCTGGGTGACTTCATGGGAAATGGACGAGACTTACTCTCTGGTGGTTTGGCCCCGTCCAAAGAGTTTGGGGTCATTCTGTGGGCTGGAAGAAGTTCATTTTTTTTGATGTTGTTGTTGTTGTTTTTTTTCTTTTTTATCCTCAGGTGTCCCACCAAATGAGGGATTCCACAGTAGAGCCCTGGGGAGGGGCGACTGGACTATCAGAAATCTGGTTAAAAATTGGGGCCTAGGGACTTGTCAAGACCATTATGACATCTAATGGTCCAGCCACTGAGAGGACTTACTAGAGGACAGGACTTGTGCTGAGGGTCACAATGCGTGTGTATGCCCTCGTCGCACTGAAGAATGGGCGGGGCCTCAGGGTGAATGCTGGTTTCTCATATCACTGAACGTTGGACAACGTGCCAACCACAAGGTTTCTTGCCATGGGTAAGGAGGAGTTCTGATTTCTGCATCACACTCAAACCTGGGCAGTGATTGGAGATAAAGTCTCGGTTCTGAAGCCTGAAAACTGAGGTAGGGAAGAGATGATGACCTAAGGCCATGGCGGGTTTTATGTGCTCAGTGTGCGGTCAGCTTTCTGGGTGTTGGTCAGGAGGTCCGGGCTCAGGTTGTGTTCGACAGTGCATTAGTGCCCAGGTTAGACTATATAATTTGGGTAAAGTCGAGTGCTGTGTAGGTTTACCCTCATTTAAGGTGCCTGGGCAACTCATGAGGATAATTTTTTTTCTAGAGGGCAGGCAGAGTGCTGCATTGTGGGTCCAGAATTGCCAAACTTGAAAGCTTCGGGACCAGGAGTGTGAGGACGGAAGTCTGAGAAGACAAGATAGACTTGGGTTTCAGGGCGAGGGCACGGCAGGTACCCCCTGCAGATCTGAACCAATATCTCATGCATCTGAAGTCAGGGCGAGGATCAGACGTTGGCTCAGGTTGGAGTTTCTGAGCATGACGGCCGCTTCATGAAGGGAGCGGAATCTCGAGGCCATTGAGTTTTCCCACGTTGGGAGTTGTGGGATGCCCCCTTCAAGGATTCCTTCTGCGGGACAATTGAGACCTGTTGGACAGCTCCAGGACATCCCATATGGAATGACTCCAGAGCACCGTTCGCGGATGGATGCCTGGGAAGCCCGCCTCGCATTCCAATTGTCTCCTAGCAACAAGACAGTATAGATCTGATGGCTCTGCGGGAGCAACCGGGGTGGCTGAGTTGAAATGGACTTTCCTGAGGATGGGTCCTAATGTGTTTTTGTGTCCATGAGGGTTTGGAATGGGGCGGTGGCACCGGGACCCTGAAGTAATCTCCTAAGCTTTGGACATGGCTCCCATGCACAGGTTTCCTTGTGGAGACGAGATGAGTTCTGATGGGTGCCACAGGAATACACCTATGCTCGTATTGGAATCAGACTTTTGAGGACACATGCCTGTAACACAAAGCAATGGATCCTATTATGGCCTAGGGTCCTATCTGGTTCAATCTTCTTCTCTGGGGACATCCATCTATGGTATGAGTGGAGGTCGATTATCAGCTGTTGTCAGACAGCCCTTGTTTGTTCCGGGCGACCTACACTATTGGGATGGCCTCAGGGACTTTGGAGGTTTCTCCTAATTTGTACGATTTTGGGCCATGGAATGGGCAGAATTCCCATGGATTGGTAGGCACAGTCCGAATGTGTGGCTCCAGGGGCCCAGCCTGGAGGGTGTGTGGCCCAAGACTTTGAGGACACTAGTCTGAAAACACAAACTCAGCTTAGGTTTGGGGACGTAGGTATGGCAGGCCCGATCTACAAACCATGAGAAGAACTCTTCAGGATATGAAGAAAGTGCGAGTCTGAGGTGCTTGCTCAAACTTTTGTCTCTGGATTTTGTATCAGTGATGGCCGTGGAATGTCGGGGAGGCCTCATGGGCCATGGACGAATCTTCCTCTCTGAGGATTTGTCCCGATTCGCAATTGCTTTTCGTCAATCTGTGGGATGGGAGGACTCATTTCAGTTTTGTTACCTCAGGTGTCCCACCAAAAGAGGAATTCCAAAGCCAAGCCGTGGGGAAGACTGAAGGGACAACCCGAACTATGGTTAAAAATTGGGGCCTAGGGGCATGGCAAGCCCAATATGCTATATCTTCATCCAGCCACTGAGTGGCCTTACTTGAGGACTGGGCTCAGCCTGAGGGTCACAATGTGTGTTTGTGACCAATGTGGCCCGCGAGCATGGGCGGGGCCTCATGGGCCACACTGGTTTCAACTACACTTAACGTTGTACAACATGCCAACCACAAGGTTTCTTGCCATGGGGAAGGAGTTCTGTTTTCTGCATCACCTTCAACCCTGGGCAGTGATTGGAGATAAGGTCTAGGTTCTGAAACCTGAAAACCGAGGTGGGGAAGAAATGACGACCTAAGGCCATGACAGCTCGATGTGCTCAGTGTGCGGCCAGCTGTCTGGGAGGGGCCAGGGGGTCCAGGCTCAGGCTGTGTCAGAAAGGGCATTAGTGCCCTGGTCAGCCTATGTATTTGGGGTACAGCCAAGGTCGGTGCAGGTTGATCCTCATTTGGGGTTACTGGGTAGCCCCAGAAGACAATGTTTTTCTTCTGCAGAGCCGGCAGAGTGCTGCATTGCAGTTCTGGATTGCCAAACTGGAGGGCTTGTGGGCCAGTAGTCTGACGACAAAAGTCTGAGAACACAAGCTGGGCTTAGGTTTCTGGGTGAGGCCATGGCACGCACAAACTACAGACCTGAATCGAGGTCTCGTGCATCTGAAGTCAGCACGAGGATCAGACGATCGCTCAGGTTCGAGTTTCTGTCCCTGATGGCTCCTTCATGAATGGGGGGGGGCATTACGAGGCCATGGGTGTTTTCCCACGATGGGAGTTGTGAGAAGCTCCAAACTGCAGAGAGTCTTCTGCCGGACAATTGAGACCAGTTGTTTGGCTCCAGGCCAATGATTCTGAGCAGGGTTCCTAGGATGGATGGCTGGGTAGCCCACCTCGCATTCCAATTGTCTCCTAGCAACAAGACAGGTTAGATCTCCTGGATCTGTGGGGAGCAACCGAGGACGCTGAGTTGAAATGGACACCCCTGGGGATGGGTCCAGCATGCTTTTGTGTCTATGGAGACGTTGGAATGAAGCGGTGGCACTGGGGCCCTAAAGGGTTCTCCTAAACAGAGGCTTTGACACAGCTCCAACGTGCAAGTTTCCCATGTGTAGATGATATGTTTTCTGATGGGTGAGTCAAGAAACAGCTATATGCTGCTTTTGAAATCCAGGCCTCTGAGGAGAGATGCCTGGAAACCAAAGCAATGGATCTGATTAGTGCCTAGGGGCCTGTTCTTTCCTTTTTACCTCTGGGGACATCTGTCTATGGGTCTGAGTGCAGGTAGTTGCTCAGTTGGGCTCAGATTGCCCCTGTTTTTCCTGGGAAGCCACCACTATTGAGATGGATCAGGGACTTTGGAGGTTTATCCTATTAGAAGTGTTGTGGCCATTGGAATGGGCACACACAATTCCCTTGGAGAGGGCAAGTACAGTCCTCAGGTTTGGCTCCAGGCGCCTGTAGGTTGTGTAGGCCAGGGCTGTTTGGTCAGTTTTCTGAAAACACAAACTCGGCTTATGTTTCGGGTCATAGGTATGGCAGGACTGATCTACAGGTCATGAGGAGAACTCTTCGGGATTTGAAAGAAGGGCGAGTGTGAGGCTCCTGCTCAAGATTTTGTCTCTGGATATCGTGTCACTCATGGTCGTGGAATTTCTGGGTGACTTCATGGGAAATGGACGAGTCTTACTCTCTGGTGGTTTGGCCCCGTCCAAAGAGTTTGGGGTCATTCTGTGGGCTGGAAGAAGTCCGTTTTTTTTATTATTCTTGTTTTTTTTCTTTTTTATCCTCAGGTGTCCCAACAAATGAGGGATTCCAGAGTAGAGCCCTGGGGAGGGGCGACTGGACCATCAGAAATTTGGTTAAAAAATGGGGCCTAGGGTCATGTCAAGCCCATTATGACATCTAATGGTCCAGCAACTGAGAGGACTTACTAGAGGACAGGACTCATGCGGAGGGTCACAATGCGTGTGTATGCCCTCGTCGCACTCAAGAATGGGCGGGGCCTCAGGGTGAATTTTGGTTTCTCCTACACTGAACGTTGGACAACGTGCCAACCACAAGGGTTCTTGCCATGGGTAAGGAGGAGTTCCGATTTCTGCATCACACTCACCCCTGGGAAGTGATTGGAGATAAGGTCTCGGTTCTGAAGCCTGAAAGCTGAGGTACGGAAGAGATGATGACCTAAGGCCATGGCGGGTTTTATGTGCTCAGTGTGCGGTCAGCTTTCTGGGTGTTGGTCAGGAGGTCCGGGCTCAGGTTGTGTTCGACAGTGCATTAGTGCCCAGGTTAGACTATATAATTTGGGTAAAGTCGAGTGCTGTGTAGGTTTACCCTCATTTAAGGTGCCTGGGCAGCTCATGAGGCAATAATTTTTTTTCTAGAGGGCAGGCAGAGTGCTGCATTGTGGGTCCGGAATTGCCAAACTTGAAAGCTTCGGGACCAGGAGTGTGAGGACGGAAGTCTGAGAAGACAAGATAGACTTGGGTTTCAGGGCGAGGGCACGGCAGGTACCCCCTGCAGATCTGAACCAATATCTCATGCATCTGAAGTCAGGGCGAGGATCAGACGTTGGCTCAGGTTGGAGTTTCTGAGCATGACGGCCGCTTCATGAAGGGAGTGGAATCTCGAGGCCATTGAGGTTTTCCCACGTTGGGAGTTGTGGGATGCCCCCTTCATGGATTCCTTCGGTGGGACAAATGAGACCTGTTGGACAGCTCCAGGACATCCCATATGGAATGACTCCAGAGCACCGTTCGCGGATGGATGCCTGGGAAGCCCGCCTCGCATTCCAATTGTCTCCTAGCACCAAGACAGTTTAGATCTGATGGCTCTGCGGGAGCAACCGGGGTGGCTGAGTTGAAATGGACTTTCCTGAGGATGGGTCCTAATGTGTTTTTGTGTCCATGAGGGTTTGGAATGGGGCGGTGGCACCGGGACCCTGAAGTACTCTCCTAAGCTTTGGACATGGCTCCCATGCACAGGTTTCCTTTTGGAGAGGAGATGAGTTCTGATGGGTGCCTCAGGAATACCCCTATGCCCGTATTCGAATCAGGCTTTTGAGGACACATGCCTGTAACCAAAGCAATGGATCCTATTATGGCCTAGGGTCCTGTCTGGTTCAATCTTCTTCTCTGGGGACATCCATCTATGGTATGAGTGGAGGTCGATTATCAGCTGGTGTCAGATAGCCCTTGTTTGTTCCAGGCGACCTACACTATTGGGATGGCCTCAGGGACTTTGGAGATTTCTCCTAATTTGTACGATTTTGGACCATGGAATGGGCAGAATTCCCATGGATTGGTAGGCACAGTCCTAATGTGTGGCTCCAGGGGCCCAGCCTGGAGGGTGTGTGGCCCAAGACTTTGAGGACAGAAGTCTGAAAACACAAACTCAGCTTAGGTTTGGGGACGTAGGTATGGCAGGCCCGATCTACAAACCATGAGAAGAACTCTTCAGGATATGAAGGAAGTGCGAGTCTGAGGCGCTTGCTCAGGCTTTTGTCTCTGGATTTTGTATTAGCAATGGCCGTGGAATGTCGGGGCGGCCTCATGGCCATGGACGAATGTTCCTCTCTGAGGATTTGGCCTGATTCCCAATTGCTTTTCGTCAATCTGTGGGATGGGAGGACTCATTTCAGTTTTGTTACCTCAGGTGTCCCACCAAAAGAGGAATTCCAAAGCAAAGCCGTGGGGAAGACTGAAGGGACAACCCGAACTATGGTTAAAAATTGGGGCCTAGTGGCATGGCAAGCCCAATATGATATCTCTTCATCCAGCCACTGAGTGGCCTTACTTGAGGATTGGGCTCGGCCTGAGGGTCACAATGTGTGTTTGTGACCAATGTGTCCCGCGAGCATGGGCAGGGCCTCATGGGCCACACTGGTTTCAACTACACTGAACGTTGGACAACATGCCAACCACAAGGTTTCTTGCCATGGGTAAGGAGTTCTGATTTCTGCATCACCTTCAACCCTGGGCAGTGATTGGAGATAAGGTCTAGGTTCTGCAACCTGAAAACCGAGGGTGAGAAGAGATGACGACCTAAGGCCATGGCGGCTCGATGTGCTCAGTGTGTGGCCAGCTGTCTGGGAGGGGCCATCGGGTCCAGGCTCAGGCTGTCTCAGAAAGGGCATTAGTGCCCTGGTCAGCCTATGTATTTGGGGTACAGCCAAGGTCGGTGCAGGTTGATCCTCATTTGGGATTACTGGGTAGCACCAGAGGACAATGTTTTTCTCTGGAGGGCCGGCAGAGTGCTGCATTGTAGTTCTGGATTGCCAAACTGGAGGGCTTGTGGGCCAGTAGTCTGACGACAAAAGTTTGAGAACACAAGCTAGGCTTCGGTTTCTGGGTGAGGCCATGGCAGGCACAATCTACAGACCTGAATCTAGATCTCGTGCATCTGAAGTCAGGGCGAGGATCAGACGATCGCTCAGGTTGGAGTTTCTGTCCCTGATGGCCCCTTCATGAATGGGGGGGCATCACGAGGCCATGGGGGTTTTCCCACGATGGGAGTTGTGAGAAGCTCCAAACTGCAGAGAGTCTTCTGCAGGACAATTGAGACCTGTCGTTTGGATCCAGGCCAATGATTCTGAGCAGGGTTCTAAGGATGGATGGCTGGGTAGCCCACCTCGCATTCCAATTATCTCCTAGCAACAAGACAGGTTAGATCTCCTGGATCTGTGGGGAGCAACCGAGGACGCTGAGTTGAAATGGACACCCCTGGGGATGGGTCTAATGTGCTTTTGTGTCTATGGAGACCGTGGAATGAAGCGGAGGCACTGGGGCCCTAAAGGGTTCTCCTTAACAGAGGCTTTGACACAGCCCAACGTGCAAGTTTCCCATGTGTAGATGAGATGTTTTCTGATGTGTGGGTCAAGAAACAGCTATATGCTGCTTTTGAAATCCAGGCCTCTGAGGAGAGATGCCTGGAAACCAAAGCAATGGATCTGATTAGTGCCTAGGGGCCTGTTCTTTCCTTTTTACCTCTGGGGACATCTGTCTATGGGTCTGAGTGCAGGTAGATGCTCAGTTGGGCTCAGATTGCCCCTGTTTTTCCTGGGAAGTCACCACTATTGAGATGGATCAGGGACTTTGGAGGTTTATCCTATTAGAAGTGTTGTGGCCATTGGAATGGGCACACACAATTCCCTTGGAGAGGGCAAGTACAGTCCTCAGGTTTGGCTCCAGGGGCCTGAGCCTGTAGGTTGTGTAGGCCTGGGCTGTTTGGACAGTTGTCTGAAAACACACACCCTCCAGGCTAGGGCCCCTGGAACCACACCTCAGGATTGTTCCTTCCCTCTCAAAGGGAATTCTTCATATTCCATTGGCCACAACCATATAAATCAGGAGAAATCTCCAATGTCCCTGGGACCATACCAATATTGTAGGCCGCTTGGAACAAACAGGGGTGATCTGACTCTAGCTGAGCAACTAGCTCCACACCAACTCGGAGACAGATGTCCCCAGATAAGAACATTGAACTGGACAGGCCCCTAGGCCCTAATCAGATCCATTGCTTTGGTTTCCAGGCATCTCTTCTCAGAGGCCTGGTTTCCAATACCAGCCTATGGGGTTTCCAGAGGCCCCTTCAGAGCAAGTCTTGTCTGCACATTGGAAACTTGCTCATGGAGCTATGTCAGAACCTCAGAGGCCTGGTTTTCAATACCACCATATGGGGGTTTCCTGAGTCATCAGTCAGAACAAATGTCTTCTCCACATGGGAAACGTGCTCTTTCAAGCTGTGTCATAACCTCCGGCTAAAAAAATCCTTCAGGGCCCCGGTGCCACCACCTCATTCCAAGGTCTCCATGGACACAATCCCACATTAGGACCCATCTGCAGGAGAGTCTATTTCAACTCAGTGCCCTTGGGTGCTCCCCTAGAGCCAGCAGATCGAACCTATCTTGTCACTAGGAGACAATTGGAATGTGAGGCGGGCTGGCTAGGCATCCATCTGTAGAAAACTACTCTGAAGTAATTCCATATGGGACGTCCTGGAGCCATCCAACAGGTCACAGCTGTCCTGCAGACGGAATCCTTGCGCTTTGGAGCACCTCACAACTCCCATCATGGGAAAAGCTCTGTGGCCTCGTGGTGCACCGTCCCCTTCATGAAAGAGCCATCTTGGACAGAAACTCCAACCTGAGCCAACGTCTAATCCTCGCCCTGACTTCAGATGCACGAAATCTTGATTCAACTCTGCAGAGTGTGCCTGCCGAAACCCCGCCCCGAAGCAAAACCTAGCTATTGTTCTCAGACTTCGTCCTCACACTCCGAGCCCACCAGCCCTCCAGTTAGGGAATTCTGGAGAGACACAATGCAGCACTCTGACTGCCCTCCAGAAGAGAAACGTTGTCCTATGGGGCTAACCAGAAACACCAAATGAGGATCAACCTGCATGCCACTTGACTCTACCCCAATTATACAGTTTCGCTTCGGCGTTAATGCCCTGTCTTGCACAGCCTGAGGTCTGAATTCCCAACCAACACCCAGACAGCTGGCTGTACACTGAGCACATCAGACCCGCCATGGCTTTAGGTCATCATCTCTTCCCAACCTTGGTTTTCAGGTTTCAGAACCTAGACCTTATATATACTCACTACCCAGGGGTGAACGTGATGCAGAAATGAAACTCCTTCTTCCTCAAGGCAAGAAACCTTGTGGTTGGCATGTTTTCCAACGTTCAGTGTAGGAGAATCCAGTGTAGCCCATGAGTCCCCGCCCATGCTTGAGAACCGCAATGGGCACAAACACATTGGGACCCTCAGTGTGAGCCCTGTCCTCAAGTAAAGCCTCTCAGGGGCTGGACCAAGAACCCGCATTGCCATCCCTAGTCCCCCAATATTAATGAGAGGTTGAGAGGTCTAGTCACCCCTATTCAGGTCTCTGCTCTGGAACCCCTGAGGAAAAAAATATCGAAGGGTCTCCTCCATCCCCTGAATGAGCCCCAAAACTTGGGATCTGACCAAATCTTAAAAGAGAAAGAATCATCCATGGCCAAAGAGGCCATCCCGTCATTCCATGGCCACCATTGACACAAAATCTAGAGACAAAAGCCTGGAGATATGCCTCACACTTGCCCTTTGTTCATAGCCTGAAAAATTCTCCTCACAGGCCTGTCATACCTACGTCCCCAAACCTAAGCTGAGTTTGGGTTTTCAGATTTCTGTCCCCACTGTCCTGGCCCACACACCCTCCAGGCTGGGGCCCCTGGAGCCATGCCTCAGGAACTGTGCCTGCCTTCTCCAACCAAATTCTGCCCATTCCATTGGCCACAACCCTAAAGATTAGGAGAACACTCCAACGTCCCTGAGGCCATCCCAATAGTGTTGGCCACTCAGGGCAAACAGGGTGATCTGTCCCAAGATGAGCAACTACCTCAACTCAGACCCATAGACAGATAACCCCAGAGAAGTAGATTGAACCGGACAGGCACCTAGGCCCTAATCAGATCCATTGCTTTTGATTCCAGGCATCTCTCCTCAGAGGCCTGGTTTCCAATACCAGCATATGTGTTCTTCTGGAGGTACCAGTCTGAACAAATCTCATTTCCACATGGGAAACATGCATTTTGGAGCTGTGTCACAACCTCCAGTTAAAGGAAACCTTCAGGTCCCAGCAGCCAACACCCCATTCCAAGGTCTCCATGGACACAAACCCACATTATTACCCATCCACAGGCGAGTCCATTTCAACACATCCCCTTTGGTTGCTCCCCAAAAGAAGCAGATCGAACCTGCCTTGTCACTAGGAGACAATAGGAATGTGAGGCGGGCACTCCAGGAATCCATCCTTAGAACCCTGCACTGCCGTGGTTCCCCATGGGACGTCCTGGAGCAATCTGACCGGTCTCGACTGTCCCGTAGAAGGAATCCTTGCCGATTGGAGCAACATACAATGCCAATCGTGGGAAAGTCTCCATAGCCCCATGATGCCCCCCACCATCATGAAGGGGCCATCCTGAACAGAAACTTCGACCTGAGCCTACGTCTGATCCTCGCCCTGACTTCAGATGCATGAGATTTAGATTTAGCTCTACAGAGTGTGCCTACCATGATCTTGACCCAAAACCTAAGCCTAGCTTGTGTTCTCACACTTCCTTCCTCACAATTCTGGCCCACAAGCCCTCCAGTGTGAGAATTCCGTCGCCACAATGCAGCAATCTTCCTTCCCTCCAGAAGAAAAACGTTGCCCCTGGGGCTACCCAGAAACGCCAAATGAGGATCAACCTGCATGCCACTCAACTTTACTCCAATTATACAGTCTAAGCTTGGCACTAATGCCCTGTCTGACACAGCCTGAGCCTGGACCTCCTGGATGACACCCAGAAAGGTGGTGTCACACCTAAGGACTGTGCCAGTGCTCTCCAAGGGAACTCTGCCCGTTTCATTTGCCACAACCTTACAGATTAGGAGAAACCTCCAATTCCCAAGACCAGCCCAATAAACACCCAACAAACATGGGTGATCTGACACAAGCTGAGCAGTGACCTCCATTCTGAATCTTAGACAGAGACACTCAGAGGAGAATATTGAAAAAGACAGGCCCCTAGACCGTAATCAGATCCATTGCTTTGGATTTCAGGCATCTCTCCTCAGAGGCCTCATTTCCAATACCAGCATATGGTGGTTTCCTGAGGCACCAATAAGAACAAATCTCAATCCCCATGGAAAACTTGCTCATTGGAGCATTGTCATAACCTCTGGTTAGGAGAATCCTTCAGGGCCCTCGTGCCACTGCCCCATACCAAGGTCTCCATGGACTCAAACCAACATTAAGACCATCCTCAGGAAAGTCCATTTCAACTCAGCCACCTATGTTGCTACCCCAGGACAGCAGATCAAACGTTTCTCATTGCTAGGAGACAATTGGAATGTGAGGCTGCTGCCCAGGCATCCATACGTAGAACCCTGTTCTGAAAAAATACCTTATAAGACGTCCTGGAGCCATCCAACAAATCTTAATTGTCCCAAAGAAGGAATCCTTGCGGTTTGGAGCATCTCACAACTCCAATAGTTGCAAAACCCCCATGGCCTCATAATCCCCCCTCTTCGTGAAGGGGCCAACATGGACTGTGATTGAATTTAAGGTCTAGGTTCTGAAGCCTGAAAACTGAGGTTGGGAAGAGATGAAGACCTAAGGCCATGGTGTGTCTGATGTGCTCAGTGTTCGGCCAGCTGTTGAGTGTGGGTTGGGAGGTGCAGGCTCAGGCTGTGGCAGACAGGGAATTAATGCCCAGGCTAGACTTTATCATTGGGGTGCAGTCGAGTTTCGTGCAGGATGGTACTCATTTGTGGTTACTGGGTAGCCCCAAAGGGCAACGTTTTTCTTCTGGAGGGAAGAAACAGTGCCACATAGTGGCTCCAGAATTCCCAAACTGGAAGGCTTGTGGCCCAGGAGTGTGAGGAAAAAATTCTGAGAACACAAGCCAGACTTAGATTTCGGGGTGAGGGGACGGCAGGCACCCTCTGCAGAGATGTTTCGAGATCCCGTATACCTGAAGACAGAGCTAGGATCAGAAGTTGGCTTAGGTCGGAGTTTCTGTCCATGACGGCCCCTTCATGAAGGGGAGGGTGTCACGAGGACATGGAGGTTTTCCCACGATGGGAATTGTGAGATGCTCCAAACCGCAATGATTCCTTCTGTGGGACAGACGAGACTTGTTGGATGGCTCCAGGATATCCCATAAGGAAGTTATCCAGAGCAGGGTTCTAAGGATGGATGCCTGGGCAGCCTGCCTCCCATTCCAGGTGTCTCATAGAGCCAAGGCAAGTTCGATCTGCTGGATCTAGGGGAGCAACCGAGGCGGGTGTGTTGAAATGGGTGAGTTGAGGATGGGTCATAATGTGCATTTGTGTCCATGTTGACCTTGGAATTCGGTGCTTGATCCGGGGCCTTGAGGGATGTTCATAACCGGAGGTTTTGATGGAGCTCTAAAGAGTATGTTTCCTATGTAGAGAAGAGAATTGTTTTGATGAGTGCCTAAGGAATCTCCCATATGCTGGTATTGGAAACCAGGCCTCTGAGGAGAGATGACTGGAATCAAAAGCAATGGATCTGATTAGGGCCTAAGTGCCTGTCCAGTTCAATCTTATTCTCTGGGGATATCTGTCTCTGGGTCTGAGTGGAGGTAGTTTCCTAACTTGTGAGAGATCATCTTTGTTTATCCTGGGCAGCCAACACTATTCGGATTGCCTCGGGGAGATTGGAGGATACTCCTAATCTATAGGGTTGTGGCCAATGGAAATGGCAGAATTCCCCTGGAGAGGGAAGCCACAGTCCTGAGGTGTGGCTCCAGGGGCCCCAACTTGGATGGTGTGTGGGCCAGGACTGTGGGGACAGAAGTCTGAAAACACAAACTCAGCTTAGGTTTGGGGATGTATGTATGAAGGCTCGATCTACAGACCGTGAGAATTTTCCGGGCTATGAACAAAGGGCGAGTATGTGGCGCTTGCTCAGGCTTTTGTCTCTGAATTTTGTGTCAACGGTGGCCGCGGAATGTCGGGGTGTCCTCAAGGGCAATGGACAATTCTTTCTCTGATGATTTGGCCTGATCCCAAATCATTCTGTGGATGGGAAGAGTCCTTTCTGTATTTTTTTTTTTTACCTCAGGTGTCCCACCAAAGAGGGATTCCAGAGTAGAGCCCTGAGTAGGGGTGACTAGACATCTCGAACTCTGGTTGAGATTGGGGGACTAGGGGCCTGGCAAGCCCCATATGTGGGCTGTTGTTCCAGTCACTAAGAGGCTTTACATGAGGATAGGGCTCACGCTGAGGGTCACAATGTGTGTTTGTGCACATTGTGGCCCTCAGGGATAGGTGGGGCCTCATAGTCCATGCTGCTTTCTCCTACAATGAACGTTGGACAACATGCCAACCACTAGGTTTCTTGCCAAGGCGAAGGAGAAGTTCTGATTCTTGCATCACGTTCACTCCTGAGCAGTGAGTGGAGATAAGGTCTAGGTTCTGAAGGTGAAAACTGAGGTTGGGTAGAGATGATGGCCTAAAGCCATTGTGGGTGTGATATGCTCTGTGTACGGCCAGCTGTCTGGGTGTTGGACTGGAGGTCTGCCCTCAGGCTGTGTCAGACAGGGCTTTAGTGCACAGGCTAGACTGTATAATTGGGGTATGGTCGAGTGGCATGCAGGTTGTTACTCATTTGGCGTTTCTGGTTAGCCCTATAGGGCAACATTTTTCTTCTGGAGGGCAGGCAGAGTGCTGCATTGTGTCTCCAGAATTGCCAAACTGGAGGGGTGTGGCCAGGATTGTGAGGAAGGAAGTCTGAAAACACAAGCTAGCACGAGTTTTGGGGCCAAGAGCATGGCAGGCCCACTCTGCAGAGGCTGAATCGAGATCTCCTGCAGGTGAGGTCAGGGCGAGTATCAGATGTTGCCTCAAGCTGGAGTTTGTGTCCATGACGGCCCCTTCCTGAAGGGGGTGGGGGCGTCATGAGGCCAGGGAGGTTTCCCTACGCTGGGAGTTGTGAGCTGCTCCAAACTTCAAAGTTTCCTTCTTCAGGACAGTCGAGTACTATTGGATGGTTCCAGGATGCCCCATACAGAAAGACTCGAGAGCAGGGCCGTAAGCATGGATGCCGAGAAACGCCAACTCACCTTCCCATTGCCTGGTCGAGACAAGGCACGCTCAATCTGCGGGCTCTTGGGTGAGCTACCCAGAAGGCTGAGTTTAAATGGACTCTCCTGAGGATGAGTCATAATGTGGGTTGGTGGCCATGGAGACCTTGGAATGTGGCAGTAGCTAAGGGACTCTGCAGGATTCTCCAACCCGAAGGGCTTGACACAACCCCAACAAGGAAGCTTCCCATGTGGAGATGAGAGGTCTTCTGTCTGGTGCCTCAGGACAGCCCCGTATGCTGGTCTTCAAAACCAGGCCTCTGAGGAGTGATACCTGGACACCAAAGCAAGAGTTCATAATAGGGCCTAGGGGGCTGTCTGGTTCAATCTTCTGTCTCTGCGGATATCTGTCTGTGTGTCTGCATGGAGGTAGTAGTTGCTCAGCTTGTGTCATAATGCCCCTATTTCTCCAGTGCGGCTTGCGGTAGTGGGATGTCCTTGGGGACCTTGAGGTTTCTACTATTTTGTAGAGTTGTGGCCAATGGAATGGGCAGTTGCTTAGGAGAGAGCAGGCACAGTACTGTGGTGTGGCTCCAGAGACCCCAGCCTGGAGGCTGTGTGGGCCATGGCTGTGCAGACAGACATACAAAAACCCTAACTCAGCTCAGGTTTGGTGCCGAGGTTACGGCAGGCCTGATCTACAGTCCATGAGGGGAGTTCCTCTGGATATGAAAGAAGGGTGAGAGGGAGGCAGTCGCTCCGGCTTTTGTCTCTGGATGTTTTGTCCACAATGGCCGTTTAATGTAGGAGTTGCCTCATGGGTCGCAGAAGTCTCCCTCTCTGGTAGTTTGTCCAGCCCCCAAGAGTTTGGGGTCATTCTGTGGGAAGGGAAGTGTCCTGTTTTCTGCTTCATGTGTCCCCCCAGTAGAGGGATTCTAGAGCATAGCAGTGGGTACTGACAACTGGAATACTCGCCCTCTGGTTAAGCCTGGGGGCCTATGGATATGACAAGCCCCATATGCAGGATCTTGGTCCAGCCACTGAAAGGCGTTACTTTAATACGGGACTCACGCTGCAGGTCACAATGCATGTCTGTGCCCTAGGCGGCCCTCAAGCACTGGCGTGGCCTTTCGGACAATGCAGGTTTTCCCACATTGAACGTTGGACAACATGCCAACCACAAGGTTTCTGGCCATGGGGAAGGAGGAATTCTAATTTCTGCATCACGTTCACCCCTGGGCAGTGATTGGAGATAAGGTCTAGGTTCTGAAGCCTGAAAACCGAGGTTGGGAAGAGATGACGACCTATAGCCATAGCGGGTCCTATGTGTCCAGGTTGGGGCCAGCTGTCTGGGTGTCGTTTGGGATGTCTTGTCTCAGGCTCTGCCAGACAGGGCATTAGTGTACAGGGTGGGCTGTATAATTGCTTTACAATCGAGTGGCATGCATTAGAAAATCATTTGGGGTTTCTTATTAGCAGCATAGGGCAAAGTTTTTCTTCTGGAGGGCAGGCAGCATGCTGCATTGTGGCTTCGGAATTCCCAAACTGGAGGGCTTATGGGCCAGGAGAGTGAGGACGGAAGTCTGAGAACACAAGCTAGGCTTAGGTTTCGGGGCAAGGACATGGCAGGCACACTCTGCAGAGCTGAATTGAGATCTCATGCGTCTGAAGTCAGGTCGAGGTTCAGACTTTGGCTCAGGTTTGAGTTTCTGTCCATGTTGGCCCCTTCAGGAAGGGGGGGCATTATGAGGCCATGGGGGTTTTCCCACTATTGGAGTTGTGAGATGCTCCAAACCGCAAGGATTCCTTCTGTGGGACAATTAAGATTTGTTGGATGGCTCCAGGACGTCTTATAAGGTATTTTTCCAGAACAGCGTTCTAAGTATGGATGCCTGGGCAGCCAGCCTCACATTCCAATTGTCTCCTAGCAACAAGAAACGTTTGATCTGCTGGCTTGGGGTAGCAACAGAGGGGGCTGAGTTGAAATGGACTTTCCTGAGGATGGTCTTAATGTTGGATTGAGTCCATGGAGACCTTGGTATGGAGCAGTGGCACCAGGGCCCTGAAGGATTCTCCTAACCAGAGGTTATGACAAAGCTCCAATGAGCAAGTTTTCCATGGGGAGACGATATTTGTTCTTATTGGTGCCTCAGGAAACCACCATATGCTGGTATTGGAAACGAGGCCTCTGAGGAGAGATGCCTGGAAACCAAAGCAATGGATCTGATTAGGGCCTAGGGTCCTGTCCGGTTCAATATTCTTCTCTGGGGACATCTGTTGTCTGAGTGGAGATAGTTGCTCAGCTGGTTTGAGATTACCCCTGTTTGTCCTGGGCGGCCTACACTACTGGGATGGCCTCGGTGACTTTGGAGGTTTTTCCTCATTTGCAAGGTTGTGGCCAATGGAATGGGAAGAATTCCCTTGAAAGGGAAGCACATTCCTGAGGTTTGGCTCCAGGGACCCATGTGTGGAGCGTGTGTGGTTCAGGGCTTTTTGGTCAAAAGTCTGAAAACACAAACTCCACTTAGGTTGGGGGATGTAGTTATGGCCGGCCCGATCTATAGTACGTGAGGAGAACTCTTCGGCATATGAACAAAGGGCGAATGTGAGGTGCTTGCTCATGCTTTTTTTTTTTTTTTTTTTCTGGAAATGTGTCACCGATTGCCATGGAATGTCGGGGTGTCCTCATGGGTCATCGATGAGGCTCCCTTTCTGGGGATTTGACCAGATCCCAAGAGTTTGGGGTCATTCTGTCGTAAGGGAGGAGGCTTTCTGGGTTTTTTTTTGTTTATTTTTATTCATTTATTTTTTTTTTTTTTACCTCAGGTGGACCACCAAAAGAGGGATTCCAGAGCAGAGTCGTGGGTGGGGGCAACTGGACAACCAGACCTCTGGTTAACATTGGGACCTAAGAACATGGCAAGCCCCATATGTGGGCTCTTGGTCCAGACACTGAGAGGCCTTCCTTGAGGATAGGTCTCACACTGAGTTTCACAATGCGTTTTTGTGCCCAAGGAGCCCCTCAAGTCAGGGCGTGGCCTAATGTACCATGCTGGTTTCTCCTACACTGAACGTTGCACAATATGGCAACCAAAAGTTTTCTGGCCATGGGGAAGAAGAAGTTCTATTTTCTGCAACTCTTTCACTCCTGGACTGTGATTGGATTTAAGGTCTAGGTTCTGAAGCCTGAAAACTGAGGTTGGGAAGAGATGAAGACCTAAGGCCATGGTTTGTCTGATGTGCTCAGTGTTCGGCCAGCTGTTGAGTGTGGGTTGGGAGGTGCAGGCTCAGGCTGTGGCAGACAGGGAATTAATGCCCAGGCTAGACTGTATCATTGGGGTGCAGTCGAGTTTCGTGCAGGATGGTACTCATTTGTGGTTACTGGTTAGCCCCAAAGGGCAATGTTTTTCTTCTGGAGGGAAGACACAGTGCCACATAGTGGCTCCAGAATTCCCAAACTGGAAGGCTTGTGGGCCAGGAGTGTGAGGAAAAAATTCTGAGAACACAAGCCAGACTTAGATTTCGGGGTGAGGGGACGGCAGGCACCCTCTGCAGAGATGATTCGAGATCCCGTATACCTGAAGACAGAGCTAGGATCAGAAGTTGGCTTAGGTCGGAGTTTCTGTCCATGACGGCCCCTTCATGAAGGGGAGGGTGTCACGAGGACATGGAGGTTTTCCCACGATGGGAATTGTGAGATTCTCCAAACCGCAATGATTCGTTCTGTGGGACAGTCGAGACCTGTTGGATGGCTCCAGGACATCCCATAAGGAATTTATCCAGAGCAGGGTTTTGAGGATGGATGCCTGGGCAGCCTGCCTCCCATTCCAGGTGTCTCATAGAGCCAAGGCAAGTTCGATCTGCTGGATCTAGGGGAGCAAACGAGGCGGGTGTGTAGAAATGGGTGAGTTGAGGATGGGTCATAATGTGCATTTGTGTCCATGTAGACCTTGGAATGGGGTGCTTGATCCGGGGCCTTGAGGGATGTTCATAACCGGAGGTTTTGATGGAGCTCTAAAGAGTATGTTTCCTATGTAGAGAAGAGAATTGTTTTGATGAGTGCCTAAGGAATCTCCCATATGCTGGTATTGGAAACCAGGCCTCTGAGGAGAGATGACTGGAATCAAAAGCAATGGATCTGATTAGGGCCTAAGTGCCTGTCCAGTTCAATCTTATTCTCTGGGGATATCTGTCTCTGGGTCTGAGTGGATGTAGTTTCCTAACTTGTGAGAGATCATCCCTGTTTGTCCTGGGCAGCCAACACTATTCGGATGGCCTCGGGGAGATTGGAGGATACTCCTAATCTATAGGGTTGTGGCCAATGGAAATGGCAGAATTCCCCTGGAGAGGGAAGCCACCGTCCTGAGGTGTGGCTCCAGGGGCCCCAACTTGGATGGTGTGTGGGCCAGGACTGTGGGGACAGAAGTCTGAAAACACAAACTCAGCTTAGGTTTGGGGATGTATGTATGAAGGCTCGATCTACAGACCGTGAGAATTTTCCAGGCTATGAACAAAGGGCGAGTATGTGGCGCTTGCTCAGGCTTTTGTCTCTGGATTTTGTGTCAACGGTGGCCGCGGAATGTCGGGGTGTCCTCCAGGGCCATGGACAATTCTTTCTCTGATAATTTGGCCTGATCCCAAGTGGTTGGGATCAATCTGTGGATGGGAAGAGTCCTTTCTGTATTTTTTTTTTTTTTTTACCTCAGGTGTCCCACCAAAGAGGGATTCCAGAGTAGAGCCCTGAGTAGGGGTGACTAGACATCTCGAACTCTGGTTGAGATTGGGGGACTAGGGGCCTGGCAAGCCCCATATGGGGGCTGTTGTTCCAGTCACTAAGAGGCTTTACATGAGGATAGGGCTCACGCTGAGGGTCACAATGTGTGTTTGTGCACATTGTGGCCCTCAGGGATAGGTGGGGCCTCATAGTCCATGCTGCTTTCTCCTACAATGAACATTGGACAACATGCCAACCACTAGGTTTCTTGCCAAGGCGAAGGAGAAGTTCTGATTCTTGCATCACGTTCACTCCTGAGCAGTGAGTGGAGATAAGGTCTAGGTTCTGAAGGTGAAAACTGAGGTTGGGTAGAGATGATGGCCTAAAGCCATTGTGGGTGTGATATGCTCTGTGTACGGCCAGCTGTCTGGGTGTTGGACTGGAGGTCTGCCCTCAAGCTGTGTCAGACAGGGCTTTAGTGCACAGGCTAGACTGTATAATTGGTGTATGGTCGAGTGGCATGCAGGTTGTTACTCATTTGGCGTTTCTGGTTAGCCCTATAGGGCAACATTTTTCTTCTGGAGGGCAGGCAGAGTGCTGCATTGTGTCTCCAGAATTGCCAAACTGGAGGGGTGTGGCCAGGATTGTGAGGAAGGAAGTCTGAAAACACAAGCTAGCACGAGTTTTGGGGCCAAGAGCATGGCAGGCCCACTCTGCAGAGGCTGAATCGAGATCTCCTGCAGGTGAGGTCAGGGCGAGTATCAGATGTTGCCTCAAGCTGGAGTTTGTGTCCATGACGGCCCCTTCCTGAAGGGGGTGGGGGCGTCATGAGGCCAGGGAGGTTTCCCTACGCTGGGAGTTGTGAGCTGCTCCAAACTTCAAAGTTTCCTTCTTCAGGACAGTCGAGTACTATTGGATGGTTCCAGGATGCCCCATACAGAAAGACTCGAGAGCAGGGCCGTAAGCATGGATGCCGAGAAACGCCAACTCACCTTCCCATTGCCTGGTCGAGACAAGGCACGCTCAATCTGCGGGCTCTTGGGTGAGCTACCCAGAAGGCTGAGTTTAAATGGACTCTCCTGAGGATGAGTCATAATGTGGGTTGGTGGCCATGGAGACCTTGGAATGTGGCAGTAGCTAAGGGACTCTGCAGGATTCTCCAACCCGAAGGGCTTGACACAACCCCAACAAGGAAGCTTCCCATGTGGAGATGAGAGGTCTTCTGTCTGGTGCCTCAGGACAGCCCCGTACGCTGGTCTTCGAAACCAGGCCTCTGAGGAGTGATACCTGGACACCAAAGCAAGAGTTCATAATAGGGCCTAGGGGCCTGTCTGGTTCAATCTTCTGTCTCTGCGGATATCTGTCTTTGTGTCTGCATGGAGGTAGTAGTTGCTCAGCTTGTGTCATAATGCCCCTATTTCTCCAGTGCGGCTTGCGGTAGTGGGATGTCCTTGGGGACCTTGAGGTTTCTACTATTTTGTAGAGTTGTGGCCAATGGAATGGGCAGTTTCTTAGGAGAGAGCAGGCACAGTACTGTGGTGTGGCTCCAGAGACCCCAGCCTGGAGGCTGTGTGGGCCATGGCTGTGCAGACAGACATCCAAAAACCCTAACTCAGCTCAGGTTTGGGGCCGAGGTTACGGCAGGCCTGATCTACAGTCCATGAGGGGAGTTCCTCTGGATATGAAAGAAGGGTGAGAGGGAGGCAGTCGCTCCGGCTTTTGTCTCTGGATGTTTTGTCCACAATGGCCGTTTAATGTAGGAGTTGCCTCATGGGTCGCAGAAGTCTCCCTCTCTGGTAGTTTGTCCAGCCCCCAAGAGTTTGGGGTCATTCTGTGGGAAGGGAAGTGTACTGTTTTCTGCTTCATGTGTCCCCCCAGTAGAGGGATTCTAGAGCATAGCAGTGGGTACTGTCAACTGGAATACTCGCCCTCTGGTTAAGCCTGGGGGCCTATGGATATGACAAGCCCCATATGCAGGATCTTGGTCCAGCCACTTTAATACGGGACTCACACTGCAGGTCACAATGCATGTCTGTGCCCTAGGCGGCCCTCAAGCACTGGCGTGGCCTTTCGGACAATGCAGGTTTTCCCACATTGAACGTTGGACAACATGGCAACCACAAGGTTTCTGGCCATGGGGAAGGAGGAATTCTAATTTCTGCATCACGTTCACCCCTGGGCAGTGATTGGAGATAAGGTCTAGGTTCTGAAGCCTGAAAACCGAGGTTGGGAAGAGATGACGACCTACAGCCATAGCGGGTCCTATGTGTCCAGGTTGGGGCCAGCTGTCTGGGTGTCGTTTGGGATGTCTTGTCTCAGGCTCTGCCAGACAGGGCATTAGTGTACAGGGTGGGCTGTATAATTGCTTTACAATCGAGTGGCATGCATTAGAAAATCATTTGGGGTTTCTTATTAGCAGCATAGGGCAAAGTTTTTCTTCTGGAGGGCAGGCAGCATGCTGCATTGTGGCTTCGGAATTCCCAAACTGGAGGGCTTATGGGCCAGGAGAGTGAGGACGGAAGTCTGAGAACACAAGCTAGGCTTAGGTTTCGGGGCAAGGACATGGCAGGCACACTCTGCAGAGCTGAATTGAGATCTCATGCGTCTGAAGTCAGGTCGAGGTTCAGACTTTGGCTCAGGTTTGAGTTTCTGTCCATGTTGGCCCCTTCAGGAAGGGGGGGCATTATGAGGCCATGGGGGTTTTCCCACTATTGGAGTTGTGAGATGCTCCAAACCGCAAGGATTCCTTCTGTGGGACAATTAAGATTTGTTGGATGGCTCCAGGACGTCTTATAAGGTATTTTTCCAGAACAGCGTTCTAAGTATGGATGCCTGGGCAGCCAGCCTCACATTCCAATTGTCTCCTAGCAACAAGAAACGTTTGATCTGCTGGCTTGGGGTAGCAACAGAGGGGGCTGAGTTGAAATGGACTTTCCTGAGGATGGTCTTAATGTTGGATTGAGTCCATGGAGACCTTGGTATGGAGCAGTGGCACCAGGGCCCTGAAGGATTCTCCTAACCAGAGGTTATGACAAAGCTCCAATGAGCAAGTTTTCCATGGGGAGACGATATTTGTTCTTATTGGTGCCTCAGGAAACCACCATATGCTGGTATTGGAAACGAGGCCTCTGAGGAGAGATGCCTGGAAACCAAAGCAATGGATCTGATTAGGGCCTAGGGTCCTGTCCGGTTCAATATTCTTCTCTGGGGACATCTGTTGTCTGAGTGGAGGTAGTTGCTCAGCTGGTTTGAGATTACCCCTGTTTGTCCTGGGCGGCCTACACTACTGGGATGGCCTCGGTGACTTTGGAGGTTTTTCCTCATTTGCAAGGTTGTGGCCAATGGAATGGGAAGAATTCCCTTGAAAGGGAAGCACATTCCTGAGGTTTGGCTCCAGGGACCCATGTGTGGAGCGTGTGTGGTCCAGGGCTTTTTGGTCAAAAGTCTGAAAACACAAACTCCACTTAGGTTGGGGGATATAGTTATGGCCGGCCCGATCTATAGAACGTGAGGAGAACTCTTCGGCATATGAACAAAGGGCGAATGTGAGGTGCTTGCTCATGCTTTTTTTTTTTTTTTCTTTCTGGAAATGTGTCACCGATTGCCATGGAATGTCGGGGTGTCCTCATGGGTCATCGATGAGGCTCCCTTTCTGGGGATTTGACCAGATCCCAAGAGTTTGGGGTCATTCTGTCGTAAGGGAGGAGGCTTTCTGGGTTTTTTTTTGTTTATTTTTATTCATTTATTTTTTTTTTTTTTACCTCAGGTGGACCACCAAAAGAGGGATTCCAGAGCAGAGTCGTGGGTGGGGGCAACTGGACAACCAGACCTCTGGTTAACATTGGGACCTAAGAACATGGCAAGCCCCATATGTGGGCTCTTGGTCCAGACACTGAGAGGCCTTCCTTGAGGATAGGTCTCACACTGAGTTTCACAATGCGTTTTTGTGCCCAAGGAGCCCCTCAAGTCAGGGCGTGTCCTAATGTACCATGCTTGTTTCTCCTACACTGAACGTTGCACAATATGGCAACCAAAAGTTTTCTGGCCATGGGGAAGAAGAAGTTCTATTTTCTGCAACTCTTTCACTCCTGGACTGTGATTGGATTTAAGGTCTAGGTTCTGAAGCCTGAAAACTGAGGTTGGGAAGAGATGAAGACCTAAGGCCATGGTTTGTCTGATGTGCTCAGTGTTCGGCCAGCTGTTGAGTGTGGGTTGGGAGGTGCAGGCTCAGGCTGTGGCAGACAGGGAATTAATGCCCAGGCTAGACTGTATCATTGGGGTGCAGTCGAGTTTCGTGCAGGATGGTACTCATTTGTGGTTACTGGGTAGCCCCAAAGGGCAACGTTTTTCTTCTGGAGGGAAGACACAGTGCCACATAGTGGCTCCAGAATTCCCAAACTGGAAGGCTTGTGGGCCAGGAGTGTGAGAAAAAATTCTGAGAACACAAGCCAGACTTAGATTTCGGGGTGAGGGGACGGCAGGCACCCTCTGCAGAGATGATTCGAGATCCCGTATACCTGAAGACAGAGCTAGGATCAGAAGTTGGCTTAGGTCGGAGTTTCTGTCCATGACGGCCCCTTCATGAAGGGGAGGGTGTCACGAGGACATGGAGGTTTTCCCACGATGGGAATTGTGAGATTCTCCAAACCGCAATGATTCGTTCTGTGGGACAGTCGAGACCTGTTGGATGGCTCCAGGACATCCCATAAGGAATTTATCCAGAGCAGGGTTTTGAGGATGGATGCCTGGGCAGCCTGCCTCCCATTCCAGGTGTCTCATAGCGCCAAGGCAAGTTCCATCTGCTGGATCTAGGGGAGCAAACGAGGCGGGTGTGTTGAAATGGGTGAGTTGAGGATGGGTCATAATGTGCATTTGTGTCATTGTAGACCTTGGAATGGGGTGCTTGATCCGGGGCCTTGAGGGATGTTCATAACCGGAGGTTTTGATGGAGCTCTAAAGAGTATGTTTCCTATGTAGAGAAGAGAATTGTTTTGATGAGTGCCTAAGGAATCTCCCATATGCTGGTATTGGAAACCAGGCCTCTGAGGAGAGATGACTGGAATCAAAAGCAATGGATCTGATTAGGGCCTAAGTGCCTGTCCAGTTCAATCTTATTCTCTGGGGATATCTGTCTCTGGGTCTGAGTGGAGGTAGTTTCCTAACTTGTGAGAGATCATCCCTGTTTGTCCTGGGCAGCCAACACTATTCGGATGGCCTCGGGGAGATTGGAGGATACTCCTAATCTATAGGGTTGTGGCCAATGGAAATGGCAGAATTCCCCTGGAGAGGGAAGCCACCGTCCTGAGATGTGGCTCCAGGGGCCCCAACTTGGATGGTGTGTGGGCCAGGACTGTGGGGACAGAAGTCTGAAAACACAAACTCAGCTTAGGTTTGGGGATGTATGTATGAAGGCTCGATCTACAGACCGTGAGAATTTTCCGGGCTATGAACAAAGGGCGAGTATGTGGCGCTTGCTCAGGCTTTTGTCTCTGGATTTTGTGTCAACGGTGGCCGCGGAATGTCGGGGTGTCCTCCAGGGCCATGGACAATTCTTTCTCTGATGATTTGGCCTGATCCCAAGTGGTTGGGATCAATCTGTGGATGGGAAGAGTCCTTTCTGTATTTTTTTTTTTTTTTTACCTCAGGTGTCCCACCAAAGAGGGATTCCAGAGTAGAGCCCTGAGTAGGGGTGACTAGACATCTCGAACTCTGGTTGAGATTGGAGGACTAGGGGCCTGGCAAGCCCCATATGTGGGCTGTTGTTCCAGTCACTAAGAGGCTTTACATGAGGATAGGGCTCACGCTGAGGGTCACAATGTGTGTTTGTGCACATTGTGGCTCTCAGGGATAGGTGGGGCCTCATAGTCCATGCTGCTTTCTCCTACAATGAACATTGGACAACATGCCAACCACTAGGTTTCTTGCCAAGGCGAAGGAGAAGTTCTGATTCTTGCATCACGTTCACTCCTGAGCAGTGAGTGGAGATAAGGTCTAGGTTCTGAAGGTGAAAACTGAGGTTGGGTAGAGATGATGGCCTAAAGCCATTGTGGGTGTGATATGCTCTGTGTACGGCCAGCTGTCTGGGTGTTGGACTGGAGGTCTGCCCTCAGGCTGTGTCAGACAGGGCTTTAGTGCACAGGCTAGACTGTATAATTGGGGTATGTTCGAGTGGCATGCAGGTTGTTACTCATTTGGCGTTTCTGGTTAGCCCTATAGGGCAACATTTTTCTTCTGGAGGGCAGGCAGAGTGCTGCATTGTGTCTCCAGAATTGCCAAACTGGAGGTGTGTGGCCAGGATTGTGAGGAAGGAAGTCTGAAAACACAAGCTAGCACGAGTTTTGGAGCCAAGAGCATGGCAGGCCCACTCTGCAGAGGCTGAATCGAGATCTCCTGCAGGTGAGGTCAGGGCGAGTATCAGATGTTGCCTCAAGCTGGAGTTTGTGTCCATGACGGCCCCTTCCTGAAGGGGGTGGGGGCGTCATGAGGCCAGGGAGGTTTCCCTACGCTGGGAGTTGTGAGCTGCTCCAAACTTCAAAGTTTCCTTCTTCAGGACAGTCGAGTACTATTGGATGGTTCCAGGATGCCCCATACAGAAAGACTCGAGAGCAGGGCCGTAAGCATGGATGCCGAGAAACGCCAACTCACCTTCCCATTGCCTGGTCGAGACAAGGCACGCTCAATCTGCGGGCTCTTGGGTGAGCTACCCAGAAGGCTGAGTTTAAATGGACTCTCCTGAGGATGAGTCATAATGTGGGTTGGTGGCCATGGAGACCTTGGAATGTGGCAGTAGCTAAGGGACTCTGCAGGATTCTCCAACCCGAAGGGCTTGACACAACCCCAACAAGGAAGCTTCCCATGTGGAGATGAGAGGTCTTCTGTCTGGTGCCTCAGGAAAGCCCCGTATGCTGGTCTTCGAACCCAGGCCTCTGAGGAGTGATACCTGGACACCAAAGCAAGAGTTCATAATAGGGCCTAGGGGCCTGTCTGGTTCAATCTTCTGTCTCTGCGGATATCTGTCTTTGTGTCTGCATGGAGGTAGTAGTTGCTCAACTTGTGTCATAATGCCCCTATTTGTCCAGTGCGGCTTGCGGTAGTGGGATGTCCTTGGGGACCTTGAGGTTTCTACTATTTTGTAGAGTTGTGGCCAATGGAATGGGCAGTTTCTTAGGAGAGAGCAGGCACAGTACTGTGGTGTGGCTCCAGAGACCCCAGCCTGGAGGCTGTGTGGGCCATGGCTGTGCAGACAGACATCCAAAAACCCTAACTCAGCTCAGGTTTGGGGCCGAGGTTACGGCAGGCCTGATCTACAGTCCATGAGGGGAGTTCCTCTGGATATGAAAGAAGGGTGAGAGGGAGGCAGTCGCTCCGGCTTTTGTCTCTGGATGTTTTGTCCACAATGGCCTTTTAATGTAGGAGTTGCCTCATGGGTCGTAGAAGTCTCCCTCTCTGGTAGTTTGTCCAGCCCCCAAGAGTTTGGGGTCCTTCTGTGGGAAGGGAAGTGTCCTGTTTTCTGCTTCATGTGTCCCCCCAGTAGAGGGATTCTAGAGCATAGCAGTGGGTACTGACAACTGGAATACTCGCCCTCTGGTAAAGCCTGGGGGCCTATGGATATGACAAGCCCCATATGCAGGATCTTGGTCCAGCCACTGAAAGGCGTTACTTTAATACGGGACTCACGCTGCAGGTCACAATGCATGTCTGTGCCCTAGGCGGCCCTCAAGCACTGGCGTGGCCTTTCGGACAATGCAGGTTTTCCCACATTGAACGTTGGACAACATGCCAACCACAAGGTTTCTGGCCATGGGATAGGAGGAATTCTAATTTCTGCATCACGTTCACCCCTGGGCAGTGATTGGAGATAAGGTCTAGGTTCTGAAGCCTGAAAACCGAGGTTGGGAAGAGATGACGACCTACAGCCATAGCGGGTCCTATGTGTCCAGGTTGGGGCCAGCTGTCTGGGTGTCGTTTGGGATGTCTTGTCTCAGGCTGTGCCAGACAGGGCATTAGTATACAGGCTGGGCTGTATAACTGCTTTACAATCGAGTGGCATGCATTAGAAAATCATTTGGGGTTTCTTATTAGCAGCATAGGGCAAAGTTTTTCTTCTGGAGGGCAGGCAGCATGCTGCATTGTGGCTTCGGAATTCCCAAACTGGAGGGCTTATGGGCCAGGAGAGTGAGGACGGAAGTCTGAGAACACAAGCTAGGCTTAGGTTTCGGGGCAAGGACATGGCAGGCACACTCTGCAGAGATGAATTGAGATCTCATGCGTCTGAAGTCAGGTCGAGGTTCAGACTTTGGCTCAGGTTTGAGTTTCTGTCCATGTTGGCCCCTTCAGGAAGGGGGGGCATTATGAGGCCATGGGGGTTTTCCCACTATTGGAGTTGTGAGATGCTCCAAACCGCAAGGATTCCTTCTGTGGGACAAGTAAGATTTGTTGGATGGCTCCAGGACGTCTTATAAGGTATTTTTCCAGAACAGCGTTCTAAGTATGGATGCCTGGGCAGCCAGCCTCACATTCCAATTGTCTCCTAGCAACAAGAAACGTTTGATCTGCTGGCTTGGGGTAGCAACAGAGGGGGCTGAGTTGAAATGGACTTTCCTGAGGATGGTCTTAATGTTGGATTGAGTCCATGGAGACCTTGGTATGGGGCAGTGGCACCAGGGCCCTGAAGGATTCTCATAACCAGAGGTTATGACAAAGCTCCAATGTGCAAGTTTTCCATGGGGGGACGAGATTTGTTCTTATTGGTGCCTCAGGAAACCACCATATGCTGGTATTGGAAACGAGGCATTGAGGGGAGATGCCTGGAAACCAAAGCAATGGATCTGATTAGGGCCTAGGGTCCTGTCCGGTTCAATATTCTTCTCTGGGGACATCTGTTGTCTGAGTGGAGGTAGTTGCTCAGCTGGTTTGAGATCACCCCTGTTTGTCCTGGGTGGCCTACACTATTGGGATGGCCTCGGTGACTTTGGAGGTTTTTCCTCATTTGCAAGGTTGTGGCCAATGGAATGGGAAGAATTCCCTTGAAAGGGAAGCACATTCCTGAGGTTTGGCTCCAGGGACCCATGTGTGGAGCGTGTGTGGTCCAGGGCTTTTTGGTCAAAAGTCTGAAAACACAAACTCCACTTAGGTTGGGGGATATAGTTATGGCCGGCCCGATCTATAGAACGTGAGGAGAACTCTTCGGCATATGAACAAAGGGCGAATGTGAGGTGCTTGCTCATGCTTTTTTTTTTTTTTTTTTTTTTTCTGGAAATGTGTCACCGATTGCCATGGAATGTCGGGGTGTCCTCATGGGTCATCGATGAGGCTCCCTTTCTGGGGATTTGACCAGATCCCAAGAGTTTGGGGTCATTCTGTCGTAAGGGAGGAGGCTTTCTGGGTTTTTTTTTGTTTATTTTTATTCATTTATTATTTTTTTTTTTTACCTCAGGTGGACCACCAAAAGAGGGATTCCAGAGCAGAGTCGTGGGTGGGGGCAACTGGACAACCAGACCTCTGGTTAACATTGGGACCTAAGAACATGGCAAGCCCCATATGTGGGCTCTTGGTCCAGACACTGAGAGGCCTTCCTTGAGGATAGGTCTCACACTGAGTTTCACAATGCGTTTTTGTGCCCAAGGAGCCCCTCAAGTCAGGGCGTGTCCTAATGTACCATGCTGGTTTCTCCTACACTGAACGTTGCACAATATGGCAACCAAAAGTTTTCTGGCCATGGGGAAGAAGAAGTTCTATTTTCTGCAACTCTTTCACTCCTGGACTGTGATTGGATTTAAGGTCTAGGTTCTGAAGCCTGAAAACTGAGGTTGGGAAGAGATGAAGACCTAAGGCCATGGTTTGTCTGATGTGCTCAGTGTTCGGCCAGCTGTTGAGTGTGGGTTGGAAGGTGCAGGCTCAGGCTGTGGCAGACAGGGAATTAATGCCCAGGCTAGACTGTATCATTGGGGTGCAGTCGAGTTTCGTGCAGGATGGTACTCATTTGTGGTTACTGGGTAGCCCCAAAGGGCAACGTTTTTCTTCTGGAGGGAAGACACAGTGGCACATAGTGGCTCCAGAATTCCCAAATTGGAAGGCTTGTGGGCCAGGAGTGTGAGAAAAAATTCTGAGAACACAAGCCAGACTTAGATTTCGGGGTGAGGGGACGGCAGGCACCCTCTGCAGAGATGATTCGAGATCCCGTATACCTGAAGACAGAGCTAGGATCAGAAGTTGGCTTAGGTCGGAGTTTCTGTCCATGACGGCCCCTTCATGAAGGGGAGGGTGTCACGAGGACATGGAGGTTTTCCCACGATGGGAATTGTGAGATGCTCCAAACCGCAATGATTCCTTCTGTGGGACAGACGAGACTTGTTGGATGGCTCCAGGATATCCCATAAGGAAGTTATCCAGAGCAGGGTTCTAAGGATGGATGCCTGGGCAGCCTGCCTCCCATTCCAGGTGTCTCATAGAGCCAAGGCAAGTTCGATCTGCTGGATCTAGGGGAGCAACCGAGGCGGGTGTGTTGAAATGGGTGAGTTGAGGATGGGTCATAATGTGCATTTGTGTCCATGTTGACCTTGGAATTCGGTGCTTGATCCGGGGCCTTGAGGGATGTTCATAACCGGAGGTTTTGATGGAGCTCTAAAGAGTATGTTTCCTATGTAGAGAAGAGAATTGTTTTGATGAGTGCCTAAGGAATCTCCCATATGCTGGTATTGGAAACCAGGCCTCTGAGGAGAGATGACTGGAATCAAAAGCAATGGATCTGATTAGGGCCTAAGTGCCTGTCCAGTTCAATCTTATTCTCTGGGGATATCTGTCTCTGGGTCTGAGTGGAGGTAGTTTCCTAACTTGTGAGAGATCATCCCTGTTTGTCCTGGGCAGCCAACACTATTCGGATGGCCTCGGGGAGATTGGAGGATACTCCTAATCTATAGGGTTGTGGCCAATGGAAATGGCAGAATTCCCCTGGAGAGGGAAGCCACCGTCCTGAGGTGTGGCTCCAGGGGCCCCAACTTGGATGGTGTGTGGGCCAGGACTGTGGGGACAGAAGTCTGAAAACACAAACTCAGCTTAGGTTTGGGGATGTATGTATGAAGGCTCGATCTACAGACTGTGAGAATTTTCCGGGCTATGAACAAAGGGCGAGTATGTGGCGCTTGCTCAGGCTTTTGTCTCTGGATTTTGTGTCAACGGTGGCCGCGGAATGTCGGGGTGTCCTCCAGGGCCATGGACAATTCTTTCTCTGATAATTTGGCCTGATCCCAAGTGGTTGGGATCAATCTGTGGATGGGAAGAGTCCTTTCTGTATTTTTTTTTTTTTTTACCTCAGGTGTCCCACCAAAGAGGGATTCCAGAGTAGAGCCCTGAGTAGGGGTGACTAGACATCTCGAACTCTGGTTGAGATTGGGGGACTAGGGGCCTGGCAAGCCCCATATGTGGGCTGTTGTTCCAGTCACTAAGAGGCTTTACATGAGGATAGGGCTCACGCTGAGGGTCACAATGTGTGTTTGTGCACATTGTGGCTCTCAGGGATAGGTGGGGCCTCATAGTCCATGCTGCTTTCTCCTACAATGAACATTGGACAACATGCCAACCACTAGGTTTCTTGCCAAGGCGAAGGAGAAGTTCTGATTCTTGCATCACGTTCACTCCTGAGCAGTGAGTGGAGATAAGGTCTAGGTTCTGAAGGTGAAAACTGAGGTTGGGTAGAGATGATGGCCTAAAGCCATTGTGGGTGTGATATGCTCTGTGTACGGCCAGCTGTCTGGGTGTTGGACTGGAGGTCTGCCCTCAGGCTGTGTCAGACAGGGCTTTAGTGCACAGGCTAGACTGTATAATTGGGGTATGTTCGAGTGGCATGCAGGTTGTTACTCATTTGGCGTTTCTGGTTAGCCCTATAGGGCAACATTTTTCTTCTGGAGGGCAGGCAGAGTGCTGCATTGTGTCTCCAGAATTGCCAAACTGGAGGTGTGTGGCCAGGATTGTGAGGAAGGAAGTCTGAAAACACAAGCTAGCACGAGTTTTGGAGCCAAGAGCATGGCAGGCCCACTCTGCAGAGGCTGAATCGAGATCTCCTGCAGGTGAGGTCAGGGCGAGTATCAGATGTTGCCTCAAGCTGGAGTTTGTGTCCATGACGGCCCCTTCCTGAAGGGGGTGGGGGCGTCATGAGGCCAGGGAGGTTTCCCTACGCTGGGAGTTGTGAGCTGCTCCAAACTTCAAAGTTTCCTTCTTCAGGACAGTCGAGTACTATTGGATGGTTCCAGGATGCCCCATACAGAAAGACTCAAGAGCAGGGCCGTAAGCATGGATGCCGAGAAACGCCAACTCACCTTCCCATTGCCTGGTCGAGACAAGGCACGCTCAATCTGCGGGCTCTTGGGTGAGCTACCCAGAAGGCTGAGTTTAAATGGACTCTCCTGAGGATGAGTCATAATGTGGGTTGGTGGCCATGGAGACCTTGGAATGTGGCAGTAGCTAAGGGACTCTGCAGGATTCTCCAACCCGAAGGGCTTGACACAACCCCAACAAGGAAGCTTCCCATGTGGAGATGAGAGGTCTTCTGTCTGGTGCCTCAGGAAAGCCCCGTATGCTGGTCTTCGAACCCAGGCCTCTGAGGAGTGATACCTGGACACCAAAGCAAGAGTTCATAATAGGGCCTAGGGGCCTGTCTGGTTCAATCTTCTGTCTCTGCGGATATCTGTCTTTGTGTCTGCATGGAGGTAGTAGTTGCTCAACTTGTGTCATAATGCCCCTATTTGTCCAGTGCGGCTTGCGGTAGTGGGATGTCCTTGGGGACCTTGAGGTTTCTACTATTTTGTAGAGTTGTGGCCAATGGAATGGGCAGTTTCTTAGGAGAGAGCAGGCACAGTACTGTGGTGTGGCTCCAGAGACCCCAGCCTGGAGGCTGTGTGGGCCATGGCTGTGCAGACAGACATCCAAAAACCCTAACTCAGCTCAGGTTTGGGGCCGAGGTTACGGCAGGCCTGATATACAGTCCATGAGGGGAGTTCCTCTGGATATGAAAGAAGGGTGAGAGGGAGGCAGTCGCTCCGGCTTTTGTCTCTGGATGTTTTGTCCACAATGGCCTTTTAATGTAGGAGTTGCCTCATGGGTCGTAGAAGTCTCCCTCTCTGGTAGTTTGTCCAGCCCCCAAGAGTTTGGGGTCCTTCTGTGGGAAGGGAAGTGTCCTGTTTTCTGCTTCATGTGTCCCCCCAGTAGAGGGATTCTAGAGCATAGCAGTGGGTACTGACAACTGGAATACTCGCCCTCTGGTAAAGCCTGGGGGCCTATGGATATGACAAGCCCCATATGCAGGATCTTGGTCCAGCCACTGAAAGGCGTTACTTTAATACGGGACTCACGCTGCAGGTCACAATGCATGTCTGTGCCCTAGGCGGCCCTCAAGCACTGGCGTGGCCTTTCGGACAATGCAGGTTTTCCCACATTGAACGTTGGACAACATGCCAACCACAAGGTTTCTGGCCATGGGATAGGAGGAATTCTAATTTCTGCATCACGTTCACCCCTGGGCAGTGATTGGAGATAAGGTCTAGGTTCTGAAGCCTGAAAACCGAGGTTGGGAAGAGATGACGACCTACAGCCATAGCGGGTCCTATGTGTCCAGGTTGGGGCCAGCTGTCTGGGTGTCGTTTGGGATGTCTTGTCTCAGGCTGTGCCAGACAGGGCATTAGTATACAGGATGGGCTGTATAACTGCTTTACAATCGAGTGGCATGCATTAGAAAATCATTTGGGGTTTCTTATTAGCAGCATAGGGCAAAGTTTTTCTTCTGGAGGGCAGGCAGCATGCTGCATTGTGGCTTCGGAATTCCCAAACTGGAGGGCTTATGGGCCAGGAGAGTGAGGACGGAAGTCTGAGAACACAAGCTAGGCTTAGGTTTCGGGGCAAGGACATGGCAGGCACACTCTGCAGAGCTGAATTGAGATCTCATGCGTCTGAAGTCAGGTCGAGGTTCAGACTTTGGCTCAGGTTTGAGTTTCTGTCCATGTTGGCCCCTTCAGGAAGGGGGGGCATTATGAGGCCATGGGGGTTTTCCCACTATTGGAGTTGTGAGATGCTCCAAACCGCAAGGATTCCTTCTGTGGGACAAGTAAGATTTGTTGGATGGCTCCAGGACGTCTTATAAGGTATTTTTCCAGAACAGCGTTCTAAGTATGGATGCCTGGGCAGCCAGCCTCACATTCCAATTGTCTCCTAGCAACAAGAAACGTTTGATCTGCTGGCTTGGGGTAGCAACAGAGGGGGCTGAGTTGAAATGGACTTTCCTGAGGATGGTCTTAATGTTGGATTGAGTCCATGGAGACCTTGGTATGGGGCAGTGGCACCAGGGCCCTGAAGGATTCTCCTAACCAGAGGTTATGACAAAGCTCCAATGAGCAAGTTTTCCATGGTGGGACGAGATTTGTTCTTATTGGTGCCTCAGGAAACCACCATATGCTGGTATTGGAAACGAGGCATTGAGGAGAGATGCCTGGAAACCAAAGCAATGGATCTGATTAGGGCCTAGGGTCCTGTCCGGTTCAATATTCTTCTCTGGGGACATCTGTTGTCTGAGTGGAGGTAGTTGCTCAGCTGGTTTGAGATCACCCCTGTTTGTCCTGGGTGGCCTACACTATTGGGATGGCCTCGGTGACTTTGGAGGTTTTTCCTCATTTGCAAGGTTGTGGCCAATGGAATGGGAAGAATTCCCTTGAAAGGGAAGCACATTCCTGAGGTTTGGCTCCAGGGACCCATGTGTGGAGCGTGTGTGGTCCAGGGCTTTTTGGTCAAAAGTCTGAAAACACAAACTCCACTTAGGTTGGGGGATATAGTTATGGCCGGCCCGATCTATAGAACGTGAGGAGAACTCTTCGGCATATGAACAAAGGGCGAATGTGAGGTGCTTGCTCATGCTTTTTTTTTTTTTTTTTTTTTTCTGGAAATGTGTCACCGATTGCCATGGAATGTCGGGGTGTCCTCATGGGTCATCGATGAGGCTCCCTTTCTGGGGATTTGACCAGATCCCAAGAGTTTGGGGTCATCCTGTCGTAAGGGAGGAGGCCTTTCTGGGTTTTTTTGTTTATTTTTATTTATTTATTTTTTTTTTTACCTCAGGTGTACCACCAAAAGAGGGATTCCAGAGCAGTGTCGTGGGTGGGGCCAACTGGACAACCAGACCTCTGGTTAACATTGGGACCTAAGAACATGGCAAGCCCCATATGTGGGCTCTTGGTCCAGACACTGAGAGGCCTTCCTTGAGGATAGGTTTCGCACTGAGTTTCACAATGTGTTTTTGTGCCCAAGGAGCCCCTCAAGTCAGGGTGTGGCCTAATGTACCATGCTGGTTTCTCCTACACTGAACGTTGCACAATATGGCAACCAAAAGTTTTCTGGCCATGGGGAAGAAGGAGTTCTATTTTCTGCAACTCTTTCACTCCTGGACTGTGATTGGATTTAAGGTCTAGGTTCTGAAGCCTGAAAACTGAGGTTGGGAAGAGATGAAGACCTAAGGCCATGGTGTGTCTGATTGCTCAGTGTTCGGCCAGCTGTTGAGTGTGGGTTGGGAGGTGCAGGCTCAGGCTGTGGCAGACAGGGAATTAATGCCCAGGTTAGACTGTATCATTGGGGTGCAGTCGAGTTTCGTGCAGGATGGTACTCATTTGTGGTTACTGGGTAGCCCCAAAGGGCAACGTTTTTCTTCTGGAGGGAAGACACAGTGCCACATAGTGGCTCCAGAATTCCCAAACTGGAAGGCTTGTGGGCCAGGAGTGTGAGAAAAAATTCTGAGAACACAAGCCATACTTAGATTTCGGGGTGAGGGGACGGCAGGCACCCTCTGCAGAGATGATTCGAGATCCCGTATACCTGAAGACAGAGCTAGGATCAGAAGTTGGCTTAGGTCGGAGTTTCTGTCCATGACGGCCCCTTCATGAAGGGGAGGGTGTCACGAGGACATGGAGGTTTTCCCACGATGGGAATTGTGAGATTCTCCAAACCGCAATAATTCGTTCTGTGGGACAGTCGAGACCTGTTGGATGGCTCCAGGACATCCCATAAGGAATTTATCCAGAGCAGGGTTTTGAGGATGGATGCCTGGGCAGCCTGCCTCCCATTCCAGGTGTCTCATAGAGCCAAGGCAAGTTCGATCTGCTGGATCTAGGGGAGCAAACGAGGAGGGTGTGTTGAAATGGGTGAGTTGAGGATGGGTCATAATGTGCATTTGTGTCCATGTAGACCTTGGAATTCGGTGCTTGATCCGGGCCTTGAGGGATGTTCATAACCGGAGGTTTTGATGGAGCTCTAAAGAGTATGTTTCCTATGTAGAGAAGAGAATTGTTTTGATGAGTGCCTAAGGAATCTCCCATATGCTGGTATTGGAAACCAGGCCTCTGAGGAGAGATGACTGGAATCAAAAGCAATGGATCTGATTAGGGCCTAAGTGCCTGTCCAGTTCAATCTTATTCTCTGGGGATATCTGTCTCTGGGTCTGAGTGGAGGTAGTTTCCTAACTTGTGAGAGATCATCCCTGTTTGTCCTGGGCAGCCAACACTATTCGGATGGCCTCGGGGAGATTGGAGGATACTCCTAATCTATAGGGTTGTGGCCAATGGAAATGGCAGAATTCCCCTGGAGAGGGAAGCCACAGTCCTGAGGTGTGGCTCCAGGGGCCCCAACTTGGATGGTGTGTGGGCCAGGACTGTGGGGACAGAAGTCTGAAAACACAAACTCAGCTTAGGTTTGGGGATGTATGTATGAAGGCTCGATCTACAGACCGTGAGAATTTTCCGGGCTATGAACAAAGGGCGAGTATGTGGCGCTTGCTCAGGCTTTTGTCTCTGGATTTTGTGTCAACGGTGGCCGCGGAATGTCGGGGTGTCCTCAAGGGCCATGGACAATTCTTTCTCTGATGATTTGGCCTGATCCCAAGTGGTTGGGATCATTCTGTGGATGGGAAGAGTCCTTTCTGTATTTTTTTTTTTTTTACCTCAGGTGTCCCACCAAAGAGGGATTCCAGAGTAGAGCCCTGAGTAGGGGTGACTAGACATCTCGAACTCTGGTTGAGATTGGGGGACTAGGGGCCTGGCAAGCCCCATATGTGGGCTGTTGTTCCAGTCACTAAGAGGCTTTACATGAGGATAGGGCTCACGCTGAGGGTCACAATGTGTGTTTGTGCACATTGTGGCTCTCAGGGATAGGTGGGGCCTCATAGTCCATGCTGCTTTCTCCTACAATGAACATTGGACAACATGCCAACCACTAGGTTTCTTGCCAAGGCGAAGGAGAAGTTCTGATTCTTGCATCACGTTCACTCCTGAGCAGTGAGTGGAGATAAGGTCTAGGTTCTGAAGGTGAAAACTGAGGTTGGGTAGAGATGATGGCCTAAAGCCATTGTGGGTGTGATATGCCCTGTGTACGGCCAGCTGTCTGGGTTTTGGACTGGAGGTCTGCCCTCAGGCTGTGTCAGACAGGGCTTTAGTGCACAGGCTAGACTGTATAATTGGGGTATGGTCGAGTGGCATGCAGGTTGTTACTCATTTGGCGTTTCTGGTTAGCCCTATAGGGCAACATTTTTCTTCTGGAGGGCAGGCAGAGTGCTGCATTGTGTCTCCAGAATTGCCAAACTGGAGGTGTGTGGCCAGGATTGTGAGGAAGGAAGTCTGAAAACACAAGCTAGCACGAGTTTTGGGGCCAAGAGCATGGCAGGCCCACTCTGCAGAGGCTGAATCGAGATCTCCTGCAGGTGAGGTCAGGGCGAGTATCAGATGTTGCCTCAAGCTGGAGTTTGTGTCCATGACGGCCCCTTCCTGAAGGGGGTGGGGGCGTCATGAGGCCAGGGAGGTTTCCCTATGCTGGGAGTGGTGAGCTGCTCCAAACTTCAAAGTTTCCTTCTTCAGGACAGTCGAGTACTATTGGATGGTTCCAGGATGCCCCATACAGAAAGACTCGAGAGCAGGGCCGTAAGCATGGATGCCGAGAAACGCCAACTCACCTTCCCATTGCCTGGTCGAGACAAGGCACGCTCAATCTGCGGGCTCTTGGGTGAGCTACCCAGAAGGCTGAGTTTAAATGGACTCTCCTGAGGATGAGTCATAATGTGGGTTGGTGGCCATGGAGACCTTGGAATGTGGCAGTAGCTAAGGGACTCTGCAGGATTCTCCAACCCGAAGGGCTTGACACAACCCCAACAAGGAAGCTTCCCATGTGGAGATGAGAGGTCTTCTGTCTGGTGCCTCAGGAAAGCCCCGTATGCTGGTCTTCGAACCCAGGCCTCTGAGGAGTGATACCTGGACACCAAAGCAAGAGTTCATAATAGGGCCTAGGGGCCTGTCTGGTTCAATCTTCTGTCCCTGCGGATATCTGTCTTTGTGTCTGCATGGAGGTAGTAGTTGCTCAACTTGTGTCATAATGCCCCTATTTGTCCAGTGCGGCTTGCGGTAGTGGGATGTCCTTGGGGACCTTGAGGTTTCTACTATTTTGTAGAGTTGTGGCCAATGGAATGGGCAGTTTCTTAGGAGAGAGCAGGCACAGTACTCTGGTGTGGCTCCAGAGACCCCAGCCTGGAGGCTGTGTGGGCCATGGCTGTGCAGACAGACATCCAAAAACCCTAACTCAGCTCAGGTTTGGGGCCGAGGTTACGGCAGGCCTGATCTACAGTCCATGAGGGGAGTTCCTCTGGATATGAAAGAAGGGTGAGAGGGAGGCAGTCGCTCAGGCTTTTGTCTCTGGATGTTTTGTCCACAATGGCCGTTTACTGTAGGAGTTGCCTCATGGGTCGTAGAAGTCTCCCTCTCTGGTAGTTTGTCCAGCCCCCAAGAGTTTGGGGTCCTTCTGTGGGAAGGGAAGTGTCCTGTTTTCTGCTTCATGTGTCCCCCCAGTAGAGTGATTCTAGAGCATAGCAGTTGGTACTGACAACTGGAATACTCGCCCTCTGGTTAAGCCTGGGGGCCTATGGATATGACAAGCCCCATGTGCAGGATCTTGGTCCAGCCACTGAAAAGCGTTACTTTAATACGGGACTCACGCTGCAGGTCACAATGCATGTCTGTGCCCTAGGCGGCCCTCAAGCACTGGAGTGGCCTTTCCAAAAATGCAGGTTTTCCCACATTGAACGTTGGACAACATGCCAACCACAAGGTTTCTGGCCATGGGGAAGGAGGAATTCTAATTTCTGCATCACGTTCACCCCTGGGCAGTGATTGGAGATAAGGTCTAGGTTCTGAAGCCTGAAAACCGAGGTTGGGAAGAGATGACGACCTACAGCCATAGCGGGTCCTATGTGTCCAGGTTGGGGCCAGCTGTCTGGGTGTCGTTTGGGATGTCTTGTCTCAGGCTCTGCCAGACAGGGCATTAGTGTACAGGGTGGGCTGTATAATTGCTTTACAATCGAGTGGCATGCATTAGAAAATCATTTGGGGTTTCTTATTAGCAGCATAGGGCAAAGTTTTTCTTCTGGAGGGCAGGCAGCATGCTGCATTGTGGCTTCGGAATTCCCAAACTGGAGGGCTTATGGGCCAGGAGAGTCAGGACGGAAGTCTGAGAACACAAGCTAGGCTTAGGTTTCGGGGCAAGGACATGGCAGGCACACTCTGCAGAGCTGAATTGAGATCTCATGCGTCTGAAGTCAGGTCGAGGTTCAGACTTTGGCTCAGGTTTGAGTTTCTGTCCATGTTGGCCCCTTCAGGAAGGGGGGGCATTATGAGGCCATGGGGGTTTTCCCACTATTGGAGTTGTGAGATGCTCCAAACCGCAAGGATTCCTTCTGTGGGACAAGTAAGATTTGTTGGATGGCTCCAGGACGTCTTATAAGGTATTTTTCCAGAACAGCGTTCTAAGTATGGATGCCTGGGCAGCCAGCCTCACATTCCAATTGTCTCCTAGCAACTAGAAACGTTTGATCTGCTGGCTTGGGGTAGCAACAGAGGGGGCTGAGTTGAAATGGACTTTCCTGAGGATGGTCTTAATGTTGGATTGAGTCCATGGAGACCTTGGTATGGGGCAGTGGCACCAGGGCCCTGAAGGATTCTCCTAACCAGAGGTTATGACAAAGCTCCAATGAGCAAGTTTTCCATGGGGAGACGAGATTTGTTCTTATTGGTGCCTCAGGAAACCACCATATGCTGGTATTGGTAACGAGGCCTCTGAGGAGAGATGCATGGAAACCAAAGCAATGGATCTGATTAGGGCCTAGGGTCCTGTCCGGTTCAATATTCTTCTCTGGGGACATCTGTTGTCTGAGTGGAGGTAGTTGCTCAGCTGGTTTGAGATCACCCCTGTTTGTCCTGGGCGGCCTACACTATTGGGATGGCCTCGGTGACTTTGGCGGTTTTTCCTCATTTGCAAAGTTGTGGCCAATGGAATGGGAAGAATTCACTTGAAAGGGAAGCACAGTCATGAGGTGTGGCTCCAGGGACCCAAGTGTGGAGCGTGTGTGGTCCAGGGCTATTTGGTCAAAAGTCTGAAAACACAAACTCCACTTATGTTGGGGGATGTAGGTAGGGCCTGCCCGATCTATAGACCGTGAGGAGAACTCTTCGGCATATGAACAAAGGGCGAATGTGAGGTGCTTGCTCATGCTTTTTTTTTTTTTTTTTTCTGGAAATGTGTCACCGATTGCCATGGAATGTCGGGTTGTCCTCATGGGCCATCGATGAGGGTCCCTTTCTGGGGATTTGACCAGATCCCAAGAGTTTGGGGTCTTTCTGTCGTAAGGGAGGAGGCCTTTCTGGTTTTTTTTGTTTATTTTTATTTATTTATTTATTTATTTTTTTACCTCAGGTGTACCACCAAAAGAGGGATTCCAGAGCAGTGTCGTGGGTGGGGGCAACTGGACAACCAGACCTCTGGTTAACATTGGGACCTAAGAACATGGCAAGCCCCATATGTGGGCTCTTGGTCCAGACACTGAGAGGCCTTCCTTGAGGATAGGTCTCGCACTGAGTTTCACAATGTGTTTTTGTGCCCAAGGAGCCCCTCAAGTCAGGGCGTGGCCTAATGTACCATGCTGGTTTCTCCTACACTGAACGTTGCACAATATGGCAACCAAAAGTTTTCTGGCCATGGGGAAGAAGAAGTTCTATTTTCTGCAACTCTTTCACTCCTGGACTGTGATTGGATTTAAGGTCTAGGTTCTGAAGCCTGAAAACTGAGGTTGGGAAGAGATGAAGACCTAAGGCCATGGTGTGTCTGATTGCTCAGTGTTCGGCCAGCTGTTGAGTGTGGGTTGGGAGGTGCAGGCTCAGGCTGTGGCAGACAGGGAATTAATGCCCAGGCTACACTGTATCATTGGGGTGCAGTCGAGTTTCTTGCAGGATGGTACTCATTTGTGGTTACTGGGTAGCCCCAAAGGGCAACGTTTTTCTTCTGGAGGGAAGACACAGTGCCACATAGTGGCTCCAGAATTTCCAAACTGGAAGGCTTGTGGGCCAGGATTGTGAGGAAAAAATTCTGAGAACACAAGCCAGACTTAGATTTCGGGGTGAGGGGACGGCAGGCACACTATGCAGAGATGATTCGAGATCCCGTATAACTGAAGACAGAGCTAGGATCAGAAGTTGGCTTAGGTCGGAGTTTCTGTCCATGACGGCCCCTTCATGAAGGGGAGGGTGTCACGAGGACATGGAGGTTTTCCCACGGTGGGAATTGTGAGATGCTCCAAACCGCAATGATTCCTTTTGTGGGACAGTCGAGACCTGTTGGATAGCTCCAGGACATCCCATAAGAAAGTTATCCAGAGCAGGGTTCTAAGGATGGATGCCTAGGCAGCCTTCCTCCCATTCCAGGTGTCTCATAGATCCAAGGCAAGTTCGATCTGCTGAATCTAGGGGAGCAACCGAGGCGGGTGTGTTGAAATGGGTGAGTTGAGGATGGGTCATAATGTGCATTTGTGTCCATGTAGACCTTGGAATGGGGTGCTTGATCCGGGGCCTTGAGGGATGTTCATAACCGGAGGTTTTGATGGAGCTCTAAAGAGTATGTTTCCTATGTAGAGAAGAGAATTGTTTTGATGAGTGCCTAAGGAATCTCCCATATGCTGGTATTGGAAACCAGGCCTCTGAGGAGAGATGACTGGAATCAAAAGCAATGGATCTGATTAGGGCCTAAGTGCCTGTCCAGTTCAATCTTATTCTCTGGGGATATCTGTCTCTGGGTCTGAGTGGAGGTAGTTTCCTAACTTGTGAGAGATCATCCCTGTTTGTCCTGGGCAGCCAACACTATTCGGATGGCCTCGGGGAGATTGGAGGATACTCCTAATCTATAGGGTTGTGGCCAATGGAAATGGCAGAATTCCCCTGGAGAGGGAAGCCACCGTCCTGAGGTGTGGCTCCAGGGGCCCCAACTTGGATGGTGTGTGGGCCAGGACTGTGGGGACAGAAGTCTGAAAACACAAACTCAGCTTAGGTTTGGGGATGTATGTATGAAGGCTCGATCTACAACCGTGAGAATTTTCCGGGCTATGAACAAAGGGCGAGTATGTGGCGCTTGCTCAGGCTTTTGTCTCTGGATTTTGTGTCAACGGTGGCCGCGGAAAGTCGGGGTGTCCTCCAGGGCCATGGACAATTCTTTCTCTGATGATTTGGCCTGATCCCAAGTGGTTGGGATCATTCTGTGGATGGGAAGAGTCCTTTCTGTATTTTTTTTTTTTTTTTACCTCAGGTGTCCCACCAAAGAGGGATTCCAGAGTAGAGCCCTGAGTAGGGGTGACTAGACATCTCGAACTCTGGTTGAGATTGGGGGACTAGGGGCCTGGCAAGCCCCATATGTGGGCTGTTGTTCCAGTCACTAAGAGGCTTTACATGAGGATAGGGCTCACGCTGAGGGTCACAATGTGTGTTTGTGCACATTGTGGCCCTCAGGGATAGGTGGGGCCTCATAGTCCATGCTGCTTTCTCCTACAATGAACATTGGACAACATGCCAACCACTAGGTTTCTTGCCAAGGCGAAGGAGAAGTTCTGATTCTTGCATCACGTTCACTCCTGAGCAGTGAGTGGAGATAAGGTCTAGGTTCTGAAGGTGAAAACTGAGGTTGGGTAGAGATGATGGCCTAAAGCCATTGTGGGTGTGATATGCTCTGTGTACGGCCAGCTGTCTGGGTGTTGGACTGGAGGTCTGCCCTCAGGCTGTGTCAGACAGGGCTTTAGTGCACAGGCTAGACTGTATAATTGGGGTATGGTCGAGTGGCATGCAGGTTGTTACTCATTTGGCATTTCTGGTTAGCCCTATAGGGCAACATTTTTCTTCTGGAGGGCAGGCAGAGTGCTGCATTGTGTCTCCAGAATTGCCAAACTGGAGGGGTGTGGCCAGGATTGTGAGGAAGGAAGTCTGAAAACACAAGCTAGCACGAGTTTTGGGGCCAAGAGCATGGCAGGCCCACTCTGCAGAGGCTGAATCGAGATCTCCTGCAGGTGAGGTCAGGGCGAGTATCAGATGTTGCCTCAAGCTGGAGTTTGTGTCCATGACGGCCCCTTCCTGAAGGGGGTGGGGGCGTCATGAGGCCAGGGAGGTTTCCCTACGCTGGGAGTTGTGAGCTGCTCCAAACTTCAAAGTTTCCTTCTTCAGGACAGTCGAGTACTATTGGATGGTTCCAGGATGCCCCATACAGAAAGACTCGAGAGCAGGGCTGTAAGCATGGATGCCGAGAAACGCCAACTCACCTTCCCATTGCCTGGTCGTGACAAGGCACGCTCAATCTGCGGGCTCTTGGGTGAGCTACCCAGAAGGCTGAGTTTAAATGGACTCTCCTGAGGATGAGTCATAATGTGGGTTGGTGGCCATGGAGACCTTGGAATGTGGCAGTAGCTAAGGGACTCTGCAGGATTCTCCAACCCGAAGGGCTTGACACAACCCCAACAAGGAAGCTTCCCATGTGGAGATGAGAGTTCTTCTGTCTGGTGCCTCAGGAAAGCCCCGTATGCTGGTCTTCAAACCCAGGCCTCTGAGGAGTGATACCTGGACACCAAAGCAAGAGTTCATAATAGGGCCTAGGGGCCTGTCTGGTTCAATCTTCTTTCTCTGTGGATATCTGTCTTTGTGTCTGCATGGTGGTAGTAGTTGCTCAGCTTGTGTCATAATGCCCCTATTTGTCCAGTGCGGCTCTCGGTAGTGGGATGTCCTTGGGGACCTTGAGGTTTCTACTATTTTGTAGAGTTGTGGCCAATGGAATGGGCAGTTTCTTAGGAGAGAGCAGGCACAGTACTGTGGTGTGGCTCCAGAGACCCCAGCCTGGAGGCTGTGTGGGCCATGGCTGTGCAGACAGACATCCAAAAACCCTAACTCAGCTCAGGTTTAGGGCCGAGGTTACGGCAGGCCTGATCTACAGTCCATGAGGGGAGTTCCTCTGGATATGAAAGAAGGGTGAGAGGGAGGCAGTCGCTCAGGCTTTTGTCTCTGGATGTTTTGTCCACAATGGCCGTTTACTGTAGGAGTTGCCTCATGGGTCGTAGAAGTCTCCCTCTCTGGTAGTTTGTCCAGCCCCCAAGAGTTTGGGGTCCTTCTGTGGGTAGGGAAGTGTCCTGTTTTCTGCTTCATGTGTCCCCCCAGTAGAGGGATTCTAGAGCATAGCAGTGGGTACTGACAACTGGAATACTCGCCCTCTGGTTAAGCCTGGGGGCCTATGGATATGACAAGCCCCATATGCAGGATCTTGGTCCAGCCACTGAAAGGCGTTACTTTAATACGGGACTCACGCTGCAGGTCACAATGCATGTCTGTGCCCTAGGCGGCCCTCAAGCACTGGCGTGGCCTTTCGGACAATGCAGGTTTTCCCACATTGAACGTTGGACAACATGCCAACCACAAGGTTTCTGGCCATGGGATAGGAGGAATTCTAATTTCTGCATCACGTTCACCCCTGGGCAGTGATTGGAGATAAGGTCTAGGTTCTGAAGCCTGAAAACCGAGGTTGGGAAGAGATGACGACCTACAGCCATAGCGGGTCCTATGTGTCCAGGTTGGGGCCAGCTGTCTGGGTGTCGTTTGGGATGTCTTGTCTCAGGCTGTGCCAGACAGGGCATTAGTATACAGGCTGGGCTGTATAACTGCTTTACAATCGAGTGGCATGCATTAGAAAATCATTTGGGGTTTCTTATTAGCAGCATAGGGCAAAGTTTTTCTTCTGGAGGGCAGGCAGCATGCTGCATTGTGGCTTCGGAATTCCCAAACTGGAGGGCTTATGGGCCAGGAGAGTGAGGACGGAAGTCTGAGAACACAAGCTAGGCTTAGGTTTCGGGGCAAGGACATGGCAGGCACACTCTGCAGAGATGAATTGAGATCTCATGCGTCTGAAGTCAGGTCGAGGTTCAGACTTTGGCTCAGGTTTGAGTTTCTGTCCATGTTGGCCCCTTCAGGAAGGGGGGGCATTATGAGGCCATGGGGGTTTTCCCACTATTGGAGTTGTGAGATGCTCCAAACCGCAAGGATTCCTTCTGTGGGACAAGTAAGATTTGTTGGATGGCTCCAGGACGTCTTATAAGGTATTTTTCCAGAACAGCGTTCTAAGTATGGATGCCTGGGCAGCCAGCCTCACATTCCAATTGTCTCCTAGCAACAAGAAACGTTTGATCTGCTGGCTTGGGGTAGCAACAGAGGGGGCTGAGTTGAAATGGACTTTCCTGAGGATGGTCTTAATGTTGGATTGAGTCCATGGAGACCTTGGTATGGGGCAGTGGCACCAGGGCCCTGAAGGATTCTCATAACCAGAGGTTATGACAAAGCTCCAATGAGCAAGTTTTCCATGGGGAGACGAGATTTGTTCTTATTGGTGCCTCAGGAAACCACCATATGCTGGTATTGGAAACGAGGCATTGAGGGGAGATGCCTGGAAACCAAAGCAATGGATCTGATTAGGGCCTAGGGTCCTGTCCGGTTCAATATTCTTCTCTGGGGACATCTGTTGTCTGAGTGGAGGTAGTTGCTCAGCTGGTTTGAGATCACCCCTGTTTGTCCTGGGCGGCCTACACTATTGGGATGTCCTCAGTGACTTTGGAGGTTTTTCCTCATTTGCAAGGTTGTGGCCAATGGAATGGGAAGAATTCCCTTGAAAGGGAAGCACAGTCCTGAGGTGTGGCTCCAGGGACCCAAGTGTGGAGCGTGTGTGGTCCAGGGCTATTTGGTCAAAAGTCTGAAAACACAAACTCCACTTAGGTTGGGGGATGTAGGTAGGGCCGGCCCGATCTATAGACCGTGAGGAGAACTCTTCGGCATATGAACAAAGGGCGAATGTGAGGTGCTTGCTCATGCTTTTTTTTTTTTTTTCTGGAAATGTGTCACCGATTGCCATGGAATGTCGGGCTGTCCTCATGGGCCATCGATGAGGGTCCCTTTCTGGGGATTTGACCAGATCCCAAGAGTTTGGGGTCATCCTATCGTAAGGGAGGAGGCCTTTCTGGGTTTTTTTTTTAATTATTTTTATTTATTTATTTATTTATTTTTTACCTCAGGTGGACCACCAAAAGAGGGATTCCAGAGCAGAGTCGTGGGTGGGGGCAACTGGACAACCAGACCTCTGGTTAACATTGGGACCTAAGAACATGGCAAGCCCCATATGTGGGCTCTTGGTCCAGACACTGAGAGGCCTTCCTTGAGGATAGGTTTCGCACTGAGTTTCACAATGTGTTTTTGTGCCCAAGGAGCCCCTCAAGTCAGGGTGTGGCCTAATGTACCATGCTGGTTTCTCCTACACTGAACGTTGCACAATATGGCAACCAAAAGTTTTCTGGCCATGGGGAAGAAGGAGTTCTATTTTCTGCAACTCTTTCACTCCTGGACTGTGATTGGATTTAAGGTCTAGGTTCTGAAGCCTGAAAACTGAGGTTGGGAAGAGATGAAGACCTAAGGCCATGGTGTGTCTGATTGCTCAGTGTTCAGCCAGCTGTTGAGTGTGGGTTGGGAGGTGCAGGCTCAGGCTGTGGCAGACAGGGAATTAATGCCCAGGCTAGACTGTATCATTGGGGTGCAGTCGAGTTTCATGCAGGATGGTACTCATTTGTGGTTACTGGGTAGCCCCAAAGGGCAACGTTTTTCTTCTGGAGGGAAGACACAGTGCCACATAGTGGCTCCAGAATTCCCAAACTGGAAGGCTTGTGGGCCAGGAGTGTGAGGAAAAAATTCTGAGAACACAAGCCAGACTTAGATTTCGGGGTGAGGGGACGGCAGGCACCCTCTGCAGAGATGATTCGAGATCCCGTATACCTGAAGACAGAGCTAGGATCAGAAGTTGGCTTAGGTCGGAGTCTCTGTCCATGACGGCCCCTTCATGAAGGGGAGGGTGTCACGAGGACATGGAGGTTTTCCCACGATGGGAATTGTGAGATGCTCCAAACCGCAATGATTCCTTCTGTGGGACAGTCGAGACCTGTTGGATAGCTCCAGGACATCCCATAAGAAAGTTATCCAGAGCAGGGTTCTAAGGATGGATGCCTAGGCAGCCTTCCTCCCATTCCAGGTGTTTCATAGATCCAAGGCAAGTTCGATCTGCTGAATCTAGGGGAGCAACCGAGGCGGGTGTGTTGAAATGGGTGAGTTGAGGATGGGTCATAATGTGCATTTGTGTCCCTGTGGACCTTGGAATGGGGTGCTTGATCCGGGGCCTTGAGGGATGTTCATAACCGGAGGTTTTGATGGAGCTCTAAAGAGTATGTTTCCTATGTAGAGAAGAGAATTGTTTTGATGAGTGCCTAAGGAATCTCCCATATGCTGGTATTGGAAACCAGTCCTCTGAGGAGAGATGACTGGAATCAAAAGCAATGGATCTGATTAGGGCCTAAGTGCCTGTCCAGTTCAATCTTATTCTCTGGGGATATCTGTCTCTGGGTCTGAGTGGAGGTAGTTTCCTAACTTGTGAGAGATCATCCCTGTTTGTCCTGGGCAGCCAACACTATTTGGATGGCCTCGGGGAGATTGGAGGATACTCCTAATCTATAGGGTTGTGGCCAATGGAAATGGCAGAATTCCCCTGGAGAGGGAAGCCACCGTCCTGAGGTGTGGCTCCAGGGGCCCCAACTTGGATGGTGTGTGGGCCAGGACTGTGGGGACAGAAGTCTGAAAACACAAACTCAGCTTAGGTTTGGGGATGTATGTATGAAGGCTCGATCTACAACCGTGAGAATTTTCCGGGCTATGAACAAAGGGCGAGTATGTGGCGCTTGCTCAGGCTTTTGTCTCTGGATTTTGTGTCAACGGTGGCCGCGGAATGTCGGGGTGTCCTCAAGGGCCATGGACAATTCTTTCTCTGATGATTTGGCCTGATCCCAAGTGGTTGGGATCATTCTGTGGATGGGAAGAGTCCTTTCTGTATTTTTTTTTTTTTACCTCAGGTGTCCCACCAAAGAGGGATTCCAGAGTAGAGCCCTGAGTAGGGGTGACTAGACATCTCGAACTCTGGTTGAGATTGGGGGACTAGGGGCCTGGCAAGCCCCATATGTGGGCTGTTGTTCCAGTCACTAAGAGGCTTTACATGAGGATAGGGCTCACGCTGAGGGTCACAATGTGTGTTTGTGCACATTGTGGCCCTCAGGGATAGGTGGGGCCTCATAGTCCATGCTGCTTTCTCCTACAATGAACATTGGACAACATGCCAACCACTAGGTTTCTTGCCAAGGCGAAGGAGAAGTTCTGATTCTTGCATCACGTTCACTCCTGAGCAGTGAGTGGAGATAAGGTCTAGGTTCTGAAGGTGAAAACTGAGGTTGGGTAGAGATGATGGCCTTAAGCCATTGTGGGTGTGATATGCTCTGTGTACGGCCAGCTGTCTGGGTGTTGGACTGGAGGTCTGCCCTCAGGCTGTGTCAGACAGGGCTTTAGTGCACAGGCTAGACTGTATAATTGGGGTATGGTCGAGTGGCATGCAGGTTGTTACTCATTTGGCATTTCTGGTTAGCCCTATAGGGCAACATTTTTCTTCTGGAGGGCAGGCAGAGTGCTGCATTGTGTCTCCAGAATTGCCAAACTGGAGGGGTGTGGCCAGGATTGTGAGGAAGGAAGTCTGAAAACACAAGCTAGCACGAGTTTTGGGGCCAAGAGCATGGCAGGCCCACTCTGCAGAGGCTGAATCGAGATCTCCTGCAGGTGAGGTCAAGGCGAGTATCAGATGTTGCCTCAAGCTGGAGTTTGTGTCCATGACGGCCCCTTCCTGAAGGGGGTGGGGGCGTCATGAGGCCAGGGAGGTTTCCCTACGCTGGGAGTTGTGAGCTGCTCCAAACTTCAAAGTTTCCTTCTTCAGGACAGTCGAGTACTATTGGATGGTTCCAGGATGCCCCATACAGAAAGACTCGAGAGCAGGGGCCTACGCATGGATGCCGAGAAACGCCAACTCACCTTCCCATTGCCTGGTCGAGACAAGGCACGCTCAATCTGCGGGCTCTTGGGTGAGCTACCCAGAAGGCTGAGTTTAAATGGACTCTCCTGAGGATGAGTCATAATGTGGGTTGGTGGCCATGGAGACCTTGGAATGTGGCAGTAGCTAAGGGACTCTGCAGGATTCTCCAACCCGAAGGGCTTGACACAACCCCAACAAGGAAGCTTCCCATGTGGAGATGAGAGTTCTTCTGTCTGGTGCCTCAGGAAAGCCCCGTATGCTGGTCTTCGAACCCAGGCCTCTGAGGAGTGATACCTGGACACCAAAGCAAGAGTTCATAATAGGGCCTAGGGGCCTGTCTGGTTCAATCTTCTGTCTCTGCGGATATCTGTCTTTGTGTCTGCATGGAGGTAGTAGTTGCTCAGCTTGTGTCATAATGCCCCTATTTGTCCAGTGCGGCTCTCGGTAGTGGGATGTCCTTGGGGACCTTGAGGTTTCTACTATTTTGTAGAGTTGTGGCCAATGGAATGGGCAGTTTCTTAGGAGAGAGCAGGCACAGTACTGTGGTGTGGCTCCAGAGACCCCATCCTGGAGGCTGTGTGGGCCATGGCTGTGCAGACAGACATCCAAAAACCCTAACTCAGCTCAGGTTTAGGGCCGAGGTTACGGCAGGCCTGATCTACAGTCCATGAGGGGAGTTCCTCTGGATATGAAAGAAGGGTGAGAGGGAGGCAGTCGCTCAGGCTTTTTTCTCTGGATGTTTTGTCCACAATGGCCGTTTAATGTAGGAGTTGCCTCATGGGTCGTAGAAGTCTCCCTCTCTGGTAGTTTGTCCAGCCCCCAAGAGTTTGGGGTCCTTCTGTGGGTAGGGAAGTGTCCTGTTTTCTGCTTCATGTGTCCCCCCAGTAGAGGGATTCTAGAGCATAGCAGTGGGTACTGACAACTGGAATACTCGCCCTCTGGTTAAGCCTGGGGGCCTATGGATATGACAAGCCCCATATGCAGGATCTTGGTCCAGCCACTGAAAGGCGTTACTTTAATACGGGACTCAGGCTACAGGTCACAATGCATGTCTGTGCCCTAGGCGGCCCTCAAGCACTGGCGTGGCCTTTCGGACAATGCAGGTTTTCCCACATTGAACGTTGGACAACATGCCAACCACAAGGTTTCTGGCCATGGGGAAGGAGGAATTCTAATTTCTGCATCACGTTCACCCCTGGGCAGTGATTGGAGATAAGGTCTAGGTTCTGAAGCCTGAAAACCGAGGTTGGGAAGAGATGACGACCTACAGCCATAGCGGGTCCTATGTGTCCAGGTTGGGGCCAGCTGTCTGGGTGTCGTTTGGGATGTCTTGTCTCAGGCTCTGCCAGACAGGGCATTAGTGTACAGGGTGGGCTGTATAATTGCTTTACAATCGAGTGGCATGCATTAGAAAATCATTTGGGGTTTCTTATTAGCAGCATAGGGCAAAGTTTTTCTTCTGGAGGGCAGGCAGCATGCTGCATTGTGGCTTCGGAATTCCCAAACTGGAGGGCTTATGGGCCAGGAGAGTGAGGACGGAAGTCTGAGAACACAAGCTAGGCTTAGGTTTCGGGGCAAGGACATGGCAGGCACACTCTGCAGTGCTGAATTGAGATCTCATGCGTCTGAAGTCAGGTCGAGGTTCAGACTTTGGCTCAGGTTTGAGTTTCTGTCCATGTTGGCCCCTTCAGGAAGGGGGGGCATTATGAGGCCATGGGGGTTTTCCCACTATTGGAGTTGTGAGATGCTCCAAACCGCAAGGATTCCTTCTGTGGGACAAGTAAGATTTGTTGGATGGCTCCAGGACGTCTTATAAGGTATTTTTCCAGAACAGCGTTCTAAGTATGGATGCCTGGGCAGCCAGCCTCACATTCCAATTGTCTCCTAGCAACAAGAAACGTTTGATCTGCTGGCTTGGGGTAGCAACAGAGGGGGCTGAGTTGAAATGGACTTTCCTGAGGATGGTCTTAATGTTGGATTGAGTCCATGGAGACCTTGGTATGGGGCAGTGGCACCAGGGCCCTGAAGGATTCTCCTAACCAGAGGTTATGACAAAGCTCCAATGAGCAAGTTTTCCATGGGGAGACGAGATTTGTTCTTATTGGTGCCTCAGGAAACCACCATATGCTGGTATTGGAAACGAGGCATTGAGGGGAGATGCCTGGAAACCAAAGCAATGGATCTGATTAGGGCCTAGGGTCCTGTCCGGTTCAATATTCTTCTCTGGGGACATCTGTTGTCTGAGTGGAGGTAGTTGCTCAGCTGGTTTGAGATCACCCCTGTTTGTCCTGGGCGGCCTACACTATTGGGATGTCCTCAGTGACTTTGGAGGTTTTTCCTCATTTGCAAGGTTGTGGCCAATGGAATGGGAAGAATTCCCTTGAAAGGGAAGCACAGTCCTGAGGTGTGGCTCCAGGGACCCAAGTGTGGAGCGTGTGTGGTCCAAGGCTATTTGGTCAAAAGTCTGAAAACACAAACTCCACTTAGGTTGGGGGATGTAGGTAGGGCCGGCCCGATCTATAGACCGTGAGGAGAACTCTTCGGCATATGAACAAAGGGCGAATGTGAGGTGCTTGATCATGCTTTTTTTTTTTTTTTTTTCTGGAAATGTGTCACCGATTGCCATGGAATGTCGGGCTGTCCTCATGGGCCATTGATGAGGGTCCCTTTCTGGGGATTTGACCAGATCCCAAGAGTTTGGGGTCATCCTATCGTAAGGGAGGAGGCCTTTCTGGTTTTTTTTTTAATTATTTTTATTTATTTATTTTTTTTTTTTTTACCTCAGGTGGACCACCAAAAGAGGGATTCCAGAGCAGAGTCGTGGGTGGGGGCAACGGGACAACCAGACCTCTGGTTAACATTGGGACCTAAGAACATGGCAAGCCCCATATGTGGGCTCTTGGTCCAGACACTGAGAGGCCTTCCTTGAGGATAGGTTTCGCACTGAGTTTCACAATGTGTTTTTGTGCCCAAGGAGCCCCTCAAGTCAGGGTGTGGCCTAATGTACCATGCTGGTTTCTCCTACACTGAACGTTGCACAATATGGCAACCAAAAGTTTTCTGGCCATGGGGAAGAAGGAGTTCTATTTTCTGCAACTCTTTCACTCCTGGACTGTGATTGGATTTAAGGTCTAGGTTCTGAAGCCTGAAAACTGAGGTTGGGAAGAGATGAAGACCTAAGGCCATGGTGTGTCTGATTGCTCAGTGTTCGGCCAGCTGTTGAGTGTGGGTTGGGAGGTGCAGGCTCAGGCTGTGGCAGACAGGGAATTAATGCCCAGGCTAGACTGTATCATTGGGGAGCAGTCGAGTTTCATGCAGGATGGTACTCATTTGTGGTTACTGGGTAGCCCCAAAGGGCAACGTTTTTCTTCTGGAGGGAAGACACAGTGCCACATAGTGGCTCCAGAATTCCCAAACTGGAAGGCTTGTGGGCCAGGAGTGTGAGGAAAAAATTCTGAGAACACAAGCCAGACTTAGATTTCGGGGTGAGGGGACGGCAGGCACCCTCTGCAGAGATGATTCGAGATCCCGTATACCTGAAGACAGAGCTAGGATCAGAAGTTGGCTTAGGTCGGAGTCTCTGTCCATGACGGCCCCTTCATGAAGGGGAGGGTGTCACGAGGACATGGAGGTTTTCCCACGATGGGAATTGTGAGATGCTCCAAACCGCAATGATTCCTTCTGTGGGACAGTCGAGACCTGTTGGATAGCTCCAGGATATCCCATAAGAAAGTTATCCAGAGCAGGGTTCTAAGGATGGATGCCTAGGCAGCCTTCCTCCCATTCCAGGTGTCTCATAGATCCAAGGCAAGTTCGATCTGCTGAATCTAGGGGAGCAACCGAGGCGGGTGTGTTGAAATGGGTGAGTTGAGGATGGGTCATAATGTGCATTTGTGTCCATGTAGACCTTGGAATGGGGTGCTTGATCCGGGGCCTTGAGGGATGTTCATAACCGGAGGTTTTGATGGAGCTCTAAAGAGTATGTTTCCTATGTAGAGAAGAGAATTGTTTTGATGAGTGCCTAAGGAATCTCCCATATGCTGGTATTGGAAACCAGGCCTCTGAGGAGAGATGACTGGAATCAAAAGCAATGGATCTGATTAGGGCCTAAGTGCCTGTCCAGTTCAATCTTATTCTCTGGGGATATCTGTCTCTGGGTCTGAGTGGAGGTAGTTTCCTAACTTGTGAGAGATCATCCCTGTTTGTCCTGGGCAGCCAACACTATTTGGATGGCCTCGGGGAGATTGGAGGATACTCCTAATCTATAGGGTTGTGGCCAATGGAAATGGCAGAATTCCCCTGGAGAGGGAAGCCACCGTCCTGAGGTGTGGCTCCAGGGGCCCCAACTTGGATGGTGTGTGGGCCAGGACTGTGGGGACAGAAGTCTGAAAACACAAACTCAGCTTAGGTTTGGGGATGTATGTATGAAGGCTCGATCTAAAGACCGTGAGAATTTTCCGGGCTATGAACAAAGGGCGAGTATGTGGCGCTTGCTCAGGCTTTTGTCTCTGGATTTTGTGTCAACGGTGGCCGCGGAATGTCGGGGTGTCCTCCAGGGCCATGGGCAATTCTTTCTCTGATGATTTGGCCTGATCCCAAGTGGTTGGGATCATTCTGTGGATGGGAAGAGTCCTTTCTGTATTTTTTTTTTTTTTTTTTACCTCAGGTGTCCCACCAAAGAGGGATTCCAGAGTAGAGCCCTGAGTAGGGGTGACTAGACATCTCGAACTCTGGTTGAGATTGGGGGACTAGGGGCCTGGCAAGCCCCATATGTGGGCTGTTGTTCCAGTCACTAAGAGGCTTTACATGAGGATAGGGCTCACGCTGAGGGTCACAATGTGTGTTTGTGCACATTGTGGCCCTCAGGGATAGGTGGGGCCTCATAGTCCATGCTGCTTTCTCCTACAATGAACATTGGACAACATGCCAACCACTAGGTTTCTTGCCAAGGCGAAGGAGAAGTTCTGATTCTTGCATCACGTTCACTCCTGAGCAGTGAGTGGAGATAAGGTCTAGGTTCTGAAGGTGAAAACTGAGGTTGGGTAGAGATGATGGCCTAAAGCCATTGTGGGTGTGATATGCTCTGTGTACGGCCAGCTGTCTGGGTGTTGGACTGGAGGTCTGCCCTCAGGCTGTGTCAGACAGGGCTTTAGTGCACAGGCTAGACTGTATAATTGGGGTATGGTCGAGTGGCATGCAGGTTGTTACTCATTTGGCATTTCTGGTTAGCCCTATAGGGCAACATTTTTCTTCTGGAGGGCAGGCAGAGTGCTGCATTGTGTCTCCAGAATTGCCAAACTGGAGGGGTGTGGCCAGGATTGTGAGGAAGGAAGTCTGAAAACACAAGCTAGCACGAGTTTTGGGGCCAAGAGCATGGCAGGCCCACTCTGCAGAGGCTGAATCGAGATCTCCTGCAGGTGAGGTCAGGGCGAGTATCAGATGTTGCCTCAAGCTGGAGTTTGTGTCCATGACGGCCCCTTCCTGAAGGGGGTGGGGGCGTCATGAGGCCAGGGAGGTTTCCCTACGCTGGGAGTTGTGAGCTGCTCCAAACTTCAAAGTTTCCTTCTTCAGGACAGTCGAGTACTATTGGATGGTTCCAGGATGCCCCATACAGAAAGACTCGAGAGCAGGGGCCTACGCATGGATGCCGAGAAACGCCAACTCACCTTCCCATTGCCTGGTCGAGACAAGGCACGCTCAATCTGCGGGCTCTTGGGTGAGCTACCCAGAAGGCTGAGTTTAAATGGACTCTCCTGAGGATGAGTCATAATGTGGGTTGGTGGCCATGGAGACCTTGGAATGTGGCAGTAGCTAAGGGACTCTGCAGGATTCTCCAACCCGAAGGGCTTGACACAACCCCAACAAGGAAGCTTCCCATGAGGAGATGAGAGTTCTTCTGTCTGGTGCCTCAGGAAAGCCCCGTATGCTGGTCTTCGAACCCAGGCCTCTGAGGAGTGATACCTGGACACCAAAGCAAGAGTTCATAATAGGGCCTAGGGGCCTGTCTGGTTCAATCTTCTTTCTCTGCGGATATCTGTCTTTGTGTCTGCATGGAGGTAGTAGTTGCTCAGCTTGTGTCATAATGCCCCTATTTGTCCAGTGCGGCTCTCGGTAGTGGGATGTCCTTGGGGACCTTGAGGTTTCTACTATTTTGTAGAGTTGTGGCCAATGGAATGGGCAGTTTCTTAGGAGAGAGCAGGCACAGTACTCTGGTATGGCTCCAGAGACCCCAGCCTGGAGGCTGTGTGGGCCATGGCTGTGCAGACAGACATCCAAAAACCCTAACTCAGCTCAGGTTTAGGGCCGAGGTTACGGCAGGCCTGATCTACAGTCCATGAGGGGAGTTCCTCTGGATATGAAAGAAGGGTGAGAGGGAGGCAGTCGCTCAGGCTTTTGTCTCTGGATGTTTTGTCCACAATGGCCGTTTAATGTAGGAGTTGCCTCATGGGTCGTAGAAGTCTCCCTCTCTGGTAGTTTGTCCAGCCCCCAAGAGTTTGGGGTCCTTCTGTGGGTAGGGAAGTGTCCTGTTTTCTGCTTCATGTGTCCCCCCAGTAGAGGGATTCTAGAGCATAACAGTGGGTACTGACAACTGGAATACTCGCCCTCTGGTTAAGCCTGGGGGCCTATGGATATGACAAGCCCCATATGCAGGATCTTGGTCCAGCCACTGAAAGGCGTTACTTTAATACGGGACTCACGCTGCAGGTCACAATGCATGTCTGTGCCCTAGGCGGCCCTCAAGCACTGGCGTGGCCTTTCGGACAATGCAGGTTTTCCCACATTGAACGTTGGACAACATGCCAACCACAAGGTTTCTGGCCATGGGATAGGAGGAATTCTAATTTCTGCATCACGTTCACCCCTGGGCAGTGATTGGAGATAAGGTCTAGGTTCTGAAGCCTGAAAACCGAGGTTGGGAAGAGATGACGACCTACAGCCATAGCGGGTCCTATGTGTCCAGGTTGGGGCCAGCTGTCTGGGTGTCGTTTGGGATGTCTTGTCTCAGGCTGTGCCAGACAGGGCATTATTATACAGGGTGGGCTGTATAACTGCTTTACAATCGAGTGGCATGCATTAGAAAATCATTTGGGGTTTCTTATTAGCAGCATAGGGCAAAGTTTTTCTTCTGGAGGGCAGGCAGCATGCTGCATTGTGGCTTCGGAATTCCCAAACTGGAGGGCTTATGGGCCAGGAGAGTGAGGACGGAAGTCTGAGAACACAAGCTAGGCTTAGGTTTCGGGGCAAGGACATGGCAGGCACACTCTGCAGAGATGAATTGAGATCTCATGCGTCTGAAGTCAGGTCGAGGTTCAGACTTTGGCTCAGGTTTGAGTTTCTGTCCATGTTGGCCCGTTCAGGAAGGGGGGGCATTATGAGGCCATGGGGGTTTTCCCACTATTGGAGTTGTGAGATGCTCCAAACCGCAAGGATTCCTTCTGTGGGACAATTAAGATTTGTTGGATGGCTCCAGGACGTCTTATAAGGTATTTTTCCAGAACAGCGTTCTAAGTATGGATGCCTGGGCAGCCAGCCTCACATTCCAATTGTCTCCTAGCAACAAGAAACGTTTGATCTGCTGGCTTGGGGTAGCAACAGAGGGGGCTGAGTTGAAATGGACTTTCCTGAGGATGGTCTTAATGTTGGATTGAGTCCATGGAGACCTTGGTATGGGGCAGTGGCACCAGGGCCCTGAAGGATTCTCCTAACCAGAGGTTATGACAAAGCTCCAATGAGCAAGTTTTCCATGGGGAGACGAGATTTGTTCTTATTGGTGCCTCAGGAAACCACCATATGCTGGTATTAGAAACGAGGCATTGAGGGGAGATGCCTGGAAACCAAAGCAATGGATCTGATTAGGGCCTAGGGTCCTGTCCGGTTCAATATTCTTCTCTGGGGACATCTGTTGTCTGAGTGGAGGTAGTTGCTCAGCTGGTTTGAGATCACCCCTGTTTGTCCTGGGCGGCCTACACTATTGGGATGTCCTCAGTGGCTTTGGAGGTTTTTCCTCATTTGCAAGGTTGTGGCCAATGGAATGGGAAGAATTCCCTTGAAAGGGAAGCACAGTCCTGAGGTGTGGCTCCAGGGACCCAAGTGTGGAGCGTGTGTGGTCCAGGGCTATTTGGTCAAAAGTCTGAAAACACAAACTCCACTTAGGTTGGGGGATGTAGGTAGGGCCGGCCCGATCTATAGACCGTGAGGAGAACTCTTCGGCATATGAACAAAGGGCGAATGTGAGGTGCTTGCTCATGCTTTTTTTTTTTTTTTCTGGAAATGTGTCACCGATTGCCATGGAATGTCGGGCTGTCCTCATGGGCCATCGATGAGGGTCCCTTTCTGGGGATTTGACCAGATCCCAAGAGTTTGGGGTCCTCCTATCGTAAGGGAGGAGGCCTTTCTGGGTTTTTTTTTAATTATTTTTATTTATTTATTTATTTATTTTTTACCTCAGGTGGACCACCAAAAGAGGGATTCCAGAGCAGAGTCGTGGGTGGGGGCAACTGGACAACCAGACCTCTGGTTAACATTGGGACCTAAGAACATGGCAAGCCCCATATGTGGGCTCTTGGTCCAGACACTGAGAGGCCTTCCTTGAGGATAGGTTTCGCACTGAGTTTCACAATGTGTTTTTGTGCCCAAGGAGCCCCTCAAGTCAGGGTGTGGCCTAATGTACCATGCTGGTTTCTCCTACACTGAACGTTGCACAATATGGCAACCAAAAGTTTTCTGGCCATGGGGAAGAAGGAGTTCTATTTTCTGCAACTCTTTCACTCCTGGACTGTGATTGGATTTAAGGTCTAGGTTCTGAAGCCTGAAAACTGAGGTTGGGAAGAGATGAAGACCTAAGGCCATGGTGTGTCTGATTGCTCAGTGTTCGGCCAGCTGTTGAGTGTGGGTTGGGAGGTGCAGTCTCAGGCTGTGGCAGACAGGGAATTAATGCCCAGGCTAGACTGTATCATTGGGGTGCAGTCGAGTTTCGTGCAGGATGGTACTCATTTGTGGTTACTGGGTAGCCCCAAAGGGCAACGTTTTTCTTCTGGAGGGAAGACACAGTGCCACATAGTGGCTCCAGAATTCCCAAACTGGAAGGCTTGTGGGCCAGGAGTGTGAGGAAAAAATTCTGAGAACACAAGCCAGACTTAGATTTCGGGGTGAGGGAACGGCAGGCACCCTCTGCAGAGATGATTCGAGATCCCGTATACCTGAAGACAGAGCTAGGATCAGAAGTTGGCTTAGGTCGGAGTTTCTGTCCATGACGGCCCCTTCATGAAGGGGAGGGTGTCACGAGGACATGGAGGTTTTCCCACGATGGGAATTGTGAGATGCTCCAAACCGCAATGATTCCTTCTGTGGGACAGTCGAGACCTGTTGGATAGCTCCAGGACATCCCATAAGGAAGTTATCCAGAGCAGGGTTCTAAGCATGGATGCCTGGGCAGCCTGCCTCCCATTCCAGGTGTCTCATAGAGCCAAGGCAAGTTCGATCTGCTGGATCTAGGGGAGCAACCGAGGCGGGTGTGTTGAAATGGGTGAGTTGAGGATGGGTCATAATGTGCATTTGTGTCCATGTAGACCTTGGAATGGGGTGCTTGATCCGGGGCCTTGAGGGATGTTCATAACCGGGGGTTTTGATGGAGCTCTAAAGAGTATGTTTCCTATGTAGAGAAGAGAATTGTTTTGATGAGTGCCTAAGGAATCTCCCATATGCTGGTATTGGAAACCAGGCCTCTGAGGAGAGATGACTGGAATCAAAAGCAATGGATCTGATTAGGGCCTAAGTGCCTGTCCAGTTCAATCTTATTCTCTGGGGATATCTGTCTCTGGGTCTGAGTGGAGGTAGTTTCCTAACTTGTGAGAGATCATCCCTGTTTGTCCTGGGCAGCCAACACTATTCGGATGGCCTCGGGGAGATTGGAGGATACTCCTAATCTATAGGGTTGTGGCCAATGGAAATGGCAGAATTCCCCTGGAGAGGGAAGCCACCGTCCTGAGGTGTGGCTCCAGGGGCCCCAACTTGGATGGTGTGTGGGCCAGGACTGTGGGGACAGAAGTCTGAAAACACAAACTCAGCTTAGGTTTGGGGATGTATGTATGAAGGCTCGATCTACAACCGTGAGAATTTTCCGGGCTATGAACAAAGGGCGAGTATGTGGCGCTTGCTCAGGCTTTTGTCTCTGGATTTTGTGTCAACGGTGGCCGCGGAATGTCGGGGTGTCCTCAAGGGCCATGGACAATTCTTTCTCTGATGATTTGGCCTGATCCCAAGTGGTTGGGATCATTCTGTGGATGGGAAGAGTCCTTTCTGTATTTTTTTTTTTTTTTACCTCAGGTGTCCCACCAAAGAGGGATTCCAGAGTAGAGCCCTGAGTAGGGGTGACTAGACATCTCGAACTCTGGTTGAGATTGGGGGACTAGGGGCCTGGCAAGCCCCATATGTGGGCTGTTGTTCCAGTCACTAAGAGGCTTTACATGAGGATAGGGCTCACGCTTAGGGTCACAATGTGTGTTTGTGCACATTGTGGCCCTCAGGGATAGGTGGGGCCTCATAGTCCATGCTGCTTTCTCCTACAATGAACATTGGACAACATGCCAACCACTAGGTTTCTTGCCAAGGCGAAGGAGAAGTTCTGATTCTTGCATCACGTTCACTCCTGAGCAGTGAGTGGAGATAAGGTCTAGGTTCTGAAGGTGAAAACTGAGGTTGGGTAGAGATGATGGCCTAAAGCCATTGTGGGTGTGATATGCTCTGTGTACGGCCAGCTGTCTGGGTGTTGGACTGGAGGTCTGCCCTCAGGCTGTGTCAGACAGGAATTTAGTGCACAGGCTAGACTGTATAATTGGGGTATGGTCGAGTGGCATGCAGGTTGTTACTCATTTGGCGTTTCTGGTTAGCGCTATAGGGCAACATTTTTCTTCTGGAGGGCAGGCAGAGTGCTGCATTGTGTCTCCAGAATTGCCAAACTGGAGGTGTGTGGCCAGGATTGTGAGGAAGGAAGTCTGAAAACACAAGCTAGCACGAGTTTTGGGGCCAAGAGCATGGCAGGCCCACTCTGCGGAGGCTGAATCTAGATCTCCTGCTGGTGAGGTCAGGGCGAGTATCAGATGTTGCCTCAAGCTGGAGTTTGTGTCCATGACGGCCCCTTCCTGAAGCGGGTGGGGGCGTCATGAGGCCAGGGAGGTTTCCCTACGCTGGGAGTTGTGAGCTGCTCCAAACTTCAAAGTTTCCTTCTTCAGGACAGTCGAGTACTATTGGATGGTTCCAGGATTCCCCATACAGAAAGACTCGAGAGCAGGGCCGTAAGCATGGATGCCGAGAAACGCCAACTCACCTTCCCATTGCCTGGTCGAGACAAGGCACGCTCAATCTGCGGGCTCTTGGGTGAGCTACCCAGAAGGCTGAGTTTAAATGGACTCTCCTGAGGATGAGTCATAATGTGGGTTGGTGGCCATGGAGACCTTGGAATGTGGCAGTAGCTAAGGGACTCTGCAGGATTCTCCAACCCGAAGGGCTTGACACAACCCCAACAAGGAAGCTTCCCATGTGGAGATGAGAGGTCTTCTGTCTGGTGCCTCAGGAAAGCCCCGTATGCTGGTCTTCGAACCCAGGCCTCTGAGGAGTGATACCTGGACACCAAAGCAAGAGTTCATAATAGGGCCTAGGGGCCTGTCTGGTTCAATCTTCTGTCTCTGCGGATATCTGTCTTTGTGTCTGCATGGAGGTAGTAGTTGCTCAGCTTGTGTCATAATGCCCCTATTTGTCCAGTGCGGCTTGCGGTAGTGGGATGTCCTTGGGGACCTTGAGGTTTCTACTATTTTGTAGAGTTGTGGCCAATGGAATGGGCAGTTTCTTAGGAGAGAGCAGGCACAGTACTCTGGTGTGGCTCCAGAGACCCCAGCCTGGAGGCTGTGTGGGCCATGGCTGTGCAGACAGACATCCAAAAACCCTAACTCAGCTCAGGTTTGGGGCCGAGGTTACGGCACGCCTGATCTACAGTCCATGAGGGGAGTTCTTCTGGATATGAAAGAAGGGTGAGAGGGAGGCAGTCGCTCAGGCTTTTGTCTCTGGATGTTTTGTCCACAATGGCCGTTTAATGTAGGAGTTGCCTCATGGGTCGTAGAAGTCTCCCTCTCTGGTAGTTTGTCCAGCCCCCAAGAGTTTGGGGTCCTTCTGTGGGAAGGGAAGTTTCCTGTTTTCTGCTTCATGTGTCCCCCCAGTAGAGGGATTCTAGAGCATAGCAGTGGGTACTGACAACTGGAATACTCGCCCTCTGGTTAAGCCTGGGGGCCTATGGATATGACAAGCCCCATATGCAGGATCTTGGTCCAGCCACTGAAAGGCGTTACTTTAATACGGGACTCACGCTGCAGGTCACAATGCATGTCTGTGCCCTAGGCGGCCCTCAAGCACTGGCGTGGCCTTTCGGACAATGCAGGTTTTCCCACATTGAACGTTGGACAACATGCCAACCACAAGGTTTCTGGCCATGGGATAGGAGGAATTCTAATTTCTGCATCACGTTCACCCCTGGGCAGTGATTGGAGACAAGGTCTAGGTTCTGAAGCCTGAAAACCGAGGTTGGGAAGAGATGACGACCTACAGCCATAGCGGGTCCTATGTGTCCAGGTTGGGGCCAGCTGTCTGGGTGTCGTTTGGGATGTCTTGTCTCAGGCTGTGCCAGACAGGGCATTAGTGTACAGCGTGGGCTGTATAATTGCTTTACAATCGAGTGGCATGCATTAGAAAATCATTTGGGGTTTCTTATTAGCAGCATAGGGCAAAGTTTTTCTTCTGGAGGGCAGGCAGCATGCTGCATTGTGGCTTCGGAATTCCCAAACTGGAGGGCTTATGGGCCAGGAGAGTGAGGACGGAAGTCTGAGAACACAAGCTAGGCTTAGTTTTCGGGGCAAGGACATGGCAGGCACACTCTGCAGAGATGAATTGAGATCTCATGCGTCTGAAGTCAGGTCGAGGTTCAGACTTTGGCTCAGGTTTGAGTTTCTGTCCATGTTGGCCCCTTCAGGAAGGGGGGGCATTATGAGGCCATGGGGGTTTTCCCACTATTGGAGTTGTGAGATGCTCCAAACCGCAAGGATTCCTTCTGTGGGAAAAGTAAGATTTGTTGGATGGCTCCAGGACGTCTTATAAGGTATTTTTCCAGAACAGGGTTCTAAGTATGGATGCCTGGGCAGCCAGCCTCACATTCCAATTGTCTCCTAGCAACAAGAAACGTTTGATCTGCTGGCTTGTGGTAGCAACAGAGGGGGCTGAGTTGAAATGGACTTTCCTGAGGATGGTCTTAATGTTGGATTGAGTCCATGGAGACCTTGGTATGGGGCAGTGGCACCAGGGCCCTGAAGGATTCTCCTAACCAGAGGTTATGACAAAGCTCCAATGAGCAAGTTTTCCATGGGGAGACGAGATTTGTTCTTATTGGTGCCTCAGGAAACCACCATATGCTGGTATTGGAAACGAGGCCTCTGAGGAGAGATGCCTGGAAACCAAAGCAATGGATCTGATTAGGGCCTAGGGTCCTGTCCGGTTCAATATTCTTCTCTGGGGACATCTGTTGTCTGAGTGGAGGTAGTTGCTCAGCTGGTTTGAGATCACCCCTGTTTGTCCTGGGCGGCCTACACTATTGGGATGGCCTCGGTGACTTTGGAGGTTTTTCCTCATTTGCAAAGTTGTGGCCAATGGAATGGGAAGAATTCCCTTGAAATGGAAGCACAGTCCTGAGGTGTGGCTCCAGGGACCCAAGTGTGGAGCGTGTGTGGTCCAGGGCTATTTGGTCAAAAGTCTGAAAACACAAACTCCACTTAGGTTGGGGGATGTAGGTAGGGCCGGCCTGATCTATAGACCGTGAGGAGAACTCTTCGGCATATGAACAAAGGGCGAATGTGAGGTGCTTGCTCATGCTTTTTTTTTTTTTTTTCTGGAAATGTGTCACCGATTGCCATGGAATGTCGGGGTGTCCTCATGGGCCAACGATGAGGCTCCCTTTCTGGGGATTTGACCAGATCCCAAGAGTTTGGGGACATTCTGTCGTCAGGGAGGAGGCCTTTCTGGGTTTTTTTGTTTATTTTTATTTATTTATTTATTTATTTTTTACCTCAGGTGTACCACCAAAAGAGGGATTCCAGAGCAGTGTCGTGGGTGGGGGCAACTGGACAACCAGACCTCTGGTTAACATTGGGACCTAAGAACATGGCAAGCCCCATATGTGGGCTCTTGGTCCAGACACTGAGAGGCCTTCCTTGAGGATAGGTCTCACACTGAGTTTCACAATGTGTTGTTGTGCCCAAGGAGCCCCTCAAGTCAGGGCGTGGCCTAATGTACCATGCTGGTTTCTCCTACACTGACCGTTGCACAATATGGCAACCAAAAGTTTTCTGGCCATGGGGAAGAAGGAGTTCTATTTTCTGCAACTCTTTCACTCCTGGACTGTGATTGGATTTAAGGTCTAGGTTCTGAAGCCTGAAAACTGAGGTTGAAAAGAGATGAAGACCTAAGGCCATGGTGTGTCTGATTGCTCAGTGTTCGGCCAGCTGTTGAGTGTGGGTTGGGAGGTGCAGGCTCAGGCTGTGGCAGACAGGGAATTAATGCCCAGGCTAGACTGTATCATTGGGGTGCAGTCGAGTTTCGTGCAGGATGGTACTCATTTGTGGTTACCTGGTAGCCCCAAAGGGCAACGATTTTCTTCTGGAGGGAAGACACAGTGCCACATAGTGGCTCCAGAATTCCCAAACTGGAAGGCTTGTGGGCCAGGAGTGTGAGGAAAAAATTCTGAGAACACAAGCCAGACTTAGATTTCGGGGTGAGGGGACGGCAGGCACCCTCTGCAGAGATGATTCGAGATCCCGTATACCTGAAGACAGAGCTAGGATCAGAAGTTGTCTTAGGTCGGAGTTTCTGTCCATGACGGCCCCTTCATGAAGGGGAGGGTGTCACGAGGACATGGAGGTTTTCCCACGATGGGAATTGTGAGATGCTCCAAACCGCAATGATTCCTTCTGTGGGACAGTCGAGACCTGTTGGATGGCTCCAGGACATCCCATAAGGAAGTTATCCAGAGCAGGGTTCTAAGGATGGATGCCTGGGCAGCCTGCCTCCCATTCCAGGTGTCTCATAGAGCCAAGGCAAGTTCGATCTGCTGGATCTAGGGGAGCAAACGAGGCGGTGTGTTGAAATGGGTGAGTTGAGGATGGGTCATAATGTGCATTTGTGTCCATGTAGACCTTGGAATAGGGTGCTTGATCCGGGGCCTTGAGGGATGTTCATAACCGGAGGTTTTGATGGAGCTCTAAAGAGTATGTTTCCTATGTAGAGAAGAGAATTGTTTTGATGAGTGCCTAAGGAATCTCCCATATGCTGGTATTGGAAACCAGGCCTCTGAGGAGAGATGACTGGAATCAAAAGCAATGGATCTGATTAGGGCCTAAGTGCCTGTCCAGTTCAATCTTATTCTCTGGGGATATCTGTCTCTGGGTCTGAGTGGAGGTAGTTTCCTAACTTGTGAGAGATCATCCCTGTTTGTCCTGGGCAGCCAACACTATTCGGATGGCTTCGGGGAGATTGGAGGATACTCCTAATCTATAGGGTTGTGGCCAATGGAAATGGCAGAATTCCCCTGGAGAGGGAAGCCACCGTCCTGAGGTGTGGCTCCAGGGGCCCCAACTTGGATGGTGTGTGGGCCAGGACTGTGGGGACAGAAGTCTGAAAACACAAACTCAGCTTAGGTTTGGGGATGTATGTATGAAGGCTCGATCTACAGACCGTGAGAATTTTCCGGGCTATGAACAAAGGGCGAGTATGTGGCGCTTGCTCAGGCTTTTGTCTCTGGATTTTGTGTCAACGGTGGCCGCGGAATGTCGGGGTGTCCTCCAGGGCCATGGACAATTCTTTCTCTGATGATTTGGCCTGATCCCAAGTGGTTTGGATCATTCTGTGGATGGGAAGAGTCCTTTCTGTATTTTTTTTTTTTTTTTACCTCAGGTGTCCCACCAAAGAGGGATTCCAGAGTAGAGCCCTGAGTAGGGGTGACTAGACATCTCGAACTCTGGTTGAGATTGGGGGACTAGGGGCCTGGCAAGCCCCATATGTGGGCTGTTGTTCCAGTCACTAAGAGGCTTTACATGAGGATAGGGCTCACGCTGAGGGTCACAATGTGTGTTTGTGCACATTGTGGCCCTCAGGGATAGGTGGGGCCTCATAGTCCATGCTGCTTTCTCCTACAATGAACATTGGACAACATGCCAACCACTAGTTTTCTTGCCAAGGCGAAGGAGAAGTTCTGATTCTTGCATCACGTTCACTCCTGAGCAGTGAGTGGAGATAAGGTCTAGGTTCTGAAGGTGAAAACTAGGTTGGGTAGAGATGATGGCCTAAAGCCATTGTGGGTGTGATATGCTCTGTTTATGGCCAGCTGTCTGGGTGTTGGACTGGAGGTCTGCCCTCAGGCTGTGTCAGACAGGGCTTTAGTGCACAGGCTAGAATGTATAATTGGGGTATGGTCGAGTGGCATGCAGGTTGTTACTCATTTGGCGTTTCTGGTTAGCGCTATAGGGCAACATTTTTCTTCTGCAGGGCAGGCAGAGTGCTGCATTGTGTCTCCAGAATTGCCAAACTGGAGGGGTGTGGCCAGGATTGTGAGGAAGGAAGTCTGAAAACACAAGCTAGCACGAGTTTTGGGGCCAAGAGCATGGCAGGCCCACTCTGCAGAGGCTGAATCGAGATCTCCTGCATGTGAAGTCAGGGCGAGTATCAGATGTTGCCTCAAGCTGGAGTTTGTGTCCATGACGGCCCCTTCCTGAAGGGGGTGTGGGCGTCATGAGGCCAGGGAGGTTTCCCTACGCTGGGAGTTGTGAGCTGCTCCAAACTTCAAAGTTTCCTTCTTCAGGACAGTCGAGTACTATTGGATGGTTCCAGGATGCCCCATACAGAAAGACTCGAGAGCAGGGCCGTAAGCATGGATGCCGAGAAACGCCAACTCACCTTCCCATTGCCTGGTCGAGACAAGGCACGCTCAATCTGCGGGCTCTTGGGTCAGCTACCTAGAAGGCTGAGTTTAAATGGACTCTCCTGAGGATGAGTCATAATGTGGGTTGGTGGCCATGGAGACCTTGGAATGTGGCAGTAGCTAAGGGACTCTGCAGGATTCTCCAACCCGAAGGGCTTGACACAACCCCAACAAGGAAGCTTCCCATGTGGAGATGAGAGGTCTTCTGTCTGGTGCCTCAGGAAAGCCCCGTATGCTGGTCTTCGAACCCAGGCCTCTGAGGAGTGATACCTGGACACCAAAGCAAGAGTTCATAATAGGGCCTAGGGGCCTGTCTGGTTCAATCTTCTGTCTCTGCGGATATCTGTCTTTGTGTCTGCATGGAGGTAGTAGTTGCTCAACTTGTGTCATAATGCCCCTATTTGTCCAGTGCGGCTTGCGGTAGTGGGATGTCCTTGGGGACCTTGAGGTTTCTGCTATTTTGTAGAGTTGTGGCCAATGGAATGGGCAGTTTCTTAGGAGAGAGCAGGCACAGTACTGTGGTGTGGCTCCAGAGACCCCAGCCTGGAGGCTGAGTGGGCCATGGCTGTGCAGACAGACATCCAAAAACCCTAACTCAGCTCAGGTTTGGGGCCGAGGTTACGGCAGGCCTGATCTACAGTCCATGAGGGGAGTTCATCTGGATATGAAAGAAGGGTGAGAGGGAGGCAGTCGCTCAGGCTTTTGTCTCTGGATGTTTTGTCCACAATGGCCGTTTAATGTACGACTTGCCTCATGGGTCGTAGATGTCTCCCTCTCTGGTAGTTTGTCAGGCCCCCAAGAGTTTGGGGTCATTCTGTGGGAAGGGAAGTGTCCTGTTTTCTGCTTCATGTGTCCCCCCAGTAGAGGGATTCTAGAGCATAGCAGTGGGTACTGACAACTGGAATACTCGCCCTCTGGTTAAGCCTGGGGGCCTATGGATATGACAAGCCCCATATGCAGGATCTTGGTCCAGCCACTGAAAGGCGTTACTTTAATACGGGACTCACGCTGCAGGTCACAATGCATGTCTGTGCCCTAGGCGGCCCTCAAGCACTGGCGTGGCCTTTCGGACAATGCAGGTTTTCCCACATTGAACGTTGGACAACATGCCAACCACAAGGTTTCTGGCCATGGGGAAGGAGGAATTCTAATTTCTGCATCACGTTCACCCCTGGGCAGTGATTGGAGATAAGGTCTAGGTTCTGAAGCCTGAAAACCGAGGTTGGGAAGAGATGACGACCTACAGCCATAGCGGGTCCTATGTGTCCAGGTTGGGGCCAGCTGTCTGGGTGTCGTTTGGGATGTCTTGTCTCAGGCTCTGCCAGACAGGGCATTAGTGTACAGGGTGGGCTGTATAATTGCTTTACAATCGAGTGGCATGCATTAGAAAATCATTTGGGGTTTCTTATTAGCAGCATAGGGCAAAGTTTTTCTTCTGGAGGGCAGGCAGCATGCTGCATTGTGGCTTCGGAATTCCCAAACTGGAGGGCTTATGGGCCAGGAGAGTGAGGACGGAAGTCTGAGAACACAAGCTAGGCTTAGGTTTCGGGGCAAGGACATGGCAGGCACACTCTGCAGAGATGAATTGAGATCTCATGCGTCTGAAGTCAGGTTGAGGTTCAGACTTTGGCTCAGGTTTGAGTTTCTGTCCATGTTGGCCCCTTCAGGAAGGGGGGGCATTATGAGGCCATGGGGGTTTTCCCACTATTGGAGTTGTGAGATGCTCCAAACCGCAAGGATTCCTTCTGTGGGACAATTAAGATTTGTTGGATGGCTCCAGGACGTCTTATAAGGTATTTTTCCAGAACAGCGTTCTAAGTATGGATGCCTGGGCAGCCAGCCTCACATTCCAATTGTCTCCTAGCAACAAGAAACGTTTGATCTGCTGGCTTGGGGTAGCAACAGAGGGGGCTGAGTTGAAATGGACTTTCCTGAGGATGGTCTTAATGTTGGATTGAGTCCATGGAGACCTTGGTATGGGGCAGTGGCACCAGGGCCCTGAAAGATTCTCCTAACCAGAGGTTATGACAAAGCTCCAATGAGCAAGTTTTCCATGGGGAGACGAGATTTGTTCATATTGGTGCCTCAGGAAACCACCATATGCTGGTATTGGAAACGAGGCCTCTGAGGAGAGATGCCTGGAAACCAAAGCAATGGATCTGATTAGGGCCTAGGGTCCTGTCCGGTTCAATATTCTTCTCTGGGGACATCTGTTGTCTGAGTGGAGGTAGTTGCTCAGCTGGTTTGAGATCACCCCTGTTTGTCCTGGGTGGCCTACACTATTGGGATGGCCTCGGTGACTTTGGAGGTTTTTCCTCATTTGCAAAGTTGTGGCCAATGGAATGGGAAGAATTCCCTTGAAATGGAAGCACAGTCCTGAGGTGTGGCTCCAGGGACCCAAGTGTGGAGCATGTGTGGTCCAGGGCTATTTGGTCAAAAGTCTGAAAACACAAACTCCACTTAGGTTGGGGGATGTAGGTATGGCCGGCCCGATCTATAGACCGTGAGGAGAACTCTTCGGCATATGAACAAAGGGCGAATGTGAGGTGCTTGCTCATGCTTTTTTTTTTTTTTTCTGGAAATGTGTCACCGATTGCCATGGAATGTCGGGGTGTCCTCATGGGCCAACGATGAGGCTCCCTTTCTGGGGATTTGACCAGATCCCAAGAGTTTGGGGTCATTCTGTCGTCAGGGAAGAGGCCTTTCTGGGTTTTTTTGTTTATTTTTATTTATTTATTTATTTATTTTTTACCTCAGGTGTACCACCAAAAGAGGGATTCCAGAGCAGTGTCGTGGGTGGGGGCAACTGGACAACCAGACCTCTGGTTAACATTGGGACCTAAGAACATGGCAAGCCCCATATGTGGGTCTTGGTCCAGACACTGAGAGGCCTTCCTTGAGGATAGGTCTCACACTGATTTTCACAATGTGTTTTTGTGCCCAAGGAGCCCCTCAAGTCAGGGCGTGGCCTAATGTACCATGCTGGTTTCTCCTACACTGACCGTTGCACAATATGGCAACCAAAAGTTTTCTGGTCATGGGGAAGAAGGAGTTCTATTTTCTGCAACTCTTTCACTCCTGGACTGTGATTGGATTTAAGGTCTAGGTTCTGAAGCCTGAAAACTGAGGTTGGGAAGAGATGAAGACCTAAGGCCATGGTGTGTCTGATTGCTCAGTGTTCGGCCAGCTGTTGAGTGTGGGTTGGGAGGTGCAGGCTCAGGCTGTGGCAGACAGGGAATTAATGCCCAGGCTAGACTGTATCATTGGGGTGCAGTCGAGTTTCGTGCAGGATGGTACTCATTTGTGGTTACCTGGTAGCCCCAAAGGGCAAAGATTTTCTTCTGGAGGGAAGACACAGTGCCACATAGTGGCTCCAGAATTCCCAAACTGGAAGGCTTGTGGGCCAGGAGTGTGAGGAAAAAATTCTGAGAACACAAGCCAGACTTAGATTTCGGGGTGAGGGGACGGCAGGCACCCTCTGCAGAGATGATTCGAGATCCCGTATACCTGAAGACAGAGCTAGGATCAGAAGTTGGCTTAGGTCGGAGTTTCTGTCCATGACGGCCCCTTCATGAAGGGGAGGGTGTCACGAGGACATGGAGGTTTTCCCACGATGGGAATTGTGAGATGCTCCAAACCGCAATGATTCCTTTTGTGGGACAGTCGAGACCTGTTGGATAGCTCCAGGACATCCCATAAGGAAGTTATCCAGAGCAGGGTTCTAAGGATGGATGCCTGGGCAGCCTGCCTCCCATTCCAGGTGTCTCATAGAGCCAAGGCAAGTTCGATCTGCTGGATCTAGGGGAGCAACCGAGGCGGGTGTGTTGAAATGGGTGAGTTGAGGATGGGTCATAATGTGCATTTGTGTCCATGTAGACCTTGGAATGGGGTGCTTGATCCGGGGCCTTGAGGGATGTTCATAACCGGAGGTTTTGATGGAGCTCTAAAGAGTATGTTTCCTATGTAGAGAAGAGAATTGTTTTGATGAGTGCCTAAGGAATCTCCCATATGCTGGTATTGGAAACCAGGCCTCTGAGGAGAGATGACTGGAATCAAAAGCAATGGATCTGATTAGGGCCTAAGTGCCTGTCCAGTTCAATCTTATTCTCTGGGGATATCTGTCTCTGGGTCTGAGTGGAGGTAGTTTCCTAACTTGTGAGAGATCATCCCTGTTTGTCCTGGGCAGCCAACACTATTCGGATGGCCTCGGGGAGATTGGAGGATACTCCTAATCTATAGGGTTGTGGCCAATGGAAATGGCAGAATTCCCCTGGAGAGGGAAGCCACAGTCCTGAGGTGTGGCTCCAGGGGCCCCAACTTGGATGGTGTGTGGGCCAGGACTGTGGGGACAGAAGTCTGAAAACACAAACTCAGCTTAGGTTTGGGGATGTATGTATGAAGGCTCGATCTACAGACCGTGAGAATTTTCCGGGCTATGAACAAAGGGCGAGTATGTGGCGCTTGCTCAGGCTTTTGTCTCTGGATTTTGTGTCAACGGTGGCCGCGGAATGTCGGGGTGTCCTCCAGGGCCATGGACAATTCTTTCTCTGATGATTTGGCCTGATCCCAAGTGGTTGGGATCATTCTGTGGATGGGAAGAGTCCTTTCTGTATTTTTTTTTTTTTTTACCTCAGGTGTCCCACCAAAGAGGGATTCCAGAGTAGAGCCCTGAGTAGGGGTGACTAGACATCTCGAACTCTGGTTGAGATTGGGGGACTAGGGGCCTGGCAAGCCCCATATGTGGGCTGTTGTTCCAGTCACTAAGAGGCTTTACATGAGGATAGGGCTCACGCTGAGGGTCTCAATGTGTGTTTGTGCACATTGTGGCCCTCAGGGTTAGGTGGGGCCTCATAGTCCATGCTGCTTTCTCCTACAATGAACATTGGACAACATGCCAACCACTAGGTTTCTTGCCAAGGCGAAGGAGAAGTTCTGATTCTTGCATCACGTTCACTCCTGAGCAGTGAGTGGAGATAAGGTCTAGGTTCTGAAGGTGAAAACTAGGTTGGGTAGAGATGATGGCCTAAAGCCATTGTGGGTGTGATATGCACTGTTTACGGCCAGCTGTCTGGGTGTTGGACTGGAGTTCTGCCCTCAGGCTGTGTCAGACAGGGCTTTAGTGCACAGGCTAGAATGTATAATTGGGGTATGGTCGAGTGGCATGCAGGTTGTTACTCATTTGGCGTTTCTGGTTAGCGCTATAGGGCAACATTTTTCTTCTGGAGGGCAGGCAGAGTGCTGCATTGTGTCTCCAGAATTGCCAAACTGGAGGGGTGTGGCCAGGATTGTGAGGAAGGAAGTCTGAAAACACAAGCTAGCACGAGTTTTGGGGCCAAGAGCATGGCAGGCCCACTCTGCAGAGGCTGAATCGAGATCTCCTGCAGGTGAGGTCAGGGCGAGTATCAGATGTTGCCTCAAGCTGGAGTTTGTGTCCATGACGGCCCCTTCCTGAAGGGGGTGGGGGCGTCATGAGGCCAGGGAGGTTTCCCTACGCTGGGAGTTGTGAGCTGCTCCAAACTTCAAAGTTTCCTTCTTCAGGACAGTCGAGTACTATTGGATGGTTCCAGGATGCCCCATACAGAAAGACTCGAGAGCAGGGCCGTAAGCATGGATGCCGAGAAACGCCAACTCACCTTCCCATTGCCTGGTCGAGACAAGGCACGCTCAATCTGCGGGCTCTTGGGTGAGCTACCCAGAAGGCTGAGTTTAAATGGACTCTCCTGAGGATGAGTCATAATGTGGGTTGGTGGCCATGGAGACCTTGGAATGTGGCAGTAGCTAAGGGACTCTGCAGGATTCTCCAACCCGAAGGGCTTGACACAACCCCAACAAGGAAGCTTCCCATGTGGAGATGAGAGGTCTTCTGTCTGGTGCCTCAGGAAAGCCCCGTATGCTGGTCTTCGAACCCAGGCCTCTGAGGAGTGATACCTGGACACCAAAGCAAGAGTTCATAATAGGGCCTAGGGGCCTGTCTGGTTCAATCTTCTGTCTCTGCGGATATCTGTCTTTGTGTCTGCATGGAGGTAGTAGTTGCTCAACTTGTGTCATAATGCCCCTATTTGTCCAGTGCGGCTTGCGGTAGTGGGATGTCCTTGGGGACCTTGAAGTTTCTACTATTTTGTAGAGTTGTGGCCAATGGAATGGGCAGTTTCTTAGGAGAGAGCAGGCACAGTACTGTGGTGTGGCTCCAGAGACCCCAGCCTGGAGGCTGTGTGGGCCATGGCTGTGCAGACAGACATCCAAAAACCCTAACTCAGCTCAGGTTTGGGGCCGAGGTTACGGCAGGCCTGATCTACAGTCCATGAGGGGAGTTCCTCTGGATATGAAAGAAGGGTGAGAGGGAGGCAGTCGCTCCGGGTTTTGTCTCTGGATGTTTAGTCCACAATGGCCGTTTAATGTAGGACTTGCCTCATGGGTCGTAGAAGTCTCCCTCTCTGGTAGTTTGTCCAGCCCCCAAGAGTTTGGGGTCCTTCTGTGGGAAGGGAAGTGTCCTGTTTTCTGCTTCATGTGTCCCCCCAGTAGAGGGATTCTAGAGCATAGCAGTGGGTACTGACAACTGGAATACTCGCCCTCTGGTTAAGCCTGGGGGCCTATGGATATGACAAGCCCCATATGCAGGATCTTGGTCCAGCCACTGAGAGGCGTTACTTTAATACGGGACTCACGCTGCAGGTCACAATGCATGTCTGTGCCCTAGGCGGCCCTCAAGCACTGGCGTGGCCTTTCGGACAATGCAGGTTTTCCCACATTGAACGTTGGACAACATGCCAACCACAAGGTTTCTGGCCATGGGGAAGGAGGAATTCTAATTTCTGCATCATGTTCACCCCTGGGCAGTGATTGGAGATAAGGTCTAGGTTCTGAAGCCTGAAAACCGAGGTTGGGAAGAGATGACGACCTACAGCCATAGCGGGTCCTATGTGTCCAGGTTGGGGCCAGCTGTCTGGGTGTCGTTTGGGATGTCTTGTCTCAGGCTCTGCCAGACAGGGCATTAGTGTACAGGGTGGGCTGTATAATTGCTTTACAATCGAGTGGCATGCATTAGAAAATCATTTGGGGTTTCTTATTAGCAGCATAGGGCAAAGTTTTTCTTCTGGAGGGCAGGCAGCATGCTGCATTGTGGCTTCGGAATTCCCAAACTGGAGGGCTTATGGGCCAGGAGAGTGAGGACGGAAGTCTGAGAACACAAGCTAGGCTTAGGTTTCGGGGCAAGGACATGGCAGGCACACTCTGCAGAGATGAATTGAGATCTCATGCGTCTGAAGTCAGGTCGAGGTTCAGACTTTGGCTCAGGTTTGAGTTTCTGTCCATGTTGGCCCCTTCAGGAAGGGGGGGCATTATGAGGCCATGGGGGTTTTCCCACTATTGGAGTTGTGAGATGCTCCAAACCGCAAGGATTCCTTCTGTGGGACAATTAAGATTTGTTGGATGGCTCCAGGACGTCTTATAAGGTATTTTTCCAGAACAGGGTTCTAAGTATGGATGCCTGGGCAGCCAGCCTCACATTCCAATTGTCTCCTAGCAACAAGAAACGTTTGATCTGCTGGCTTGGGGTAGCAACAGAGGGGGCTGAGTTGAAATGGACTTTCCTGAGGATGGTCTTAATGTTGGATTGAGTCCATGGAGACCTTGGTATGGGGCAGTGGCACCAGGGCCCTGAAGGATTCTCCTAACCAGAGGTTATGACAAAGCTCCAATGAGCAAGTTTTCCATGGGGAGACGAGATTTGTTCTTATTGGTGCCTCAGGAAACCACCATATGCTGGTATTGGAAACGAGGCCTCTGAGGAGAGATGCCTGGAAACCAAAGCAATGGATCTGATTAGGGCCTAGGGTCCTGTCCGGTTCAATATTCTTCTCTGGGGACATCTGTTGTCTGAGTGGAGGTAGTTGCTCAGCTGGTTTGAGATCACCCCTGTTTGTCCTGGGCGGCCTACACTATTGGGATGGCCTCGGTGACTTTGGAGGTTTTTCCTCATTTGCAAAGTTGTGGCCAATGGAATGGGAAGAATTCCCTTGAAATGGAAGCACAGTCCTGAGGTGTGGCTCCAGGGACCCAAGTGTGGAGCGTGTGTGGTCCAGGGCTATTTGGTCAAAAGTCTGAAAACACAAACTCCACTTAGGTTGGGGGATGTAGGTATGGCCGGCCCGATCTATAGACCGTGAGGAGAACTCTTCGGCATATGAACAAAGGGCGAATGTGAGGTGCTTGCTCATGCTTTTATTTTTTTTTTTCTGGAAATGTGTCACTGATTGCCATGGAATGTCGGGGTGTCCTCATGTTCATCGATAAGGCTCCCTTTCTGGGTATTTGACCCGATTCTAATAGTTTGGGGTCATTCTGTCGGAAGGGAGGAGACTTTCTGTTTTTTTTTTTGTTTATTATTTTTTTGTTTTTGTTTTTTTTTTACCTCAGGTGGACCACCAAAAGAGGGATTCTAGAGCAGAGTCGTGGGTGGGGGCAACTGGACAACCAGACCTCTGGTTAACATTGGGACCTAAGAACATGGCAAGCCCCATATGTGGGCTCTTGGTCCAGACACTGAGAGGCCTTCCTTGAGGATAGGTCTCACACTGAGTTTCACAATGTGTTTTTGTGCCCAAGGAGCCCCTCAAGTCTGGGCGTGGCCTAATGTACCATGCTTGTTTCTCCTACACTGAACGTTGCACAATATGGCAACCAAAAGTTTTCTGGCCATGGGGAAGAAGGAGTTCTATTTTCTGCAACACTTTCACTCCTGGACTGTGATTGGATTTAAGGTCTAGGTTCTGAAGCCTGAAAACTGAGGTTTGGAAGAGATGAAGACCTAAGGCTATGGTGTGTCTGATGTGCTCAGTGTTCGGCCAGCTGTTGAGTGTGGGTTGGGAGGTGCAGGCTCAGGCTGTGGCAGACAGGGAATTAATGCCCAGGCTAGACTGTATCATTGGGGTGCAGTCGAGTTTCGTGCAGGATGGTACTCATTTGTGGTTACTGGTTAGCCCCAAAGGGCAACGATTTTCTTCTGGAGGGAAGACACAGTGCCACATAGTGGCTCCAGAATTCCCAAACTGGAAGGCTTGTGGGCCAGGAGTGTGAGGAGAAAATTCTGAGAACACAAGCCAGACTTAGATTTCGGGGTGAGGGGACGGCATGCACCCTCTGCAGAGATGATTCGAGATCCCGTATACCTGAAGACAGAGCTAGGATCAGAAGTTGGCTTAGGTCGGAGTTTCTGTCCATGACGGCCCCTTCATGAAGGGGAGGGTGTCACGAGGACATGGAGCTTTTCCCACGATGGGAATTGTAAGATGCTCCAAACCGCAATGATTCCTTCTGTGGGACAGTCGAGACCTGTTGGATAGCTCCAGGACATCCCATAAGGAAGTTATCCAGAGCAGGGTTCTAAGGATGGATGCCTGGGCAGCCTGCCTCCCATTCCAGGTGTCTCATAGAGCCAAGGCAAGTTCGATCTGCTGGATCTAGGGGAGCAAACGAGGCGGGTGTGTTGAAATGGGTGAGTTGAGGATGGGTCATAATGTGCATTTGTGTCCATGTAGACCTTGGAATGGGGTGCTTGATCCGGGGCCTTGAGGGATGTTCATAACCGGAGGTTTTGATGGAGCTCTAAAGAGTATGTTTCCTATGTAGAGAAGAGAATTGTTTTGATGAGTGCCTAAGGAATCTCCCATATGCTGGTATTGGAAACCAGGCCTCTGAGGAGAGATGACTGGAATCAAAAGCAATGGATCTGATTAGGGCCTAAGTGCCTGTCCAGTTCAATCTTATTCTCTGGGGATATCTGTCTCTGGGTCTGAGTGGAGGTAGTTTCCTAACTTGTGAGAGATCATCCCTGTTTGTCCTGGGCAGCCAACACTATTCGGATGGCCTCGGGGAGATTGGAGGATACTCCTAATCTATAGGGTTGTGGCCAATGGAAATGGCAGAATTCCCCTGGAGAGGGAAGCCACAGTCCTGAGGTGTGGCTCCAGGGGCCCCAACTTGGATGGTGTGTGGGCCAGGACTGTGGGGACAGAAGTCTGAAAACACAAACTCAGCTTAGGTTTGGGGATGTATGTATGAAGGCTCGATCTACAGACCGTGAGAATTTTCCGGGCTATGAACAAAGGGCGAGTATGTGGCGCTTGCTCAGGCTTTTGTCTCTGGATTTTGTGTCAACGGTGGCCGCGGAATGTCGGGGTGTCCTCCAGGGCCATGGACAATTCTTTCTCTGATGATTTGGCCTGATCCCAAGTGGTTGGGATCATTCTGTGGATGGGAAGAGTCCTTTCTGTATTTTTTTTTTTTTACCTCAGGTGTCCCACCAAAGAGGGATTCCAGAGTAGAGCCCTGAGTAGGGGTGACTAGACATCTCGAACTCTGGTTGAGATTGGGGGACTAGGGGCCTGGCAAGCCCCATATGTGGGCTGTTGTTCCAGTCACTAAGAGGCTTTACATGAGGATAGGGCTCACGCTGAGGGTCACAATGTGTGTTTGTGCACATTGTGGCCCTCAGGGATAGGTGGGGCCTCATAGTCCATGCTGCTTTCTCCTACAATGAACATTGGACAACATGCCAACCACTAGGTTTCTTGCCAAGGCGAATGAGAAGTTCTGATTCTTGCATCACGTTCACTCCTGAGCAGTGAGTGGAGATAAGGACTAGGTTCTGAAGGTGAAAACTGAGGTTGGGTAGAGATGATGGCCTAAAGCCATTGTGGGTGTGATATGCTCTGTGTACGGCCAGCTGTCTGGGTGTTGGACTGGAGTTCTGCCCTCAGGCTGTGTCAGACAGGGCTTTAGTGCACAGGCTAGACTGTATAATTGGGGTATGGTCGAGTGGCATGCAGGTTGTTACTCATTTGGCGTTTCTGGTTAGCGCTATAGGGCAACATTTTTCTTCTGGAGGGCAGGCAGAGTGCTGCATTGTGTCTCCAGAATTGCCAAACTGGAGGGGTGTGGCCAGAATTGTGAGGAAGGAAGTCTGAAAACACAAGCTAGCACGAGTTTTGGGGCCAAGAGCATGGCAGGCCCACTCTGCAGAGGCTGAATCGAGATCTCCTGCAGGTGAGGTCAGGGCGAGTATCAGATGTTGCCTCAAGCTGGAGTTTGTGTCCATGACGGCCCCTTCCTGAAGGGGGTGGGGGCGTCATGAGGCCAGGGAGGTTTCCCTACGCTGGGAGTTGTGAGCTGCTCCAAACTTCAAAGTTTCCTTCTTCAGGACAGTCGAGTACTATTGGATGGTTCCAGGATGCCCCATACAGAAAGACTCGAGAGCAGGGCCGTAAGCATGGATGCCGAGAAACGCCAACTCACCTTCCCATTGCCTGGTCGAGACAAGGCACGCTGAATCTGCGGGCTCTTGGGTGAGCTACCCAGAAGGCTGAGTTTAAATGGACTCTCCTGAGGATGAGTCATAATGTGGGTTGGTGGCCATGGAGACCTTGGAATGTGGCAGTAGCTAAGGGACTCTGCAGGATTCTCCAACCCGAAGGGCTTGACACAACCCCAACAAGGAAGCTTCCCATGTGGAGATGAGAGGTCTTCTGTCTGGTGCCTCAGGAAAGCCCCGTATGCTGGTCTTCGAACCCGGGCCTCTGAGGAGTGATACCTGGAAACCAAAGCAAGAGTTCATAATAGGGCCTAGGGGCCTGTCTGGTTCAATCTTCTGTCTCTGCGGATATCTGTCTTTGTGTCTGCATGGAGGTAGTAGTTGCTCAACTTGTGTCATAATGCCCCTATTTGTCCAGTGCGGCTTGCGGTAGTGGGATGTCCTTGGGGACCTTGAGGCTTCTACTATTTTGTAGAGTTGTGGCCAATGGAATGGGCAGTTTCTTAGGAGAGAGCAGGCACAGTACTGTGGTGTGGCTCCAGAGACCCCAGCCTGGAGGCTGTGTGGGCCATGGCTGTGCAGACAGACATCCAAAAACCCTAACTCAGCTCAGGTTTGGGGCCGAGGTTACGGCAGGCCTGATCTACAGTCCATGAGGGGAGTTCCTCTGGATATGAAAGAAGGGTGAGAGGGAGGCAGTCGCTCCGGGTTTTCTCTCTGGATGTTTAGTCCACAATGGCCGTTTAATGTAGGACTTGCCTCATGGGTCGTAGAAGTCTCCCTCTCTGGTAGTTTGTCCAGCCCCCAAGAGTTTGGGGTCCTTCTGTGGGAAGGGAAGTGTCCTGTTTTCTGCTTCATGTGTCCCCCCAGTAGAGGGATTCTAGAGCATAGCAGTGGGTACTGACAACTGGAATACTCGCCCTCTGGTTAAGCCTGGGGGCCTATGGATATGACAAGCCCCATATGCAGGATCTTGGTCCAGCCACTGAGAGGCGTTACTTTAATACGGGACTCACGCTGCAGGTCACAATGCATGTCTGTGCCCTAGGCGGCCCTCAAGCACTGGCGTGGCCTTTCGGACAATGCAGGTTTTCCCACATTGAACGTTGGACAACATGCCAACCACAAGGTTTCTGGCCATGGGGAAGGAGGAATTCTAATTTCTGCATCACGTTCACCCCTGGGCAGTGATTGGAGATAAGGTCTAGGTTCTGAAGCCTGAAAACCGAGGTTGGGAAGAGTTGACGACCTACAGCCATAGGGGGTCCTATGTGTCCAGGTTGGGGCCAGCTGTCTGGGTGTCGTTTGGGATGTCTTGTCTCAGGCTCTGCCAGACAGGGCATTAGTGTACAGGGTGGGCTGTATAATTGCTTTACAATCGAGTGGCATGCATTAGAAAATCATTTGGGGTTTCTTATTAGCAGCATAGGGCAAAGTTTTTCTTCTGGAGGGCAGGCAGCATGCTGCATTGTGGCTTCGGAATTCCCAAACTGGAGGGCTTATGGGCCAGGAGAGTGAGGACGGAAGTCTGAGAACACAAGCTAGGCTTAGGTTTCGGGGCAAGGACATGGCAGGCACACTCTGCAGAGATGAATTGAGATCTCATGCGTCTGAAGTCAGGTCGAGGTTCAGACTTTGGCTCAGGTTTGAGTTTCTGTCCATGTTGGCCCCTTCAGGAAGGGGGGGCATTATGAGGCCATGGGGGTTTTCCCACTATTGGAGTTGTGAGATGCTCCAAACCGCAAGGATTTCTTCTGTGGGACAATTAAGATTTGTTGGATGGCTCCAGGACGTCTTATAAGGTATTTTTCCAGAACAGGGTTCTAAGTATGGATGCCTGGGCAGCCAGCCTCACATTCCAATTGTCTCCTAGCAACAAGAAACGTTTGATCTGCTGGCTTGGGGTAGCAACAGAGGGGGCTGAGTTGAAATGGACTTTCCTGAGGATGGTCTTAATGTTGGATTGAGTCCATGGAGACCTTGGTATGGGGCAGTGGCACCAGGGCCCTGAAGGATTCTCCTAACCAGAGGTTATGACAAAGCTCCAATGAGCAAGTTTTCCATGGGGAGACGAGATTTGTTCTTATTGGTGCCTCAGGAAACCACCATATGCTGGTATTGGAAACGAGGCCTCTGAGGAGAGATGCCTGGAAACCAAAGCAATGGATCTGATTAGGGCCTAGGGTCCTGTCCGGTTCAATATTCTTCTCTGGGGACATCTGTTGTCTGAGTGGAGGTAGTTGCTCAGCTGGTTTGAGATCACCCCTGTTTGTCCTGGGCGGCCTACACTATTGGGATGGCCTCGGTGACTTTGGAGGTTTTTCCTCATTTGCAAAGTTGTGGCCAATGGAATGGGAAGAATTCCCTTGAAATGGAAGCACAGTCCTGAGGTGTGGCTCCAGGGACCCAAGTGTGGAGCGTGTGTGGTCCAGGGCTATTTGGTCAAAAGTCTGAAAACACAAACTCCACTTAGGTTGGGGGATGTAGGTATGGCCGGCCCGATCTATAGACCGTGAGGAGAACTCTTCGGCATATGAACAAAGGGCGAATGTGAGGTGCTTGCTCATGCTTTTATTTTTTTTTTTCTGGAAATGTGTCACTGATTGCCATGGAATGTCGGGGTGTCCTCATGTTCATCGATAAGGCTCCCTTTCTGGGTATTTGACCCGATTCTAATAGTTTGGGGTCATTCTGTCGGAAGGGAGGAGACTTTCTGTTTTTTTTTTTTTGTTTATTATTTTTTTGTTTTTGTTTTTTTTTTACCTCAGGTGTACCACCAAAAGAGGGATTCCAGAGCAGAGTCGTGGGTGGGGGCAACTGGACAACCAGACCTCTGGTTAACATTGGGACCTAAGAACATGGCAAGCCCCATATGTGGGCTCTTGGTCCAGACACTGAGAGGCCTTCCTTGAGGATAGGTCTCACACTGAGTTTCACAATGTGTTTTTGTGCCCAAGGAGCCCCTCAAGTCTGGGCGTGGCCTAATGTACCATGCTTGTTTCTCCTACACTGAACGTTGCACAATATGGCAACCAAAAGTTTTCTGGCCATGGGGAAGAAGGAGTACTATTTTCTGCAACACTTTCACTCCTGGACTGTGATTGGATTTAAGGTCTAGGTTCTGAAGCCGGAAAACTGAGGTTTGGAAGAGATGAAGACCTAAGGCTATGGTGTGTCTGATGTGCTCAGTGTTCGGCCAGCTGTTGAGTGTGGGTTGGGAGGTGCAGGCTCAGGCTGTGGCAGACAGGGAATTAATGCCCAGGCTAGACTGTATCATTGGGGTGCAGTCGAGTTTCGTGCAGGATGGTACTCATTTGTGGTTACTGGGTAGCCCCAAAGGGCAACGATTTTCTTCTGGAGGGAAGACACAGTGCCACATAGTGGCTCCAGAATTCCCAAACTGGAAGGCTTGTGGGCCAGGAGTGTGAGGAAAAAATTCTGAGAACACAAGCCAGACTTAGATTTCGGGGTGAGGGGACGGCAGGCACCCTCTGCAGAGATGATTCGAGATCCCGTATACCTGAAGACAGAGCTAGGATCAGAAGTTGGCTTAGGTCGGAGTTTCTGTCCATGACGGCCCCTTCATGAAGGGGAGGGTGTCACGAGGACATGGAGGTTTTCCCCCGATGGGAATTGTAAGATGCTCCAAACCGCAATGATTCCTTCTGTGGGACAGTCGAGACCTGTTGGATAGCTCCAGGACATCCCATAAGGAAGTTATCCAGAGCAGGGTTCTAAGGATGGATGCCTGGGCAGCCTGCCTCCCATTCCAGGTGTCTCATAGAGCCAAGGCAAGTTCGATCTGCTGGATCTAGGGGAGCAAACGAGGCGGGTGTGTTGAAATGGGTGAGTTGAGGATGGGTCATAATGTGCATTTGTGTCCATGTAGACCTTGGAATGGGGTGCCTGATCCGGGGCCTTGAGGGATGTTCATAACCGGAGGTTTTGATGGAGCTCTAAAGAGTATGTTTCCTATGTAGAGAAGAGAATTGTTTTGATGAGTGCCTAAGGAATCTCCCATATGCTGGTATTGGAAACCAGGCCTCTGAGGAGAGATGACTGGAATCAAAAGCAATGGATCTGATTAGGGCCTAAGTGCCTGTCCAGTTCAATCTTATTCTCTGGGGATATCTGTCTCTGGGTCTGAGTGGAGGTAGTTTCCTAACTTGTGAGAGATCATCCCTGTTTGTCCTGGGCAGCCAACACTATTCGGATGGCCTCGGGGAGATTGGAGGATACTCCTAATCTATAGGGTTGTGGCCAATGGAAATGGCAGAATTCCCCTGGAGAGGGAAGCCACAGTCCTGAGGTGTGGCTCCAGGGGCCCCAACTTGGATGGTGTGTGGGCCAGGACTGTGGGGACAGAAGTCTGAAAACACAAACTCAGCTTAGGTTTGGGGATGTATGTATGAAGGCTCGATCTACAGACCGTGAGAATTTTCCGGGCTATGAACAAAGGGCGAGTATGTGGCGCTTGCTCAGGGTTTTGTCTCTGGATTTTGTGTCAACGGTGGCCGCGGAATGTCGGGGTGTCCTCCAGGGCCATGGACAATTCTTTCTCTGATGATTTGGCCTGATCCCAAGTGGTTGGGATCATTCTGTGGATGGGAAGAGTCCTTTCTGTATTTTTTTTTTTTTTTACCTCAGGTGTCCCACCAAAGAGGGATTCCAGAGTAGAGCCCTGAGTAGGGGTGACTAGACATCTCGAACTCTGGTTGAGATTGGGGGACTAGGGGCCTGGCAAGCCCCATATGTGGGCTGTTGTTCCAGTCACTAAGAGGCTTTACATGAGGATAGGGCTCACGCTGAGGGTCACAATGTGTGTTTGTGCACATTGTGGCCCTCAGGGATAGGTGGGGCCTCATAGTCCATGCTGCTTTCTCCTACAATGAACATTGGACAACATGCCAACCACTAGGTTTCTTGCCAAGGCGAATGAGAAGTTCTGATTCTTGCATCACGTTCACTCCTGAGCAGTGAGTGGAGATAAGGACTAGGTTCTGAAGGTGAAAACTGAGGTTGGGTAGAGATGATGGCCTAAAGCCATTGTGGGTGTGATATGCTCTGTGTACGGCCAGCTGTCTGGGTGTTGGACTGGAGTTCTGCCCTCAGGCTGTGTCAGACAGGGCTTTAGTGCACAGGCTAGACTGTATAATTGGGGTATGGTCGAGTGGCATGCAGGTTGTTACTCATTTGGCGTTTCTGGTTAGCGCTATAGGGCAACATTTTTCTTCTGGAGGGCAGGCAGAGTGCTGCATTGTGTCTCCAGAATTGCCAAACTGGAGGGGTGTGGCCAGAATTGTGAGGAAGGAAGTCTGAAAACACAAGCTAGCACGAGTTTTGGGGCCAAGAGCATGGCAGGCCCACTCTGCAGAGGCTGAATCGAGATCTCCTGCAGGTGAGGTCAGGGCGAGTATCAGATGTTGCCTCAAGCTGGAGTTTGTGTCCATGACGGCCCCTTCCTGAAGGGGGTGGGGGCGTCATGAGGCCAGGGAGGTTTCCCTACGCTGGGAGTTGTGAGCTGCTCCAAACTTCAAAGTTTCCTTCTTCAGGACAGTCGAGTACTATTGGATGGTTCCAGGATGCCCCATACAGAAAGACTCGAGAGCAGGGCCGTAAGCATGGATGCCGAGAAACGCCAACTCACCTTCCCATTGCCTGGTCGAGACAAGGCACGCTGAATCTGCGGGCTCTTGGGTGAGCTACCAAGAAGGCTGAGTTTAAATGGACTCTCCTGAGGATGAGTCATAATGTGGGTTGGTGGCCATGGAGACCTTGGAATGTGGCAGTAGCTAAGGGACTCTGCAGGATTCTCCAACCCGAAGTGCTTGACACAACCCCAACAAGGAAGCTTCCCATGTGGAGATGAGAGGTCTTCTGTCTGGTGCCTCAGGAAAGCCCCGTATGCTGGTCTTCGAACCCGGGCCTCTGAGGAGTGATACCTGGACACCAAAGCAAGAGTTCATAATAGGGCCTAGGGGCCTGTCTGGTTCAATCTTCTGTCTCTGCGGATATCTGTCTTTGTGTCTGCATGGAGGTAGTAGTTGCTCAACTTGTGTCATAATGCCCCTATTTGTCCAGTGCGGCTTGCGGTAGTGGGATGTCCTTGGGGACCTTGAGGTTTCTACTATTTTGTAGAGTTGTGGCCAATGGAATGGGCAGTTTCTTAGGAGAGAGCAGGCACAGTACTGTGGTGTGGCTCCAGAGACCCCAGCCTGGAGGCTGTGTGGGCCATGGCTGTGCAGATAGACATCCAAAAACCCTAACTCAGCTCAGGTTTGGGGCCGAGGTTACGGCAGGCCTGATCTACAGTCCATGAGGGGAGTTCCTCTGGATATGAAAGAAGGGTGAGAGGGAGGCAGTCGCTCCGGCTTTTGTCTCTGGATGTTTTGTCCACAATGGCCGTTTAATGTAGGACTTGCCTCATGGGTCGTAGAAGTCTCCCTCTCTGGTAGTTTGTCCAGCCCCCAAGAGTTTGGGGTCCTTCTGTGGGAAGGGAAGTGTCCTGTTTTCTGCTTCATGTGTCCCCCCAGTAGAGGGATTCTAGAGCATAGCAGTGGGTACTGACAACTGGAATACTCGCCCTCTGGTTAAGCCTGGGGGCCTATGGATATGACAAGCCCCATATGCAGGATCTTGGTCCAGCCACTGAAAGGCGTTACTTTAATACGGGACTCACGCTGCAGGTCACAATGCATGTCTGTGCCCTAGGCGGCCCTCAAGCACTGGCGTGGCCTTTCGGACAATGCAGGTTTTCCCACATTGAACGTTGGACAACATGCCAACCACAAGGTTTCTGGCCATGGGGAAGGAGGAATTCTAATTTCTGCATCACGTTCACCCCTGGGCAGTGATTGGAGATAAGGTCTAGGTTCTGAAGCCTGAAAACCGAGGTTGGGAAGAGATGACGACCTACAGCCATAGGGGGTCCTATGTGTCCAGGTTGGGGCCAGCTGTCTGGGTGTCGTTTGGGATGTCTTGTCTCAGGCTCTGCCAGACAGGGCATTAGTGTACAGGGTGGGCTGTATAATTGCTTTACAATCGAGTGGCATGCATTAGAAAATCATTTGGGGTTTCTTATTAGCAGCATAGGGCAAAGTTTTTCTTCTGGAGGGCAGGCAGCATGCTGCATTGTGGCTTCGGAATTCCCAAACTGGAGGGCTTATGGGCCAGGAGAGTGAGGACGGAAGTCTGAGAACACAAGCTAGGCTTAGGTTTCGGGGCAAGGACATGGCAGGCACACTCTGCAGATATGAATTGAGATCTCATGCGTCTGAAGTCAGGTCGAGGTTCAGACTTTGGCTCAGGTTTGAGTTTCTGTCCATGTTGGCCCCTTCAGGAAGGGGGGGCATTATGAGGCCATGGGGGTTTTCCCACTATTGGAGTCGTGAGATGCTCCAAACCGCAAGGATTCCTTCTGTGGGACAATTAAGATTTGTTGGATGGCTCCAGGACGTCTTATAAGGTATTTTTCCAGAACAGCGTTCTAAGTATGGATGCCTGGGCAGCCAGCCTCACATTCCAATTGTCTCCTAGCAACAAGAAACGTTTGATCTGCTGGCTTGGGGTAGCAACAGAGGGGGCTGAGTTGAAATGGACTTTCCTGAGGATGGTCTTAATGTTGGATTGAGTCCATGGAGACCTTGGTATGGGGCAGTGGCACCAGGGCCCTGAAGGATTCTCCTAACCAGAGGTTATGACAAAGCTCCAATGAGCAAGTTTTCCATGGGGAGACGAGATTTGTTCTTATTGGTGCCTCAGGAAACCACCATATGCTGGTATTGGAAACGAGGCCTCTGAGGAGAGATGCCTGGAAACCAAAGCAATGGATCTGATTAGGGCCTAGGGTCCTGTCCGGTTCAATATTCTTCTCTGGGGACATCTGTTGTCTGAGTGGAGGTAGTTGCTCAGCTGGTTTGAGATCACCCCTGTTTGTCCTGGGTGGCCTACACTATTGGGATGGCCTCGGTGACTTTGGAGGTTTTTCCTCATTTGCAAAGTTGTGGCCAATGGAATGGGAAGAATTCCCTTGAAATGGAAGCACAGTCCTGAGGTGTGGCTCCAGGGACCCAAGTGTGGAGCGTGTGTGGTCCAGGGCTATTTGGTCAAAAGTCTGAAAACACAAACTCCACTTAGGTTGGGGGATGTAGGTATGGCCGGCCCGATCTATAGACCGTGAGGAGAACTCTTCGGCATATGAACAAAGGGCGAATGTGAGGTGCTTGCTCATGCTTTTATTTTTTTTTTTTCTGGAAATGTGTCACTGATTGCCATGGAATGTCGGGGTGTCCTCATGTTCATCGATAAGGCTCCCTTTCTGGGTATTTGACCCGATTCTAATAGTTTGGGGTCATTCTGGCGGAAAGGAGGAGACTTTCTGTTTTTTTATTTGTTTATTATTTTTTTGTTTTTGTTTTTTTTTTACCTCAGGTGGACCACCAAAAGAGGGATTCCAGAGCAGAGTCGTGGGTGGGAGCAACTGGACAACCAGACCTCTGGTTAACATTGGGACCTAAGAACATGGCAAGCCCCATATGTGGGCTCTCGGTCCAGACACTGAGAGGCCTTCCTTGAGGATAGGTCTCACACTGAGTTTCACAATGTGTTTTTGTGCCCAAGGAGCCCCTCAAGTCAGGGCGTGGCCTAATGTACCATGCTTGTTTCTCCTACACTGAACGTTGCACAATATGGCAACCAAAAGTTTTCTGGCCATGGGGAAGAAGGAGTTCTATTTTCTGCAACACTTTCACTCCTGGACTGTGATTGGATTTAAGGTCTAGGTTCTGAAGCCTGAAAACTGAGGTTGGGAAGAGATGAAGACCTAAGGCCATGGTGTGTCTGATGTGCTCAGTGTTCGGCCAGCTGTTGAGTGTGGGTTGGGAGGTGCAGGCTCAGGCTGTGGCAGACAGGGAATTAATGCCCAGGCTAGACTGTATCATTGGGGTTCAGTCGAGTTTTGTGCAGGATGGTACTCATTTGTGGTTACTGGGTAGCCCCAAAGGGCAACGTTTTTCTTCTGGAGGGAAGACACAGTGCCACATAGTGGCTCCAGAATTCCCAAACTGGAAGGCTTGTGGGCCAGGAGTGTGAGGAAAAAATTCTGAGAACACAAGCCAGACTTAGATTTCGGGGTGAGGGGACGGCAGGCACCCTCTGCAGAGATGATTCGAGATCCCGTATACCTGAAGACAGAGCTAGGATCAGAAGTTGGCTTAGGTCGGAGTTTCTGTCCATGACGGCCCCTTCATGAAGGGGAGGGTGTCACGAGGACATGGAGGTTTTCCCACGATGGGAATTGTGAGATGCTCCAAACCGCAATGATTCCTTCTGTGGGACAGTCGAGACCTGTTGGATGGCTCCAGGACATCCCATAAGGAAGTTATCCAGAGCAGGGTTCTAAGGATGGATGCCTGGGCAGCCTGCCTCCCATTCCAGGTGTCTCATAGGGCCAAGGCAAGTTCGATCTGCTGGATCTAGGGGAGCAAACGAGGCGGGTGTGTTGAAATGGGTGAGTTGAGGATGGGTCATAATGTGCATTTGTGTCCATGTAGACCTTGGAATGGGGTGCTTGATCCGGGGCCTTGAGGGATGTTCATAACCGGAGGTTTTGATGGAGCTCTAAAGAGTATGTTTCCTATGTAGAGAAGAGAATTGTTTTGATGAGTGCCTAAGGAATCTCCCATATGCTGGTATTGGAAACCAGGCCTCTGAGGAGAGATGACTGGAATCAAAAGCAATGGATCTGATTAGGGCCTAAGTGCCTGTCCAGTTCAATCTTATTCTCTGGGGATATCTGTCTCTGGGTCTGAGTGGAGGTAGTTTCCTAACTTGTGAGAGATCATCCCTGTTTGTCCTGGGCAGCCAACACTATTCGGATGGCCTCGGGGAGATTGGAGGATACTCCTAATCTATAGGGTTGTGGCCAATGGAAATGGCAGAATTCCCCTGGAGAGGGAAGCCACAGTCCTGAGGTGTGGCTCCAGGGGCCCCAACTTGGATGGTGTGTGGGCCAGGACTGTGGGGACAGAAGTCTGAAAACACAAACTCAGCTTAGGTTTGGGGATGTATGTATGAAGGCTCGATCTACAGACCGTGAGAATTTTCCGGGCTATGAACAAAGGGCGAGTATGTGGCGCTTGCTCAGGCTTTTGTCTCTGGATTTTGTGTCAACGGTGGCCGCGGAATGTCGGGGTGTCCTCCAGGGCCATGGACAATTCTTTCTCTGATGATTTGGCCTGATCCCAAGTGGTTTGGATCATTCTGTGGATGGTGTGAGGATTGGAGCCAAGGGCAGAGCAGGCCCAATCTGCAGAGGCTGAATCAAAATCTCCTGCATCTGAAGTCAGGCTGAGGATCAGACGTTGGCTGAGGCTGGAGTATGTGTCCATGATGGCACCTTCATGAAGTGGGGGCCTCATGAGGCCAAGGAAGTTTTCCCACGCTGAGTTTGGAGGTTGCCCCAAACCACAAGGTTTCCTTCTGCGGGACATTCGAGTCCTGTTGCATGGCTCCAGGACATACCATATGGAAGGACTGGAGAGCAGGGTTCGAAGGATGGATCCCTGTACAGCATGCCTCGCATTCCCATTGGCTATTAGCGACAAGATATGTTTGATCTGCTGCCTCTGGAACACGCGACCCAGCGGGCTGAGTTGAAATGGCCTCTCCTGAGGATGCGTCATAATGTGCGTTTGGGTCCATGGAGACCTTGGAATGTGCTGGTTGTTCAGTGGCCCTGCGGAACTCTCCTACCTGAAGTGTTTGATACATCCCAGTAAGAAAGCTGCCCGTGTGGAGATGAGAGATGTTTGGTTTGGTGCCTCAGAAAAGCCCCATGTGCTGGTCTATGAAAACAGTCCTCTGAGAATGGAAACATGGAAACCAAAGCTAAGGCTCAGATTAGGGCCTGGGGGCCGGTCCATTTCAACCTTCTGTCTCTGGGGACACTGTCTGAGAGTCTAAGTGGAGATAGTTGCTCCGCTGGTGTCAGAGAGCCCCTCTTAGTCCAGGGTGGCCTATACTATTGATGGCCTCAGGGACCTTGGAGCTTTTCCCTAACCTGTAGGGTTGTGGTCAATGGATTGGGCACACTTTCCTTGGAGTGGGCAGGCACAATCTTTCGCTGTTTGGTCCAGAGGCCCTAGCCTGGATGTTGTGTGGGTCCAGGCTGTGGGCACAGAAGTCTGAATACACAAACTCAGCTTATGAGTGGCGCCTAGGGTATGGCAGGCCGGATGTACAGCCCGAGAGGGAGCTCCTGGGCCTCTGAAACAAGGGCGAGTGGGAGGCGTTCCTTCAGGCTTTTGTCTCTGGATGTTGTGTCCGGGATAGCCGTGGATTGGAGCGGTGGCCTCAGGTACTGTGGACGAGTATCCCTCTCTGGGGATTTGTCCCAGCTCCCAAGAGTTTGGGTTCATTTTGTGGGAAGGGTGGAGTCGTGTTGTCTGGCTCGTGGGTCTCTCCAAGAAAGGGATACCAGAGCAGAGCTCCAGGTACGGGCGGGTCGACTGGAAAATTCAAACCGTGGTGAGGATTGGGTGCATAGGGGCTTGGCAAGCCCCATATGTGGGCTCTTGGTCCAGGCCCTGACAGGCCTTTCTTTGACATGGGGCTCATGCTGAGGGTCACAGTGTGAATTTGTGCCCAAGCAGCACTCAAGTTTGTGCGTGGCATCAGGGGCCATGAAGGTTTCTCCCACCCTGAAGGTGTGACTCCATGCCAAGAGCAAGCTTGACAGCCATGGGGAAGGAGGAGTTCTGTTTTGTGCTTGCTATACCCAGCTGTGTGGAGAATTGATCTAATGTCTAGGTTCAGATATCTGAAAACCAAGGTTAGGATGAGGTGACGGCATAAGACCATGGCGTGTCCGAAGTGCTGGGTGTGCGGCCAGCTGTCTCCTTGTCTGTCTGGACGTCTGGCTTCAGGCTGTGTCAGGCAGAGCATGAGTGCCCAGAGCAGCCTATCCAGTTCGGGTACCGTCGAGGCCCGAGAAGGTTGATCCTCATCTGGGTTTTCTGGAGAGCCCCACAGGGAAACGTTTTTCTTCCGTTGGGCAGACACTGGGCTGGGTTTTGGTTCCAGAGTTCCTAGTCCGGAGGGCTTGTTTGCAAGGAGTGTGAGGAAGGAAGTCGGAAAACACAAGCTAGCGTGAGGTTTGGGACCGAGGGCACGGCAGGCCCACTCTGCAGAGGCTGAATCGAGATCTCCTGCACTGAGGTCATGTCAACTATGAGACGTGCCTCACGCTAGAGTTTTTGTCCAGCATGGCCTCTTCCTGAAGGGTGTGGGGGCTCCATGAGGCCAGAAAGTTTTGCCTACGATGGGATTTGTGAACTGCTCCAAAACTGAAGGTTACCTTCTGCACGACAGTCGAGTCCTATTGGATGGTTCCAAGAGGCCCCATATGGAAAGACTCGAGAGCAGGTGTCTAAGCATGGATGCCTGGGAACGCCACCTCATATTCCCACTCTTTAGTCAGGACAAGGCAGGCTCAATCTGCGGGCTCCTGGGTGAGCTACCCAGAGGGGAGAGTTGAAATGGACTCTCCTGAAGATGAGTCCTACTGTGGCTTGGTGGCCTGGGAGACCTTGGAATGTGGAGGTGGCTCAGGGACTCTGCAGGATTCTCCAAAATGAGGTGTTTGACACGGTTCCAACAAGGAAACTTCCCATGTGGAGACGAGAGGAATTCTGTTCCGTGCCTCAGGAAAGCCCCATACCCTGTTCTTCGAACCAAAGCCTCTGAGGAGTGACACCTGGAAACCAAAGCAAGAGTTGAGACTACGGCCTAAAGGCGTGTCCGGCTCAACCTTCTATCTCTGTTGACATCTGTGTGCATGCATTCATGGATGTAGCTGCTCAGCTTGTGTCCGAATGCCCCTGTGAGTCCAGTGAGGCTCCCAGTATTGGGATGTCCTCGGAGGCCTTGAGGTTTCTCATATTCTGGAGGTGTGTGGCCAAAGGAATGGACACAGTTTCCCAGGAGAGAGCAGGCACGGTCCTGTGGTATGGCTCCAGAGGACCCAGCCTAGAGGCTGTGTTTGCCAGGGCTGTGGGGACAGATGTCTGAAAAAGCAAACTTGGCTCAGCTAGGGGCCAATGTAATGGCAGGCCTGATCTCTAGTCCGTGAGGGGAGATCCTCTGGAAATCAAAGTAGGGCAAGTGGGAGGCAGTCACTCAGGATTTTGTCTCTGGGTGTTGCGTTTACAGTGTCCGGTCAGGGTAGGGGTTGTCTAGAGGCCGAGGAAGAGCCTTCCTCTCGGGGGATTGTCCAAGCTCCCAAGTGTTTGTGTTCATTCTGTGGGAATGAAGAGTACTGTTTTCTGCCACAGGGGACCCCCCAGGAGAGGGACTCTAGAACACAGCAGTGGGTTCCCTCAACTGGAATACACACCATCTAGTTAGTCCTGGGTGCCTATGGGCATGGCAAGCCACATATGCGGGCTCTTGGTCCAGTCACTGAGAGGCGTTACTTGAATAAGGTACTCACGCTGAGGGTCACAATGTGTGTTTGTGCCCAAGGCGGCCCTCACGCTTGGGCGTGGCCTCATGGGCCATGCCGTTTTCTCCTACACTGAAGGTTTGACTCACTGCCAGCAGCAAGGTTTCTTGCCAGGGGGAAGGAGGGGTTCTGACTTGTGCATCAGGTTCCCCCCAGTGCAGGGATTGGAGATAAGGTCTAGGTTCCGATGACTGAAAACCCAGGTTGGGAATGGATGGTGGCCTAAGGCAGTGGCGGGTCCAATGTGCTGGGTGTGCAGCCAGCTGTGTCGGTGTCTGTTGGAAGGTCTGGGCTCAGGCTATTTGCGACAGAGCATCACTGTTTAAGGTAGCCTATGCAATTGGGGTGTTGCCGAGGGCCAAGCAGTTTGATCCTCATTTGGGGTTTCTGGGCAGCGCCATAGACAATGTTTTTCTCCTGGGAGGCAGGCACAGTGCTTCATTGTTGCCCCAGAATTCCCAGTAGGGAGGGTTTGTGGGCCAGGAGTGTGAGGACGGAAGTCTGAAAACACAAGCTAGTGTGAGGATTGGAGCCAAGGGCAGAGCAGGCCCACTCTGCAGAGGCTGAATCAAAATCTCCTGCATCTGAAGTCAGGCTGAGGATCAGACGTTGGCTGAGGCTGGAGTATGTGTCCATGATGGCACCTTCATGAAGTGGGGGCCTCATGAGGCCAAGGAAGTTTTCCCACGCTGAGTTTGGAGGTTGCCCCAAACCACAAGGTTTCCTTCTGCGGGACATTCGAGTCCTGTTGCATGGCTCCAGGACATACCATATGGAAGGACTGGAGAGCAGGGTTCGAAGGATGGATCCCTGTACAGCATGCCTCGCATTCCCATTGGCTATTAGTGACAAGATATGTTTGATCTGCTGCCTCTGGAACACGCGACCCAGGGGGCTGAGATGAAATGGCCTCTCCTGAGGATGCGTCATAATGTGCGTTTGGGTCCATGGAGACCTTGGAATGTGCTGGTTGTTCAGTGGCCCTGCGGAACTCTCCTACCTGAAGTGTTTGATACATCCCAGTAAGAAAGCTGCCCATGTGGAGATGAGAGATGTTTGGTTTGGTGCCTCAGAAAAGCCCCATGTGCTGGTCTACGAAAACAGTCCTCTGAGAACGGAAACATGGAAACCAAAGCTAAGGTTCAGATTAGGGCCTGGGGGCCTGTCCATTTCAACCTTCTGTCTCTGGGGACACTGTCTGAGAGTCTAAGTGGAGATAGTTGCTCCACTGGTGTCAGAGAGCCCCTCTTAGTCCAGGGTGGCCTATACTATTGATGGCCTCAGGGACCTTGGAGCTTTTCCCTAACCTGTAGGGTTGTGGTCAATGGATTGGGCACACTTTCCTTGGAGAGGGCAGGCACAATCTTTCGCTGTTTGGTCCAGAGGCCCTAGCCTGGATGTTTTGTGGGTCCAGGCTGTGGGCACAGAAGTCGGAATACACAAACTCAGCTTATGAGTGGCGCCTAGGGTATGGCAGGCCGGATGTACAGCCCGAGAGGGAGCTCCTGGGCCTCTGAAACAAGGGCGAGTGGGAGGCGTTCCTTCAGGCTTTTGTCTCTGGATGTTGTGTCCGGGATAGCCGTGGATTGGAGCGGTGGCCTCAGGTACTGTGGACGAGTATCCCTCTCTGGGGATTTGTCCCAGCTCCAAAGAGTTTGGGTTCATTTTGTGGGAAGGGTGGAGTCGTGTTGTCTGGCTCGTGGGTCTCTCCAAGAAAGGGATACCAGAGCAGAGCTCCAGGTATGGGCGGGGCGACTGGAAAATTCAAACCGTGGTGAGGATTGGGTGCATAGGGGCTTGGCAAGCCCCATATGTGGGCTCTTGGTCCAGGCCCTGACAGGCCTTTCTTTGACATGGGGCTCATGCTGAGGGTCACAGTGTGAATTTGTGCCCAAGCAGCACTCAAGTTTGTGCGTGGCATCAGGGGCCATGAAGGTTTCTCCCACCCTGAAGGTGTGACTCCATGCCAAGAGCAAGCTTGACAGCCATGGGGAAGGAGGAGTTCTGTTTTGTGCTTGCTATACCCAGCTGTGTGGAGAATTGATCTAATGTCTAGGTTCAGATATCTGAAAACCAAGGTTAGGATGAGGTGACGGCATAAGACCATGGCGTGTCCGAAGTGCTGGGTGTGCGGCCAGCTGTCTCCTTGTCTGTCTGGACGTCTGGCTTCAGGCTGTGTCAGGCAGAGCATGAGTGCCCAGAGCAGCCTATCCAGTTCGGGTACCGTCGAGGCCCGAGAAGGTTGATCCTCATCTGGGTTTTCTGGAGAGCCCCACAGGGAAACGTTTTTCTTCCGTTGGGCAGACACTGGGCTGGGTTTTGGTTCCAGAGTTCCTAGTCCGGAGGGCTTGTTTGCAAGGAGTGTGAGGAAGGAAGTCGGAAAACACAAGCTAGCGTGAGGTTTGGGACCGAGGGCACGGCAGGCCCACTCTGCAGAGGCTGAATCGAGATCTCCTGCACTGAGGTCATGTCAACTATGAGACGTGCCTCACGCTAGAGTTTTTGTCCAGCATGGCCTCTTCCTGAAGGGTGTGGGGGCTCCATGAGGCCAGAAAGTTTTGCCTACGATGGGATTTGTGAACTGCTCCAAAACTGAAGGTTACCTTCTGCACGACAGTCGAGTCCTATTGGATGGTTCCAAGAGGCCCCATATGGAAAGACTCGAGAGCAGGTGTCTAAGCATGGATGCCTGGGAACGCCACCTCATATTCCCACTCTTTAGTCAGGACAAGGCAGGCTCAATCTGCGGGCTCCTGGGTGAGCTACCCAGAGGGGAGAGTTGAAATGGACTCTCCTGAAGATGAGTCCTACTGTGGCTTGGTGGCCTGGGAGACCTTGGAATGTGGAGGTGGCTCAGGGACTCTGCAGGATTCTCCAAAATGAGGTGTTTGACACGGTTCCAACAAGGAAACTTCCCATGTGGAGACGAGAGGAATTCTGTTCCGTGCCTCAGGAAAGCCCCATACCCTGTTCTTCGAACCAAAGCCTCTGAGGAGTGACACCTGGAAACCAAAGCAAGAGTTGAGACTACGGCCTAAAGGCGTGTCCGGCTCAACCTTCTATCTCTGTTGACATCTGTGTGCATGCATTCATGGATGTAGCTGCTCAGCTTGTGTCCGAATGCCCCTGTGAGTCCAGTGAGGCTCCCAGTATTGGGATGTCCTCGGAGGCCTTGAGGTTTCTCATATTCTGGAGGTGTGTGGCCAAAGGAATGGACACAGTTTCCCAGGAGAGAGCAGGCACGGTCCTGTGGTATGGCTCCAGAGGACCCAGCCTAGAGGCTGTGTTTGCCAGGGCTGTGGGGACAGATGTCTGAAAAAGCAAACTTGGCTCAGCTAGGGGCCAATGTAATGGCAGGCCTGATCTCTAGTCCGTGAGGGGAGATCCTCTGGAAATCAAAGTAGGGCAAGTGGGAGGCAGTCACTCAGGATTTTGTCTCTGGGTGTTGCGTTTACAGTGTCCGGTCAGGGTAGGGGTTGTCTAGAGGCCGAGGAAGAGCCTTCCTCTCGGGGGATTGTCCAAGCTCCCAAGTGTTTGTGTTCATTCTGTGGGAATGAAGAGTACTGTTTTCTGCCACAGGGGACCCCCCAGGAGAGGGACTCTAGAACACAGCAGTGGGTTCCCTCAACTGGAATACACACCATCTAGTTAGTCCTGGGTGCCTATGGGCATGGCAAGCCACATATGCGGGCTCTTGGTCCAGTCACTGAGAGGCGTTACTTGAATAAGGTACTCACGCTGAGGGTCACAATGTGTGTTTGTGCCCAAGGCGGCCCTCACGCTTGGGCGTGGCCTCATGGGCCATGCCGTTTTCTCCTACACTGAAGGTTTGACTCACTGCCAGCAGCAAGGTTTCTTGCCAGGGGGAAGGAGGGGTTCTGACTTGTGCATCAGGTTCCCCCCAGTGCAGGGATTGGAGATAAGGTCTAGGTTCCGATGACTGAAAACCCAGGTTGGGAATGGATGGTGGCCTAAGGCAGTGGCGGGTCCAATGTGCTGGGTGTGCAGCCAGCTGTGTCGGTGTCTGTTGGAAGGTCTGGGCTCAGGCTATTTGCGACAGAGCATCACTGTTTAAGGTAGCCTATGCAATTGGGGTGTTGCCGAGGGCCAAGCAGTTTGATCCTCATTTGGGGTTTCTGGGCAGCGCCATAGACAATGTTTTTCTCCTGGGAGGCAGGCACAGTGCTTCATTGTTGCCCCAGAATTCCCAGTAGGGAGGGTTTGTGGGCCAGGAGTGTGAGGACGGAAGTCTGAAAACACAAGCTAGTGTGAGGATTGGAGCCAAGGGCAGAGCAGGCCCACTCTGCAGAGGCTGAATCAAAATCTCCTGCATCTGAAGTCAGGCTGAGGATCAGACGTTGGCTGAGGCTGGAGTATGTGTCCATGATGGCACCTTCATGAAGTGGGGGCCTCATGAGGCCAAGGAAGTTTTCCCACGCTGAGTTTGGAGGTTGCCCCAAACCACAAGGTTTCCTTCTGCGGGACATTCGAGTCCTGTTGCATGGCTCCAGGACATACCATATGGAAGGACTGGAGAGCAGGGTTCGAAGGATGGATCCCTGTACAGCATGCCTCGCATTCCCATTGGCTATTAGTGACAAGATATGTTTGATCTGCTGCCTCTGGAACACGCGACCCAGGGGGCTGAGATGAAATGGCCTCTCCTGAGGATGCGTCATAATGTGCGTTTGGGTCCATGGAGACCTTGGAATGTGCTGGTTGTTCAGTGGCCCTGCGGAACTCTCCTACCTGAAGTGTTTGATACATCCCAGTAAGAAAGCTGCCCATGTGGAGATGAGAGATGTTTGGTTTGGTGCCTCAGAAAAGCCCCATGTGCTGGTCTACGAAAACAGTCCTCTGAGAACGGAAACATGGAAACCAAAGCTAAGGTTCAGATTAGGGCCTGGGGGCCTGTCCATTTCAACCTTCTGTCTCTGGGGACACTGTCTGAGAGTCTAAGTGGAGATAGTTGCTCCACTGGTGTCAGAGAGCCCCTCTTAGTCCAGGGTGGCCTAAACTATTGATGGCCTCAGGGACCTTGGAGCTTTTCCCTAACCTGTAGGGTTGTGGTCAATGGATTGGGCACACTTTCCTTGGAGAGGGCAGGCACAATCTTTCGCTGTTTGGTCCAGAGGCCCTAGCCTGGATGTTTTGTGGGTCCAGGCTGTGGGCACAGAAGTCGGAATACACAAACTCAGCTTATGAGTGGCGCCTAGGGTATGGCAGGCCGGATGTACAGCCCGAGAGGGAGCTCCTGGGCCTCTGAAACAAGGGCGAGTGGGAGGCGTTCCTTCAGGCTTTTGTCTCTGGATGTTGTGTCCGGGATAGCCGTGGATTGGAGCGGTGGCCTCAGGTACTGTGGACGAGTATCCCTCTCTGGGGATTTGTCCCAGCTCCAAAGAGTTTGGGTTCATTTTGTGGGAAGGGTGGAGTCGTGTTGTCTGGCTCGTGGGTCTCTCCAAGAAAGGGATACCAGAGCAGAGCTCCAGGTATGGGCGGGGCGACTGGAAAATTCAAACCGTGGTGAGGATTGGGTGCATAGGGGCTTGGCAAGCCCCATATGTGGGCTCTTGGTCCAGGCCCTGACAGGCCTTTCTTTGACATGGGGCTCATGCTGAGGGTCACAGTGTGAATTTGTGCCCAAGCAGCACTCAAGTTTGTGCGTGGCATCAGGGGCCATGAAGGTTTCTCCCACCCTGAAGGTGTGACTCCATGCCAAGAGCAAGCTTGACAGCCATGGGGAAGGAGGAGTTCTGTTTTGTGCTTGCTATACCCAGCTGTGTGGAGAATTGATCTAATGTCTAGGTTCAGATATCTGAAAACCAAGGTTAGGATGAGGTGACGGCATAAGACCATGGCGTGTCCGAAGTGCTGGGTGTGCGGCCAGCTGTCTCCTTGTCTGTCTGGACGTCTGGCTTCAGGCTGTGTCAGGCAGAGCATGAGTGCCCAGAGCAGCCTATCCAGTTCGGGTACCGACGAGGCCCGAGAAGGTTGATCCTCATCTGGGTTTTCTGGAGAGCCCCACAGGGAAACGTTTTTCTTCCGTTGGGCAGACACTGGGCTGGGTTTTGGTTCCAGAGTTCCTAGTCCGGAGGGCTTGTTTGCAAGGAGTGTGAGGAAGGAAGTCGGAAAACACAAGCTAGCGTGAGGTTTGGGACCGAGGGCACGGCAGGCCCACTCTGCAGAGGCTGAATCGAGATCTCCTGCACTGAGGTCATGTCAACTATGAGACGTGCCTCACGCTAGAGTTTTTGTCCAGCATGGCCTCTTCCTGAAGGGTGTGGGGGCTCCATGAGGCCAGAAAGTTTTGCCTACGATGGGATTTGTGAACTGCTCCAAAACTGAAGGTTACCTTCTGCACGACAGTCGAGTACTATTGGATGGTTCCAAGAGGCCCCATATGGAAAGACTCGAGAGCAGGTGTCTAAGCATGGATGCCTGGGAACGCCACCTCATATTCCCACTCTTTAGTCAGGACAAGGCAGGCTCAATCTGCGGGCTCCTGGGTGAGCTACCCAGAGGGGAGAGTTGAAATGGACTCTCCTGAAGATGAGTCCTACTGTGGCTTGGTGGCCTGGGAGACCTTGGAATGTGGAGGTGGCTCAGGGACTCTGCAGGATTCTCCAACATGAGGTGTTTGACACGGTTCCAACAGGAAACTTCCCATGTGGAGACGAGAGGAATTCTGTTCCGTGCCTCAGGAAAGCCCCATACCCTGTTCTTCGAACCAAAGCCTCTGAGGAGTGACACCTGGAAACCAAAGCAAGAGTTGAGACTACGGCCTAAAGGCGTGTCCGGCTCAACCTTCTATCTCTGTTGACATCTGTGTGCATGCATTCATGGATGTAGCTGCTCAGCTTGTGTCCGAATGCCCCTGTGAGTCCAGTGAGGCTCCCAGTAGTGGGATGTCCTCGGAGGCCTTGAGGTTTCTCATATTCTGGAGGTGTGTGGCCAAAGGAATGGACACAGTTTCACAGGAGAGAGCAGGCACGGTCCGTGGTATGGCTCCAGAGGACCCAGCCTAGAGGCTGTGTTTGCCAGGGCTGTGGGGACAGATGTCTGAAAAAGCAAACTTGGCTCAGCTAGGGGCCAATGTAATGGCAGGCCTGATCTCTAGTCGGTGAGGGGAGATCCTCTGGAAATCAAAGTAGGGCAAGTGGGAGGCAGTCACTCAGGATTTTGTCTCTGGGTGTTGCGTTTACAGTGTCCGGTCAGGGTAGGGGTTGTCTCAGAGGCCGAGGAAGAGCCTTCCTCTCGGGGGATTGTCCAAGCTCCCAAGTGTTTGTGTTCATTCTGTGGGAATGAAGAGTACTGTTTTCTGCCACAGGGGACCCCCCAGGAGAGGGACTCTAGAACACAGCAGTGGGTTCCCTCAACTGGAATACACACCATCTAGTTAGTCCTGGGTGCCTATGGGCATGGCAAGCCACATATGCGGGCTCTTGGTCCAGTCACTGAGAGGCGTTACTTGAATAAGGTACTCACGCTGAGGGTCACAATGTGTGTTTGTGCCCAAGGCGGCCCTCACGCTTGGGCGTGGCCTCATGGGCCATGCCGTTTTCTCCTACACTGAAGGTTTGACTCACTGCCAGCAGCAAGGTTTCTTGCCAGGGGGAAGGAGGGGTTCTGACTTGTGCATCAGGTTCCCCCCAGTGCAGGGATTGGAGATAAGGTCTAGGTTCCGATGACTGAAAACCCAGGTTGGGAATGGATGGTGGCCTAAGGCAGTGGCGGGTCCAATGTGCTGGGTGTGCAGCCAGCTGTGTCGGTGTCTGTTGGAAGGTCTGGGCTCAGGCTATTTGCGACAGAGCATCACTGTTTAAGGTAGCCTATGCAATTGGGGTGTTGCCGAGGGCCAAGCAGTTTGATCCTCATTTGGGGTTTCTGGGCAGCGCCATAGACAATGTTTTTCTCCTGGGAGGCAGGCACAGTGCTTCATTGTGGCCCCAGAATTCCCAGTAGGGAGGGTTTGTGGGCCAGGAGTGTGAGGACGGAAGTCTGAAAACACAAGCTAGTGTGAGGATTGGAGCCAAGGGCAGAGCAGGCCCACTCTGCAGAGGCTGAATCAAAATCTCCTGCATCTGAAGTCAGGCTGAGGATCAGACGTTGGCTGAGGCTGGAGTATGTGTCCATGATGGCACCTTCATGAAGTGGGGGCCTCATGAGGCCAAGGAAGTTTTCCCACGCTGAGTTTGGAGGTTGCCCCAAACCACAAGGTTTCCTTCTGCGGGACATTCGAGTCCTGTTGCATGGCTCCAGGACATACCATATGGAAGGACTGGAGAGCAGGGTTCGAAGGATGGATCCCTGTACAGCATGCCTCGCATTCCCATTGGCTATTAGTGACAAGATATGTTTGATCTGCTGCCTGTGGAACACGCGACCCAGGGGGCTGAGATGAAATGGCCTCTCCTGAGGATGCGTCATAATGTGCGTTTGGGTCCATGGAGACCTTGGAATGTGCTGGTTGTTCAGTGGCCCTGCGGAACTCTCATACCTGAAGTGTTTGATACATCCCAGTAAGAAAGCTGCCCATGTGGAGATGAGAGATGTTTGGTTTGGTGCCTCAGAAAAGCCCCATGTGCTGGTCTACGAAAACAGTCCTCTGAGAACGGAAACATGGAAACCAAAGCTAAGGTTCAGATTAGGGCCTGGGGGCCTGTCCATTTCAACCTTCTGTCTCTGGGGACACTGTCTGAGAGTCTAAGTGGAGATAGTTGCTACGCTGGTGTCAGAGAGCCCCTCTTAGTCCAGGGGGGCCTACACTATTGATGGCCTCAGGGGCCTTGGAGCTTTTCCCTAACCTGTAGGGTTGTCGTCAATGGATTGGGCACACTTTCCTTGGAGAGGGCTGGCACAATCTTTCGCTGTGGCCCTAGAGGCCCTAGCCTGGAGGTGTGTGGGTCCAGGATGTGGGCACAGAAGTCTGAATACACAAACTCAGCTTATGAGTGGCGCCTAGGGTATGGCAGGCCGGAGGTACAGCCCGAGAGGGAGCTCTTGGGCCTCTGAAACAAGAGCGAGTGGGAGGCGTTCCAACAGGCTTTTGTCTCTGGATGTTGTGTCCGGGATAGCCGTGGATTTGAGGGGTGGCCTCAGGGACAGTGGACGAGTATCCCTCTCTGGGGATTTGTCCCAGCTCCCAAGAGTTTGGGGTCATTTTGTGGGAAGGGTGGAGTCGTGTTGTCTGGCTCATGGGTCTCTCCAAGAAAGGGATTCCAGAGCAGAGCCCCAGGTACGGGCATGGCGACTGGAAAATTCAAAACGTGGTGAGGATTGGGTGCATAGGGGCTTGGCAAGCCCCATATGCGCGCTCTTTGTCCAAGCCCTGAGAGGCCTTTCTTTGACATGGGGCTCATGCTGAGGGTCACAGTGTGAATTTGTTCCCAATCAGCACTCACGTTTTGCGTGGCATCAGGGGCCATGAAGGTTTCTCCCACCCTGAAGGTGTTACTCCATGCCAAGAGCATGCTTGACAGCCATGGGGAAGCAGGACTTCTGTTTTGTGTTTGCGATACCCAGCTGTGTGGAGAATTGATATGATGTCTAGGTTCAGATATCTGAAAACCAAGGTTAGGAAGAGGTGACGGCATAAGACCATGGCGTGTCCGAAGTGCTGGGTGTGCGGCCAGCTATCTCCTTGTCTGTCTGGACGTCTGGCTTCAGGCTGTGTCAGGCAGAGCATGAGTGCCCAGAGCAGCCTATCCAGTTCGGGTACCGTCGAGGCCCAAGCAGGTTGATCCTCATCTGGGTTTTCTGGAGAGCCCCACAGGGAAACGTTTTTCTTCCGTTGGGCAGACACTGGGCTGGGTTTTGGTTCTGGAGTTCCTAGTCCGGAGGGCTTGTTTTCCAGGAGTGTGAGGAAGGAAGTTGGAAAACACAAGCTAGCGTGAGGTTTGGGACCGAGGGCACGGCAGGCCCACTCTGCAGAGGCTGAATCGAGATCTCCTGCACTGAGGTCATGTCAACTATGAGACGTGCCTCACGCTAGAGTTTTAGTCCAGCATGTCCTCTTCCTGAAGGGTGTGGGGGCTTCATGAAGCCAGGGAGGTTTGCCTACGATGGGATTTGTGAACTACTCCAAACCTCAAGATTTCCTTCTTCTCGACAGTCGAGTCCTATTGGATGGTTCCAGGAGGCCCCATACGGAAAGACTCGAGAGCAGGTGTCAAAGCATGGATGCCTGAAACGCCATCTCATATTCCCACTGTTTAATCAGGACAAGTCAGGCTCAATCTGCAGGCTTCTGGGTGAGCTACCTACAGGGGAGAGTTGAAATGGACTCTCCTGAAGATGAGTTCTACTGTGGCTTGGTGGCCTGGGAGACCTTGGAATGTGGAGGTGGCTCAGGGACTCTGCAGTGTTTTCCAAACTGAGGCGTTTGACACAGCTCCAACAAGGAAGCTTCCGATGTGGAGACGAGAGGAGTTCTGTTCAGTGCCTCAGGAAAGCCCCATATCCTGTTCTTCGAACCAAAGCCTCTGAGGAGTAACACCTGGAACCCAAAGCAAGAGTTGAGATTAGGGCCTAAGGGCCTGTCCGGCTCAACCTTCTATCTCTGTTGACATCTGTGTGCATGCCTTCGTGGAGGTAGCTGCTCAGCTTGTGTCTGAATGCCCCTGTGTGTCCAGGGAGGCTCCCAGTAGTGGGATGACCTCGGGGGCCTTGAGGTTTCTCATATTCTGGAGGTGTGTGGCCAAAGGAATGGACACAGTTTCCCAGGAGAGAGCAGGCACAGTCCTGTGGTATGGCTCCAGAGGACCCAGCCTAGAGGCTGTGTTTGCCAGGGCTCTGGGGACTGATGTCTGAAAGAGAAAACTTGGCTCAGGTAGGGGCCAAGGTAATGGCAGGCCTGATCTCCAGTCCGTGAGGGGAGATCTTCTGGATATCAAAGGAGGGCAAGTGGGAGGCAGTCGCTCAGGCTTTAGTCTCTGGGTGTTTCGTTCACAGTGTCCGGTCAGGGTAGGGGTTGCCTCAGGGTCCGAGGAAGAGCCTTCCTCTCGGGGGATTGTCCAAGCTCCCAAGTGTTTGGGTTCATTCTGTGGGAAGTGAAGAGTACTGTTTTCTGCCACAAAGGACCTCCCAGGAGAGGGACTCTAGAGCACAGCAGTGGGTTCCCTCAACTGGAATACACACCATCTAGTTAGTCCTGGGTGACTATGTGCATGGCAAGGACTAAATGCAGGATCTTCGTCCCGAACCTGACAGGCCTTTCTTTGTCATGGGGCTCATGCTAGGGTCACAGTGTGAATTTGTACCCAAGCAGCACTCATGTTTGGGCGTGGCATCAGGGGCCATGAAGGGTTCCCCACGAGAAGGTGTGACTCCATGCGAAGAACAAGCATTACAGCCATGTGGAAGGCAGAGTTCTGATTGTGATTCCGATACTCAAACTCAGCTTTCTTTGGGGACATCGGTATGGCAGGCCCAATCTACAAACCATGAGAAGAACTCATGAAGATTTGAATATAGAGTGAGTCTGAGGCGCTTGCTCAGGCATTTGTCTCTGGAATTTGTATCAGCGATCTCCGTGGAATGTCGGGGATGCCTCATGGGCCATGGACGAATCGTCCTCTCTGAGGATTTGTCCCGATTCCCAATTGCTTTTCGTCAATCTGTGGGATGGGAGGTCTCCTTTCAGGTTTGTTACCTCAGGTGTCCCACCAAAAGAGGAATTCCAAAGCAAAGCCGTGGGGAAGACTGAAGGGACTACCCGAACTATGGTTAAAAATTGGGGCCTACGGGCATGGCAAGCACAATATGCTATCTCTTCATCCAGCCACTGAGTGGCCTTACTTGAGGACTGGGCTCAGCCTGAGGGTCACAATGTGTGTTTGTGAACAATGTGGCCCGCGAGCATGGGTGGGGCCTCATGGGCCACACTGGTTTCAACTACACTGAACGTTGGACAACATGCCAACCACAAGGTTTCTGGCCATGGGGAAGGAGTTCTGATTTCTGCATCATCTTCAACCCTGGGCAGTGATTGGAGATAAGGTCTAGGTTCTGAAACCTGAAAACTGAGGTTGGGAAGAGATGACGACCTAAGGCCATGGCGGCTCGATGTGCTCAGTGTGCGGACAGCTGTCTGGGAGGGGCCAGGGGGTCCAGGCTCAGGCTGTGTCAGAAAGGGCATTAGTGCCCTGGTCAGCCTATGTATTTGGGGTACAGCCAAGGTCGGTGCAGGATGATCCTCATTTGGGATGACTGGGTAGCCCCAGAGGACAAAGTTTTTCTTCTGGAGGGCTGGCAGAGTGCTGCATTGTAGTTCTGGATTGCCAAACTGGAGGGCTTGTGGGCCAGTAGTCTGACGACAAAAGTCTGAGAACACAAGATAGGCTTAGGTTTCTGGGTGAGGCCATGGCAGGCACAATCTACAGACCTGAATCGAGATCTCGTGCATCTGAAGTCAGGGCGAGGATCAGACGATCGCTCAGGTAGGAGTTTCTGTCCCTGATGGCCTCTTCATAAATGGGGGTCATCACGAGGCCATGGGGCTTTCCAACGATGGGAGTTGTGAGAAGCTCCAAACTGCAGAGAGTCTTCTGCAGGACAATTGAGACCTGTTGTTTGGCTCCAGGCCAATGATTCTGAGCAGGATTCTAAGGATGGATGGGTGGGTAGCCCACCTCGCATTCCAATTGTCTCCTAGCAACAAGACAGGTTAGATCTCCTGGATCTGTGGGGAGCAACCGAGGATGCTGAGTTGAAATGGACACCCCTGGGGATGGGTCCTAACGTGCTTTTGTGTCTATGGAGACCTTGGAATGAAGCGGTGGCACTGGGGCCCTAAAGGGTTCTCCTAAACAGAGGCTTTGACACAGCTCCAACGTGCAAGTTTCCCATGTGTAGATGAGATGTTTTCTGATGGGTGAGTCACGAAACAGCTATATGCTGCTTTTGAAATCCAGGCCTCTGAAAAGAGATGCCTGGACACCAAAGCAATGGATCTGATTAGTGCCTAGGGGCCTGTTCTTTTCTTTTTACCTCTGGGGACATCTGCTATGGGTCTGAGTGCAAGTAGGTGCTCAGTTGGGCTCAGATTGCCCCTGTTTTTCCTGGGAAGCCACCACTATTGAGATGGATCAGGGACTTTGGAGGTTTATCCTATTAGAACGGTTGTGGCCATTGGAATGGGCACACACAATTCCCTTGGAGAGGGCAAGTACAGTCCTCAGGTTTGGCTCCAGGGGCCTGAGCCTGTAGGTTGTGTAGGCCAGGGCTGTTTGGTCAGTTGTCTGAAAACACAAACTCGGCTTATGTTTCGGGTCATAGGTATGGCAGGACTGATCTACAGACCATGAGGAGAACTCTTCGGGATTTGAAAGAAGGGCTAGTGTGAGGCTCCTGCTCAAGTTTTTTCTCTGGATATCATGTCACTCATGGTCGTGGAATTTCTGGGTGACTTCATGGGAAATGGACGAGTCTTACTTTTTGGTGGTTTGGCCCCTTCCAAAGAGTTTGGGGTCATTCTTTGGGCTGGAAGAAGCCTGTTTTTTTTTTTTGTTGTTGTTGTTTTTTAACTTTTTTAACCTCCGGTGTCCCACCAAATGAGGGATTCCAGAGTAGAGCCCTGGGGAGGGGCGATTGGACAATCAGAAATCTGGTTAAAAATTGGGGCCTAGGGACATGTCAAGCCCATTATGACATCTAATGGTCCAGCCACTGAGAGGACTTACTAGACTACAGAACTCAAGCTGAGGGTCACAATGTTTGTGTATGCCCTCTTCGCACTCAAGAATGGGCGGGGCCTCAGGGTGAATGCTGGTTTCTTCTACTCTGAACGTTGGACAACGTGCCAACCACAAGGGTTCTTGCCATGGGTAAAGAGGAGTTCTGATTTCTACATCACACTCACCCCTGGGCAGTGATTGGAGATAAGGTCTCGGTTCTGAAGCCTGAAAACTGAGGTAAGGAAGAGATGATGACCTAAGGCCATGGCGGGTTTTTTGTGCTCAGTGTGCGGTCAGCTTTCTGGGTGTTGGTCAGGAGGTCCGGGCTCAGGTTGTGTTCGACAGTGCATTAGTGCCCATGTTAGACTATATAATTTGGGTAAAGTTGAGTGCTGTGTAGGTTTACCCTCATTTAAGGTGCCTGGGCAGCTCATGAGGCAATAATTTTTTTTTCTAGAGGGCAGGCAGAGTGCCTCATTGTGGGTCCGGAATTGCCAAACTTGAGGGCTTCGGAACCAGGAGTATGAGGACGGAAGTCTGAGAAGACAAGCTAGACTTGGGTTTCAGGGCGAGGGCACGGCATGTACCCCCTGCAGATCTGAAAAAATATCTCATGCATCTGAAGTCAGGGCAAGGATCAGACTTTGGCTCAGGTTGGAGAATCTGAGCATGACGGCCGCTTCTTGAAGGCAGCGGAATCTCGAGGTCATTGAGGTTTTCCCACGTTGGGAGTTGTGGGATGCCCCCTTCAAGGATTCCTTCTGCGGGACAATTAAGACTTGTTGGAAAGCTCCAGGACATCCCATATAAAATGACTACAGACCACCGTTCGCGGATGGATGCCTGGGAAGCCCGCCTCGCATTCCAATTGTCTCCTAGCAACAAGACAGTTTAGATATGATGGCTCTGCGGGAGCAACCGGGGTGGCTGAGTTGAAATGGACTTTCCTGAGGATGGGTCCTAATGTGCTTTTGTGTCCATGAGGGCCTTGGAATGGGGCGGTGGCACCGGGACCCTGAAGTACTCTCCTAAGCTTTGGACATGGCTCCCATGCACAGGTTTCCTTGTGGAGAAGAGATGAGTTCTGATGGGTGCCTCAGGAAAACCCCTATGCTCATATTGGAATCAGGCTTTTGAGGACACATGCCTGTAACCCAAAGCAATGGATCCTATTATGGCCTAGGGTCCTGTCTGGTTCAATCTTCTTCTCTGGGGACAACCATCTCTGTTATGAGTATAGGTCGATTATCAGCTGGTGTCTGACAGCCCTTGTTTGTTCTGGGCGACCTACACTATTGGGATGGCCTCAGGGACTTTGGAGGTTTCTCCTAATTTGTACGATTTTGGACCATGGAATGGGCAGAATTCCATAGGATTGGTAGGCACAGTCCGAATGTGTGGCTCCAGGGGCCCAGCCTGGAGGGTGGGTGGCCCAAGACTTTGAGGACAGAAGTCTGAAAACACAAACTCAGCTTAGGTTTGGGGACGTAGGTATGGCAGGCCCGATCTACAAACCATGAGAAGAACTCTACAGGATATGAAGAAAGTGCGAGTCTGAGGCGCTTGCTCGGGCTTTTGTCTCTGGATTTTGTATCAGCGATGGCCGTGGAATGTCGGGGAGGCCTCATGGGCCACGGACGAATCTTCCTCTCTGAGGATTTGGCCCGATTCCCAATTGCTTTTCGTCAATCTTTGGGATGGGAGGACTCATTTCAGTTTTGTTACCTCAGGTGTCCCACCAAAAGAGGAATTCCAAAACCAAGCCGTGGGGAAGACTGAAGGGACAACCCGAACTATGGTTAAAAATTGGGGCCTAGGGGCATGGCAAGACCAATATGCTGTCTCTTCATCCAGCCACTTAGTGGCCTTACTTGAGGACTGGGCTCAGCCTGAGCGTCACAATGTGTGTTTGTGACCAATGTGGCCCACGAGCATGGGCGGGGCCTCATGGGCCACACTGGTTTCAACTACAATGAACGTTGGACAACATGCCAACCACAAGGTTTCTTGCCATGGGGAAGGAGTTCTGAATTCTGCATCATCTTCAACCCTGGGCAGTGATTGGAGATAAGGTCTAGGTTCTGAAACCTGAAAACTGAGGTTGGGAAGAGATGACGACCTAAGGCCATGGCGGCTCAATGTGCTCAGTTTGCGGCCAGCTGCCTGGGAGGGGCCAGGGGGTCCAGGCTCAGGCTGTACCAGAAAGGGCATTAGAGCCAAGGTCAGCCTGTGTATTTGGGGTACAGCCAAGGTCGGTGCAGGTTGATCCTCATTTGGGGTTACTGGGTAGCCCCAGAAGACAATGTTTTTCTTCTGGAGGGCCGGCAGAGTGCTGTGTTGTAGTTCTGGATTGCCAAACTGGAGGGCTTGTGGGCCAGTAGTCTGACGACAAAAGTCTGAGAACACAAGCTAGGCTTAGGTTTCTGGGTGAGGCCATGGCAGGCACAATCTACAGACCTGAATCGAGATCTCGTGCATCTGAAGTCAGGGCGAGGATCAGACGATCGCTCAGGTTGGAGTTTCTGACCCTGATGGCCCCTTCATGAATGGGGCGGGCATCACGAGGCCATGGGGGTTTTCCCACGATGAGAGTTGTGAGAAGCTCCAAACTGCAGAGAGTCTTCTGCAGGACAATTGAGACCAGTTGTTTGGCTCCAGGCCAATGATTCTGAGCAGGGTTCTAAGGATGGATGGCTGGGTAGCCCACCTCGCATTCCAATTGTCTCCTAGCAACAAGACAGGTTAGAACTCCTGGATCTGTGGGGAGCAACCGAGGATGCTGAGTTGAAATGGACACCCCTGGGGATGGGTCCTAACGTGCTTTTGTGTCTATGGAGACCTTGGAATGAAGCGGTGGCACTGGGGCCCTAAAAAGTTCTCCTAAACAGAGGCTTTGACACAGCTCCAACGTGCAAGTTTCCCATGTGTAGATGAGATGTTTTCTGATGGGTGAGTCACGAAACAGCTATATGCTGCTTTTGAAATCCAGGCCTCTGAGGAGAGATGCCTGGAAACCAAAGCAATGGATCTGATTAGTGCCTAGGGGCCTGTTCTTTCCTTTTTACCTCTGGGGACATCTGTCTATGGGTCTGAGTGCAGGTAGGTTCTCAGTTGGGCTCAGATTGCCCCTGTTTTTCCTGGGAAGCCACCACTATTGAGATGGATCAGGGACTTTGGAGGTTTATCCTATTAGAAGGGTTGTGGCCATTGGAATGGGCACACACAATTCCCTTGGAGAGGGCAAGTACAGTCCTCAGGTTTGGCTCCAGGGGCCTGAGCCTGTAGGTTGTGTAGGCTAGGGCTGTTTGGACAGTTGTCTGAAAACACAAACTCGGCTTATGTTTCGGGTCATAGGTATGGCAGGACTGATCTACAGACCATGAGGAGAACTCTTCAGGATTTGAAAGAAGGGCGAGTGTGAGACTCCTGCTCAAGTTTTTGGCTCTGGATATCGTGTCACTCATGGTCGTGGAATTTCTGGGTGACTTCATGGGAAATGGACGAGTCTTACTCTCTGGTGGTTTGGCCCCGTCCAAAGAGTTTGGGGTCATTCTGTGGGCTGGAAGAAGTTCATTTTTTTTGTTGTTGTTGTTTTTTTTAACCTCAGGTGTCCCACCAAATGAGGGATTCCAGAGTAGAGCCCTGGGGAGGGGCGACTGGACCATCAGAAATCTGGTTAAAAATTGGGGCCTAGGGACATGTCAAGCCCATTATGACATCTAATGGTCCAGCCACTGAGAGGACTTACTATAGGACAGGACTCATGCTGAGGGTCACAGTGCGTGTGTATGCCCTCGTCGCACTCAAGAAGGGGTGGGGCCTCAGGGTGAATGCTGCTTTCTCCTACACTGAACGTTGGACAACGTGCCAACCACAGGGTTCTTGCCATGGGTAAGGAGGAGTTCTGATTTCTGCATCACACTCACCCCTGGGCAGTGATTGGAGATTAGGTCTCGGTTCTGAAGCCTGAAAACTGAGGTAGGGAAGACAGGATGACCTAAGGCCATGGCGGGTTTTATGTGCTCAGTGTTCTGTCAGCTTTCTGGGTGTTGGTCAGGAGGTCCGGGCTCAGGTTGTGTTCGACAGTGCATTAGTGCCCAGGTTAGACTTTATAATTTGGGTAAAGTCGAGTGCTGTGTAGGTTTACCCTCATTTAAGGTGCCTGGGCAGCTCATGAGGCAATAATTTTTTTTCTAGAGGGCAGGCAGAGTGCTGCACTGTGGGTCCGGAATTGCCAAACTTGAGGGCTTCGGGGCCAGGAGTGTGAGGACGGAAGTCTGAGAAGACAAGCTAGACTTGGGTTTCAGGGCGAGGGCACGGCAGGTACCCCCTGCAGATCTGAACCAATATCTCATGCATCTGAAGTCAGGGCGAGGATCAGACGTTGGCTCAGGTTGGAGTTTCTGAGCATGATGGCCGCTTCATGAAGGGAGCGGAATCTCGAGGCCATTGAGGTTTTCCCACGTTGGGAGTTGTGGGATGCCCCCTTCAAGGATTCCTTCTGCGGGACAATTGAGACCTGTTGGACATCTCCAGGACATCCCATATGGAATGACTCCAGAGCACTGTTCGCGGATGGATGCCTCGGAAGCCCGCCTCGCATTCCAATTGTCTCTTAGCAACAAGACAGTTTAGATCTGATTGCTCTGCGGGAGCAACCAGTGTGGCTGATTGAAATGGACTTTCGTGAGGATGGGTCCTAATGTGTTTTTGTGTCCATTAGGGCCTTGGAATGGGGCGGTGGCACCGGGATCCTGAAGTACTCTCCTAAGCTTTGGACATGGCTCCCATGCACAGGTTTCCTGGTGGAGATGAGATGAGTTCTAATGGGTGCCTCAGGAAAACCCCTATGCTCATATTGGAATCAGGCTTTTGAGGACACATGCCTGTAACCCAAAGCAATGGATCCTATTATGGCCTAGGGTCCTGTCTGGTTCAATCTTCTTCTCTGGAGACATCCATCTATGGTATGAGTGGAGGTCGATTATCAGCTGGTGTCAAACAGCCCTTGTTTTTTCCTGGCGACCTACACTATTGGGATGGCCTCAGGGACTTTGGAGGTTTCTCCTAATTTGTACGATTTTGGACCATGGAATGGGCAGAATTCCATAGGATTGGTAGGCACAGTCCTAATGTGTGGCTCCAGGGGCCCAGGCTGGAGGGTGTGTGGCCCAAGACTTTGGGGACAGAAGTCTGAAAACACAAACTCAGCTTAGGTTTGGGGACGTAGGTATTGCAGGCCCTATCTACAAACCATGAGAAGAACTCTTCAGGATATGAAGAAAGTGCGAGTCTGAGGCTCTTGCACAGGCTTTTGTCTCTGGATTTTGTATCAGCGATGGCCGTGGAATGTCGGGGACGCCTCATGGGCCATGGACGAATCTTCCTCTCTGAGGATTTGGCCCGATTCCCAAATGCTTTTCATCAATCTGTGGGATGGGAGGACTCATTTCAGTTTTGTTACCTCAGGTGTCCCACCAAAAGAGGAATTCCAAAGCCAAGCCGTGGGGAAGACTGAAGGGACAACCCGAACTATGGTTAAAAATTGGGGCCTAGAGGCATGGCAAGCCCAATATGCTATCTCTTCATCCAGTCACTGAGTGGCCTTACTTGAGGACTGGGCTCAGCCTGAGCGTCACAATGTGTGTTTGTGACCAATGTGGCCCGTGAGCATGGGCGGGGCCTCATGGGCCACACTGGTTTCAACTACACTGAACGTTGGACAACATGCCAACAACAAGGTTTCTTGCCATGGGAAAGGAGTTCTGATTTCTGCATCACCTTCAACCCTGGGCAGTGATTGGAGATAAGGTCTAGGTTCTGAAACCTGAAAATCGAGGTTGGGAAGAAATGATGACCTAAGGTCATGGCAGCTCAATGTGCTCAGTGTGCGGCCAGCTGTCTGGGAGGGGCCAGGGGGTCCAGGCTCAGGCTGTGTCAGAAAGGGCATTAGTGCCCTGGTCAGCCTATGTATTTGGGGTACAGCCAAGGTCGGTGCAGGTTGATCCTCATTTGGGGTTACTGGGTAGCCCCAAAAGACAATGTTTTTCTTCTGGAGGGCCGGCAGAGTGCTGCGTTGTAGTTCTGGATTGCCAAACTGGAGGGCTTGTGGGCCAGTAGTCTGACGACAAAAGTCTGAGAACACAAGATAGGCTTAGGTTTCTGGGTGAGGCCATGGCAGGCAAAATCTACAGACCTGAATCGAGGTCTCGTGCATCTGAAGTCAGGGCGAGGATCAGACGATCACTCAGGTTGGAGTTTCTGACCCTGATGGCCCCTTCATGAATGGGCGGGGCATCAAGAGGCCATGGGTGTTTTCCCACGATGAGAGTTGTGAGAAGCTCCAAACTGCAGAGAGTCTTCTGCAGGACAATTGAGACCTGTTGTTTGGCTCCAGGCCAATGATTCTGAGCAGGGTTCTAAGGATGGATGGCTGGGTAGCCCACCTCGCATTCCAATTGTCTCCTAGCAACAAGACAGGTTAGATCTCCTGGATCTGTGGGGAGCAACCGAGGACGCTGAGTTGAAATGGACACCCCTGGGGATGGGTCCTAACGTGCTTTTGTGTCTATGGAGACCTTGGAATGAAGCGGTGGCACTGGGGCCCTAAAGGGTTCTCCTAAACAGAGGCTTTGACACAGCTCCAACGTGCAAGTTTCCCATGTGTAGATGAGATGTTTTCTGATGGGTGAGTCACGAAACAGCTATATGCTGCTTTTGAAATCCAGACCTCTGAGGAGAGATGCCTGGAAACCAAAGCAAGGGATCTGATTAGTGCCTAGGGGCCTGTTCTTTCCTTCATACCTCTGGGGACATCTGTCTATGGGTCTGAGTGCAGGTAGGTGCTCAGTTCGGCTCAGATTGCCCATGTTTTTCCTGGGAAGCCACCACTATTGAGATGGATCAGGGACTTTGGAGGTTTATCCTATTAGAAGGGTTGTGGCCATTGGAATGGGCACACACAATTCCCTTGGAGAGGGCAAGTACAGTCCTCAGGTTTGGCTCCAGGGGCCTGAGCCTGTAGGTTGTGTAGGCCAGGGCTGTTTGGACAGTTGTATGAAAACACAAACTCGGCTTATGTTTCGGGTCATAGGTATGGCAGGACTGATCTACAGACCATGAGGAGAACTCTTCGGGATTTGAAAGAAGGGCGAGTGTGAAGCTCCTGCTCAAGTTTTTGTCTCTGGATATCGTGTCACTCATGGACGTGGAATTTCTGAGTGACTTCATGGGAAATGGACGAGTCTTACTCTCTGGTGGTTTGGCCCCGTCCAAAGATTTTGGGGTCATACTGAGGGGTTGAAAAGTCCGTTTTTTGTTGTTGTTGTTGTTGTTGTTGTTGTTGTTTTCTTTTTTAACATCAGGTGTCCCACCAAATGAGGGTTTCCAGAGTAGAGCCCTGGGGAGGGGCGACTGGACAATCAGAAATCTGGTTAAAAATTGGGGCCTAGGGACATGTAAGCCCATAATGACATCTAATGGTCCAGCCACTGAGAGGACTTCCAGAACAGCGTTCTAAGTATGGATGCCTGGGCAGCCAGCCTCACATTCCAATTGTCCCCCAGCAACAAGAAACGTTTGATCTGCTGGCTTGGGGTAGCAACAGAGCGGGCTGAGTTGAAATGGACTTTCCTGAGGATGGTCTTAATGTTGGATTGAGTCCATGGAGACCTTGGTATGGGGCAGTGGCACCAGGGCCCTGAAGGATTCTCCTAACCAGAGGTTATGACAAAGCTCCAATGAGCAAGTTTTCCATGGGGAGACGAGATTTGTTCTTATTGGTGCCTCAGGAAACCACCATATGCTGGTATTGGAAACGAGGCCTCTGAGGAGAGATGCCTGGAAACCAAAGCAATGGATCTGATTAGGGCCTAGGGTCCTGTCCGGTTCAATATTCTTCTCTGGGGACATCTGTTGTCTGAGTGGAGGTAGTTGCTCAGCTGGTTTGAGATCACCCCTGTTTGTCCTGGGCGGCCTACACTATTGGGATGGCCTCGGTGACTTTGGAGGTTTTTCCTCATTTGCAAGGTTGTGGCCAATGGAATGGGAAGAATTCCCTTGAAAGGGAAGCACAGTCCTGAGGTGTGGCTCCAGGGACCCAAGTGTGGAGCGTGTGTGGTCCAGGACTATTTGGTCAAAAGTCTGAAAACACAAACTCCACTTAGGTTGGGGGATGTAGGTATGGCCGGGCCGATCTATAGACCGTGAGGAGAATTCTTCGGCATATGAACAAAGGGCGAATGTGAGGTGCTTGCTCATGCTTTTTTTTTTTTTTTCTGGAAATGTGTCACCGATTGCCATGGAATGTCTGGGTGTCCTCATGGGCCATCGATGAGGCTCCCTTTCCGGGGATTTGACCAGATCCCAAGAGTTTGGGGTCATCCTGTCGTAAGGGAGGAGGCCTTTCTGGTTTTTTTTGTTTATTTTTATTTATTTATTTATTTATTTTACCTCAGGTGGACCACCAAAAGAGGGATTCCAGAGCAGAGTCGTGGGTGGGGGCAACTGGACAACCAGACCTCTGGTTAACATTGGGACCTAAGAACATGGCAAGCCCCATATGTGGGCTCTTGGTCCAGACACTGAGAGGCCTTCCTTGAGGATAGGTCTCGCACTGAGTTTCACAATGTGTTTTTGTGCCCAAGGAGCCCCTCAAGTCAGGGCGTGGCCTAATGTACCATGCTGGTTTCTCCTACACTGAACGTTGCACAATATGGCAACCAAAAGTTTTCTGGCCATGGGGAAGAAGGAGTTCTATTTTCTGCAACTCTTTCACTCCTGGACTGTGATTGGATTTAAGGTCTAGGTTCTGAAGCCTGAAAACTCAGGTTGGGAAGAGATGAAGACCTAAGGCCATGGTGTGTCTGATTGCTCAGTGTTGGGCCAGCTGTTGAGTGTGGGTTGGGAGGTGCAGGCTCAGGCTGTGGCAGACAGGGAATTAATGCCCAGGCTAGACTGTATCATTGGGGTGCAGTCGAGTTTCGTGCAGGATGGTACTCATTTGTGGTTACTGGGTAGCCCCCAAGGGCAACGTTTTTCTTCTGGAGGGAAGACAAAGTGCCACATAGTGGCTCCAGAATTCCCAAACTGGAAGGCTTGTGGGCCAGGAGTGTGAGGAAAAAATTCTGAGAACACAAGCCAGACTCAGATTTCGGGGTGAGGGGACGGCAGGCACCCTCTGCAGAGATGATTCGAGATCCCGTATACCTGAAGACAGAGCTAGGATCTGAAGTTGGCTTAGGTCGGAGTTTCTGTCCATGACGGCCCCTTCAAGAAGGGGAGGGTGTCACGAGGACATGGAGGTTTTCCCACGATGGGAATTGTGAGATGCTCCAAACCGCAATGATTCCTTCTGTGAGACAGTCGAGACCTGTTGGATAGCTCCAGGACATACCATTAGGAAGTTATCCAGAGCAGGGTTCTAAGGATGGATGCCTGGGCAGCCTGCCTCCCATTCCAGGTGTCTCATAGAGCCAAGGCAAGTTCGATCTGCTGGATCTAGGGGAGCAACCGAGGCGGGTGTGTTGAAATGGGTGAGTTGAGGATGGGTCATAATGTGCATTTGTGTCCATGTAGACCTTGGAATGGGGTGCTTGATCCGGGGCCTTGAGGGATGTTCATAACCGGAGGTTTTGATGGAGCTCTAAAGAGTATGTTTCCTATGTAGAGAAGAGAATTGTTTTGATGAGTGCCTAAGGAATCTCCCATATGCTGGTATTGGAAACCAGGCCTCTGAGGAGAGATGACTGGAATCAAAAGCAATGGATCTGATTAGGGCCTAAGTTCCTGACCAGTTCAATCTTATTCTATGGGGATATCTGTCTCTGGGTCTGAGTGGAGGTAGTTTCCTAACTTGTGAGAGATCATCCCTGTTTGTCCTGGGCAGCCAACACTATTCGGATGGCCTCGGGGAGATTGGAGGATACTCCTAATCTATAGGGTTGTGGCCAATGGAAATGGCAGAATTCCCCTGGAGAGGGAAGCCACCGTCCTGAGGTGTGGCTCCAGGGGCCCCAACTTGGATGGTGTGTGGGCCAGGACTGTGGGGACAGAAGTCTGAAAACACAAACTCAGCTTAGGTTTGGGGATGTATGTATGAAGGCTCGATCTACAACCGTGAGAATTTTCCGGGCTATGAACAAAGGGCGAGTATGTGGCGCTTGCTCAGGCTTTTGTCTCTGGATTTTGTGTCAACGGTGGCCGCGGAATGTCGGGGTGTCCTCAAGGGCCATGGACAATTCTTTCTCTGATGATTTGGCCTGATCCCAAGTGGTTGGGATCATTCTGTGGATGGGAAGAGTCCTTTCTGTAATTTTTTTTTTTTTTTTACCTCAGGTGTCCCACCAAAGAGGGATTCCAGAGTAGAGCCCTGAGTAGGGGTGACTAGACATCTCGAACTCTGGTTGAGATTGGGGGACTAGGGGCCTGGCAAGCCCCATATGTGGGCTGTTGTTCCAGTCACTAAGAGGCTTTACATGAGGATAGGGCTCACGCTGAGGGTCACAAAGTGTGTTTGTGCACATTGTGGCCCTCATGGATAGGTGGGGCCTCATAGTCCATGCTGCTTTCTCCTACAATGAACGTTGGACAACATGCCAACCACTAGGTTTCTTGCCAAGGCGAAGGAGAAGTTCTGATACTTGCATCACGTTCACTCCTGAGCAGTGAGTGGAGATAAGGTCTAGGTTCTGAAGGTGAAAACTGAGGTTGGGTAGAGATGATGGCCTAAAGCCATTGTGGGTGTGATATGCTCTGTGTACGGCCAGCTGTCTGGGTGTTGGACTGGAGGTCTGCCCTCAGGCTGTGTCAGACAGGGCTTTAGTGCACAGGCTAGACTGTATAATTGGGGTATGGTCGAGTGGCATGCAGGTTGTTACTCATTTGGCATTTCTGGTTAGCCCTATAGGGCAACATTTTTCTTCTGGAGGGCAGGCAGAGTGCTGCATTGTGTCTCCAGAATTGCCAAACTGGAGGTGTGTGGCCAGGATTGTGAGGAAGGAAGTCTGAAAACACAAGCTAGCACGAGTTTTGGGGCCAAGAGCATGGCAGGCCCACTCTGCAGAGGCTGAATCTAGATCTCCTGCAGGTGAGGTCAGGGCGAGTATCAGATGTTGCCTCAAGCTGGAGTTTGTGTCCATGACGGCCCCTTCCTGAAGGGGGTGGGGGCGTCATGAGGCCAGGGAGGTTTCCCTACGCTGGGAGTTGTGAGCTGCTCCAAACTTCAAAGTTTCCTTCTTCAGGACAGTCGAGTACTATTGGATGGTTCCAGGATGCCCCATACAGAAAGACTCGAGAGCAGGGCTGTAAGCATGGATGCCGAGAAACGCCAACTCACCTTCCCATTGCCTGGTCGAGACAAGGCACGCTCAATCTGCGGGCTCTTGGGTGAGCTACCCAGAAGGCTGAGTTTAAATGGACTCTCCTGAGGATGAGTCATAATGTGGGTTGGTGGCCATGGAGACCTTGGAATGTGGCAGTAGCTAAGGGACTCTGCAGGATTCTCCAACCCGAAGGGCTTGACACAACCCCAACAAGGAAGCTTCCCATGTGGAGATGAGAGTTCTTCTGTCTGGTGCCTCAGGAAAGCCCCGTATGCTGGTCTTCGAACCCAGGCCTCTGAGGAGTGATACCTGGACACCAAAGCAAGAGTTCATAATAGGGCCTAGGGGCCTGTCTGGTTCAATCTTCTGTCTCTGCGGATATCTGTCTTTGTGTCTGCATGGAGGTAGTAGTTGCTCAACTTGTGTCATAATGCCCCTATTTGTCCAGTGCGGCTTGCGGTAGTGGGATGTCCTTGGGGACCTTGAGGTTTCTACTATTTTGTAGAGTTGTGGCCAATGGAATGGGCAGTTTCTTAGGAGAGAGCAGGCACAGTACTGTGGTGTGGCTCCAGAGACCCCAGCCTGGAGGCTGTGTGGGCCATGGCTGTGCAGACAGACATCCAAAAACCCTAACTCAGCTCAGGTTTAGGGCCGAGGTTACGGCAGGCCTGATCTACAGTCCATGAGGGGAGTTCCTCTGGATATGAAAGAAGGGTGAGAGGGAGGCAGTCGCTCAGGCTTTTGTCTCTGGATGTTTTGTCCACAATGGCCGTTTAATGTAGGAGTTGCCTCATGGGTCGTAGAAGTCTCCCTCTCTGGTAGTTTGTCCAGCCCCCAAGAGTTTGGGGTCCTTCTGTGGGAAGGGAAGTGTCCTGTTTTCTGCTTCATGTGTCCCCCCAGTAGAGGGATTCTAGAGCATAGCAGTGGGTACTGACAACTGGAATACTCGCCCTCTGGTTAAGCCTGGGGGCCTATGGATATGACAAGCCCCATATGCAGGATCTTGGTCCAGCCACTGAAAGGCGTTACTTTAATACGGGACTCACGCTGCAGGTCACAATGCATGTCTGTGCCCTAGGCGGCCCTCAAGCACTGGCGTGCCCATCGGACAATGCAGGTTTTCCCACATTGAACGTTGGACAACATGCCAACCACAAGGTTTCTGGCCATGGGGAAGGAGGAATTCTAATTTCTGCATCACGTTCACCCCTGGGCAGTGATTGGAGATAAGGTCTAGGTTCTGAAGCCTGAAAACCGAGGTTGGGAAGAGATGACGACCTACAGCCATAGCGGGTCCTATGTGTCCAGGTGTCTGGGTGTCGTTTGGTATGTCTTGTCTCAGGCTCTGCCAGACAGGGCATTAGTGTACAGGGTGGGCTGTATAATTGCTTTACAATCGAGTGGCATGCATTAGAAAATCATTTGGGGTTTCTTATTAGCAGCATAGGGCAAAGTTTTTCTTCTGGAGGGCAGGCAGCATGCTGCATTGTGGCTTCGGAATTCCCAAACTGGAGGGCTTATGGGCCAGGAGAGTGAGGACGGAAGTCTGAGAACACAAGCTAGGCTTAGGTTTCGGGGCAAGGACATGGCAGGCACACTCTGCAGTGCTGAATTGAGATCTCATGCGTCTGAAGTCAGGTCGAGGTTCAGACTTTGGCTCAGGTTTGAGTTTCTGTCCATGTTGGCCCCTTCAGGAAGGGGGGGCATTATGAGGCCATGGGGGTTTTCCCACTATTGGAGCTGTGAGATGCTCCAAACCGCAAGGATTCCTTCTGTGGGACAATTAAGATTTGTTGGATGGCTCCAGGACGTCTTATAAGGTATTTTTCCAGAAGAGGGTTCTAAGTATGGATGCCTGGGCAGCCAGCCTCACATTCCAATTGTGTCCTAGCAACAAGAAACGTTTGATCTGCTGGCTTGGGGTAGCAACAGAGGGGGCTGAGTTGAAATGGACTTTCCTGAGGATGGTCTTAATGTTGGATTGAGTCCATGGAGACCTTGGTATGGGGCAGTGGCACCAGGGCCCTGAAGGATTCTTTTAACCAGAGGTTATGACAAAGCTCCAATAAGCAAGTTTTCCATGGGGAGACGAGATTTGTTCTTATTGGTGCCTCAGGAAACCACCATATGCTGGTATTGGAAACGAGGCCTCTGAGGAGAGATGCCTGGAAACCAAAGCAATGGATCTGATTAGGGCCTAGGGTCCTGTCCGGTTCAATATTCTTCTCTGGGGACATCTGTTGTCTGAGTGGAGGTAGTTGCTCAGCTGGTTTGAGATCACCCCTGTTTGTCCTGGGCGGCCTACACTATTGGGATGGCCTCGGTGACTTTGGAGGTTTTTCCTCATTTGCAAGGTTGTGGCCAATGGAATGGGAAGAATTCCCTTGAAAGGGAAGCACAGTCCTGAGGTGTGGCTCCAGGGACCCAAGTGTGGAGCGTGTGTGGTCCAGGACTATTTGGTCAAAAGTCTGAAAACACAAACTCCACTTAGGTTGGGGGATGTAGGTATGGCCGGCCCGATCTATAGACCGTGAGGAGAACTCTTCGGCATATGAACAAAGGGCGAATGTGAGGTGCTTGCTCATGCTTTTTTGTTTTATTCTGTAAATGTGTCACCGATTGCCATGGAATGTCGGGGTGTCCTCATGGGCCATCGATGAGGCTCCCTTTCCGGGGATTTGACCAGATCCCAAGAGTTTGGGGTCATTCTGTCGTAAGGGAGGAGGCCTTTATGGTTTTTTTTGTTTATTTTTATTTATTTATTTATTTATTTTTACCTCAGTTGGACCACCAAAAGAGGGATTCCAGAGCAGAGTCGTGGGTGGGGGCAACTGGACAACCAGACCTCTGGTTAACATTGGGACCTAAGAACATGGCAAGCCCCATATGTGGGCTCTTGGTCCAGACACTGAGAGGCCTTCCTTGAGGATAGGTCTCGCACTGAGTTTCACAATGTGTTTTTGTGCCCAAGGAGCCCCTCAAGTCAGGGCGTGGCCTAATGTACCATGCTGGTTTCTCCTACACTGAACGTTGCACAATATGGCAACCAAAAGTTTTCTGGCCATGGGGAAGAAGGAGTTCTATTTTCTGCAACTCTTTCACTCCTGGACTGTGATTGGATTTAAGGTCTAGGTTCTGAAGCCTGAAAACTGAGGTTGGGAAGAGATGAAGACCTAAGGCCATGGTGTGTCTGATTGCTCAGTGTTCGGCGAGCTGTTGAGTGTGGGTTGGGAGGTGCAGGCTCAGGCTGTGGCAGACAGGGAATTAATGCCCAGGCTAGACTGTATCATTGGGGTGCAGTCGAGTTTCGTGCAGGATGGTACTCATTTGTGGTTACTGGGTAGCCCCAAAGGGCAACGATTTTCTTCTGGAGGGAAGACACAGTGCCACATAGTGGCTCTAGAATTCCCAAATGGAAGGCTTTTGGGCCAGGAGTGTGAGGAAAAAATTCTGAGAACACAAGCCAGACTCAGATTTCGGGGTGAGGGGATGGCAGGCAACCTCTGCAGAGATGATTCGAGATCCCGTATACCTGAAGACAGAGCTAGGATCAGAAGTTGGCTTAGGTCGGAGTTTCTGTCCATGACGGCCCCTTCATGAAGGGGAGGGTGTCACGAGGACATGGAGGTTTTCCCACGATGGGAATTGTGAGATGCTCCAAACCGCAATGATTCCTTTTGTGGGACAGTCGAGACCTGTTGGATAGCTCCAGGACATCCCATAAGGAAGTTATCCAGAGCAGGGTTCTAAGGATGGATGCCTGGGCAGCCTGCCTCCCATTCCAGGTGTCTCATAGAGCCAAGGCAAGTTCGATCTGCTGGATCTAGGGGAGCAACCGAGGCGGGTGTGTTGAAATGTGTGAGTTGAGGATGGGTCATAATGGGCATTTGTGTCCATGTAGACCTTGGAATGGGGTGCTTGATCCGGGGCCTTGAGGGATGTTCATAACCGGAGGTTTTGATGGAGCTCTAAAGAGTATGTTTCCTATGTAGAGAAGAGAATTGTTTTGATGAGTGCCTAAGGAATCTCCCATATGCTGGTATTGGAAACCAGGCCTCTGAGGAGAGATGACTGGAATCAAAAGCAATGGATCTGATTAGGGCCTAAGTGCCTGACCAGTTCAATCTTATTCTATGGGGATATCTGTCTCTGGGTCTGAGTGGAGGTAGTTTCCTAACTTGTGAGAGATCATCCCTGTTTGTCCTAGGCAGCCAACACTATTCGGATGGCCTCGGGGAGATTGGAGGATACTCCTAATCTATAGGGTTGTGGCCAATGGAAATGGCAGAATTCCCCTGGAGAGGGAAGCCACAGTCCTGAGGTGTGGCTCCAGGGGCCCCAACTTGGATGGTGTGTGGGCCAGGACTGTGGGGACAGAAGTCTGAAAACTCAAACTCAGCTTAGGTTTGGGGATGTATGTATGAAGGCTCGATCTACAGACCGTGAGAATTTTCCGGGCTATGAACAAAGGGCGAGTATGTGGCGCTTGCTCAGGCTTTTGTCTCTAAATTTTGTGTCAACGGTGGCCGCGGAATGTCGGGGTGTCCTCAAGGGCCATGGACAATTCTTTCTCTGATGATTTGGCCTGATCCCAAGTGGTTGGGATCATTCTGTGGATGGGAAGAGTCCTTTCTGTAATTTTTTTTTTTTTTAACCTCAGGTGTCCCACCAAAGAGGGATTCCAGAGTAGAGCCCTGAGTAGGGGTGACTAGACATCTCGAACTCTGGTTGAGATTGGGGGACTAGGGGCCTGGCAAGCCCCATATGTGGGCTGTTGTTCCAGTCACTAAGAGGCTTTACATGAGGATAGGGCTCACGCTGAGGGTCACAATGTGTGTTTGTGCACATTGTGGCCCTCATGGATAGGTGGGGCCTCATAGTCCATGCTGCTTTCTCCTACAATGAACGTTGGACAACATGCCAACCACTAGGTTTCTTGCCAAGGCGAAGGAGAAGTTCTGATACTTGCATCACGTTCACTCCTGAGCAGTGAGTGGAGATAAGGTCTAGGTTCTGAAGGTGAAAACTGAGGTTGGGTAGAGATGATGGCCTAAAGCCATTGTGGGTGTGATATGCTCTGTGTACGGCCAGCTGTCTGGGTGTTGGACTGGAGGTCTGCCCTCAGGCTGTGTCAGACAGGGCTTTAGTGCACAGGCTAGACTGTATAATTGGGGTATGGTCGAGTGGCATGCAGGTTGTTACTCATTTGGCGTTTCTGGTTAGCCCTATAGGGCAACATTTTTCTTCTGGAGGGCAGGCAGAGTGCTGCATTGTGTCTCCAGAATTGCCAAACTGGAGGTGTGTGGCCAGGATTGTGAGGAAGGAAGTCTGAAAACACAAGCTAGCACGAGTTTTGGGGCCAAGAGCATGGCAGGCCCACTCTTCAGAGGCTGAATCTAGATCTCCTGCAGGTGAGGTCAGGGCGAGTATCAGATGTTGCCTCAAGCTGGAGTTTGTGTCCATGACGGCCCCTTCCTGAAGGGGGTGGGGGCGTCATGAGGCCAGGGAGGTTTCCCTACGCTGGGAGTTGTGAGCTGCTCCAAACTTCAAAGTTTCCTTCTTCAGGACAGTCGAGTACTATTGGATGGTTCCAGGATGCCCCATACAGAAAGACTCGAGAGCAGGGCTGTAAGCATGGATGCCGAGAAACGCCAACTCACCTTCCCATTGCCTGGTCGAGACAAGGCACGCTCAATCTGCGGGCTCTTGGGTGAGCTACCCAGAAGGCTGAGTTTAAATGGACTCTCCTGAGGATGAGTCATAATGTGGGTTGGTGGCCATGGAGACCTTGGAATGTGGCAGTAGCTAAGGGACTCTGCAGGATTCTCCAACCCGAAGGGCTTGACACAACCCCAACAAGGAAGCTTCCCATGTGGAGATGAGAGTTCTTCTGTCTGGTGCCTCAGGAAAGCCCCGTATGCTGGTCTTCGAACCCAGGCCTCTGAGGAGTGATACCTGGACACCAAAGCAAGAGTTCATAATAGGGCCTAGGGGCCTGTCTGGTTCAATCTTCTGTCTCTGCGGATATCTGTCTTTGTGTCTGCATGGAGGTAGTAGTTGCTCAACTTGTGTCATAATGCCCCTATTTGTCCAGTGCGGCTTGCGGTAGTGGGATGTCCTTGGGGACCTTGAGGTTTCTACTATTTTGTAGAGTTGTGGCCAATGGAATGGGCAGTTTCTTAGGAGAGAGCAGGCACAGTACTGTGGTGTGGCTCCAGAGACCCCAGCCTGGAGGCTGTGTGGGCCATGGCTGTGCAGACAGACATCCAAAAACCCTAACTCAGCTCAGGTTTAGGGCCGAGGTTACGGCAGGCCTGATCTACAGTCCATGAGGGGAGTTCCTCTGGATATGAAAGAAGGGTGAGAGGGAGGCAGTCGCTCAGGCTTTTGTCTCTGGATGTTTTGTCCACAATGGCCGTTTAATGTAGGAGTTGCCTCATGGGTCGTAGAAGTCTCCCTCTCTGGTAGTTTGTCCAGCCCCCAAGAGTTTGGGGTCCTTCTGTGGGAAGGGAAGTGTCCTGTTTTCTGCTTCATGTGTCCCCCCAGTAGAGGGATTCTAGAGCATAGCAGTGGGTACTGACAACTGGAATACTCGCCCTCTGGTTAAGCCTGGGGGCCTATGGATATGACAAGCCCCATATGCAGGATCTTGGTCCAGCCACTGAAAGGCGTTACTTTAATACGGGACTCACGCTGCAGGTCACAATGCATGTCTGTGCCCTAGGCGGCCCTCAAGCACTGGCGTGCCCATCGGACAATGCAGGTTTTCCCACATTGAACGTTGGACAACATGCCAACCACAAGGTTTCTGGCCATGGGGAAGGAGGAATTCTAATTTCTGCATCACGTTCACCCCTGGGCAGTGATTGGAGATAAGGTCTAGGTTCTGAAGCCTGAAAACCGAGGTTGGGAAGAGATGACGACCTACAGCCATAGCGGGTCCTATGTGTCCAGGTTGGGGCCCGCTGTCTGGGTGTCGTTTGGGATGTCTTGTCTCAGGCTCTGCCAGACAGGGCATTAGTGTACAGGGTGGGCTGTATAATTGCTTTACAATCGAGTGGCATGCATTAGAAAATCATTTGGGGTTTCTTATTAGCAGCATAGGGCAAAGTTTTTCTTCTGGAGGGCAGGCAGCATGCTGCATTGTGGCTTCGGAATTCCCAAACTGGAGGGCTTATGGGCCAGGAGAGTGAGGACGGAAGTCTGAGAACACAAGCTAGGCTTAGGTTTCGGGGCAAGGACATGGCAGGCACACTCTGCAGTGCTGAATTGAGATCTCATGCGTCTGAAGTCAGGTCGAGGTTCAGACTTTGGCTCAGGTTTGAGTTTCTGTCCATGTTGGCCCCTTCAGGAAGGGGGGGCATTATGAGGCCATGGGGGTTTTCCCACTATTGGAGCTGTGAGATGCTCCAAAACGCAAGGATTCCTTCTGTGGGACAATTAAGATTTGTTGGATGGCTCCAGGACGTCTTATAAGGTATTTTTCCAGAAGAGGGTTCTAAGTATGGATGCCTGGGCAGCCAGCCTCACATTCCAATTGTGTCCTAGCAACAAGAAACGTTTGATCTGCTGGCTTGGGGTAGCAACAGAGGGGGCTGAGTTGAAATGGACTTTCCTGAGGATGGTCTTAATGTTGGATTGAGTCCATGGAGACCTTGGTATGGGGCAGTGGCACCAGGGCCCTGAAGGATTCTTTTAACCAGAGGTTATGACAAAGCTCCAATAAGCAAGTTTTCCATGGGGAGACGAGATTTGTTCTTATTGGTGCCTCAGGAAACCACCATATGCTGGTATTGGAAACGAGGCCTCTGAGGAGAGATGCCTGGAAACCAAAGCAATGGATCTGATTAGGGCCTAGGGTCCTGTCCGGTTCAATATTCTTCTCTGGGGACATCTGTTGTCTGAGTGGAGGTAGTTGCTCAGCTGGTTTGAGATCACCCCTGTTTGTCCTGGGCGGCCTACACTATTGGGATGGCCTCGGTGACTTTGGAGGTTTTTCCTCATTTGCAAGGTTGTGGCCAATGGAATGGGAAGAATTCCCTTGAAAGGGAAGCACAGTCCTGAGGTGTGGCTCCAGGGACCCAAGTGTGGAGCGTGTGTGGTCCAGGACTATTTGGTCAAAAGTCTGAAAACACAAACTCCACTTAGGTTGGGGGATGTAGGTATGGCCGGCCCGATCTATAGACCGTGAGGAGAACTCTTCGGCATATGAACAAAGGGCGAATGTGAGGTGCTTGCTCATGCTTTTTTGTTTTATTCTGTAAATGTGTCACCGATTGCCATGGAATGTCGGGGTGTCCTCATGGGCCATCGATGAGGCTCCCTTTCTGGGGATTTGACCAGATCCCAAGAGTTTGGGGTCATTCTGTCGTAAGGGAGGAGGCCTTTATGGTTTTTTTTGTTTATTTTTATTTATTTATTTATTTATTTTTACCTCAGGTGGACCACCAAAAGAGGGATTCCAGAGCAGAGTCGTGGGTGGGGGCAACTGGACAACCAGACCTCTGGTTAACATTGGGACCTAAGAACATGGCAAGCCCCATATGTGGGCTCTTGGTCCAGACACTGAGAGGCCTTCCTTGAGGATAGGTCTCGCACTGAGTATCACAATGTGTTTTTGTGCCCAAGGAGCCCCTCAAGTCAGGGCGTGGCCTAATGTACCATGCTGGTTTCTCCTACACTGAACGTTGCACAATATGGCAACCAAAAGTTTTCTGGCCATGGGGAAGAAGGAGTTCTATTTTCTGCAACTCTTTCACTCCTGGACTGTGATTGGATTTAAGGTCTAGGTTCTGAAGCCTGAAAACTGAGGTTGGGAAGAGATGAAGACCTAAGGCCATGGTGTGTCTGATTGCTCAGTGTTCGGCGAGCTGTTGAGTGTGGGTTGGGAGGTGCAGGCTCAGGCTGTGGCAGACAGGGAATTAATGCCCAGGCTAGACTGTATCATTGGGGTGCAGTCGAGTTTCGTGCAGGATGGTACTCATTTGTGGTTACTGGGTAGCCCCAAAGGGCAACGTTTTTCTTCTGGAGGGAAGACACAGTGCCACATAGTGGCTCCAGAATTCCCAAACTGGAAGGCTTTTGGGCCAGGAGTGTGAGGAAAAAATTCTGAGAACACAAGCCAGACTCAGATTTCGGGGTGAGGGGATGGCAGGCAACCTCTGCAGAGATGATTCGAGATCCCGTATACCTGAAGACAGAGCTAGGATCAGAAGTTGGCTTAGGTCGGAGTTTCTGTCCATGACGGCCCCTTCATGAAGGGGAGGGTGTCACGAGGACATGGAGGTTTTCCCACGATGGGAATTGTGAGATGCTCCAAACCGCAATGATTCCTTTTGTGGGACAGTCGAGACCTGTTGGATAGCTCCAGGACATCCCATAAGGAAGTTATCCAGAGCAGGGTTCTAAGGATGGATGCCTGGGCAGCCTGCCTCCCATTCCAGGTGTCTCATAGAGCCAAGGCAAGTTCGATCTGCTGGATCTAGGGGAGCAACCGAGGCGGGTGTGTTGAAATGTGTGAGTTGAGGATGGGTCATAATGGGCATTTGTGTCCATGTAGACCTTGGAATGGGGTGCTTGATCCGGGGCCTTGAGGGATGTTCATAACCGGAGGTTTTGATGGAGCTCTAAAGAGTATGTTTCCTATGTAGAGAAGAGAATTGTTTTGATGAGTGCCTAAGGAATCTCCCATATGCTGGTATTGGAAACCAGGCCTCTGAGGAGAGATGACTGGAATCAAAAGCAATGGATCTGATTAGGGCCTAAGTGCCTGACCAGTTCAATCTTATTCTATGGGGATATCTGTCTCTGGGTCTGAGTGGAGGTAGTTTCCTAACTTGTGAGAGATCATCCCTGTTTGTCCTGGGCAGCCAACACTATTCGGATGGCCTCGGGGAGATTGGAGGATACTCCTAATCTATAGGGTTGTGGCCAATGGAAATGGCAGAATTCCCCTGGAGAGGGAAGCCACAGTCCTGAGGTGTGGCTCCAGGGGCCCCAACTTGGATGGTGTGTGGGCCAGGACTGTGGGGACAGAAGTCTGAAAACTCAAACTCAGCTTAGGTTTGGGGATGTATGTATGAAGGCTCGATCTACAGACCGTGAGAATTTTCCGGGCTATGAACAAAGGGCGAGTATGTGGCGCTTGCTCAGGCTTTTGTCTCTAAATTTTGTGTCAACGGTGGCCGCGGAATGTCGGGGTGTCCTCAAGGGCCATGGACAATTCTTTCTCTGATGATTTGGCCTGATCCCAAGTGGTTGGGATCATTCTGTGGATGGGAAGAGTCCTTTCTGTAATTTTTTTTTTTTTTAACCTCAGGTGTCCCACCAAAGAGGGATTCCAGAGTAGAGCCCTGAGTAGGGGTGACTAGACATCTCGAACTCTGGTTGAGATTGGGGGACTAGGGGCCTGGCAAGCCCCATAAGTGGGCTGTTGTTCCAGTCACTAAGAGGCTTTACATGAGGATAGGGCTCACGCTGAGGGTCACAATGTGTGTTTGTGCACATTGTGGCCCTCATGGATAGGTGGGGCCTCATAGTCCATGCTGCTTTCTCCTACAATGAACGTTGGACAACATGCCAACCACTAGGTTTCTTGCCAAGGCGAAGGAGAAGTTCTGATACTTGCATCACGTTCACTCCTGAGCAGTGAGTGGAGATAAGGTCTAGGTTCTGAAGGTGAAAACTGAGGTTGGGTAGAGATGATGGCCTAAAGCCATTGTGGGTGTGATATGCTCTGTGTACGGCCAGCTGTCTGGGTGTTGGACTGGAGGTCTGCCCTCAGGCTGTGTCAGACAGGGCTTTAGTGCACAGGCTAGACTGTATAATTGGGGTATGGTCGAGTGGCATGCAGGTTGTTACTCATTTGGCGTTTCTGGTTAGCCCTATAGGGCAACATTTTTCTTCTGGAGGGCAGGCAGAGTGCTGCATTGTGTCTCCAGAATTGCCAAACTGGAGGTGTGTGGCCAGGATTGTGAGGAAGGAAGTCTGAAAACACAAGCTAGCACGAGTTTTGGGGCCAAGAGCATGGCAGGCCCACTCTGCAGAGGCTGAATCGAGATCTCCTGCAGGTGAGGTCAGGGCGAGTATCAGATGTTGCCTCAAGCTGGAGTTTGTGTCCATGACGGCCCCTTCCTGAAGGGGGTGGGGGCGTCATGAGGCCAGGGAGGTTTCCCTACGCTGGGAGTTGTGAGCTGCTCCAAACTTCAAAGTTTCCTTCTTCAGGACAGTCGAGTACTATTGGATGGTTCCAGGATGCCCCATACAGAAAGACTCGAGAGCAGGGCCGTAAGCATGGATGCCGAGAAACGCCAACTCACCTTCCCATTGCCTGGTCGAGACAAGGCACGCTCAATCTGCGGGCTCTTGGGTGAGCTACCCAGAAGGCTGAGTTTAAATGGACTCTCCTGAGGATGAGTCATAATGTGGGTTGGTGGCCATGGAGACCTTGGAATGTGGCAGTAGCTAAGGGACTCTGCAGGATTCTCCAACCCGAAGGGCTTGACACAACCCCAACAAGGAAGCTTCCCATGTGGAGATGAGAGTTCTTCTGTCTGGTGCCTCAGGAAAGCCCCGTATGCTGGTCTTCGAACCCAGGCCTCTGAGGAGTGATACCTGGACACCAAAGCAAGAGTTCATAATAGGGCCTAGGGGCCTGTCTGGTTCAATCTTCTGTCTCTGCGGATATCTGTCTTTGTGTCTGCATGGAGGTAGTAGTTGCTCAACTTGTGTCATAATGCCCCTATTTGTCCAGTGCGGCTTGCGGTAGTGGGATGTCCTTGGGGACCTTGAGGTTTCTACTATTTTGTAGAGTTGTGGCCAATGGAATGGGCAGTTTCTTAGGAGAGAGCAGGCACAGTACTGTGGTGTGGCTCCAGAGACCCCAGCCTGGAGGCTGTGTGGGCCATGGCTGTGCAGACAGACATCCAAAAACCCTAACTCAGCTCAGGTTTAGGGCCGAGGTTACGGCAGGCCTGATCTACAGTCCATGAGGGGAGTTCCTCTGGATATGAAAGAAGGGTGAGAGGGAGGCAGTCGCTCAGGCTTTTGTCTCTGGATGTTTTGTCCACAATGGCCGTTTAATGTAGGAGTTGCCTCATGGGTCGTAGAAGTCTCCCTCTCTGGTAGTTTGTCCAGCCCCCAAGAGTTTGGGGTCCTTCTGTGGGAAGGGAAGTGTCCTGTTTTCTGCTTCATGTGTCCCCCCAGTAGAGGGATTCTAGAGCATAGCAGTGGGTACTGACAACTGGAATACTCGCCCTCTGGTTAAGCCTGGGGGCCTATGGATATGACAAGCCCCATATGCAGGATCTTGGTCCAGCCACTGAAAGGCGTTACTTTAATACGGGACTCACGCTGCAGGTCACAATGCATGTCTGTGCCCTAGGCGGCCCTCAAGCACTGGCGTGCCCATCGGACAATGCAGGTTTTCCCACATTGAACGTTGGACAACATGCCAACCACAAGGTTTCTGGCCATGGGGAAGGAGGAATTCTAATTTCTGCATCACGTTCACCCCTGGGCAGTGATTGGAGATAAGGTCTAGGTTCTGAAGCCTGAAAACCGAGGTTGGGAAGAGATGACGACCTACAGCCATAGCGGGTCCTATGTGTCCAGGTGTCTGGGTGTCGTTTGGTATGTCTTGTCTCAGGCTCTGCCAGACAGGGCATTAGTGTACAGGGTGGGCTGTATAATTGCTTTACAATCGAGTGGCATGCATTAGAAAATCATTTGGGGTTTCTTATTAGCAGCATAGGGCAAAGTTTTTCTTCTGGAGGGCAGGCAGCATGCTGCATTGTGGCTTCGGAATTCCCAAACTGGAGGGCTTATGGGCCAGGAGAGTGAGGACGGAAGTCTGAGAACACAAGCTAGGCTTAGGTTTCGGGGCAAGGACATGGCAGGCACACTCTGCAGTGCTGAATTGAGATCTCATGCGTCTGAAGTCAGGTCGAGGTTCAGACTTTGGCTCAGGTTTGAGTTTCTGTCCATGTTGGCCCCTTCAGGAAGGGGGGGCATTATGAGGCCATGGGGGTTTTCCCACTATTGGAGCTGTGAGATGCTCCAAACCGCAAGGATTCCTTCTGTGGGACAATTAAGATTTGTTGGATGGCTCCAGGACGTCTTATAAGGTATTTTTCCAGAAGAGGGTTCTAAGTATGGATGCCTGGGCAGCCAGCCTCACATTCCAATTGTGTCCTAGCAACAAGAAACGTTTGATCTGCTGGCTTGGGGTAGCAACAGAGGGGGCTGAGTTGAAATGGACTTTCCTGAGGATGGTCTTAATGTTGGATTGAGTCCATGGAGACCTTGGTATGGGGCAGTGGCACCAGGGCCCTGAAGGATTCTTTTAACAAGAGGTTATGACAAAGCTCCAATAAGCAAGTTTTCCATGGGGAGACGAGATTTGTTCTTATTGGTGCCTCAGGAAACCACCATATGCTGGTATTGGAAACGAGGCCTCTGAGGAGAGATGCCTGGAAACCAAAGCAATGGATCTGATTAGGGCCTAGGGTCCTGTCCGGTTCAATATTCTTCTCTGGGGACATCTGTTGTCTGAGTGGAGGTAGTTGCTCAGCTGGTTTGAGATCACCCCTGTTTGTCCTGGGCGGCCTACACTATTGGGATGGCCTCGGTGACTTTGGAGGTTTTTCCTCATTTGCAAGGTTGTGGCCAATGGAATGGGAAGAATTCCCTTGAAAGGGAAGCACAGTCCTGAGGTGTGGCTCCAGGGACCCAAGTGTGGAGCGTGTGTGGTCCAGGACTATTTGGTCAAAAGTCTGAAAACACAAACTCCACTTAGGTTGGGGGATGTAGGTATGGCCGGCCCGATCTATAGACCGTGAGGAGAACTCTTCGGCATATGAACAAAGGGCGAATGTGAGGTGCTTGCTCATGCTTTTTTGTTTTATTCTGTAAATGTGTCACCGATTGCCATGGAATGTCGGGGTGTCCTCATGGGCCATCGATGAGGCTCCCTTTCTGGGGATTTGACCAGATCCCAAGAGTTTGGGGTCATTCTGTCGTAAGGGAGGAGGCCTTTATGGTTTTTTTTGTTTATTTTTATTTATTTATTTATTTATTTTTACCTCAGGTGGACCACCAAAAGAGGGATTCCAGAGCAGAGTCGTGGGTGGGGGCAACTGGACAACCAGACCTCTGGTTAACATTGGGACCTAAGAACATGGCAAGCCCCATATGTGGGCTCTTGGTCCAGACACTGAGAGGCCTTCCTTGAGGATAGGTCTCGCACTGAGTATCACAATGTGTTTTTGTGCCCAAGGAGCCCCTCAAGTCAGGGCGTGGCCTAATGTACCATGCTGGTTTCTCCTACACTGAACGTTGCACAATATGGCAACCAAAAGTTTTCTGGCCATGGGGAAGAAGGAGTTCTATTTTCTGCAACTCTTTCACTCCTGGACTGTGATTGGATTTAAGGTCTAGGTTCTGAAGCCTGAAAACTGAGGTTGGGAAGAGATGAAGACCTAAGGCCATGGTGTGTCTGATTGCTCAGTGTTCGGCGAGCTGTTGAGTGTGGGTTGGGAGGTGCAGGCTCAGGCTGTGGCAGACAGGGAATTAATGCCCAGGCTAGACTGTATCATTGGGGTGCAGTCGAGTTTCGTGCAGGATGGTACTCATTTGTGGTTACTGGGTAGCCCCAAAGGGCAACGATTTTCTTCTGGAGGGAAGACACAGTGCCACATAGTGGCTCCAGAATTCCCAAACTGGAAGGCTTTTGGGCCAGGAGTGTGAGGAAAAAATTCTGAGAACACAAGCCAGACTCAGATTTCGGGGTGAGGGGATGGCAGGCAACCTCTGCAGAGATGATTCGAGATCCCGTATACCTGAAGACAGAGCTAGGATCAGAAGTTGGCTTAGGTCGGAGTTTCTGTCCATGACGGCCCCTTCATGAAGGGGAGGGTGTCACGAGGACATGGAGGTTTTCCCACGATGGGAATTGTGAGATGCTCCAAACCGCAATGATTCCTTTTGTGGGACAGTCGAGACCTGTTGGATAGCTCCAGGACATCCCATAAGGAAGTTATCCAGAGCAGGGTTCTAAGGATGGATGCCTGGGCAGCCTGCCTCCCATTCCAGGTGTCTCATAGAGCCAAGGCAAGTTCGATCTGCTGGATCTAGGGGAGCAACCGAGGCGGGTGTGTTGAAATGTGTGAGTTGAGGATGGGTCATAATGGGCATTTGTGTCCATGTAGACCTTGGAATGGGGTGCTTGATCCGGGGCCTTGAGGGATGTTCATAACCGGAGGTTTTGATGGAGCTCTAAAGAGTATGTTTCCTATGTAGAGAAGAGAATTGTTTTGATGAGTGCCTAAGGAATCTCCCATATGCTGGTATTGGAAACCAGGCCTCTGAGGAGAGATGACTGGAATCAAAAGCAATGGATCTGATTAGGGCCTAAGTGCCTGACCAGTTCAATCTTATTCTATGGGGATATCTGTCTCTGGGTCTGAGTGGAGGTAGTTTCCTAACTTGTGAGAGATCATCCCTGTTTGTCCTGGGCAGCCAACACTATTCGGATGGCCTCGGGGAGATTGGAGGATACTCCTAATCTATAGGGTTGTGGCCAATGGAAATGGCAGAATTCCCCTGGAGAGGGAAGCCACAGTCCTGAGGTGTGGCTCCAGGGGCCCCAACTTGGATGGTGTGTGGGCCAGGACTGTGGGGACAGAAGTCTGAAAACTCAAACTCAGCTTAGGTTTGGGGATGTATGTATGAAGGCTCGATCTACAGACCGTGAGAATTTTCCGGGCTATGAACAAAGGGCGAGTATGTGGCGCTTGCTCAGGCTTTTGTCTCTAAATTTTGTGTCAACGGTGGCCGCGGAATGTCGGGGTGTCCTCAAGGGCCATGGACAATTCTTTCTCTGATGATTTGGCCTGATCCCAAGTGGTTGGGATCATTCTGTGGATGGGAAGAGTCCTTTCTGTAATTTTTTTTTTTTTTAACCTCAGGTGTCCCACCAAAGAGGGATTCCAGAGTAGAGCCCTGAGTAGGGGTGACTAGACATCTCGAACTCTGGTTGAGATTGGGGGACTAGGGGCCTGGCAAGCCCCATATGTGGGCTGTTGTTCCAGTCACTAAGAGGCTTTACATGAGGATAGGGCTCACGCTGAGGGTCACAATGTGTGTTTGTGCACATTGTGGCCCTCATGGATAGGTGGGGCCTCATAGTCCATGCTGCTTTCTCCTACAATGAACGTTGGACAACATGCCAACCACTAGGTTTCTTGCCAAGGCGAAGGAGAAGTTCTGATACTTGCATCACGTTCACTCCTGAGCAGTGAGTGGATATAAGGTCTAGGTTCTGAAGGTGAAAACTGAGGTTGGGTAGAGATGATGGCCTAAAGCCATTGTGGGTGTGATATGCTCTGTGTACGGCCAGCTGTCTGGGTGTTGGACTGGAGGTCTGCCCTCAGGCTGTGTCAGACAGGGCTTTAGTGCACAGGCTAGACTGTATAATTGGGGTATGGTCGAGTGGCATGCAGGTTGTTACTCATTTGGCGTTTCTGGGTAGCCCTATAGGGCAAAATTTTTCTTCTGGAGGGCAGGCAGAGTGCTGCATTGTGTCTCCAGAATTGCCAAACTGGAGGTGTGTGGCCAGGATTGTGAGGAAGGAAGTCTGAAAACACAAGCTAGCACGAGTTTTGGGGCCAAGAGCATGGCAGGCCCACTCTGCAGAGGCTGAATCGAGATCTCCTGCAGGTGAGGTCAGGGCGAGTATCAGATGTTGCCTCAAGCTGGAGTTTGTGTCCATGACGGCCCCTTCCTGAAGGGGGTGGGGGCGTCATGAGGCCAGGGAGGTTTCCCTACGCTGGGAGTTGTGAGCTGCTCCAAACTTCAAAGTTTCCTTCTTCAGGACAGTCGAGTACTATTGGATGGTTCCAGGATGCCCCATACAGAAAGACTCGAGAGCAGGGCCGTAAGCATGGATGCCGAGAAACGCCAACTCACCTTCCCATTGCCTGGTCGAGACAAGGCACGCTCAATCTGCGGGCTCTTGGGTGAGCTACCCAGAAGGCTGAGTTTAAATGGACTCTCCTGAGGATGAGTCATAATGTGGGTTGGTGGCCATGGAGACCTTGGAATGTGGCAGTAGCTAAGGGACTCTGCAGGATTCTCCAACCCGAAGGGCTTGACACAACCCCAACAAGGAAGCTTCCCATGTGGAGATGAGAGTTCTTCTGTCTGGTGCCTCAGGAAAGCCCCGTATGCTGGTCTTCGAACCCAGGCCTCTGAGGAGTGATACCTGGACACCAAAGCAAGAGTTCATAATAGGGCCTAGGGGCCTGTCTGGTTCAATCTTCTGTCTCTGCGGATATCTGTCTTTGTGTCTGCATGGAGGTAGTAGTTGCTCAACTTGTGTCATAATGCCCCTATTTGTCCAGTGCGGCTCGCGGTAGTGGGATGTCCTTGGGGACCTTGAGGTTTCTACTATTTTGTAGAGTTGTGGCCAATGGAATGGGCAGTTTCTTAGGAGAGAGCAGGCACAGTACTGTGGTGTGGCTCCAGAGACCCCAGCCTGGAGGCTGTGTGGGCCATGGCTGTGCAGACAGACATCCAAAAACCCTAACTCAGCTCAGGTTTAGGGCCGAGGTTACGGCAGGCCTGATCTACAGTCCATGAGGGGAGTTCCTCTGGATATGAAAGAAGGGTGAGAGGGAGGCAGTCGCTCAGGCTTTTGTCTCTGGATGTTTTGTCCACAATGGCCGTTTAATGTAGGAGTTGCCTCATGGGTCGTAGAAGTCTCCCTCTCTGGTAGTTTGTCCAGCCCCCAAGAGTTTGGGGTCCTTCTGTGGGAAGGGAAGTGTCCTGTTTTCTTCTTCATGTGTCCCCCCAGTAGAGGGATTCTAGAGCATAGCAGTGGGTACTGACAACTGGAATACTCGCCCTCTGGTTAAGCCTGGGGGCCTATGGATATGACAAGCCCCATATGCAGGATCTTGGTCCAGCCACTGAAAGGCGTTACTTTAATATGGGACTCACGCTGCAGGTCACAATGCATGTCTGTGCCCTAGGCGGCCCTCAAGCACTGGCGTGCCCATCGGACAATGCAGGTTTTCCCACATTGAACGTTGGACAACATGCCAACCACAAGGTTTCTGGCCATGGGGAAGGAGGAATTCTAATTTTTGCATCACGTTCACCCCTGGGCAGTGATTGGAGATAAGGTCTAGGTTCTGAAGCCTGAAAACCGAGGTTGGGAAGAGATGACGACCTACAGCCATAGCGGGTCCTATGTGTCCAGGTTGGGGCCAGCTGTCTGGGTGTCGTTTGGGATGTCTTGTCTCAGGCTCTGCCAGACAGGGCATTAGTGTACAGGGTGGGCTGTATAATTGCTTTACAATCGAGTGGCATGCATTAGAAAATCATTTGGGGTTTCTTATTAGCAGCATAGGGCAAAGTTTTTCTTCTGGAGGGCAGGCAGCATGCTGCATTGTGGCTTCGGAATTCCCAAACTGGAGGGCTTATGGGCCAGGAGAGTGAGGACGGAAGTCTGAGAACACAAGCTAGGCTTAGGTTTCGGGGCAAGGACATGGCAGGCACACTCTGCAGTGCTGAATTGAGATCTCATGCGTCTGAAGTCAGGTCGAGGTTCAGACTTTGGCTCAGGTTTGAGTTTCTGTCCATGTTGGCCCGTTCAGGAAGGGGGGGCATTATGAGGCCATGGGGGTTTTCCCACTATTGGAGCTGTGAGATGCTCCAAACCGCAAGGATTCCTTCTGTGGGACAATTAAGATTTGTTGGATGGCTCCAGGACGTCTTATAAGGTATTTTTCCAGAAGAGGGTTCTAAGTATGGATGCCTGGGCAGCCAGCCTCACATTCCAATTGTGTCCTAGCAACAAGAAACGTTTGATCTGCTGGCTTGGGGTAGCAACAGAGGGGGCTGAGTTGAAATGGACTTTCCTGAGGATGGTCTTAATGTTGGATTGAGTCCATGGAGACCTTGGTATGGGGCAGTGGCACCAGGGCCCTGAAGGATTCTTTTAACCAGAGGTTATGACAAAGCTCCAATGAGCAAGTTTTCCATGGGGAGACGAGATTTGTTCTTATTGGTGCCTCAGGAAACCACCATATGCTGGTATTGGAAACGAGGCCTCTGAGGAGAGATGCCTGGAAACCAAAGCAATGGATCTGATTAGGGCCTAGGGTCCTGTCCGGTTCAATATTCTTCTCTGGGGACATCTGTTGTCTGAGTGGAGGTAGTTGCTCAGCTGGTTTGAGATCACCCCTGTTTGTCCTGGGCGGCCTACACTATTGGGATGGCCTCGGTGACTTTGGAGGTTTTTCCTCATTTGCAAGGTTGTGGCCAATGGAATGGGAAGAATTCCCTTGAAAGGGAAGCACAGTCCTGAGGTGTGGCTCCAGGGACCCAAGTGTGGAGCGTGTGTGGTCCAGGACTATTTGGTCAAAAGTCTGAAAACACAAACTCCACTTAGGTTGGGGGATGTAGGTATGGCCGGCCCGATCTATAGACCGTGAGGAGAACTCTTCGGCATATGAACAAAGGGCGAATGTGAGGTGCTTGCTCATGCTTTTTTGTTTTATTCTGTAAATGTGTCACCGATTGCCATGGAATGTCGGGGTGTCCTCATGGGCCATCGATGAGGCTCCCTTTCTGGGGATTTGACCAGATCCCAAGAGTTTGGGGTCATTCTGTCGTAAGGGAGGAGGCCTTTATGGTTTTTTTTGTTTATTTTTATTTATTTATTTATTTATTTTTACCTCAGTTGGACCACCAAAAGAGGGATTCCAGAGCAGAGTCGTGGGTGGGGGCAACTGGACAACCAGACCTCTGGTTAACATTGGGACCTAAGAACATGGCAAGCCCCATATGTGGGCTCTTGGTCCAGACACTGAGAGGCCTTCCTTGAGGATAGGTCTCGCACTGAGTTTCACAATGTGTTTTTGTGCCCAAGGAGCCCCTCAAGTCAGGGCGTGGCCTAATGTACCATGCTGGTTTCTCCTACACTGAACGTTGCACAATATGGCAACCAAAAGTTTTCTGGCCATGGGGAAGAAGGAGTTCTATTTTCTGCAACTCTTTCACTCCTGGACTGTGATTGGATTTAAGGTCTAGGTTCTGAAGCCTGAAAACTGAGGTTGGGAAGAGATGAAGACCTAAGGCCATGGTGTGTCTGATTGCTCAGTGTTCGGCGAGCTGTTGAGTGTGGGTTGGGAGGTGCAGGCTCAGGCTGTGGCAGACAGGGAATTAATGCCCAGGCTAGACTGTATCATTGGGGTGCAGTCGAGTTTCGTGCAGGATGGTACTCATTTGTGGTTACTGGGTAGCCCCAAAGGGCAACGTTTTTCTTCTGGAGGGAAGACACAGTGCCACATAGTGGCTCCAGAATTCCCAAACTGGAAGGCTTTTGGGCCAGGAGTGTGAGGAAAAAATTCTGAGAACACAAGCCAGACTCAGATTTCGGGGTGAGGGGATGGCAGGCAACCTCTGCAGAGATGATTCGAGATCCCGTATACCTGAAGACAGAGCTAGGATCAGAAGTTGGCTTAGGTCGGAGTTTCTGTCCATGACGGCCCCTTCATGAAGGGGAGGGTGTCACGAGGACATGGAGGTTTTCCCACGATGGGAATTGTGAGATGCTCCAAACCGCAATGATTCCTTTTGTGGGACAGTCGAGACCTGTTGGATAGCTCCAGGACATCCCATAAGGAAGTTATCCAGAGCAGGGTTCTAAGGATGGATGCCTGGGCAGCCTGCCTCCCATTCCAGGTGTCTCATAGAGCCAAGGCAAGTTCGATCTGCTGGATCTAGGGGAGCAACCGAGGCGGGTGTGTTGAAATGTGTGAGTTGAGGATGGGTCATAATGGGCATTTGTGTCCATGTAGACCTTGGAATGGGGTGCTTGATCCGGGGCCTTGAGGGATGTTCATAACCGGAGGTTTTGATGGAGCTCTAAAGAGTATGTTTCCTATGTAGAGAAGAGAATTGTTTTGATGAGTGCCTAAGGAATCTCCCATATGCTGGTATTGGAAACCAGGCCTCTGAGGAGAGATGACTGGAATCAAAAGCAATGGATCTGATTAGGGCCTAAGTGCCTGACCAGTTCAATCTTATTCTATGGGGATATCTGTCTCTGGGTCTGAGTGGAGGTAGTTTCCTAACTTGTGAGAGATCATCCCTGTTTGTCCTGGGCAGCCAACACTATTCGGATGGCCTCGGGGAGATTGGAGGATACTCCTAATCTATAGGGTTGTGGCCAATGGAAATGGCAGAATTCCCCTGGAGAGGGAAGCCACAGTCCTGAGGTGTGGCTCCAGGGGCCCCAACTTGGATGGTGTGTGGGCCAGGACTGTGGGGACAGAAGTCTGAAAACTCAAACTCAGCTTAGGTTTGGGGATGTATGTATGAAGGCTCGATCTACAGACCGTGAGAATTTTCCGGGCTATGAACAAAGGGCGAGTATGTGGCGCTTGCTCAGGCTTTTGTCTCTAAATTTTGTGTCAACGGTGGCCGCGGAATGTCGGGGTGTCCTCAAGGGCCATGGACAATTCTTTCTCTGATGATTTGGCCTGATCCCAAGTGGTTGGGATCATTCTGTGGATGGGAAGAGTCCTTTCTGTAATTTTTTTTTTTTTTTTTACCTCAGGTGTCCCACCAAAGAGGGATTCCAGAGTAGAGCCCTGAGTAGGGGTGACTAGACATCTCGAACTCTGGTTGAGATTGGGGGACTAGGGGCCTGGCAAGCCCCATATGTGGGCTGTTGTTCCAGTCACTAAGAGGCTTTACATGAGGATAGGGCTCACGCTGAGGGTCACAATGTGTGTTTGTGCACATTGTGGCCCTCAGGGATAGGTGGGGCCTCATAGTCCATGCTGCTTTCTCCTACAATGAACGTTGGACAACATGCCAACCACTAGGTTTCTTGCCAAGGCGAAGGAGAAGTTCTGATACTTGCATCACGTTCACTCCTGAGCAGTGAGTGGAGATAAGGTCTAGGTTCTGAAGGTGAAAACTGAGGTTGGGTAGAGATGATGGCCTAAAGCCATTGTGGGTGTGATATGCTCTGTGTACGGCCAGCTGTCTGGGTGTTGGACTGGAGGTCTGCCCTCAGGCTGTGTCAGACAGGGCTTTAGTGCACAGGCTAGACTGTATAATTGGGGTATGGTCGAGTGGCATGCAGGTTGTTACTCATTTGGCGTTTCTGGGTAGCCCTATAGGGCAACATTTTTCTTCTGGAGGGCAGGCAGAGTGCTGCATTGTGTCTCCAGAATTGCCAAACTGGAGGTGTGTGGCCAGGATTGTGAGGAAGGAAGTCTGAAAACACAAGCTAGCACGAGTTTTGGGGCCAAGAGCATGGCAGGCCCACTCTGCAGAGGCTGAATCTAGATCTCCTGCAGGTGAGGTCAGGGCGAGTATCAGATGTTGCCTCAAGCTGGAGTTTGTGTCCATGACGGCCCCTTCCTGAAGGGGGTGGGGGCGTCATGAGGCCAGGGAGGTTTCCCTACGCTGGGAGTTGTGAGCTGCTCCAAACTTCAAAGTTTCCTTCTTCAGGACAGTCGAGTACTATTGGATGGTTCCAGGATGCCCCATACAGAAAGACTCGAGAGCAGGGCCGTAAGCATGGATGCCGAGAAACGCCAACTCACCTTCCCATTGCCTGGTCGAGACAAGGCACGCTCAATCTGCGGGCTCTTGGGTGAGCTACCCAGAAGGCTGAGTTTAAATGGACTCTCCTGAGGATGAGTCATAATGTGGGTTGGTGGCCATGGAGACCTTGGAATGTGGCAGTAGCTAAGGGACTCTGCAGGATTCTCCAACCCGAAGGGCTTGACACAACTCCAACAAGGAAGCTTCCCATGTGGAGATGAGAGGTCTTCTGTCTGGTGCCTCAGGAAAGCCCCGTATGCTGGTCTTCGAACCCAGGCCCCTAGGAGTGATACCTGGACACCAAAGCAAGAGTTCATAATAGGTCCTAGGGGCCTGTCTCGTTCACTTCTGTCTCTGCGGATATCTGTCTGTGTGTCAGCATGGAGGTAGAAGTTGCTCAGCTTGTGTCATAATGCCCCTATTTGTCCAGTGCGGCTTGCGGTAGTGGGATGTCCTTGGGGACCTTGAGGTTTCTACTATTTTGTAGAGTTGGGGCCAATGGAATGGGCAGTTTCTTAGGAGAGAGCAGGCACAGTACTGTGGTGTGGCTCCAGAGACCCCAGCCTGGAGGCTGTGTGGGCTATGGCTGTGCAGACAGACATCCAAAAACCCTAACTCAGCTCAGGTTTGGGGCAGGAGGTTACGGCAGGCCTGATCTACAGTCCATGAGGGGAGTTCCTCTGGATATGAAAGAAGGGTGAGAGGGAGGCAGTCGCTCAGGCTTTTGTCTCTGGATGTTTTGTCCACAATGGCCGTTTAATGTAGGAGTTGCCTCATGGGTCGTAGAAGTCTCCCTCTCTGGTAGTTTGTCCAGCCCCCAAGAGTTTGGGGTCCTTCTGTGGGAAGGGAAGTGTCCTGTTTTCTGCTTCATGTGTCCCCCCAGTAGAGGGATTCTAGAGCATAGCAGTGGGTACTGACAACTGGAATACTCGCCCTCTGGTTAAGCCTGGGGGCCTATGGATATGACAAGCCCCATATGCAGGATCTTGGTCCAGCCACTGAAAGGCGTTACTTTAATACGGGACTCACGCTGCAGGTCACAATGCATGTCTGTGCCCTAGGCGGCCCTCAAGCACTAGCGTGGCCTTTCGGACAATGCAGGTTTTCCCACATTGAACGTTGTACAACATGCCAACCACAAGGTTTCTGGCCATGGGGAAGGAGGAATTCTAATTTCTGCATCATGTTCACCCCTGGGCAGTGATTGGAGATAAGGTCTAGGTTCTGAAGCCTGAAAACTGAGGTTGGGAAGAGATGACGACCTACAGCCATAGCGGGTCCTATGTGTCCAGGTTGGGGCCAGCTGTCTGGGTGTCGTTTGGGATGTCTTGTCTCAGGCTGTGCCAGACAGGGCATTAGTATACAGGGTGGGCTGTATAATTGCTTTACAATCGAGTGGCATGCATTAGAAAATCATTTGGGGTTTCTTATTAGCAGCATAGAGCAAAGTTTTTCTTCTGGAGGGCAGGCAGCATGCTGCATTGTGGCTTCAGAATTCCCAAACTGGAGGGCTTATGGGCCAGGAGAGTGAGGACGCGGCTGAGAACACAAGCTAGGCTTAGGTTTCGGGGTAAGGACATGGCAGGCACACTCTGCAGAGCTGAATTGAGATCTCATGCGTCTGAAGTCAGGTCGAGGTTCAGACTTTGGCTCAGGTTTGAGTTTCTGTCCATGTTGGCCCCTTCAGGAAGGGGGGGCATTATGAGGCCATTGGGGTTTTCCCACTATTGGAGTTGTGAGATGCTCCAAACCGCAAGGATTCCTTCTGTGGGACAATTAAGATTTGTTGGATGGCTCCAGGACGTCTTATAAGGTATTTTTCCAGAACAGCGTTCTAAGTATGGATGCCTGGGCAGCCAGCCTCACATTCCAATTGTGTCCTAGCAACAAGAAACGTTTGATCTGCTGGCTTGGGGTAGCAACAGAGGGGGCTGAGTTGAAATGGACTTTCCTGAGGATGGTCTTAATGTTGGATTGAGTCCATGGAGACCTTGGTATGGGGCAGTGGCACCAGGGCCCTGAAGGATTCTCCTAACCAGAGGTTATGACAAAGCTCCAATGAGCAAGTTTTCCATGGGGAGACGAGAATTATTCTTATTGGTGCCTCAGGAAACCACCATATGCTGGTATTGGAAACGAAGCATTGAGGAGAGATGCCTGGAAACCAAAGCAATGGATCTGATTAGGGCCTAGGGTCCTGTCCGGTTCTATATTCTTCTCTGGGGACATCTGTTGTCTGAGTGGAGGTAGTTGCTCAGCTGGTTTGAGATCACCCCTGTTTGTCCTGGGCGGCCTACACTATTGGGATTGCCTCGGTGACTTTGGAGGTTTTTCCTCATTTGCAAGGTTGTGGCCAATGGAATGAGAAGAATTCCCTTGAAAGGGAAGAACAGTCCTGAGGTGTGGCTCCAGGGACCCAAGTGTGGAGCGTGTGTGGTCCAGGGCTATTTGGTCAAAAGTCTGAAAACACAAATTCCACTTAGGTTGGGGGATGTAGGTATGGCCAGCCCGATCTATAGACCGTGAGGAGAACTCTTTGACATATGAACAAAGGACGAATGTGAGGTGCTTGCTCATGCTTTTTTTTTTTTTTCTGGAAATGTGTCACCGATTGCCATGGAATGTCGGGGTGTCCTCATGGGCCATCGATGAGGCTCCCTTTCTGGGGATTTGACCCGTTCCCAAGAGTTGGGGGTCATTCTGACGGAAGGGAGGAGGCCTTCTTTTTGTTATTTATTTATTTATTTATTTATTTTTTATTTTTTTTTTTTACCTCAGGTGGACCACCAAAAGAGGGATTCCAGAGCAGAGTCGTGGGTGGGGGCAACTGGACAACCAGACCTCTGGTTAACATTGGGACCTAAGAACATGGCAAGCCCCATATGTGGGCTCTTGGTCCAGACACTGAGAGGCCTTCCTTGAGGATAGGTCTCACACTGAGTTTCACAATGTGTTTTTGTGCCCAATGAGCCCCTCAAGGCAGGGCGTGGCCTAATGTACCATGCTGGTTTCTCCTACACTGAACGTTGCACAATATGGCAACCAAAAGTTTTCTGGCCATGGGGAAAAAGGAGTTCTAATTTCTGCAACACTTTCACTCCTGGACTGTGATTAGATTTAAGGTCTAGGTTTTGAAGCCTGAAAACTGAGGTTGGGAAGAGATGAAGACCTAAGGCCATGTTGTGTCTGATGTGCTCAGTGTTCGGCTAGCTGTTGAGTGTGGGTTAGGAGGTGCAGGCTCAGGCTGTGGCAGACAGGGAATTAGTGCCCAGGCTAGACTGTATCATTGGGGTGCAGGCGAGTTTCATGCAGGATGGTACTCATTTGTGGTTACTGGGTAGCCCCAGAGGTCAACGTTTTTCTTCTGTAGGGAAGACACAGTGTCAAATAGTGGCTCCAGAATTCCCAAACTGGAAGGCTTGTGGGCCATGAGTGTGAGGAAAAAATTCTGAGAACACAAGCCAGACTTAGATTTCGGGGTGAGGGGACGGCAGGCACCCTCTGCAGAGATGATTCGAGATCCCGTATACCTGAAGACAGAGCTAGGATCAGACGTTGGCTTAGGTCGGAGTTTCTGTCCATGACGGCCCCTTCATGAAGGGGAGCGTGTCACGAGGACATGGAGGTTTTCCCACGATGGGAATTGTGAGATGCTCCAAACCACAATGATTCCTTCTGTGGGACAGTCGAGACCTGTTGGATGGCTCCAGGACATCCCATAAGGAAGTTATCCAGAGCAGGGTTCTAAGGATGGATGCCTGGGCAGCCTGCCTCCCATTCCAGGTGTCTCATAGAGCCAAGGCAAGTTCGATCTGCCTGATCTAGGGGAGCAACTGAATCGGGTGTGTTGAAATGGGTGAGTTGAGGATGGGTCATAATGTGCATTTGTGTCCATGGAGACCTTGGAATGGGGTCTTGATCCAGGTCCTTGAGGGATGTTCATAACCGGAGGTTTTGATGGAGCTCTAAAGAGTATGTTTCCTATGTAGAGAAGAGAATTGTTTTGATGAGTGCCTAAGGAATCTCCCATATGCTGGTATTGGAAACCAGGCCTCTGAGGAGAGATGACTGGAAACAAAAGCAATCGAGATGATTAGGGCCTAGGTGCCTGTCCGGTTCAATCACTTTCCTGGTGATACGTGTATAAGGATCTGAGGGGATGTAGTTGCTCAGCTTGTGTCAGATCGCCCCTGTTTGTCCTGGGCAGCCTATAATATTGGGATGGCCTCAGGACTTTGGAGTTTCTCCTAATCTATAGGGTTGTGGCCAATGGAATGGGCAGAAATCCCCTGGAGAGGGCAGGCAAAGTTCTGAGTTTGGCTCTAGGGTCCCAACCTTGAGGGTGTGTGGGCCAGGCCTGTGGGGACAAAAATCTGAAAACACAAACTCTGCTTAGGATTGGGGACATAGTTATGGCACGCCCAATCTACAGACCGTGACAACACTTCAGGATATGAAAAAGTTTGAGTTTGAGTTGCTTGCTCAGATTTTGTCTCTGGATTGGTGACAACAATGTGGGTGGAATGCTGGCGTGGCCTCATGGGTTGTGGACGGCTTTCCTTCTCTGAGGATTTGACCCAATCCCAAGAGTTTGGGTACGTTCTGTGGGATGGGAGGAGTCCTTTCTGTTTTTTATTTTATTTTATTTTATTTTTTGTACCTCATGTGTCCCAATAAAAGAGGGATTCCAGAGCAGAGTCCTCGGGAGGGACAACTGGACAACCTCACCTCTGTTTTAGTTTGGGGGCCTAGGGGCATGGCAAGTCCAATATGTGGGCTCTCCGACACTGAACGTTGGAGAATATGCCAACCACAAGGTTTCTGGCCATGGCGAAGGAAGAGTTGTGACTTCTGCATCACGTTCACCGCTGGACAGTGATTGGAGTTTAGGTCTAGGTTCTGAAACCCGAAAACCGAGGTTGGGAAGAGATGAAGACCTAAGGACCTGTTGGGTCCAATGAGCTCAGTGTGTGGCCAGCTGTTGAGCGTAGGTCTGGAGGTGTGGGCTCATGCTGTGTCAGACAAGGCATTAGACAGGGTAGACTGTATATTTGGGGTGCAGTCGAGTGGCGTTCAATTGATCCTCATTCGGGTTTCTAGGTAGTTCCATTAGGCAACGTTTTTCTCTGGGAGGGCTAGCAGAGTGCTGCATTGTGGCCCCAGTATTGCCAAACTGTAGGGCTTTTGGGCCAGGGGTGTGAGGACTGTAGTCTGAGAACACAAGCTAGGCTTAGTTTTTGGGGTGAGGGCACAAAGGCACACTCTGCAGAGCTGAATCATGATCTCATGCACCTGAAGTCAGGGCGAATATCAGACGTTTGCTCAGGTTGGAGTATCTGTCCATGATGGCCACTTTATAAAGTGGAGCGTCTCAAGAGGCCATGTAGATTTTCCCACAATGGGAGTTGTGAGATGATCCAGACTGCAAATATTCCTTCTGTGGGACACTTGAGACCTGTTGGATGGCTCTAGGATGTCCCATATGGAATGACTCCAGAGTAGGGTTCTAAGGATTGATGCCTATGCAGCCCACCTCCCATTCTAGTTGTCTCCTAGCAACAAGGCAGGTTTGATCTGCAGGCCCTGGGGGAGAAACCAAGGGGGTTGAGTTGACATGGACGCTCCCGAGGATAGATCATAATGTGGGTTTAAGTCCATGGAGACCTTGGAATTGGGCGCTTGATCCGGGGCCCTGAAAGATTCTCCTAAACAGAGGTTTTTATAGAGCTCCAAAGAGTACATTTCCTATGTGGAGACGAGATTTTTCTGATGAGTGCCACAAATTCCCCTATGCTGGTATTGGAAACCAGGCCTCTGAGGAGAGATGCCTGGGCCAAGCAGTTTGATCCTCATTTGGGGTTTCTGGGCAGCGCCATAGACAATGTTTTTCTCCTGGGAGGCAGGCACAGTGCTTCATTGTGGCCCCAGAATTCCCAGTAGGGAGGGTTTGTGGGCCAGGAGTGTGAGGACGGAAGTCTGAAAACACAAGCTAGTGTGAGGATTGGAACCAAGGGCAGAGCAGGCCCACTCTGCAGAGGCTGAATCAAAATCTCCTGCATCTGAAGTCAGGCTGAGGATCAGACGTTGCCTGAGGCTGGAGTATGTGTCCATGATGGCACCTTCATGAAGTGGGGGCCTCATGAGGCCAAGGAAGTTTTCCCACGCTGAGTTTGGAGGTTGCCCCAAACCACATGGTTTCCTACTGCGGGACATTCAAGTCCTGTTACATGGCTCCAGGACATACCATATGGAAGGACTGGAGAGCAGGGTTCGAAGGATGGATCCCTGTACTGCATGCCTCGCATTCCCATTGGCTAATACCGACAAGATATGTTTGATCTGCTGCCTCTGGAACACGCGACCCAGGGGGCTGAGATGAAATGGCCTCTCCTGAGGATGCGTCATAATGTGCGTTTGGGTCCATGGAGACCTTGGAATGTGCTGGTTGTTCAGTGGCGCTGCGGAACTCCCCTACCTGAAGTGTTTGATACATCCCAGTAAGAAAGCTGCCCATGTGGAGATGAGAGAGGTTTGGTTTGGTGCCTCAGAAAAGCCCCATGTGCTGGTCTACGAAAACAGTCCTCTGAGAACGGAAACATGGAAACCAAAGCTAAGGTTCAGATTAGGGCCTGGGGGCCTGTCCATTTCAACCTTCTGTCTCTGGGGACACTTTCTGAGAGTCTAAGTGGAGATAGTTGCTCCGCTGGTGTCAGAGAGCCCCTCTTAGTCCAGGGGGGCCTACACTATTGATGGCCTCAGGGACCTTGGAGCTTTTCCCTAACCTGTAGGGTTGTGGTCAATGGATTGGGCACACTTTCCTTGGAGAGGGCAGGCACAATCTTTTGCTGTTTGGTCCAGAGGCCCTAGCCTGGATGTTGTGTGGGTCCAGGCTGTGGGCACAGAAGTCTGAATACACCATCTCAGCTTATGAGTGGCGCCTAGGGTATGGCAGGCCGGATGTACAGCCCGAAGGGAATCCTGGGCCTCTGAAACAATGGCGAGTGGGAGGCGTTCCTTCAGGCTTTTGTCTCTGGATGTTGTGTCCGGGATAGCCGTGGATTGGAGCGGTGGCCTCAGGTACTGTGGACGAGTATCCCTCTCTGGGGATTTGTCCCAGCTCCCAAGAGTTTGGGGTCATTTTGTGGGAAGGGTGGAGTCGTGTTGTCTGGCTCATGGGTCTTTCCAAGAAAGGGATTCCAGAGCAGAGCTCCAGGTACGGGCGGGGCGACTGGAAAATTCAAACCGTGGTGAGGATGGGGTTCATAGGGGCTTGGCAAGCCCCATATGTGGGCTCATGGTCCAGGCCCTGACAGGCCTTTCTTTGACATGGGGCTCATGCTGAGGATCACAGTATGAATTTGTGCCCAAGCAGCACTCAAGTTTGGGCGTGGCATCAGGGGCCATGAAGGTTTCTCCCACCCTGAAGGTGTGACTCCATGCCAAGAGCAAGCTTGACAGCCATGGGGAAGGAGGAGTTCTGTTTTGTGCTTGCTATACCCAGCTGTGTGGAGAATTGATATAATGTCTAGGTTCAGATATCTGAAAACCAAGGTTAGGATGAGGTGACGGCATAAGACCATGGCGTGTCCGAAGTGCTGGGTGTGCGGCCAGCTGTCTCCTTGTCTGTCTGGACGTCTGGCTTCAGGCTGTGTCAGGCAGAGCATGAGTGCCCAGAGCAGCCTCTCCAGTTCCCGTACCGTCGAGGCCCGAGCAGGTTGATCCTCATCTGGGTTTTCTGGAGAGCCCCACAGGGAAACGTTTTTCTTCCGTTGGGCAGACACTGGGCTGGGTTGTGGTTCTGGAGATCCTAGTCCGGAGGGCTTGTTTGCCAGGAGTGTGAGGAAGGAAGTCGGAAAACACAAGCTAGCGTGAGGTTTGGGACCGAGGGCACGGCAGGCCCACTCTGCAGAGGCTGAATCGAGATCTCCTGCACTGAGGTCATGTCAACTATGAGACGTGCCTCAGGCTAGAGTTCTTGTCCAGCATGGCCTCTTCCTGAAGGGTGTGGGGGCTTCATGAGGCCAGAAAGTTTTGCCTACGATGGGATTTGTGAACTGCTCCAAAACTGAAGGTTACCTTCTGCACGACAGTCGAGTCCTATTGGATGGTTCCAAGAGGCCCCATATGGAAAGACTTGAGAGCAGGTGTCTAAGCATGGATGCCTGGGAACGCCACCTCATATTCCCACTCTTTAGTCAGGACAAGGCAGGCTCAATCTGCGGGCTCCTGGGTGAGCTACCCAGAGGGGAGAGTTGAAATGGACTCTCCTGAAGATGAGTCCTACTGTGGCTTGGTGGCCTGGGAGACCTTGGAATGTGGAGGTGGCTCAGGGACTCTGCAGGATTCTCCAACATGAGATGTTTGACACGGCTCCAACAAGGAAACTTCCCATGTGGAGACGAGAGGAGTTCTGTTCCGTGCCTCAGGAAAGCCCCATACCCTGTTCTTCGAACCAAAGCCTCTGAGGAGTGACACCTGAAACCAAAGCAAGAGTTGAGACTACGGACTAAAGGCCTGTCCGGCTCAACCTTCTATCTCTGTTGACATCTGTGTGCATGCATTCATGGATGTAGCTGCTCAGCTTGTGTCCGAATGCCCCTGTGAGTCCAGTGAGGCTCCCAGTAGTGGGATGTCCTCGGAGGCCTTGAGGTTTCTCATATTCTGGAGGTGTGTGGCCAAAGGAATGGACACAGTTTCCCAGGAGAGAGCAGGCACGGTCCTGTGGTATGGCTCCAGAGGACCCAGCCTAGAGGCTGTGTTTGCCAGGGCTGTGGGGACAGATGTCTGAAAAAGCAAACTTGGCTCAGCTAGGGGCCAATGTAATGGCAGGCCTGATCTCTAGTCCGTGAGGGGAGATCCTCTGGAAATCAAAGTAGGGCAAGTGGGAGGCAGCCACTCAGGATTTTGTCTCTGGGTGTTGCGTTTACAGTGTCCGGTCAGGGTAGGGTTTGTCTCAGAGGCCGAGGAAGAGCCTTCCTCTCGGGGGATTGTACAAGCTCCCAAGTGTTTGTGTTCATTCTGTGGGAATGAAGAGTACTGTTTTCTGCCACAGGGGACCCCCCAGGAGAGGGACTCTAGAGCACAGCAGTGGGTTCCCTCAACTGGAATACACACCATCTAGTTAGTCCTGGGTGCCTATGGGCATGGCAAGCCACATATGCGGGCTCTTGGTCCAGTCACTGAGAGGCGTTACTTGAATAAGGTACTCACGCTGAGGGTCACAATGTGTGTTTGTGCCCAAGGCGGCCCTCACGCTTGGGCGTGGCCTCATGGGCCATGCCGTTTTCTCCTACACTGAAGGTTTGACTCACTGCCAGCAGCAAGGTTTCTTGCCATGGGGAAGGAGGGGTTCTGACTTGTGCATCAGGTTCCCCCCTGTGCAGGGATTGGAGATAAGGTCTAGGTTCCGATGACTGAAAACCCAGGTTGGGAATGGATGGTGGCCTAAGGCAGTGGCGGGTCCAATGTGCTGGTTGTGCAGCCAGCTGTGTCGGTGTCTGTTGGAAGGTCTGGGCTCAGGCTATTTGCGACAGAGCATCACTGTTTAAGGTAGCATATGCAATTGGGGTGTTGCCGAGGGCCAAGCAGTTTGATCCTCATTTGGGGTTTCTGGGCAGCGCCATAGACAATGTTTTTTCCTGGGAGGCAGGCACAGTGCTTCATTGTGGCCCCAGAATTCCCAGTAGGGAGGGTTTGTGGGCCAGGAGTGTGAGGACGGAAGTCTGAAAACACAAGCTAGTGTGAGGATTGGAACCAAGGGCAGAGCAGGCCCACTCTGCAGAGGCTGAATCAAAATCTCCTGCATCTGAAGTCAGGCTGAGGATCAGACGTTGGCTGAGGCTGGAGTATGTGTCCATGATGGCACCTTCATGAAGTGGGGGCCTCATGAGGCCAAGGAAGTTTTCCCACGCTGAGTTTGGAGGTTGCCCCAAACCACATGGTTTCCTACTGCGGGACATTCAAGTCTTGTTACATGGCTCCAGGACATACCATATGGAAGGACTGGAGAGCAGGGTTCGAAGGATGGATCCCTGTACTGCATGCCTCGCATTCCCATTGGCTAATACCGACAAGATATGTTTGATCTGCTGCCTCTGGAACACGCGACCCAGGGGGCTGAGATGAAATGGCCTCTCCTGAGGATGCGTCATAATGTGCGTTTGGGTCCATGGAGACCTTGGAATGTGCTGGTTGTTCAGTGGCGCTGCGGAACTCCCCTACCTGAAGTGTTTGATACATCCCAGTAAGAAAGCTGCCCATGTGGAGATGAGAGAGGTTTGGTTTGGTGCCTCAGAAAAGCCCCATGTGCTGGTCTACGAAAACAGTCCTCTGAGAACGGAAACATGGAAACCAAAGCTAAGGTTCAGATTAGGGCCTGGGGGCCTGTCCATTTCAACCTTCTGTCTCTGGGGACACTGTCTGAGAGTCTAAGTGGATATAGTTGCTCCGCTGGTGTCAGAGAGCCCCTCTTAGTCCAGGGTGGCCTATACTATGATGGCCTCAGGGACCTTGGAGCTTTTCCCTAACCTGTAGGGTTGTGGTCAATGGATTGGGCACACTTTCCTTGGAGTGGGCAGGCACAATCTTTTGCTGTTTGGTCCAGAGGCCCTAGCCTGGATGTTGTGTGGGTCCAGGCTGTGGGCACAGAAGTCTGAATACACAAACTCAGCTTATGAGTGGCGCCTAGGGTATGGCCGGCCGGATGTACAGCCCGAGAGGGAGCTCCTGGGCCTCTGAAACAAGGGCGAGTGGGAGGCGTTCCTTCAGGCTTTTGTCTCTGGATGTTGTGTCCGGGATAGCCGTGGATTGGAGCGGTGGCCTCAGGTACTGTGGACGAGTATCCCTCTCTGGGGATTTGTCCCAGCTCCCAAGAGTTTGGGGTCATTTTGTGGGAAGGGTGGAGTCGTGTTGTCTGGCTCATGGGTCTCTCCAAGAAAGGGATTCCAGAGCAGAGCTCCAGGTACGGGCGGGGCGACTGGAAAATTCAAACTTTGGTGAGGATTGGGTGCATAGGGGCTTGGCAAGCCCCATATGTGGGCTCTTGGTCCAGGCCCTGACAGGCCTTTCTTTGACATGGGGCTCATGCTGAGGGTCACAGTATGAATTTGTGCCCAAGCAGCACTCAAGTTTGGGCGTGGCATCAGGGGCCATGAAGGTTTCTCCCACCCTCAAGGTGTGACTCCATGCCAAGAGCAAGCTTGACAGCCATGGGGAAGGAGGAGTTCTGTTTTGTGCTTGCTATACCCAGCTGTGTGGAGAATTGATATAATGTCTAGGTTCAGATATCTGAAAACCAAGGTTAGGATGAGGTGACGGCATAAGACCATGGCGTGTCCGAAGTGCTGGGTGTGCGGCCAGCTGTCTCCTTGTCTGTCTGGACGTCTGGCTTCAGGCTGTGTCAGGCAGAGCATGAGTGCCCAGAGCAGCCTATCCAGTCGGGTACCGTCGAGGCCCGAGCAGGTTGATCCTCATCTGGGTTTTCTGGAGAGCCCCACAGGGAAACGTTTTTCTTCCGTTGGGCAGACACTGGGCTGGGTTTTGGTTCTGGAGTTCCTAGTCCGGAGGGCTTGTTTGCCAGGAGTGTGAGGAAGGAAGTCGGAAAACACAAGCTAGCGTGAGGTTTGGGACCGAGGTCACTGCAGGCCCACTCTGCAGAGGCTGAATCGGGATCTCCTGCACTGAGGTCATGTCAACTATGAGACGTGCCTCAGGCTAGAGTTCTTGTCCAGCATGGCCTCTTCCTGAAGGGTGTGGGGGCTTCATGAGGCCAGAAAGTTTTGCTAAGATGGGATTTGTGAACTGCTCCAAAACTGAAGGTTACCTTCTGCACGACAGTCGAGTCCTATTGGATGGTTCCAAGAGGCCCCATATGGAAAGACTCGAGAGCAGGTGTCTAAGCATGGATGCCTGGGAACGCCACCTCATATTCCCACTCTTTAGTCAGGACAAGGCAGGCTCAATCTGGGGCTCCTGGGTGAGCTACCCAGAGGGGAGAGTTGAAATGGACTCTCCTGAAGATGAGTCCTACTGTGGCTTGGTGGCCTGGGAGACCTTGGAATGTGGAGGTGGCTCAGGGACTCTGCAGGATTATCCAACATGAGGTGTTTGACACGGCTCCAACAAGGAAACTTCCCATGTGGAGACGAGAGGAGTTCTGTTCCGTGCCTCAGGAAAGCCCCATACCCTGTTCTTCGAACCAAAGCCTCTGAGGAGTGACACCTGGAAACCAAAGTAAGAGTTGAGACTACGGCCTAAAGGCCTGTCCGGCTCAACCTTCTATCTCTGTTGTCATCTGTGTGCATGCATTCATGGATGTAGCTGCTCAGCTTTTGTCCCAATGCCCCTGTGAGTCTAGTGAGGCTCCCAGTAGTGGGATGTCCTCGGAGGCCTTGAGGTTTCTCATATTCTGGAGGTGTGTGGCCAAAGGAATGGACACAGTTTCCCAGGAGAGAGCAGGCACGGTCCTGTGGTATGGCTCCAGAGGACCCAGCCTAGAGGCTCTGTTTGCCAGGGCTGTGGGGACAGATGTCTGAAAAAGCAAACTTGGCTCAGCTAGGGGCCAATGTAATGGCAGGCCTGATCTCTAGTCCGTGAGGGGAGATCCTCTGGAAATCAAAGTAGGGCAAGTGGGAGGCAGTCACTCAGGATTTTGTCTCTGGGTGTTGTGTTTACAGTGTCCGGTCAGGGTAGGGGTTGTCTCAGAGGCCGAGGAAGAGCCTTCCTCTCAGGGGATTGTCCAAGCTCCCAAGTGTTTGTGTTCATTCTGTGGGAATGAAGAGTATTGTTTTCTGCCACAGGGGACCCCCCAGGAGAGGGACTCTAGAGCACAGCAGTGGGTTCCCTCAACTGGAATACACACCATCTAGTTAGTCCTGGGTGCCTATGGGCATGGCAAGCCACATATGCGGGCTCTTGGTCCAGTCACTGAGAGGCGTTACTTGAATAAGGTACTCACGCTGAGGGTCACAATGTGTGTTTGTGCCCAAGGCGGCCCTCACGCTTGGGCGTGGCCTCATGGGCCATGCCGGTTTCTCCTACACTGAAGGTTTGACTCACTGCCAGCAGCAAGGTTTCTTGCCATGGGGAAGGAGGGGTTCTGACTTGTGCATCAGGTTCCCCCCTGTGCAGGGATTGGAGATAAGGTCTAGGTTCCGATGACTGAAAACCCAGGGTGGGAATGGATGGTGGCCTAAGGCAGTGGCGGGTCCAATGTGCTGGGTGTGCAGCCAGCTGTGTCAGTGTCTGTTGGAAGGTCTGGGCTCAGGCTATTTGCGACAGAGCATCACTGTTTAAGGTAGCCTATGCAATTGGGGTGTTGCCGAGGGCCAAGCAGTTTGATCCTCATTTGGGGTTTCTGGGCAGCGCCATAGACAATGTTTTTCTCCTGGGAGGCAGGCACAGTGCTTCATTGTGGCCCCAGAATTCCCAGTAGGGAGGGTTTGTGGGCCAGGAATGTGAGGACGGAAGTCTGAAAACACAAGCTAGTGTGAGGATTGGAACCAAGGGCAGAGCAGGCCCACTCTGCAGAGGCTGAATCAAAATCTCCTGCATCTGAAGTCAGGCTGAGGATCAGACTTTGGCTGAGGCTGGAGTATGTGTCCATGATGGCACCTTCATGATGTGGGGGCCTCATGAGGCCAAGGAAGTTTTCCCACGCTGAGTTTGGAGGTTGCCCCAAACCACAAGGTTTCCTTCTGCGGGACATTCGAGTCCTGTTGCATGGCTCCAGGACATACCATATGGAAGGACTGGAGAGCAGGGTTCGAAGGATGGATCCCTGTACAGCATGCCTCGCATTCCCATTGGCTATTAGCGACAAGATATGTTTGATCTGCTGCCTCTGGAACACGCGACCCAGGGGGCTGAGTTGAAATGGCCTCTACTGAGAATGCGTCATAATGTGCGTTTGGGTCCATGGAGACCTTGGAATGTGCTGGTTGTTCAGAGGCCCTGCGGAACTCTCCTACCTGAAGTGTTTGATACATCCCAGTAAGAAAGCTGCCCATGTGGAGATGAGAGATGTTTGGTTTGGTGCCTCAGAAAAGCCCCATGTGCTGGTCTACGAAAACAGTCCTCTGAGAACGGAAACTTGGAAACCAAAGCTAAGGTTCAGATTAGGGCCTGGGGGCCTGTCCATTTAACCTTCTGTCTCTGGGGACACTGTCTGAGAGTCTAAGTGGATATAGTTGCTCCGCTAGTGTCAGAGAGCCCCTCTTAGTCCAGGGGGGCCTACACTATTGATGGCCTCAGGGGCCTTGGAGCTTTTCCCTAACCTGTAGTGTTGTGGTCAATGGATTGGGCACACTTTCCTTGGAGAGGGCAGGCACAATCTTTCGCTGTGGCCCTAGAGGCCCTAGCCTGGAGGTGTGTGGGTCCAGGCTGTGGGCACAGAAGTCTGAATACACAAACTCAGCTTAGGAGTGGCGCCTAGGGTATGGCCGGCCGGATGTACAGCCCGAGAGGGAGCTCCTGGGCCTCTGAAACAAGGGCGAGTGGGAGGCGTTCCTTCAGGCTTTTGTCTCTGGATGTTGTGTCCGGGATAGCCGTGGATTGGAGCGGTGGCCTCAGGTACTGTGGACGAGTATCCCTCTCTGGGGATTTGTCCCAGCTCCCAAGAGTTTGGGGTCATTTTCTGGGAAGGGTGGAGTCGTGTTGTCTGGCTCATGGGTCTCTCCAAGAAAGGGATTCCAGAGCAGAGCTCCAGGTACGGGCGGGGCGACTGGAAAATTCAAACCGTGGTGAGGATTGGGTGCATAGGGGCTTGGCAAGCCCCATATGTGGGCTCTTGGTCCAGGCCCTGACAGGCCTTTCTTTGACATGGGGCTCATGCTGAGGATCACAGTGTGAATTTGTGCCCAAGCAGCACTCAAGTTTGGCGTGGCATCAGGGGCCATGAAGGTTTCTCCCACCCTGAAGGTGTGACTCCATGACAAGAGCAAGCTTGACAGCCATGGGGAAGGAGGAGTTCTGTTTGTGCTTGCTATACCCAGCTGTGTGGAGAATTGATATAATGTCTAGGTTCAGATATCTGAAAACCAAGGTTAGGATGAGGTGACGGCATAAGACCATGGCGTGTCCGAAGTGCTGGGTGTGCGTCCAGCTGTCTCCTTGTCTGTCTGGACGTCTGGCTTCAGGCTGTGTCAGGCAGAGCATGAGTGCCCAGAGCAGCCTATCCAGTTCGGGTACCGTCGAGGCCCGAGCAGGTTGAACCTCATCTGGGTTTTCTGGAGAGCCCCACAGGGAAACGTTTTTCTTCCGTTGGGCAGACACTGGGCTGGGTTGTGGTTTTGGAGTTCCTAGTCCGGAGGGCTTGTTTGCCAGGAGTGTGAGGAAGGAAGTCTTAAAACACAAGCTACCGTGAGGTTTGGGACCGAGGTCACGGCATGCCCACTCTGCAGAGGCTGAATCGGGATCTCCTGCACTGAGGTCATGTCAACTAAGAGACGTGCCTCAGGCTAGAGTTCTTGTCCAGCATGGCCTCTTCCTGAAGGGTGTGGGGGCTTCATGAGGCCAGAAAGTTTTGCCTACGATGGGATTTGTGAACTGCTCCAAAACTGAAGGTTACCTTCTGCACGACAGTCGAGTCCTATTGGATGGTTCCAAGAGGCCCCATATGGAAAGACTCGAGAGCAGGTGTCTAAGCATGGATGCCTGGGAACGCCACCTCATATTCCCACTCTTTAGTCAGGACAAGGCAGGCTCAATCTGCGGGCTCCTGGGTGAGCTACCCAGAGGGGAGAGTTGAAATGGACTCTCCTGAAGATGAGTCCTACTGTGGCTTGGTGGCCTGGGAGACCTTGGAATGTGGAGGTGGCTCAGGGACTCTGCAGGATTCTCCAACATGAGGTGTTTGACACGGCTCCAACAAGGAAACTTCCCATGTGGAGACGAGAGGAGTTCTGTTCCGTGCCTCAGGAAAGCCCCATACCCTGTTCTTCGAACCAAAGCCTCTGAGGAGTGACACCTGGAAACCAAAGTAAGAGTTGAGACTACGGCCTAAAGGCCTGTCTGGCTCAACCTTCTATCTCTGTTGTCATCTGTGTGCATGCATTCATGGATGTAGCTGCTCAGCTTGTGTCCGAATGCCCCTGTGAGTCCAGTGAGGCTCCCAGTAGTGGGATGTCCTCGGAGGCCTTGAGGTTTCTCATATTCTGGAGGTGTGTGGCCAAAGGAATGGACACAGTTTCCCAGGAGAGAGCAGGCACGGTCCTGTGGTATGGCTCCAGAGGACCCAGCCTAGAGGCTCTGTTTGCCAGGGCTGTGGGGACAGATGTCTGAAAAAGCAAACTTGGCTCAGCTAGGGGCCAATGTAATGGCAGGCCTGATCTCTAGTCCGTGAGGGGAGATCCTCTGGAAATCAAAGTAGGGCAAGTGGGAGGCAGTCACTCAGGATTTTGTCTCTGGGTGTTGCGTTTACAGTGTCCGGTCAGGTTGGGGTTGTCTCAGAGGCCGAGGAAGAGCCTTCCTCTCAGGGGATTGTCCAAGCTCCCAAGTGTTTGTGTTCATTCTGTGGGAATGAAGAGTATTGTTTTCTGCCACAGGGGACCCCCCAGGAGAGGGACTCTAGAGCACAGCAGTGGGTTCCCTCAACTGGAATAAACACCATCTAGTTAGTCCTGGGTGCCTATGGGCATGGCAAGCCACATATGCGGGCTCTTGGTCCAGTCACTGAGAGGCGTTACTTGAATAAGGTACTCACGCTGAGGGTCACAATGTGTGTTTGTGCCCAAGGCGGCCCTCACGCTTGGGCGTGGCCTCATGGGCCATGCCGTTTTCTCCTACACTGAAGGTTTGACTCACTGCCAGCAGCAAGGTTTCTTGCCATGGGGAAGGAGGGGTTCTGACTTGTGCATCAGGTTCCCCCCTGTGCAGGGATTGGAGATAAGGTCTAGGTTCCGATGACTGAAAACCCAGGTTGGGAATGGATGGTGGCCTAAGGCAGTGGCGGGTCCAATGTGCTGGGTGTGCAGCCAGCTGTGTCGGTGTCTGTTGGAAGGTCTGGGCTCAGGCTATTTGCGACAGAGCATCACTGTTTAAGGTAGCCTATGCAATTGGGGTGTTGCCGAGGGCCAAGCAGTTTGATCCTCATTTGGGGTTTCTGGGCAGCGCCATAGACAATGTTTTTCTCTTGGGAGGCAGGCACAGTGCTTCATTGTGGCCCCAGAATTCCCAGTAGGGAGGGTTTGTGGGCCAGGAGTGTGAGGACGGAAGTCTGAAAACACAAGCTAGTGTGAGGATTGGAACCAAGGGCAGAGCAGGCCCACTCTGCAGAGGCTGAATCAAAATCTCCTGCATCTGAAGTCAGGCTGAGGATCAGACGTTGGCTGAGGCTGGAGTATGTGTCCATGATGGCACCTTCATGAAGTGGGGGCCTCATGAGGCCAAGGAAGTTTTCCCACGCTGAGTTTGGAGGTTTCCCCAAACCACAAGGTTTCCTTCTGCGGGACATTCGAGTCCTGTTGCATGGCTCCAGGACATACCATATGGAAGGACTGGAGAGCAGGGTTCGAAGGATGGATCCCTGTACAGCATGCCTCGCATTCCCATTGGCTATTAGCGACAAGATATGTTTGATCTGCTGCCTCTGGAACACGCGACCCAGGGGGCTGGGTTGAAATGGCCTCTCCTGAGGATGCGTCATAATGTGCGTTTGGGTCCATGGAGACCTTGGAATGTGCTGGTTGTTCAGTGGCCCTGCGGAACTCTCCTACCTGAAGTGTTTGATACATCCCAGTAAGAAAGCTGCCCATGTGGAGATGAGAGAGGTTTGGTTTGGTGCCTCAGAAAAGCCCCATGTGCTGGTCTACGAAAACAGTCCTCTGAGAACGGAAACTTGGAAACCAAAGCTAAGGTTCAGATTAGGGCCTGGGGGCCTGTCCATTTCAACCTTCTGTCTCTGGGGACACTGTCTGAGAGTCTAAGTGGAGATAGTTGCTCCGCTGGTGTCAGAGAGCCCCTCTTAGTCCAGCGGGGCCTACACTATTGATGGCCTCAGGGGCCTTGGAGCTTTTCCCTAACCTGTAGTGTTGTGGTCAATGGATTGGGCACACTTTCCTTGGAGAGGGCAGGCACAATCTTTGGCTGTGGCCCTAGAGGCCCTAGCCTGGAGGTGTGTGGGTCCAGGCTGTGGGCACAGAAGTCTGAATACACAAACTCAGCTTATGAGTGGCACCTAGGGTATGGCCGGCCGGATGTACAGGCCGAGAGGGAGCTCCTGGGCCTCTGAAACAAGGGCGAGTGGGAGGCGTTCCTTCAGGCTTTTGTCTCTGGATGTTGTGTCCGGGATAGCCGTGGATTGGAGCGGTGGCCTCAGGTACTGTGGACGAGTATCCCTCTCTGGGGATTTGTCCCAGCTCCCAAGAGTTTGGGGTCATTTTGTGGGAAGGGTGGAGTCGTGTTGTCTGGCTCATGGGTCTCTCCAAGAAAGGGATTCCAGAGCAGAGCTCCAGGTACCGGCGGGGCGACTGGAAAATTCAAACCGTGGTGAGGATTGGGTGCATAGGGGCTTGGCAAGCCCCATATGTGGGCTCTTGGTCCAGGCCCTGACAGGACTTTCTTTGACATGGGGCTCATGCTGAGGATCACAGTGTGAATTTGTGCCCAAGCAGCACTCAATTTGAGCGTGGCATCAGGGGCCATGAAGGTTTCTCCCACCCTGAAGGTGTGACTCCATGCCAAGAGCAAGCTTGACAGCCATGGGGAAGGAGGAGTTCTGTTTTGTGCTTGCTATACCCAGCTGTGTGGAGAATTGATATAATGTCTAGGTTCAGATATCTGAAAACCAAGGTTAGGATGAGGTGACGGCATAAGACCATGGCGTGTCCGAAGTGCTGGGTGTGCGGCCAGCTGTCTCCTTGTCTGTCTGGACGTCTGGCTTCAGGCTGTGTCAGGCAGAGCATGAGTGCCCAGAGCAGCCTATCCAGTTCGGGTACCGTCGAGGCCCGAGCAGGTTGATCCTCATCTGGGTTTTCTGGAGAGCCCCACAGGGAAACGTTTTTCTTCCGTTGGGCAGACACTGGGCTGGGTTTTGGTTCTGGAGTTCCTAGTCCGGAGGGCTTGTTTGCCAGGAGTGTGAGGAAGGAAGTCTGAAAACACAAGCTAGCGTGAGGTTTGGGACCGAGGTCACGGCATGCCCACTCTGCAGAGGCTGAATCGGGATCTCCTGCACTGAGGTCATGTCAACTATGAGACGTGCCTCAGGCTAGAGTTCTTGTCCAGCATGGCCTCTTCCTGAAGGGTGTGGGGGCTTCATGAGGCCAGAAAGTTTTGCCTACGATGGGATTTGTGAACTGCTCCAAAACTGAAGGTTACCTTCTGCACGACAGTCGAGTCCTATTGGATGGTTCCAAGAGGCCCCATATGGAAAGACTCGAGAGCAGGTGTCTAAGCATGGATGCCTGGGAACGCCACCTCATATTCCCACTCTTTAGTCAGGACAAGGCAGGCTCAATCTGCGGGCTCCTGGGTGAGCTACCCAGAGGGGAGAGTTGAAATGGACTCTCCTGAAGATGAGTCCTACTGTGGCTTGGTGGCCTGGGAGACCTTGGAATGTGGAGGTGGCTCAGGGACTCTGCAGGATTCTCCAACATGAGGTGTTTGACACGGCTCCAACAAGGCAACTTCCCATGTGGAGACGAGAGGAGTTCTGTTCCGTGCCTCAGGAAAGCCCCATACCCTGTTCTTCGAACCAAAGCCTCTGAGGAGTGACACCTGGAAACCAAAGCAAGAGTTGAGACTACGGCCTAAAGGCCTGTCCGGCTCAACCTTCTATCTCTGTTGACATCTGTGTGCATGCATTCATGGATGTAGCTGCTCAGCTTGTGTCCGAATGCCCCTGTGAGTCCAGTGAGGCTCCCAGTAGTGGGATGTCCTCGGAGGCCTTGAGGTTTCTCATATTCTGGAGGTGTGTGGCCAAAGGAATGGACACAGTTTCCCAGGAGAGAGCAGGCACGGTCCTGTGGTATGGCTCCAGAGGACCCAGCCTAGAGGCTGTGTTTGCCAGGGCTTTGGGGACAGATGTCTGAAAAAGCAAACTTGGCTCAGCTAGGGGCCAATGTAATGGCAGGCCTGATCTCTAGTCCGTGAGGGGAGATCCTCTGGAAATCAAAGTAGGGCAAGTGGGAGGCAGTCACTCAGGATTTTGTCTCTGGGTGTTGCGTTTACAGTGTCCGGTCAGGGTAGGGGTTGTCTCAGAGGCCGAGGAAGAGCCTTCCTCTCGGGGGATTGTCCAAGCTCCCAAGTGTTTGTGTTCATTCTGTGGGAATGAAGAGTACTGTTTTCTGCCACAGGGGACCCCCCAGGAGAGGGACTCTAGAGCACAGCAGTGGGTTCCCTCAACTGGAATACACACCATCTAGTTAGTCCTGGGTGCCTATGGGCATGGCAAGCCACATATGCGGGCTCTTGGTCCAGTCACTGAGAGGCGTTACTTGAATAAGGTACTCACGCTGAGGGTCACAATGTGTGTTTGTGCCCAAGGCGGCCCTCACGCTTGGGTGTGGCCTCATGGGCCATGCCGTTTTCTCCTACACTGAAGGTTTGACTCACTGCCTGCAGCAAGGTTTCTTGCCAGGGGGAAGGAGGGGTTCTGACTTGTGCATCAGGATCCCCCCTGTGCAGGGATTGGAGATAAGGTCTAGGTTCCGATGACTGAAAACCCAGGTTGGGAATGGATGGTGGCCTAAGGCAGTGGCGGGTCCAATGTGCTGGGTGTGCAGCCAGCTGTGTCGGTGTCTGTTGGAAGGTCTGGGCTCAGCCTATTTGCGACAGAGCATCACTGTTTAAGGTAGCCTATGCAATTGGGGTGTTGCCGAGGGCCAAGCAGTTTGATCCTCATTTGGGGTTTCTGGGCAGCGCCATAGACAAGGTTTTTCTCCTGGGAGGCAGGCACAGTGCTTCATTGTGGCCCCAGAATTCCCAGTAGGGAGGGTTTGTGGGCCAGGAGTGTGAGGACGGAAGTCTGAAAACACAAGCTACTGTGAGGATTGGAGCCAAGGGCAGAGCAGGCCCACTCTGCAGAGGCTGAATCAAAATCTCCAGCATTTGAAGTCAGGCTGAGGATCAGACGTTGGCTGAGGCTGGAGTATGTGTCCATGATGGCACCTTCATGAAGTGGGGGCCTCATGAGGCCAAGGAAGTATTCCCACGCTGAGTTTGGAGGTTGCCCCAAACCACAAGGTTTCCTTCTGCGGGACGTTCGAGTCCTGTTGCATGGCTCCAGGACATACCATATGGAAGGACTGGAGAGCAGGGTTCGAAGGATGGATCCCTGTACAGCATGCCTCGCATTCCCATTGGCTATTAGCGACAAGATATGTTTGATCTGCTGCCTCTGGAACACGCGACCCAGGGGGCTGAGTTGAAATGGCCTCTCCTGACGATGCGTCATAATGTGCGTTTGGGTCCATGGAGACCTTGGAATGTGCTGGTTGTTCAGTGGCCCTGCGGAACTCTCCTACCTGAAGTGTTTGATACATCCCAGTAAGAAATCTGCCCATGTGGAGATGAGAGAGGTTTGGTTTGGTGCCTCAGAAAAGCCCCAGGTGCTGGTCTACGAAAACAGTCCTCTGAGAACGGAAACATGGAAACCAAAGCTAAGGTTCAGATTAGGGCCTGGGGGCCTGTCCATTTCAACCTTCTGTCTCTGGGGACACTGTCTGAGAGTCTAAGTGGAGATAGTTGCTCCGCTGGTGTCAGAGAGCCCCTCTTAGTCCAGGGTGGCCTATACTATTGATGGCCTCAGGGACCTTGGAGCTTTTCCCTAACCTGTAGGGTTGTGGTCAATGGATTGGGCACACTTTCCTTGGAGAGGGCAGGTACAATCTTTCGTTGTTTGGTCCAGAGGCCCTAGCCTGGATGTTGTGTGGGTCCAGGCTGTGGGCACAGAAGTCTGAATAGACAAACTCAGCTTATGAGTGGCGCCTAGGGTATGGCCGGCCGGATGTACAGCCCGAGAGGGAGCTCCTGGGCCTCTGAAACAAGGGCGAGTGGGAGGCGTTCCTTCAGGCTTTTGTCTCTGGATGTTGTGTCCGGGATAGCCGTGGATTGGAGCGGTGGCCTCAGGTACTGTGGACGAGTATCCCTCTCTGGGGATTTGTCCCAGCTCCCAAGAGGTTGGGGTCATTTTGTGGGAAGGGTGGAGTCGTGTTGTCTGGCTCATGGGTCTCTCCAAGAAAGGGATTCCAGAGCAGAGCTCCAGGTACGGGCGGGGCGACTGGAAAATTCAAACCGTGGTGAGGATTGGGTGCATAGGGGCTTGGCAAGCCCCATATGTGGGCTCTTGGTCCAGGCCCTGACATTGCTTTCTTTGACATGGGGCTCATGCTGAGGGTCACAGTGTGAATTTGTGCCCAAGCAGCACTCAAGTTTGGGCGTGGCATCAGGGGCCATGAAGGTTTCTCCCACCCTGAAGGTGTGACTCCATGCCAAGAGCAAGCTTGACAGCCATGGGGAAGGAGGAGTTCTGTTTTGTGCTTGCTATACCCAGCTGTGTGGAGAATTGATATAATGTCTAGGTTCAGATATCTGAAAACCAAGGTTAGGATGAGGTGACGGCATAAGACCATGGCGTGTCCGAAGTGCTGGGTGTGCGGCCAGCTGTCTCCTTGTCTGTCTGGACGTCTGGCTTCAGGCTGTGTCAGGCAGAGCATGAGTGCCCAGAGCAGCCTATCCTGTTCGGGTGCCGTCGAGGCCCGAGCAGGTTGATCCTCATCTGGGTTTTCTGGAGAGGCCCACAGGGAAACGTTTTTCTTCCGTTGGGCAGACACTGGGCTGGGTTTTGGTTCTGGAGTTCCTAGTCCGAAGGGCTTGTTTGCCAGGAGTGTGAGGAAGGAAGTCTGAAAACAAGCTAGCGTGAGGTTTGGGACCGAGGGCACGGCAGGCCCACTCTGCAGAGGCTGAATCGAGATCTCCTGCACTGAGGTCATGTCAACTATGAGACGTGCCTCAGGCTAGAGGTCTTGTCCAGCATGGCCTCTTCCTGAAGGGTGTGGGGGCTTCATGAGGCCAGAATGTTTTGGCTACGATGGGATTTGTGAACTGCTCCAAAACTGAAGGTTACCTTCTGCGCGACAGTCGAGTCCTATTGGATGGTTCCAAGAGGCCCCATATGGAAAGACTCGAGAGCAGGTGTCTAAGCATGGATGCCTGGGAACGCCACCTCATATTCCCACTCTTTAGTCAGGACAAGGCAGGCTCAATCTGCGGGCTCCTGGGTGAGCTACCCAGAGGGGAGAGTTGAAATGGACTCTCCTGAAGATGAGTCCTACTGTGGCTTGGTGGCCTGGGAGACCTTGGAATGTGGAGGTGGCTCAGGGACTCTGCAGGATTCTCCAACATGAGGTGTTTGACACGGCTCCAACAAGGCAACTTCCCATGTGGAGACGAGAGGAGTTCTGTTCCGTGCCTCAGGAAAGCCCCATACCCTGTTCTTCGAACCAAAGCCTCTGAGGAGTGACACCTGGAAACCAAAGCAAGAGTTGAGACTACGGCCTAAAGGCCTGTCCGGCTCAACCTTCTATCTCTGTTGACATCTGTGTGCATGCATTCATGGATGTAGCTGCTCAGCTTGTGTCCGAATGCCCCTGTGAGTCCAGTGAGGCTCCCAGTAGTGGGATGTCCTCGGAGGCCTTGAGGTTTCTCATATTCTGGAGGTGTGTGGCCAAAGGAATGGACACAGTTTCCCAGGAGAGAGCAGGCACGGTCCTGTGGTATGGCTCCAGAGGACCCAGCCTAGAGGCTGTGTTTGCCAGGGCTGTGGGGACAGATGTCTGAAAAAGCAAACTTGGCTCAGCTAGGGGCCAATGTAATGGCAGGCCTGATCTCTAGTCCGTGAGGGGAGATCCTCTGGAAATCAAAGTAGGGCAAGTGGGAGGCAGTCACTCAGGATTTTGTCTCTGGGTGTTGCGTTTACAGTGTCCGGTCAGGGTAGGGGTTGTCTCAGAGGCCGAGGAAGAGCCTTCCTCTCGGGGGATTGTCCAAGCTCCCAAGTGCTGGTGTTCTTTCTGTGGGAATGAAGAGTACTGTTTTCTGCCACAGGGGACCCCCCAGGAGAGGGACTCTAGAGCACAGCAGTGGGTTCCCTCAACTGGAATACACACCATCTAGTTAGTCCTGGGTGCCTATGGGCATGGCAAGCCACATATGCGGGCTCTTGGTCCAGTCACTGAGAGGCGTTACTTGAATAAGGTACTCACGCTGAGGGTCACAATGTGTGTTTGTGCCCAAGGCGGCCCTCAGGCTTGGGCGTGGCCTCATGGGCCATGCCGTTTTCTCCTACACTGAAGGTTTGACTCACTGCCAGCAGCAAGGTTTCTTGCCATGGGGAAGGAGGGGTTCTGACTTGTGCATCAGGATCCCCCCTGTGCAGGTATTGGAGATAAGGTCTAGGTTCCGATGACTGAAATCCCAGGTTGGGAATGGATGGTGGCCTAAGGCAGTGGCGGGTCCAATGTGCTGGGTGTGCAGCCAGCTGTGTCGGTGTCTGTTGGAAGGTCTGGGCTCAGCCTAGTTGCGACAGAGCATCACTGTTTAAGGTAGCCTATGCAATTGGGGTGTTGCCGAGGGCCAAGCAGTTTGATCCTCATTTGGGGTTTCTGGGCAGCGCCATAGACAAGGTTTTTCTCCTGGGAGGCAGGCACAGTGCTTCATTGTGGCCCCAGAATTCCCAGTAGGGAGGGTTTGTGGGCCAGGAGTGTGAGGACGGAAGTCTGAAAACACAAGCTACTGTGAGGATTGGAGCCAAGGGCAGAGCAGGCCCACTCTGCAGAGGCTGAATCAAAATCTCCAGCATTAAGTCAGCCTGAGGATCAGACGTTGGCTGAGGATGGAGTATGTGTCCATGTTGGCACCTTCATGAAGTGGGGGCCTCATGAGGCCAAGGAAGTTTTCCCACGCTGAGTTTGGAGGTTGCCCCAAACCACAAGGTTTCCTTCTGCGGGACATTCGAGTCCTGTTGCATGGCTCCAGGACATACCATATGGAAGGACTGGAGAGCAGGGTTCGAAGGATGGATCCCTGTACAGCATGCCTCGCATTCCCATTGGCTATTAGCGACAAGATATGTTTGATCTGCTGCCTCTGGAACACGCGACCCAGGGGGCTGAGTTGAAATGGCCTCTCCTGACGATGCGTCATAATGTGCGTTTGGGTCCATGGAGACCTTGGAATGTGCTGGTTGTTCAGTGGCCCTGCGGAACTCTCCTACCTGAAGTGTTTGATACATCCCAGTAAGAAAGCTGCCCATGTGGAGTTGAGAGAGGTTTGGTTTGGTGCCTCAGAAAAGCCCCAGGTGCTGGTCTACGAAAACAGTCCTCTGAGAACGGAAACATGGAAACCAAAGCTAAGGTTCAGATTAGGGCCTGGGGGCCTGTCCATTTCAACCTTCTGTCTCTGTGGACACTGTCTGAGAGTCTAAGTGGAGATAGTTGCTCCGCTGGTGTCAGAGAGCCCCTCTTAGTCCAGGGTGGCCTATACTATTGATGGCCTCAGGGACCTTGGAGCTTTTCCCTAACCTGTAGGGTTGTGGTCAATGGATTGGGCACACTTTCCTTGGAGAGGGCAGGCACAATCTTTCGTTGTTTGGTCCAGAGGCCCTAGCCTGGATGTTGTGTGGGTCCAGGCTGTGGGCACAGAAGTCTGAATACACAAACTCAGCTTATGAGTGGCGCCTAGGGTATGGCCGGCCGGATGTACAGCCCGAGAGGGAGCTCCTGGGCCTCTGAAACAAGGGCGAGTGGGAGGCGTTCCTTCAGGCTTTTGTCTCTGGATGTTGTGTCCGGGATAGCCGTGGATGGGAGCGGTGGCCTCAGGTACTGTGGACGAGTATCCCTCTCTGGGGATTTGTCCCAGCTCCCAAGAGTTTGGGGTCATTTTGTGGGAAGGGTGGAGTCGTGTTGTCTGGCTCATGGGTCTCTCCAAGAAAGGGATTCCAGAGCAGAGCTCCAGGTACGGGCGGGGCGACTGGAAAATTCAAACCGTGGTGAGGATTGGGTGCATAGGGGCTTGGCAAGCCCCATATGTGGGCTCTTGGTCCGGGCCCTGACAGGCCTTTCTTTGACATGGGGCTCATGCTGAGGGTCACAGTGTGAATTTGTGCCCAAGCAGCACTCAAGTTTGGGCGTGGCATCAGGGGCCATGAAGGTTTCTCCCACCCTGAAGGTGTGACTCCATGCCAAGAGCAAGCTTGACAGCCATGGGGAAGGAGGAGTTCTGTTTTGTGCTTGCGATACCCAGCTGTGTGGAGAATTGATATAATGTCTAGGTTCAGATATCTGAAAACCAAGGTTAGGATGAGGTGACGGCATAAGACCATGGCGTGTCCGAAGTGCTGGGTGTGCGGCCAGCTGTCTCCTTGTCTGTCTGGACGTCTGGCTTCAGGCTGTGTCAGGCAGAGCATGAGTGCCCAGAGCAGCCTATCCAGTTCGGGTGCCGTCGAGGCCCGAGCAGGTTGATCCTCATCTGGGTTTTCTGGAGAGCCCCACAGGGAAACGTTTTTCTTCCGTTGGGCAGACACTGGGCTGGGTTTTGGTTCTGGAGTTTCTTGTCCGGAGGGCTTGTTTGCCAGGAGTGTGAGGAAGGAAGTCTGAAAACACAAGCTAGCGTGAGGTTTGGGACCGAGGGCACGGCAGGCCCACTCTGCAGAGGCTGAATCGAGATCTCCTGCACTGAGGTCATGTCAACTATGAGACGTGCCTCATGTTAGAGTTCTTGTCCAGCATGGCCTCTTCCTGAAGGGTGTGGGGGCTTCATGAGGCCAGAAAGTTTTGCCTACGATGGGATTTGTGAACTGCTCCAAAACTGAAGGTTACCTTCTGCACGACAGTCGAGTCCTATTGGATGGTTCCAAGAGGCCCCATATGGAAAGACTCGAGAGCAGGTGTCTAAGCATGGATGCCTGGGAACGCCACCTCATATTCCCACTCTTTAGTCAGGACAAGGCAGGCTCAATCTGCCGGCTCCTGGGTGAGCTACCCAGAGGGGAGAGTTGAAATGGACTCTCCTGAAGATGAGTCCTACTGTGGCTTGGTGGCCTGGGAGACCTTGGAATGTGGAGGTGGCTCAGGGACTCTGCAGGATTCTCCAACATGAGGTGTTTGACACCACTCCAACAAGGAAACTTCCCATGTGGAGACGAGAGGAGTTCTGTGCCATGCCTCAGGAAATCCACATACCCTGTTCTTCGAACCAAAGCCTCTGAGGAGTGACACCTGGAAACCAAAGCAAGAGTTGAGACTACGGCCTAAAGGCCTGTCCGGCTCAACCTTCTATCTCTGTTGACATCTGTGTGCATGCATTCATGGATGTAGCTGCTCAGCTTGTGTCCGAATGCCCCTGTGAGTAAAGTGAGGCTCCCAGTAGTGGGATGTCCTCGGAGGCCTTGAGGTTTCTCATATTCTGGAGGTGTGTGGTCAAAGGAATGGACACAGTTTCCCAGGAGAGAGCAGGCACGGTCCTGTGGTATGGCTCCAGAGGACCCAGCCTAGAGGCTGTGTTTGCCAGGGCTGTGGGGACAGATGTCTGAAAAAGCAAACTTGGCTCAGCTAGGGGCCAATGTAATGGCAGGCCTGATCTCTAGTCCGTGAGGGGAGATCCTCTGGAAATCAAAGTAGGGCAAGTGGGAGGCAGTCACTCAGGATTTTGTCTCTGGGTGTTGCGTTTACAGTGTCCGGTCAGGGTAGGGGTTGTCTCAGAGGCCGAGGAAGAGCCTTCCTCTCGGGGGATTGTCCAAGCTCCCAAGTGTTGGTGTTCATTCTGTGGGAATGAAGAGTACTGTTTTCTGCCACAGGGGACCCCCCAGGAGAGGGACTCTAGAGCACAGCAGTGGGTTCCCTCAACTGGAATACACACCATCTAGTTAGTCCTGGGTGCCTATGGGCATGGCAAGCCACATATGCGGGCTCTTGGTCCAGTCACTGAGAGGCGTTACTTGAATAAGGTACTCACGCTGAGGGTCACAATGTGTGTTTGTGCCCAAGGCGGCCCTCACGCTTGGGCGTGGCCTCATGGGCCATGCCGTTTTCTCCTACACTGAAGGTTTGACTCACTGCCAGCAGCAAGGTTTCTTGCCATGGGGAAGGAGGGGTTCTGACTTGTGCATCAGGATCCCCCCTGTGCAGGGATTGGAGATAAGGTCTAGGTTCCGATGACTGAAAACCCAGGTTGGGAATGGATGGTGGCCTAAGGCAGTGGCGGGTCCAATGTGCTGGGTGTGCAGCCAGCTGTGTCGCAGTCTGTTGGAAGGTCTGGGCTCAGCCTATTTGCGACAGAGCATCACTGTTTAAGGTAGCCTATGCAATTGGGGTGTTGCCGAGGGCCAAGCAGTTTGATCCTCATTTGGGGTTTCTGGGCAGCGCCATAGACAAGGTTTTTCTCCTGGGAGGCAGGCACAGTGCTTCATTGTGGCCCCAGAATTCCCAGTAGGGAGGGTTTGTGGGCCAGGAGTGTGAGGACGGAAGTCTGAAAACACAAGCTACTGTGAGGATTGGAGCCAAGGGCAGAGCAGGCCCACTCTGCAGAGGCTGAATCAAAATCTCCAGCATTTGAAGTCAGGCTGAGGATCAGACGTTGGCTGAGGCTGGAGTATGTGTCCATGATGGCACCTTCATGAAGTGGGGGCCTCATGAGGCCAAGGAAGTTTTCCCACGCTGAGTTTGGAGGTTGCCCCAAACCACAAGGTTTCCTTCAGTGGGACATTCGAGTCCTGTTGCATGGCTCCAGGACATACCATATGGAAGGACTGGAGAGCAGGTTTCGAAGGATGGATCCCTGTACAGCATGCCTCGCATTCCCATTGGCTATTAGCGACAAGATATGTTTGATCTGCTGCCTCTGGAACACGCGACCCAGGGGGCTGAGTTGAAATGGCCTCTCCTGACGATGCGTCATAATGTGCGTTTGGGTCCATGGAGACCTTGGAATGTGCTGGTTGTTCAGTGGCCCTGCGGAACTCTCCTACCTGAAGTGTTTGATACATCCCAGTAAGAAAGCTGCCCATGTGGAGATGAGAGAGGTTTGGTTTGGTGCCTTAGAAAAGCCCCAGGTGCTGGTCTACGAAAACAGTCCTCTGAGAACGGAAACATGGAAACCAAAGCTAAGGTTCAGTTTAGGGCCGGGGGCCTGTCCATTTCAACCTTCTGTCTCTGGGAACACTGTCTGAGAGTCTAAGTGGAGATAGTTGTTCCGCTGGTGTCAGAGAGCCCCTCTTAGTCCAGGGTGGCCTATACTATTGATGGCCTCAGGGACCTTGGAGCTTTTCCCTAACCTGTAGGGTTGTGGTCAATGGATTGGGAACATTTTCCTTGGAGAGGGCAGGCACAATCTTTCGCTGTTTGGTCCAGAGGCCCTAGCCTGGATGTTGTGTGGATCCAGGCTTGGGCACAGAAGTCTGAATACACAAACTCAGCTTATGAGTGGCGCCTAGGGTATGGCCGGCCGGATGTACAGCCCGAGAGGGAGCTCCTGGGCCTCTGAAACAAGGGCGAGTGGGAGGCGTTCCTTCAGGCTTTTGTCTCTGGATGTTGTGTCCGGGATAGCCGTGGATTGGAGCTGTGGCCTCAGGTACTGTGGACGAGTATCCCTCTCTGGGGATTTGTCCCAGCTCCCAAGAGTTTGGAGTCATTTTGTGGGAAGGGTGGAGTCGTGTTGTCTGGCTCATGGGTCTGTCCAAGAAAGGGATTCCAGAGCAGAGCTCCAGGTACGGGCGGGGCGACTGGAAAATTCAAACCGTGGTGAGGATTGTGTGCATAGGGGCTTGGCAAGCCCCATATGTGGGCTCTTGGTCCAGGCCCTGACAGGCCTTTCTTTGACATGGGGCTCATGCTGAGGGTCACAGTGTGAATTTGTGCCCAGGCAGCACTCAAGTTTGGGCATGGCATCAGGGGCCATGAAGGTTTCTCCCACCCTGAAGGTGTGACTCCATGCCAAGAGCAAGCTTGACAGCCATGGGGAAGGAGGAGTTCTGTTTTGTGCTTGCTATACCCAGCTGTGTGGAGAATTGATATAATGTCTAGGTTCAGATATCTGAAAACCAAGGTTAGGATGAGGTGACGGCATAAGACCATGGCGTGTCCGAAGTGCTGGGTGTGCGGCCAGCTGTCACCTTGTCTGTCTGGACGTCTGGCTTCAGGCTGTGTCAGGCAGAGCATGAGTGCCCAGAGCAGCCTATCCAGTTCGGGTACCGTCGAGGCCCGAGCAGGTTGATCCTCATCTGGGTTTTCTGGAGAGCCCCACAGGGAAACGTTTTTCTTCCTTTAGGCAGACACTGGGCTGGGTTTTGGTTCTGGAGTTCCTAGTCCGGAGGGCTTGTTTGCCAGGAGTGTGAGGAAGGAAGTCTGAAAACACAAGCTAGCGTGAGGTTTGGGACCGAGGGCACGGCAGGCCCACTCTGCAGAGGCTGAATCGAGATCTCCTGCACTGAGGTCATGTCAACTATGAGACGTGCCTCAGGCTAGAATTCTGTCCAGCATGGCCTCTTACTGAAGGGTGTGGGGGCTTCATGAGGCCAGAAAGTTTTGTCTACGATGGGATTTGTGAACTGCTCCAAAACTGAAGGTTACCTTCTGCACGACAGTCGAGTCCTATTGGATGGTTCCAAGAGGCCCCATATGGAAAGACTCGAGAGCAGGTGTCTAAGCATGGATGCCTGGGAACGCCACCTCATATTCCCACTCTTTAGTCAGGACAAGGCAGGCTCAATCTGCCGGCTCCTGGGTGAGCTACCCAGAGGGGAGAGTTGAAATGGAGTCTCCTGAAGATGAGTCCTACTGTGGCTTGGTGGCCTGGGAGACCTTGGAATGTGGAGGTGGCTCAGGGACTCTGCAGGATTCTCCAACATGAGGTGTTTGACACGGCTCCAACAAGGAAACTTCCCATGTGGAGACGAGAGGAGTTCTGTTCCGTGCCTCAGGAAAGCCCCATACCCGGTTCTTCGAACCAAAGCCTCTGAGGAGTGACACCTGGAAACGAAAGCAAGAGTTGAGACTATGGCCTAAAGGCCTGTCCGGCTCAACCTTCTATCTCTGTTGACATCTGTGTGCATGCATTCATGGATGTAGCTGCTCAGCTTGTGTCCGAATGCCCCTGTGAGTCCAGTGAGGCTCCCAGTAGTGGGATGTCCTCGGAGGCCTTGAGGTTTCTCATATTCTGGAGGTGTGTGGCCAAAGGAATGGACACAGTTTCCCAGGAGAGAGCAGGCACGGTCCTGTGGTATGGCTCCAGAGGACCCAGCCTAGAGGCTGTGTTTGCCAGGGCTGTGGGGACAGATGTCTGAAAAAGCAAACTTGGCTCAGCTAGGGGCCAATGTAATGGCAGGCCTGATCTCTAGTGCGTGTGGGGAGATCCTCTGGAAATTAAAGTAGGGCAAGTGGGAGGCAGTCACTCAGGATTTTGTCTCTGGGTGTTGCGTTTACAGTGTCCGGTCAGGGTAGGGGTTGTCTCAGAGGCCGAGGAAGAGCCTTCCTCTCGGGGGATTTTCCAAGCTCCCAAGTGTTTGTGTTCATTCTGTGGGAATGAAGAGTACTGTTTTCTGCCACAGGGGACCCCCCAGCAGAGGGACTCTAGTGCACAGCAGTGGGTTCCCTCAACTGGAATACACACCATCTAGTTAGTCCTGGGTGCCTATGGGCATGGAAAGCCACATATGCGGGCTCTTGGTCCAGTCACTGAGAGGCGTTACTTGAATAAGGTACTCACGCTGAGGGTCACAATGTGTGTTTGTGCCCAAGGCGGCCCTCACGCTTGGGCATGGCCTCATGGGCCATGCCGTTTTCTCCTACACTGAAGGTTTGAATCACTGCCAGCAGCAAGGTTTCTTGCCAGGGGGAAGGAGGGGTTCTGACTTGTGCATCAGGTTCCCCCCTGTGCAGGGATTGGAGATAAGGTCTAGTTTCCTATGACTGAAAACCCAGGTTGGGAATGGATGGTGGCCTAAGGCAGTGGCGGGTCCAATGTGCTGGGTGTGCAGCCAGCTGTGTCGGTGTCCTTTGGAAGGTCTGGGCTCAGGCTATTTGCGACAGAGCATCACTGTTTAAGGTAGCCTATGCAATTGGGGTGCTGCCGAGGGCCAAGCAGTTTGATCCTCATTTGGGGTTTCTGGGCAGCGCCATAGACAATTTTTTTCTCCTGGGAGGCAGGCACAGTGCTTCATTGTGGCCCCAGAATTCCCAGTAGGTAGGGTTTGTGGGCCAGGAGTGTGAGGACGGAAGTCTGAAAACACAAGCTAGTGTGAAGATTGGAGCCAAGGGCAGAGCAGGCCCACTCTGCAGAGGCTGAATCAAAATCTCCTGCATCTGAAGTCAGGCTGAGGATCAGACGTTGGCTGAGGCTGGAGTATGTGTCCATGATGGCACCTTCATGAAGTGGGGGCCTCATGAGGCCAAGGAAGTTTTCCCACGCTGAGTTTGGAGGTTGCCCCAAACCACAAGGTTTCCTTCTGCGGGACATTCGAGTCCTGTTGCATGGCTCCAGGACATACCATATGGAAGGACTGGAGAGCACGGTTCGTAGGATGGATCCCTGTACAGCATGCCTCGCATTCCCATTGGCTAGTAGCGACAAGATATGTTTGATCTGCTGCCTCTGGAATACGCGACCCAGGGGGCTGAGTTGAAATGGCCTCTCCTGAGGATGCGTCATAATGTGCGTTTGGGTCCATGGAGACCTTGGAATGTGCTGGTTGTTCAGTGGCCCTGCGGAACTCTCCTACCTGAAGTGTTTGATACATCCCAGTAAGAAAGCTGCCCATGTGGAGATGAGAGATGTTTGGTTTGGTGCCTCAGAAAAGCCCCATGTGCTGGTATACGAAAACAGTCCTCTGAGAACGGAAACATGGAAACCAAAGCTAAGGTTCAGATTAGGGCCTGGGGGCCTGTCCATTTCAACCTTCTGTCTCTGGGGACACTGTCTGAGAGTCTAAGTGGAGATAGTTGCTCCGCTGGTGTCAGAGAGCCCCTCTTAGCCCAGGGTGGCCTATACTATTGTGGCTTCAGGGACCTTGGAGCTTTTCCCTAACCTGTAGGGTTGTGGTCAATGGATTGGGCACACTTTCCTTGGAGAGGGCAGGCACAATCTTTCGCTGTTTGTTCCAGAGGCCCTAGCCTGGATGTTGTGTGGGTCCAGGCTGTGGGCACAGAAGTCTGAATACACAAACTCAGCTTATGAGTGGCGCCTAGGGTATGGCAGGCCGGATGTACAGCCCGAGAGGGAGCTCCTGGGCCTCTGAAACAAGGGCGAGTGGGAGGCGTTCCTTCAGGCTTTTTCTCTGGATGTTGTGTCCGGGATAGCCGTGGATTGGAGCGGTGGCCTCAGGTACTGTGGACGAGTATCCCTCTCTGGGGATTTGTCCCAGCTCCCAAGAGTTTGGGGTCATTTTGTGGGAAGGGTGGAGTCGTGTTGTCTGGCTCATGGGTCTCTCCAAGAAAGGGATTCAGGAGCAGAGCTCCAGGTACGGGCAGGGCGACTGGAAAATTCAAACCGTGGTGAGGATTGGGTGCATAGGGGCTTGGCAAGCCCCATATGTGGGCTCTTGGTCCAGGCCCTGACAGGACTTTCTTTGACATGGGGCTCATGCTGAGGGTCACGGTGTGAATTTGTGCCCAAGCAGAACTCAAGTTTGGGCGTGGCATCAGGGGCCATGAAGGTTTCTCCCACCCTAAACGTGTGACTCCATGCCAAGAGCAAGCTTGACAGCCATGGGGAAGGAGGAGTTCTATTTTGTGCTTGCTATACCCAGCTGTGTGGAGAATTGATATAATGTCTAGGTTCAGATATCTGAAAACCAAGGTTAGGATGAGGTGACGGCATAAGACCATGGCGTGTCCGAAGTGCTGGGTGTGCGGCCAGCTGTCTCCTTGTCTGTCTGGACGTCTGGCTTCAGGCTGTGTCAGGCAGAGCATGAGTGCCCAGAGCAGCCTATCCAGTTCGGGTACCGTCGAGGCCCGAGCAGGTTAATCCTCATCTGGGTTTTCTGGAGAGGCCCACAGGGAAACGTTTTTCTTCCGTTGGGCAGACACTGGGCTGCGTTTTGGTTCTGGAGTTTCTAGTCCGGAGGGCTTGTTTGCCAGGAGTGTGAGGAAGGAAGTCTGAAAACACAAGCTAGCGTGAGGTTTGGGACCGCGGGCACGGCAGGCCCACTCTGCAGAGGCTGAATCAAGATCTCCTGCACTGAGGTCATGTCAACTATGAGACGTGCCTCAGGCTAGAGTTCTTGTCCAGCTTGGCCTCTTCCTGAAGGGTGTGGGGGCTTCATGAGGCCAGAAATTTTGCTTACGATGGGATTTGTGAACTGCTCCAAAACTGAAGGTTACCTTCTGCACGACAGTCGAGTCCTATTGGATGGTTCCAAGAGGCCCCATACGGAAAGACTCGAGAGCAGGTGTCTAAGCATGGATGCCTGGGAACGCCACCTCATATTCCCACTCTTTAGTAAGGACAAGGCAGGCTCAATCTGCGGGCTCCTGAGTGAGCTACCCAGAGGGGAGAGTTGAAATGGACTCTCCTGAAGATGAGTCCTACTGTGGCTTGGTGGCCTGGGAGACCTTGGAATGTGGAGGTGGCTCAGGGACTCTGCAGGATTCTCCAACATGAGGTGTTTGACACGGCTCCAACAAGGAAACTTCCCATGTGGAGACGTGAGGAGTTCTGTTCCGTGCCTCAGGAAAGCCCCATACCCTGTTCTTCGAACCAAAGCCTCTGAGGAGTGACACCTGGAAACCAAAGCAAGAGTTGAGACTACGGCCTAAAGGCCTGTCCGGCTCAACCTTCTATCTCTGTTGACATCTGTGTGCATGCATTCATGGATGTAGCTGCTCAGCTTGTGTCCGAATGCCCCTGTGAGTCCAGTGAGGCTCCCAGTAGTGGGATGTCCTCGGAGGCCTTGAGGTTTCTCATATTCTGGAGGTGTGTGGCCAAAGGAATGGACACAGTTTCCCAGGAGAGAGCAGGCACGGTCCTGTGTTATGGCTCCAGAGGACCCAGCCTAGAGGCTGTGTTTGCCAGGGCTGTGGGGACAGATGACTGAAAAAGCAAACTTGGCTCAGCTAGAGGCCAATGTAATGGCAGGCCTGATCTCTAGTCCGTGAGGGGAGATCCTCTGGAAATCAAAGTAGGGCAAGTGGGAGGCAGTCACTCAGGATTTTGTCTCTGGGTGTTGCGTTTACAGTGTCCGGTCAGGGTAGGGGTTGTCTCAGAGGCCGAGGAAGAGCCTTCCTCTCGGGGGATTGTCCAAGCTCCCAAGTGTTGGTGTTCATTCTGTGGGAATGAAGAGTACTGTTTTCTGCCACAGGGGACCCCCCAGGAGAGGGACTCTAGAGCACAGCAGTGGGTTCCCTCAACTGGAATACACACCATCTAGTTAGTCCTGGGTGCCTATGGGCATGGCAAGCCACATATGCGGGCTCTTGGTCCAGTCACTGAGAGGCGTTACTTGAATAAGGTACTCACGCTGAGGGTCACAATGTGTGTTTGTGCCCAAGGCGGCCCTCACGCTTGGGCGTGGCCTCATGGGCCATGCCGTTTTCTCCTACACTGAAGGTTTGACTCACTGCCAGCAGCAAGGTTTCTTGCCATGGGGAAGGAGGGGTTCTGACTTGTGCATCAGGTTCCCCCCTGTGCAGGGATTGGAGATAAGGTCTAGGTTCCGATGACTGAAAACCCAGGTTGGGAATGGATGGTGGCCTAAGGCAGTGGCGGGTCCAATGTGCTGGGTGTGCAGCCAGCTGTGTCGGTGTCTGTTGGAAGGTCTGGGCTCAGGCTATTTGCGACAGAGCATCACTGTTTAAGGTAGCCTATGCAATTGGGGTGTTGCCGAGGGCCAAGCAGTTTGATCCTCATTTGGGGTTTCTGGGCAGCGCCATAGACAATGTTTTTCTCCTGGGAGGCAGGCACAGTGCTTCATTGTGGCCCCAGAATTCCCAGTAGGGAGGGTTTGTGGGCCAGGAGTGTGAGGACGGAAGTCTGAAAACATAAGCTACTGTGAGGATTGGAACCAAGGGCAGAGCAGGCCCACTCTGCAGAGGCTGAATCAAAATCTCCTGCATCTGAAGTCAGGCTGAGGATCAGACGTTGGCTGAGCCTGGAGTATGTGTCCATGATGGCACCTTCATGAAGTGGGGGCCTCATGAGGCCAAGGAAGTTTACCCACGCTGAGTTTGGAGGTTTCCCCAAACCACAAGGTTTCCTTCTGCGGGACATTCGAGTCCTGTTGCATGGCTCCAGGACATACCATATGGAAGGACTGGAGAGCAGGTTTCGAAGGATGGATCTCTGTACAGCATGCCTCGCATTCCCATTGGCTATTAGCGACAAGATATGTTTGATCTGCTGCCTCTGGAACACGCGACCCAGGGGGCTGAGTTGAAATGGCCTCTCCTGAGGATGCGTCATAATGTGCGTTTGGGTCCATGGAGACCTTGGAATGTGCTGGTTGTTCAGTGGCCCTGCGGAACTCTCCTACCTGAAGTGTTTGATACATCCCACTAAGAAAGCTTCCCACGTGGAGATGAGAGATGTTTGGTTTGGTGCCTCAGAAAAGCCCCATGTGCTGGTCTACGAAAACAGTCCTCTGAGAATGGAAACATGGAAACCAAAGCTAAGGCTCAGATTAGGGCCTGGGGGCCTGTGCATTTCAACCTTCTGTCCCTGGGGACACTGTCTGAGAATCTAAGTGGAGATAGTTGCTCCGCTGGTGTCAGAGAGCCCCTCTTAGTCCAGGGTGGCCTATACTATTGATGGCCTCAGGGACCTTGGAGCTTTTCCCTAACCTGTAGGGTTGTGGTCAATGGATTGGGCACACTTTCCTTGGAGAGGGCAGGCACAATCTTTCGCTGTTTGGTCCAGAGGCCCTAGCCGGATGTTGTGTGGGTCCAGGCTGTGGGCACAGAAGTCTGAATACACAAACTCAGCTTATGAGTGGCACCTAGGGTATGGCAGGCCGGATGTACAGCCCGAGAGGGAGCTCCTGGGCCTTTGAAACAAGGGCGAGTGGGAGGCGTTCCTTCAGGCTTTTGTCTCTGGATGTTGTGTCCGGGATAGCCGTGGATTGGAGCGGTGGCCTCAGGTACTGTGGACGAGTATCCCTCTCTGGGGATTTGTCCCAGCTCCCAAGAGTTTGGAGTCATTTTGTGGGAAGGGTGGAATCGTGTTGTCGGGCTCATGGGTCTCTCAAAGAAAGGGATTCCAGAGCAGAGCTCCAGGTACGGGCGGGGCGACTGGAAAATTCAAACCGTGGTGAGGATTGGGTGCATAGGGGCTTGGCAAGCCCCGTATGTGGGCTCTTGGTCCAGGCCCTGACAGGCCTTTCTTTGACATGGGGCTCATGCTGAGGGTCACAGTGTGAATTTGTGCCCAAGCAGCACTCAAGTTTGGACGTGGCATCAGGGGCCATGAAGGTTTCTCCCACCTGAAGGTGTGACTCCATGCCAAGAGCAAGCTTGACAGCCATGGGGAAGGAGGAGTTCTGTTTTGTGCTTGCTATACCCAGCTGTGTGGAGAATTGATATAATGTCTAGGTTCAGATATCTGAAAACCAAGGTTAGGATGAGGTGACGGCATAAGACCATGGCGTGTCCGAAGTGCTGGGTGTGCGGCCAGCTGTCTCCTTGTCTGTCTGGACGTCTGGCTTCAGGCTGTGTCAGGCAGAGCATGAGTGCCCAGAGCCGCCTATCCAGTTCGGGTACCGTCGAGGCCCGAGCAGGTTAATCCTCATCTGGGTTTTCTGGAGAGGCCCACAGGGAAACGTTTTTCTTCCGTTGGGCAGACACTGGGCTGCGTTTTGGTTCTGGAGTTTCTAGTCCGGAGGGCTTGTTTGCCAGGAGTGTGAGGAAGGAAGTCTGAAAACACAAGCTAGCGTGAGGTTTGGGACCGCGGGCACGGCAGGCCCACTCTGCAGAGGCTGAATCAAGATCTCCTGCACTGAGGTCATGTCAACTATGAGACGTGCCTCAGGCTAGAGTTCTTGTCCAGCTTGGCCTCTTCCTGAAGGGTGTGGGGGCTTCATGAGGCCAGAAATTTTGCTTACGATGGGATTTGTGAACTGCTCCAAAACTGAAGGTTACCTTCTGCACGACAGTCGAGTCCTATTGGATGGTTCCAAGAGGCCCCATACGGAAAGACTCGAGAGCAGGTGTCTAAGCATGGATGCCTGGGAACGCCACCTCATATTCCCACTCTTTAGTCAGGACAAGGCAGGCTCAATCTGCGGGCTCCTGAGTGAGCTACCCAGAGGGGAGAGTTGAAATGGACTCTCCTGAAGATGAGTCCTACTGTGGCTTGGTGGCCTGGGAGACCTTGGAATGTGGAGGTGGCTCAGGGACTCTGCAGGATTCTCCAACATGAGGTGTTTGACACGGCTCCAACAAGGAAACTTCCCATGTGGAGACGTGAGGAGTTCTGTTCCGTGCCTCAGGAAAGCCCCATACCCTGTTCTTCGAACCAAAGCCTCTGAGGAGTGACACCTGGAAACCAAAGCAAGAGTTGAGACTACGGCCTAAAGGCCTGTCCGGCTCAACCTTCTATCTCTGTTGACATCTGTGTGCATGCATTCATGGATGTAGCTGCTCAGCTTGTGTCCGAATGCCCCTGTGAGTCCAGTGAGGCTCCCAGTAGTGGGATGTCCTCGGAGGCCTTGAGGTTTCTCATATTCTGGAGGTGTGTGGCCAAAGGAATGGACACAGTTTCCCAGGAGAGAGCAGGCACGGTCCTGTGTTATGGCTCCAGAGGACCCAGCCTAGAGGCTGTGTTTGCCAGGGCTGTGGGGACAGATGACTGAAAAAGCAAACTTGGCTCAGCTAGAGGCCAATGTAATGGCAGGCCTGATCTCTAGTCCGTGAGGGGAGATCCTCTGGAAATCAAAGTAGGGCAAGTGGGAGGCAGTCACTCAGGATTTTGTCTCTGGGTGTTGCGTTTACAGTGTCCGGTCAGGGTAGGGGTTGTCTCAGAGGCCGAGGAAGAGCCTTCCTCTCGGGGGATTGTCCAAGCTCCCAAGTGTTGGTGTTCATTCTGTGGGAATGAAGAGTACTGTTTTCTGCCACAGGGGACCCCCCAGGAGAGGGACTCTAGAGCACAGCAGTGGGTTCCCTCAAATGGAATACACAGCATCTAGTTAGTCCTGGGTGCCTATGGGCATGGCAAGCCACATATGCGGGCTCTTGGTCCAGTCACTGAGAGGCGTTACTTGAATAAGGTACTCAAGCTGAGGGTCACAATGTGTGTTTGTGCCCAAGGCGGCCCTCACGCTTTGGCGTTGCCTCATGGGCCATGCCGTTTTCTCCTACACTGAAGGTTTGACTCACTGCCAGCAGCAAGGTTTCTTGCCATGGGGAAGGAGGGGTTCTGACTTGTGCATCAGGTTCTCCCCTGTGCAGGGATTGGAGATAAGGTCTAGGTTCCGATGACTGAAAACCCAGGTTGGGAATGGATGGTGGCCTAAGGCAGTGGCGGGTCCAATGTGCTGGGTGTGCAGCCAGCTGTGTCGGTGTCTGTTGGAAGGTCTAGGCTCAGGCTATTTGCGACAGAGCATCACTGTTTAAGGTAGCCTATGCAATTGGGGTGTTGTCGAGGGCCAAGCAGTTTGATCCTCATTTGGGGTTTCTGGGCAGCGCCATAGACAAGGTTTTTCTCCTGGGAGGCAGGCACAGTGCTTCATTGTGGCCCCAGAATTCCCAGTAGGGAGGGTTTGTGGGCCAGGAGTGTGAGGACGGAAGTCTGAAAACACAAGCTAGTGTGAGGATTGGAACCAAGGGCAGAGCAGGCCCACTCTGCAGAGGCTGAATCAAAATCTCCTGCATCTGAAGTCAGGCTGAGGATCAGACGTTGGCTGAGGCTGGAGTATGTGTCCATGATGGCACCTTCATGAAGTGGGGGCCTCATGAGGCCAAGGAAGTTTTCCCACGCTGAGTTTGGAGGTTGCCCCAAACCACAAGGTTTCCTTCTGCGGGACATTCGAGTCCTGTTGCATGGCTCCAGGACATACCATATGGAAGGACTGGAGAGCAGGGTTCGAAGTATGGATCCCTGTACAGCATGCCTCGCATTCCCATTGGCTATTAGCGACAAGATATGTTTGATCTGCTGCCTCTGGAACACGCGACCCAGGGGGCTGAGTTGAAATGGCCTCTCCTGAGGATGCGTCATAATGTGCGTTTGGGTCCATGGAGACCTTGGAATGTGCTGGTTGTTCAGTGGCCCTGCGGAACTCTCCTACCTGAAGTGTTTGATACATCCCAGTAAGAAAGCTGCCCATGTGGAGATGAGAGATGTTTGGTTTGGTGCCTCAGAAAAGCCCCATGTGCTGGTCTACGAAAACAGTCCTCTGAGAACGGAAACATGGAAACCAAAGCTAAGGTTCAGATTAGGGCCTGGGGGCCTGTCCATTTCAACCTTCTGTCCCTGGGGACACTGTCTGAGAGTGTAAGTGGAGATAGTTGCTCCGCTGGTGTCAGAGAGCCCCTCTTAGTCCAGGGTGGCCTATACTATTGATGGCCTCAGGGACCTTGGAGCTTTTCCCTAACCTGTAGGGTTGTGGTCAATGGATTGGGCACACTTTCCTTGGAGAGGGCAGGCACAATCTTTCGCTGTTTGGTCAAGAGGCCCTAGCCTGGATGTTGTGTGGGTCCAGGCTGTGGGCACAGAAGTCTGAATACACAAACTCAGCTTAGGAGTGGCGCCTAGGGTATGGCAGGCCGGATGTACAGCCCGAGAGGGAGCTCCTGGGCCTCTGAAACAAGGGCGAGTGGGAGGCGTTCCTTCAGGCTTTTGTCTCTGGATGTTGTGTCCGGGATAGCCGTGGATTGGAGCGGTGGCCTCAGGTACTGTGGACGAGTATCCCTCTCTGGGGATTTGTCCCAGCTCCCAAGAGGTTGGGGTCATTTTGTGGGAAGGGTGGAGTCGTGTTGTCTGGCTCATGGGTCTCTCCAAGAAAGGGATTCCAGAGCAGAGCTCCAGGTACGGGCGGGGCGACTGGAAAATTCAAACCGTGGTGAGGATTGGGTGCATAGGGGCTTGGCAAGCCCCATATGTGGGCTCTTGGTCCAGGCCCTGACAGGCCTTTCTTTGACATGGGGCTCATGCTGAGGGTCACAGTGTGAATTTGTGCCCAAGCAGCACTCAAGTTTGGACGTGGCATCAGGGGCCATGAAGGTTTCTCCCACCCTGAAGGTGTGACTCCATGCCAAGAGCAAGCTTGACAGCCATGGGGAAGGAGGAGTTCTGTTTTGTGCTTGCTATACCCAGCTGTGTGGAGAATTGATATAATGTCTAGGTTCAGATATCTGAAAACCAAGGTTAGGATGTGGTGACGGCATAAGACCATGGCGTGTCCGAAGTGCTGGGTGTGCGGCCAGCTGTCTCCTTGTCTGTCTGGACGTCTGGCTTCAGGCTGTGTCAGGCAGAGCATGAGTGCCCAGAGCAGCCTATCCAGTTCGGGTACCGTCGAGGCCCGAGCAGGTTAATCCTCATCTGGGTTTTCTGGAGAGGCCCACAGGGAAACGTTTTTCTTCCGTTGGGCAGACACTGGGCTGGGTTTTGGTTCTGGAGTTTCTAGTCCGGAGGGCTTGTTTGCCAGGAGTGTGAGGAAGGAAGTCTGAAAACACAAGCTAGCGTGAGGTTTGGGACCGCGGGCACGGCAGGCCCACTCTGCAGAGGCTGAATCGAGATCTCCTGCACTGAGGTCATGTCAACTATGAGACGTGCCTCAGGCTAGAGTTCTTGTCCAGCTTGGCCTCTTCCTGAAGGGTGTGGGGGCTTCATGAGGCCAGAAATTTTGCTTACGATGGGATTTGTGAACTGCTCCAAAACTGAAGGTTACCTTCTGCACGACATTCGAGTCCTATTGGATGGTTCCAAGAGGCCCCATACGGAAAGACTCGAGAGCAGGTGTCTAAGCATGGATGCCTGGGAACGCCACCTCATATTCCCACTCTTTAGTCAGGACAAGGCAGGCTCAATCTGCGGGCTCCTGAGTGAGCTACCCAGAGGGGAGAGTTGAAATGGACTCTCCTGAAGATGAGTCCTACTGTGGCTTGGTGGCCTGGGAGACCTTGGAATGTGGAGGTGGCTCAGGGACTCTGCAGGATTCTCCAACATGAGGTGTTTGACACGGCTCCAACAAGGAAACTTCCCATGTGGAGACGTGAGGAGTTCTGTTCCGTGCCTCAGGAAAGCCCCATACCCTGTTCTTCGAACCAAAGCCTCTGAGGAGTGACACCTGGAAACCAAAGCAAGAGTTGAGACTACGGCCTAAAGGCCTGTCCGGCTCAACCTTCTATCTCTGTTGACATCTGTGTGCATGCATTCATGGATGTAGCTGCTCAGCTTGTGTCCGAATGCCCCTGTGAGTCCAGTGAGGCTCCCAGTAGTGGGATGTCCTCGGAGGCCTTGAGGTTTCTCATATTCTGGAGGTGTGTGGCCAAAGGAATGGACACAGTTTCCCAGGAGAGAGCAGGCACGGTCCTGTGTTATGGCTCCAGAGGACCCAGCCTAGAGGCTGTGTTTGCCAGGGCTGTGGGGACAGATGACTGAAAAAGCAAACTTGGCTCAGCTAGAGGCCAATGTAATGGCAGGCCTGATCTCTAGTCCGTGAGGGGAGATCCTCTGGAAATCAAAGTAGGGCAAGTGGGAGGCAGTCACTCAGGATTTTGTCTCTGGGTGTTGCGTTTACAGTGTCCGGTCAGGGTAGGGGTTGTCTCAGAGGCCGAGGAAGAGCCTTCCTCTCGGGGGATTGTCCAAGCTCCCAAGTGTTGGTGTTCATTCTGTGGGAATGAAGAGTACTGTTTTCTGCCACAGGGGACCCCCCAGGAGAGGGACTCTAGAGCACAGCAGTGGGTTCCCTCAAATGGAATACACAGCATCTAGTTAGTCCTGGGTGCCTATGGGCATGGCAAGCCACATATGCGGGCTCTTGGTCCAGTCACTGAGAGGCGTTACTTGAATAAGGTACTCAAGCTGAGGGTCACAATGTGTGTTTGTGCCCAAGGCGGCCCTCACGCTTGGGCGTTGCCTCATGGGCCATGCCGTTTTCTCCTACACTGAAGGTTTGACTCACTGCCAGCAGCAAGGTTTCTTGCCATGGGGAAGGAGGGGTTCTGACTTGTGCATCAGGTTCTCCCCTGTGCAGGGATTGGAGATAAGGTCTAGGTTCCGATGACTGAAAACCCAGGTTGGGAATGGATGGTGGCCTAAGGCAGTGGCGGGTCCAATGTGCTGGGTGTGCAGCCAGCTGTGTCGGTGTCTGTTGGAAGGTCTAGGCTCAGGCTATTTGCGACAGAGCATCACTGTTTAAGGTAGCCTATGCAATTGGGGTGTTGCCGAGGGCCAAGCAGTTTGATCCTCATTTGGGGTTTCTGGGCAGCGCCATAGACAAGGTTTTTCTCCTGGGAGGCAGGCACAGTGCTTCATTGTGGCCCCAGAATTCCCAGTAGGGAGGGTTTGTGGGCCAGGAGTGTGAGGACGGAAGTCTGAAAACACAAGCTACTGTGAGGATTGGAACCAAGGGCAGAGCAGGCCCACTCTGCAGAGGCTGAATCAAAATCTCCTGCATCTGAAGTCAGGCTGAGGATCAGACGTTGGCTGAGGCTGGAGTATGTGTCCATGATGGCACCTTCATGAAGTGGGGGCCTCATGAGGCCAAGGAAGTTTTCCCACGCTGAGTTTGGAGGTTGCCCCAAACCACAAGGTTTCCTTCTGCGGGACATTCGAGTCCTGTTGCATGGCTCCAGGACATACATATGGAAGGACTGGAGAGCAGGGTTCGAAGTATGGATCCCTGTACAGCATGCCTCGCATTCCCATTGGCTATTAGCGACAAGATATGTTTGATCTGCTGCCTCTGGAACACGCGACCCAGGGGGCTGAGTTGAAATGGCCTCTCCTGAGGATGCGTCATAATGTGCGTTTGGGTCCATGGAGACCTTGGAATGTGCTGGTTGTTCAGTGGCCCTGCGGAACTCTCCTACCTGAAGTGTTTGATACATCCCAGTAAGAAAGCTGCCCATGTGGAGATGAGAGATGTTTGGTTTGGTGCCTCAGAAAAGCCCCATGTGCTGGTCTACGAAAACAGTCCTCTGAGAACGGAAACATGGAAACCAAAGCTAAGGTTCAGATTAGGGCCTGGGGGCCTGTCCATTTCAACCTTCTGTCCCTGGGGACACTGTCTGAGAGTGTAAGTGGAGATAGTTGCTCCGCTGGTGTCAGAGAGCCCCTCTTAGTCCAGGGTGGCCTATACTATTGATGGCCTCAGGGACCTTGGAGCTTTTCCCTAACCTGTAGGGTTGTGGTCAATGGATTGGGCACACTTTCCTTGGAGAGGGCAGGCACAATCTTTCGCTGTTTGGTCCAGAGGCCCTAGCCTGGATGTTGTGTGGGTCCAGGCTGTGGGCACAGAAGTCTGAATACACAAACTCAGCTTAGGAGTGGCGCCTACGGTATGGCCGGCCGGATGTACAGCCCGAGAGGGAGCTCCTGGGCCTCTGAAACAAGGGCGAGTGGGAGGCGTTCCTTCAGGCTTTTGTCTCTGGATGTTGTGTCCGGGATAGCCGTGGATTGGAGCGGTGGCCTCAGGTACTGTGGACGAGTATCCCTCTCTGGGGATTTGTCCCAGCTCCCAAGAGGTTGGGGTCATTTTGTGGGAAGGGTGGAGTCGTGTTGTCTGGCTCATGGGTCTCTCCAAGAAAGGGATTCCAGAGCAGAGCTACAGGTACGGGCGGGGCGACTGGAAAATTCAAACCGTGGTGAGGATTGGGTGCATAGGGGCTTGGCAAGCCCCATATGTGGGCTCTTGGTCCAGGCCCTGACAGGCCTTTCTTTGACATGGGGCTCATGCTGAGGGTCACAGTGTGAATTTGTGCCCAAGCAGCACTCAAGTTTGGACGTGGCATCAGGGGCCATGAAGGTTTCTCCCACCCTGAAGGTGTGACTCCATGCCAAGAGCAAGCTTGACAGCCATGGGGAAGGAGGAGTTCTGTTTTGTGCTTGCTATACCCAGCTGTGTGGAGAATTGATATAATGTCTAGGTTCAGATATCTGAAAACCAAGGTTAGGATGTGGTGACGGCATAAGACCATGGCGTGTCCGAAGTGCTGGGTGTGCGGCCAGCTGTCTCCTTGTCTGTCTGGACGTCTGGCTTCAGGCTGTGTCAGGCAGAGCATGAGTGCCCAGAGCAGCCTATCCAGTTCGGGTACCGTCGAGGCCCGAGCAGGTTAATCCTCATCTGGGTTTTCTGGAGAGGCCCACAGGGAAACGTTTTTCTTCCGTTGGGCAGACACTGGGCTGGGTTTTGGTTCTGGAGTTTCTAGTCCGGAGGGCTTGTTTGCCAGGAGTGTGAGGAAGGAAGTCTGAAAACACAAGCTAGCGTGAGGTTTGGGACCGCGGGCACGGCAGGCCCACTCTGCAGAGGCTGAATCGAGATCTCCTGCACTGAGGTCATGTCAACTATGAGACGTGCCTCAGGCTAGAGTTCTTGTCCAGCTTGGCCTCTTCCTGAAGGGTGTGGGGGCTTCATGAGGCCAGAAATTTTGCTTACGATGGGATTTGTGAACTGCTCCAAAACTGAAGGTTACCTTCTGCACGACATTCGAGTCCTATTGGATGGTTCCAAGAGGCCCCATACGGAAAGACTCGAGAGCAGGTGTCTAAGCATGGATGCCTGGGAACGCCACCTCATATTCCCACTCTTTAGTCAGGACAAGGCAGGCTCAATCTGCGGGCTCCTGAGTGAGCTACCCAGAGGGGAGAGTTGAAATGGACTCTCCTGAAGATGAGTCCTACTGTGGCTTGGTGGCCTGGGAGACCTTGGAATGTGGAGGTGGCTCAGGGACTCTGCAGGATTCTCCAACATGAGGTGTTTGACACGGCTCCAACAAGGAAACTTGCCATGTGGAGACGTGAGGAGTTCTGTTCCGTGCCTCAGGAAAGCCCCATACCCTGTTCTTCGAACCAAAGCCTCTGAGGAGTGACACCTGGAAACCAAAGCAAGAGTTGAGACTACGGCCTAAAGGCCTGTCCGGCTCAACCTTCTATCTCTGTTGACATCTGTGTGCATGCATTCATGGATGTAGCTGCTCAGCTTGTGTCCGAATGCCCCTGTGAGTCCAGTGAGGCTCCCAGTAGTGGGATGTCCTCGGAGGCCTTGAGGTTTCTCATATTCTGGAGGTGTGTGGCCAAAGGAATGGACACAGTTTCCCAGGAGAGAGCAGGCACGGTCCTGTGGTAGGGCTCCAGAAGACCCAGCCTAGAGGCTGTGTTTGCCAGGGCTGTGGGGACAGATGACTGAAAAAGCAAACTTGGCTCAGCTAGAGGCCAATGTAATGGCAGGCCTGATCTCTAGTCCGTGAGGGGAGATCCTCTGGAAATCAAAGTAGGGCAAGTGGGAGGCAGTCACTCAGGATTTTGTCTCTGGGTGTTGCGTTTACAGTGTCCGGTCAGGGTAGGGGTTGTCTCAGAGGCCGATAAGAGCCTTCCTTTCGGGGGATTGTCCAAGCTCCCAAGTGTTGGTGTTCATTCTGTGGGAATGAAGAGTACTGTTTTCTGCCACAGGGGACCCCCCAGGAGAGGGACTCTAGAGCACAGCAGTGGGTTCCCTCAAATGGAATACACACCATCTAGTTAGTCCTGGGTGCCTATGGGCATGGCAAGCCACATATGCGGGCTCTTGGTCCAGTCCCTGAGAGGCGTTACTTGAATAAGGTACTCAAGCTGAGGGTCACAATGTGTGTTTGTGCCCAAGGCGGCCCTCACGCTTGGGCGTTGCCTCATGGGCCATGCCGTTTTCTCCTACCCTGAAGGTTTGACTCACTGCCAGCAGCAAGGTTTCTTGCCATGGGGAAGGAGGGGTTCTGACTTGTGCATCAGGTTCTCCCCTGTGCAGGGATTGGAGATAAGGTCTAGGTTCCGATGACTGAAAACCCAGGTTGGGAATGGATGGTGGCCTAAGGCAGTGGCGGGTCCAATGTGCTGGGTGTGCAGCCAGCTGTGTCGGTGTCTGTTGGAAGGTCTGGGCTCAGGCTATTTGTGACAGAGCATCACTGTTTAAGGTAGCCTATGCAATTGGGGTGTTGCCGAGGGCCAAGCAGTTTGATCCTCATTTGGGGTTTCTGGGCAGCGCCATAGACAATGTTTTTCTCCTGGGAGGCAGGCACAGTGCTTCATTGTGGCCCCAGAATTCCCAGTAGGGAGGGTTTGTGGGCCAGGAGTGTGAGGACGGAAGTCTGAAAACACAAGCTAGTGTGAGGATTGGAACCAAGGGCAGAGCAGGCCCACTCTGCAGAGGCTGAATCAAAATCTCCTGCATCTGAAGTCAGGCTGAGGATCAGACGTTGGCTGAGGCTGGAGTATGTGTCCATGATGGCACCTTCATGAAGTGGGGGCCTCATGAGGCCAAGGAAGTTTTCCCACGCTGAGTTTGGAGGTTGCCCCAAACCACAAGGTTTCCTTCTGCGGGACATTCGAGTCCTGTTGCATGGCTCCAGGACATACCATATGGAAGGACTGGAGAGCAGGGTTCGAAGGATGGATCCCTGTACAGCATGCCTCGCATTCCCATTGGCTATTAGCGACAAGATATGTTTGATCTGCTGCCTCTGGAACACGCGACCCAGGGGGCTGAGTTGAAATGGCCTCTCCTGAGGATGCGTCATAATGTGCGTTTGGGTCCATGGAGACCTTGGAATGTGCTGGTTGTTCAGTGGCCCTGCGGAACTCTCCTACCTGAAGTGTTTGATACGTCCCAGTAAGAAAGCTGCCCATGTGGAGATGAGAGATGTTTGGTTTGGTGCCTCAGAAAAGCCCCATGTGCTGGTCTACGAAAACAGTCCTCTGAGAACGGAAACATGGAAACCAAAGCTAAGGTTCAGATTAGGGCCTGGGGGCCTGTCCATTTCAACCTTCTGTCCCTGGGGACACTGTCTGAGAGTCTAAGTGGAGATAGTTGCTCCGCTGGTGTCAGAGAGCCCCTCTTAGTCCAGGGTGGCCTATACTATTGATGGCCTCAGGGACCTTGGAGCTTTTCCCTAACCTGTAGGGTTGTGGTCAATGGATTGGGCACACTTTCCTTGGAGAGGGCAGGCACAATCTTTCGCTGTTTGGTCCAGAGGCCCTAGCCTGGATGTTGTGTGGGTCCAGGCTGTGGGCACAGAAGTCTGAATACACAAACTCAGCTTAGGAGTGGCGCCTAGGGTATGGCAGGCCGGATGTACAGCCCGAGAGGGAGCTCCTGGGCCTCTGAAACAAGGGCGAGTGGGAGGCGTTCCTTCAGGCTTTTGTCTCTGGATGTTGTGTCCGGGATAGCCGTGGATTGGAGCGGTGGCCTCAGGTACTGTGGACGAGTATGCCTCTCTGGGGATTTGTCCCAGCTCCCAAGAGTTTGGGGTCATTTTGTGGGAAGGGTGGAGTCGTCTTGTCTGGCTCATGGGTCTCTCCAAGAAAGGGATTCCAGAGCAGAGCTCCAGGTACGGGCGGGGCGACTGGAAAATTCAAACCGTGGTGAGGATTGGGTGCATAGGGGCTTGGCAAGCCCCATATGTGGGCTCTTGGTCCAGGCCCTGACAGGCCTTTCTTTGACATGGGGCTCATGCTGAGGGTCACAGTGTGAATTTGTGCCCAAGCAGCACTCAAGTTTGGGCGTGGCATCAGGGGCCATGTAGGTTTCTCCCACCCTGAAGGTGTGACTCCATGCCAAGAGCAAGCTTGACAGCCATGGGGAAGGAGGAGTTCTGTTTTGTGCTTGCTACCCAGCTGTGTGGAGAATTGATATAATGTCTAGGTTCAGATATCTGAAAACCAAGGTTAGGATGAGGTGACGGCATAAGACCATGGCGTGTCCGAAGTGCTGGGTGTGCGGCCAGCTGTCTCCTTGTCTGTCTGGACGTCTGGCTTCAGGCTGTGTCAGGCAGAGCATGAGTGCCTAGAGCAGCCTATCCAGTTCGGGTACCGTCGAGGCCCGAGCAGGTTGATCCTCATCTGGGTTTTCTGGAGAGCCCCACAGGGAAACGTTTTTCTTCCGTTGGGCAGACACTGGGCTGGGTTTTGGTTCTGGAGTTCCTAGTCCGGAGGGCTTGTTTGCCAGGAGTGTGAGGAAGGAAGTCTGAAAACACAAGCTAGCGTGAGGTTTGGGACCGAGGGCACGGCAGGCCCACTCTGCAGAGGCTGAATCGAGATCTCCTGCACTGAGGTCATGTCAACTATGAGACGTGCCTCAGGCTAGAGTTCTTGTCCAGCATGGCCTCTTCCTGAAGGGTGTGGGGGCTTCATGAGGCCAGAAAGTTTTGCCTACGATGGGATTTGTGAACTGCTCCAAAACTGAAGGTTACCTTCTGCACGACAGTCGAGTCCTATTGGATGGTTCCAAGAGGCCCCATATGGAAAGACTCGAGAGCAGGTGTCTAAGCATGGATGCCTGGGAACGCCACCTCATATTCCCACTCTTTAGTCAGGAAAAGGCAGGCTCAATCTGCGGGCTCCTGGGTGAGCTACCCAGAGGGGAGAGTTGAAATGGACTCTCCTGAAGATGAGTCGTACTGTGGCTTGGTGGCCTGGGAGACCTTGGAATGTGGAGGTGGCTCAGGGACTCTGCAGGATTCTCCAACATGAGGTGTTTGACACGGCTCCAACAAGGAAACTTCCCATGTGGAGACGAGAGGAGTTCTGTTCCGTGCCTCAGGAAAGCCCCATACCCTGTTCTTCGAACCAAAGCCTCTGAGGAGTGACACCTGGAAACCAAAGCAAGAGTTGAGACTACGGCCTAAAGGCCTGTCCGGCTCAACCTTCTATCTCTGTTGACATCTGTGTGTTGCATTCATGGATGTAGCTGCTCAGCTTGTGTCCGAATGCCCCTGTGAGTAAAGTGAGGCTCCCAGTAGTGGGATGTCCTCGGAGGCCTTGAGGTTTCTCATATTCTGGAGGTGTGTGGCCAAAGGAATGGACACAGTTTCCCAGGAGAGAGCAGGCACGGTCCTGTGGTATGGCTCCAGAGGACCCAGCCTAGAGGCTGTGTTTGCCAGGGCTGTGGGGACAGATGTCTGAAAAAGCAAACTTGGCTCAGCTAGGGGCCAATGTAATGGCAGGCCTGATCTCTAGTCCGTGAGGGGAGATCCTCTGGAAATCAAAGTAGGGCAAGTGGGAGGCAGTCACTCAGGATTTTGTCTCTGGGTGTTGCGTTTACAGTGTCCGGTCAGGGTAGGGGTTGTCTCAGAGGCCGAGGAAGAGCCTTCCTCTCGGGGGATTGTCCAAGCTCCCAAGTGTTTGTGTTCATTCTGTGGGAATGAAGAGTACTGTTTTCTGCCACAGGGGCCCCCCAGGAGAGGGACTCTAGAGGACAGCAGTGGGTTCCCTCAACTGGAATAAACACCATTGAGTTAGTCCTTGGTGCCTATTTGCATGGCAAGCCACATATGCGGGCTCTTGGTCCAGTCACTGAGAGGCGTTACTTGAAAAAGGTACTCACGCTGAGGGTCACAATGTGTGTTTGTGCCCAAGGCGGCCCTCACGCTTGGGCGTGGCCTCATGGGCCATGCCGTTTTCTCCTACACTGAAGGTTTGACTCACTGCCAGCAGCAAGGTTTCTTGCCATGGGGAAGGAGGGGTTCTGACTTATGCATCAGGTTCCCCCCTGTTCAGGGATTGGAGATAAGGTCTAGGTTCCGATGACTGAAAACCCAGGTTGGGAATGGATGGTGGCCTAAGGCAGTGGCGGGTCCAATGTGCTGGGTGTGCAGCCAGCTGTGTCGGTGTCTGTTGGAAGGTCTGGGCTCAGGCTATTTGCGACAGAGCATCACTGTTTAAGGTAGCCTATGCAATTGGGGTGTTGCCGAGGGCCAAGCAGTTTGATCCTCATTTGGGGTTTCTGGGCAGCGCCATAGAAAATGTTTTTCTCCTGGGAGGCAGGCACAGTGCTTCATTGTGGCCCCAGAATTCCCAGTAGGGAGGGTTTGTGGGCCAGGAGTGTGAGGACCGAAGTCTGAAAACACAAGCTAGTGTGAGGATTGGAGCCAAGGGCAGAGCAGGCCCACTCTGCAGAGGCTGAATCAAAATCTCCTGCATCTGAAGTCAGGCTGAGGATCAGACGTTGGCTGAGCCTGGAGTATGTGTCCATGATGGCACCTTCATGAAGTGGGGGCCTCATGAGGCCAAGGAAGTTTTCCCACGCTGAGTTTGGAGGTTGCCCCAAACCACAAGGTTTCCTTCTGCGGGACATTCGAGTCCTGTTGCATGGCTCCAGGACATACATATGGAAGGACTGGAGAGCAGGGTTCGAAGGATGGATCCCTGTACAGCATGCCTCGCATTCCCATTGGCTATTAGCGACAAGATATGTTTGATCTGCTGCCTCTGGAACACGCGACCCAGGGGGCTGAGTTGAAATGGCCTCTCCTGAGGATGCGTCATAATGTGCGTTTGGGTCCATGGAGACCTTGCAATGTGCTGGTTGTTCAGTGGCCTTGCGGAACTCTCCGACCTGAAGTGTTTGATACATCCCAGTAAGAAAGCTGCCCATGTGGAGATGAGAGATGTTTGGTTTGGTGCCTCAGAAAAGCCCCATGTGCTGGTCTACGAAAACAGTCCTCTGAAAACAGCCACCAAAAGAGGAATTCCAAACCAAAGCCGTGGGGAAGACTGAAGGGACAACCCGAACTATGGTTAAAAATTGGGGCCTAGGGGCATGGCAAGCCCAATATGATATCTCTTCATCCAGCCACTGAGTGGCCTTACTTGAGGATTGGGCTCGGCCTGAGGGTCACAATGTGTGTTTGTGACCAATGTGGCCCGCAAGCATGGGCGGGGCCTCATGGGCCACACTGGTTTCAACTACACTGAACGTTGGACACCATGCCAACCACAAGGTTTCTTGCCTTGGGGAAGGAGTTCTGATTTCTGCATCACCTTCAACCCTGGGCAGTGATTGGAGATAAGGTCTAGGTTCTGAAACCTGAAAACCGAGGGTGGGAAGAGATGACGACCTAAGGCCATGGCGGCTCGATGTGCTCAGTGTGCGGCCAGCTGTCTGGGAGGGGCCAGGGGGTCCAGGCTCAGGCTGTCTCAGAAAGGGCATTAGTGCCCTGTTCAGCCTATGTATTTGGGGTACAGCCAATGTCGGTGCAGTTTGATCCTCATTTGGGGTTACTGGGTTGCCCCAGCGGACAATGTTGTTCTTCTGGAGGGCCGGCAGAGTGCTGCATTGTAGTTCTGGGTTGCCAAACTGGAGGGCTTGTGGGCCAGTAGTCTGACGACAAAAGTTTGAGAACACAAGCTAGGCTTAGGTTTCTGGGTGAGGCCATGGCAGGCACAATCTACAGACCTGAATCTAGATCTCGTGCATCTGAAGTCAGGGCGAGAATCAGACGATCGCTCAGGTTGGAGTTTCTGTCCCTGATGGCCCCTTCATGAATGGGGGGGCATCACGAGGCCATGGGTGTTTTCCCACGATGGGAGTTGTGAGAAGCTCCAAACTGCAGAGAGTCTTCTGCAGGACAATTGAGACCTGCCGTTTGGATCCAGGCCAATGATTCTGAGCAGGGTTCTAAGGATGGATGGCTGGGTAGCCCACCTCGCATTCCAATTGTCTCCTAGCAACAAGACAGGTTAGATCTCCTGGATCTGTGGGGAGCAACCGAGGACGCTGAGTTGAAATGGACACCCCTGGTGATGGGTCCTAATGTGCTTTTGTGTCTATGGAGACCTTGGAATGAAGCGGAGGCACTGGGGCCCTAAAGGGTTCTCCTTAACAGAGGCTTTGACACAGCTCCAACGTGCAAGTTTCCCATGTGTAGATGAGATGTTTTCTGATGTGTGGGTCAAGAAACAGCTATATGCTGCTTTTGAAATCCAGGCCTCTGAGGAGAGATGCCTGGAAACCAAAGCAATGGATCTGATTAGTGCCTAGGGGCCTGTTCTTTCCTTTTTACCTCTGGGGACATCTGTCTATGGGTCTGAGTGCAGGTAGATGCTCAGTTGGGCTCAGATTGCCCCTGTTTTTCCTGGGAAGTCACCACTATTGAGATGGATCAGGGACTTTCAAGGTTTATCCTATTAGAAGGGTTGTGGCCATTGGAATGGGCACACACAATTCCCTCTGAGAGGGCAAGTACAGTCCTCAGGTTTGGCTCCAGGGGCCTGAGCCTGTAGGTTGTGTAGGCCTGGGCTGTTTGGACAGTTGTCTGAAAACACACACCCTCCAGGCTAGGGCCCCTGGAACCACACCTCAGGATTGTTCCTTCCCTCTCAAAGGGAATTCTTCATATTCCATTGGCCACAACCATATAAATCAGGAGAAATCTTTAATGTCCCTGGGACCATACCAATATTGTAGGCCGCTTGGAACAAACAGGGTTGATCTGACACTAGCTGAGCAACTAGCTCCACACCAACTCGGAGACAGATGTCCCCAGAGAAGAACATTGAACTGGACAGGCCCCTAGGCCCTAATCAGATCCATTGCTTTGGTTTCCAGGCATCTCTTCTCAGAGGCCTGGTTTCCAATACCAGCCTATGGGGTTTCCAGAGGCCCCTTCAGAGCAAGTCTTGTCTGCACATTGGAAATATGCTCGTGGAGCTATGTCAGAACCTCAGAGGCCTGGTTTTCAATACCACCATATGGGGGTTTCCTGAGTCAACAGTCAGAACAAATGTCTTCTCCACATGGGAAACGTGCTCTTTCAAGCTGTGTCATAACCTCCGGCTAGGAAAATCCTTCAGGGCCCCGGTGCCACCACCTCATTCCAAGGTCTCCATGGACACAATCCCACATTAGGACCCATCTGCAGGAGAGTCTATTTCAACTCAGTGCCCTTGGGTGCTCCCCTAGAGCCAGCAGATCGAACCTATCTTGTCACTAGGAGACAATTGGAATGTGAGGCGGGCTGGCTAGGCATCCATCTGTAGAAAACTACTCTGAAGTAATTCCATATGGGACGTCCTGGAGCCATCCAACAGGTCACAGCTGTCCTGCAGACGGAATCCTTGCGCTTTGGAGCACCTCACAACTCCCATCATGGGAAAAGCTCTGTGGCCTCGTGGTGCACCGTCCCCTTCATGAAAGAGCCATCTTGGACAGAAACTCCAACCTGAGCCAACGTCTAATCCTCGCCCTGACTTCAGATGCACGAAATCTTGATTCAACTCTGCAGAGTGTGCCTGCCGAAACCCCGCCCCGAAGCAAAACCTAGCTATTGTTCTCAGACTTCGTCCTCACACTCCGAGCCCACCAGCCCTCCAGTTAGGGAATTCTGGAGAGACACAATGCAGCACTCTGACTGCCCTCCAGAAGAGAAACGTTGTCCTATGGGGCTAACCAGAAACACCAAATGAGGATCAACCTGCATGCCACTTGACTCTACCCCAATTATACAGTTTCGCTTCGGCGTTAATGCCCTGTCTTGCACAGCCTGAGGTCTGAATTCCCAACCGACACCCAGACAGCTGGCTGTACACTGAGCACATCAGACCCGCCATGGCTTTAGGTCATCATCTCTTCCCAACCTTGGTTTTCAGGTTTCAGAATCTAGACCTTATATATACTCACTACCCAGGGGTGAACGTGATGCAGAAATGAAACTCCTTCTTCCTCAAGGCAAGAAACCTTGTGGTTGGCATGTTTTCCAACGTTCAGTGTAGGAGAATCCAGTGTAGCCCATGAGTCCCCGCCCATGCTTGAGAACTGCAATGGGCACAAACACATTGGGACCCTCAGTGTGAGCCCTGTCCTCAAGTAAAGCCTCTCAGGGGCTGGACCAAGAACCCGCATTGCCATCCCTAGTCCCCCAATATTAATGAGAGGTTGAGAGGTCTAGTCACCCCTATTCAGGTCTCTGCTCTGGAACCCCTGAGGAAAAAAATATCGAAGGGTCTCCTCCATCCCCTGAATGAGCCCCAAAACTTGGGATCTGACCAAATCTTAAAAGAGAAAGAATCATCCATGGCCAAAGAGGCCATCCCGTCATTCCATGGCCACCATTGACACAAAATCTAGAGACAAAAGCCTGGATATATGCCTCACACTTGCCCTTTGTTCATAGCCTGAAAAATTCTCCTCACAGGCCTGTCATACCTACGTCCCCAAACCTAAGCTGAGTTTGGGTTTTCAGATTTCTGTCCCCACTGTCCTGGCCCACACACCCTCCAGGCTGGGGCCCCTGGAGCCATGCCTCAGGACTGTGCCTGCCTTCTCCAAGCAAATTCTGCCCATTCCATTGGCCACAACCCTAAAGATTAGGAGAACACTCCAACGTCCCTGAGGCCATCCCAATAGTGTTGGCCACTCAGGGCAAACAGGGTGATCTGTCCCAAGATGAGCAACTACCTCAACTCAGACCCATAGACAGATAACCCCAGAGAAGAAGATTGAACCGGACAGGCACCTAGGCCCTAATCAGATCCATTGCTTTTGATTCCAGGCATCTCTCCTCAGAGGCCTGGTTTCCAATACCAGCATATGTGTTCTTCTGGAGGTACCAGTCTGAACAAATCTCATTTCCACATGGGAAACATGCATTTTGGAGCTGTGTCACAACCTCCAGTTAAGGGAAACCTTCAGGTCCCAGCAGCCAACACCCCATTCCAAGGTCTCCATGGACACAAACCCACAGTATGACCCATCCGCAGGCGAGTCCATTTCAACACATCCCCTTTGGTTGCTCCCCAAAAGAAGCAGATCGAACCTGCCTTGTCACTAGGAGACAATAGGAATGTGAGGCGGGCACTCCAGGAATCCATCCTTAGAACCCTGCACTGCCGAGGTTCCGCATGGGACGTCCTGGAGCAATATGACCGGTCTCGACTGTCCTGTAGAAGGAATCCTTGCCGATTGGAGCAACATACAATGCCAATAGTGGGAAAGTCTCCATAGCCCCATGAGGCCCCCCACCATCATGAAGGGGCCATCCTGAATAGAAACTTCAACCTGAGCCTACGTCTGATCCTCGCCCTGACTTCAGATGCATGAGATTTAGATTTAGCTCTACAGAGTGTGCCTGCCATGATCTTGACCCAAAACCTAAGCCTAGCTTGTGTTCTCACACTTCCTTCCTCACAATTCTGGCCCACAAGCCCTCCAGTGTGAGAATTCCGTCGCCACAATTCAGCAATCTTCCTTCCGTCCAGAAGAAAAACGTTGCCCCTGGGGCTACCCAGAAACGCCAAATGAGGATCAACCTGCATGCCACTCAACTTTACTCCAATTATACAGTCTAAGCTTGGCACTAATGCCCTGTCTGACACAGCCTGAGCCTGGACCTCCTGGATGACACCCAGAAAGGTGGTGTCACACCTAAGGACTGTGCCAGTGCTCTCCAAGGGAACTCTGCCCGTTTCATTTGCCACAACCTTACAGATTAGGAGAAACCTCCAATTCCCAAGACCAGTCCAATAGTGTTGGCCTCCCCCAACAAACATGGGTGATCTGACACAAGCTGAGCAGTGACCTCCATTCTGAATCTTAGACAGAGACACTCAGAGGAGAATATTGAAAAGGACAGGCCCCTAGACCGTAATCAGATCCATTGCTTTGGATTCCAGGCATTGTTCCCCAGATGCTTGGTTTCCAATACCAGGTTGTGAGGTTTTCAGAACAAATCTCGTCTCTACATGGGAAACTTGCTCTTTGGAGCTGCATCAAAACCTCAGGTTAGGAGAATTCTTCAGGGCAACAGAGCCACTGCCCCATTCCAAGGGATCCATGGACACAAATCCACATCGACTGATCCTCATGAGATTCCATTTCAATTCAGCCCCCTCGGTTGTTCCCCCAGTGACAGCAGATCAAATCCTCCTTTTCACTAGGACACAACTGGAATGCAAGTTGGACTGCCCAGGCATCCATCATTAGAACTGTGCTTTGGAGCATTTCTTATGGGACGTCCTTGATCCATCCAAAAGGTCGTGACTGTCCCGCTGACGGAATCCTTGTGGTTTGGAGCATCACACACTCACAAAGTTGGAAATCTTCCATGGTTTCCTGATGCCCCCCCCACCTTCATGAAGGGGACATCATGTACAGAAACTCCAACCTAAGCCAACATCTGATCCTCGCCCTGACTTCAGATGCACGAGATCTCATTTCAGGTCTGTAGAGTGTGCCTGCCATGTCACCGCTGCGAATTCAAAGCTGAACTTGTGTTCTCAGACTTCTGTCCTAAAACACCTGGCCCACAAGCCCTGAAGTTGGCAATTTTGGAGCCAGAATGCAGCACTCTGCCTGCCCTCCAGAAGAAAATCTTTGCCCTATGGGGCCAACCAGAAACCCCAAATGAGGACCAACCTTCACATCACTCGTCTGTACCCCAATTATACAGTCTAGCCTGGGGACTAATGCCCTGCCTGACACAGCCTGAGCCCAGACCTCATGATGGACACAGACATCTGGCCGCACACTAAGTGCATTGGACCCACCATGGCCTTAGGTTGTCATCTCTTACCAACCTCGGTTTTCAGGCTTCAGAATCTAGACCTTATCTATACTCACTGCCATGCCGTGTACGTGATGCAGAAATCAGAACTCCTCCTTCCCCATGACCAGAAACCCTGTGGTTGGCATGTTGTCCAACGTGCAGTGTAGGAGAAACCAGCATGGCCCATGAGGCCCCAGACATGCTTGAGGGCTGCGATGGGCACAAACACACATTAGGATCCTAAGCATGATCCCTGGCCTCAAGTAAAGCCTCTCCGGGGATGGACCAAGAGCCCACATATGGAGATTACCATGCCCCTACTCCCCAAGCCTTAACCAGTGCTTGAGAAGTCTAGTCACCCCTACTCAGATCTCTTCTCTAGAATCCCTCCTTGGTGGGACACATGAGGTTAAAAAAAAAATAGAGAAAGGACTCCTACCGTCCAAAGAATGACCGCAAACACTTGGAATGGGGCCAAATTCACAGAGAGAAATACTCGTCCATGGCTGATGAGGCCATCCTGACATTCCACGGCCACCATTGACACAAAATCCGGAGACAAAAGCCTGAAAAAGCGCCACACACTCGCCCTTTGTTCAAAGCCTGAAAAATTCTCACGGTCTGTAGATCGGGCCTGCTATACCTATGTCCCCAAACCTAAGCCAAGTTTGTGTTTTCAGACTTCTGACTCCATTGTCCTGGCCCACACACCCTCAAGGCTTGGCCCCATGGAGCCACACCTCAGGACTGTGCCTGCCCTCTCCATGGGAATTCTGCTCATTCCTTTGGCACAACCTGACAGATTAGGAGAAACATCCGAAGTCCCCGAGGCCACCCCAATATTGTAGGATGTCCGGGACAAACAGGGACCATCTGCCACAAGCTGAGCCACTACCTCCAATCAGACCTGTAGATAGATATCCATAGAAAAGAAGATTGAACAGGACAGGCACCTAGGCCCTAAACGGATCCATTGCTTTTGTTTTCACGTATCTCTCCTCAGAGGCCTGGATTCCAATACCAGCACATGGCTGTTTCTGGAGCTACCAATCAGAACAAATCGCATGCCACATGGGAATCATGCTATATGGAACTGTGTCAAAACCTCCAGTTAGGAGAAAATTTCACGTCACTGGAGCCACCGCCCCATTCCAATGTCTCAATGGACACAATCCCACATTATGACCCATCCTCAGGAGAGTCCATTTCAACTCAAACCTGGCGGTTGCTCACCCAGTGCCAGCAAATCAAACCTGCTTTGTCACTAGGAGACAATTGGAATGCGAGTTCGTTGCCCAGGTATCCGTTGTTAGAACTCTGCTCTGGAGAAATTCCTAATGGGGTGTCCTTGATCCATTGATCCTCGCCCTGACTTCAGATGCATGAGATCTCAATTCAGCTCTGCAGAGTGTGCCTGCCTTGCCCTCGCCCCAAAACCTAAGCCAGCTCACGTTCTCAGACTTCCGTCCTCACACTCCTGGCCCACAAGCCTTCCACTTTGGGAATTCTGGAGACAAAATGCAGCACTCTGCCTGCCCTCCAGAAGAGAGATTTTGTCCTAGGGGTCTACCCAGAAACATCAAATGAGGATCAACCTGCAATTCTCTAGACTGTACCCCAATTATACAGTCTAGCCTGGACACTAATGCCCTGTCTGACACAGCCTGACCGCAGACCTCGTGACCGACACCCAGACACCTGGCCTCACACTGAACACATCGAACATGCCATGGCCTTAGGTCATCATCTCTTCCCAACCTTGGTCTTCAGGCTTCAGAACCTAGACATTATCTCCACTCACAACTAAGTGATGTACGTGATGCAGCAATCAGAACTTCACCTTCCCCATGACCAGAAACCTTGTGGTTGGCATGTTGTCCAACGTTCAGTATATGAGAACCCAGCATGGCCCATGAGGCCTCAGACATGCTTGAGGGCTGCGATGGGCACAAACACACATTAGGACCCTAAGCATGAACCCTGGCCTCAAGTAAAGCCTCTCCGGGGCTGGACCAAGAGCCTGCATATGGGACTTGCCATGCCCCTACTCCCCCAATCCTAGCCAGAGCTTGAGAAGTCTAGTCAACCTTATTCAGAGCTCTTTTCTGGAATCCCTCTTTGGTGGGACACATAAGGTAAAAAAAAAAAAAAAAAAAAAAAAAAAACAAGATAAAGAAAAAAAAAAAAGTAAGGACTCCTACCATCCAAAGAATGACCCCAAACACTTGGAATTTGGCCAAATCCACAGAGAGAAATACTCGTCCATGGTCGATGAGGCCAGCCTGACATTCCACGGCCACCATTGACACAAAATCCGGAGACAAAAACCTGAAAAAGCGCCACACACTTGCCCTTTGTTCAGAGCCCCCAAAATTCTCAAGGTCTGTAGATCGGGCCTGCCATACCTATGTCCCCAAACCTAAGCCGAGTTTGTGTTTTCAGACTTCTGTCTCCATTGTCCTCACCCACACACCCTAAAGGCTGGGCCCCATGGAGCCACACCTCAGGACTGTGCCTGCCCTCTCCAAGGGAATTCTGCTCATTCATTTGGCACAACCTGACAGATTAGGAGAATTATCCAAAATCTCTGAGGCCATCCCAATAGTGTAGGATGTCCTGGACATACAGGGACCCTCTGGCCCAAGCTGAGCCACTACCTCCAATCAGAACCTTAGACAGATATCCATAGAAAAGAATATTGAACAAGACAGGCACCTAAGCCCTAATTGGATCCATTGCTTTTGTTTTCAGGCATCTCTCCTCAGAGGCCTGGATTCCAATACCAGCATAAGGGGGTTTCCAGAGCTACCTATCAGAAAAAATCTCGTCTCCACATGGGAATCTTGCTCTATGGAGCTGTGTCATAACCTCCAGTTAGGAGAAAACTTCAGGTCACTGGAGCCACTGCCCCATTTTAATATCTCCATGGACACAATCCCAAATTATGACCCATCCTCAGGAGAGTCCATTTCAACTAAACCCCCTCGGTTGCTACTCCAGAGCCAGCAGATTGAACCTGCCTTGTCGCTAGGAGACAATTGAAATGCAAGTTGGGCTCTTCAGGCATCCATCCTTAGAACCCTGCTCTTGCGTCATTCCTTATGGGACATCCTTGAGCCATCCAACAGGTCTCGACTGTCCCACAGGAGTCCTTGTGCATGGACCACCTAACAACTCATATCATGGAAAGCTTCCAAGGTCACATGATGCCCCCAATCTTCATGAAGGCAGATCATGGAAAGGAACTCCAACCTGAGCCAACAGCTGATCTTCGCCTTGACTTCAGATGCACGAGATCTTGATTCAGCTCTTCAGAGTGTACCTGCTGTGGCCTCACCCCAAAACCTAAGCGTAGCTAGTGTTCTCCGACTTCCGTCCTCACTCTCCTGGACCACACGCCCTCTATTTTGGGATTTCTGATGACACAGTGCTGCACTCTGCCTGCCCTCTAGAAGAAAAATATTGCCCTATGGGTCTACGCAGAAACCTCAAAATGAGGATAAACCTGCACGTCACTCAACTGTACACCAATTATATAGTCTAGCCTGTGCACTAATGCCCTGTCTGACAGAACCTGAGGCCTGAATTCCCAACCGACACCCAGACAGCTTGCAGTACACTGAGAACATCAGAACCGCCATGGCCTTAGGTCGCCATCTCTTTCCAACTTCGGTTTTCAGGCTACAGAATCCTAGACCTTATCTCTACTCACTTCCCATGGGTGAACGTGATGCAGAAATCAGAACTCCTCCTTCCCTCTCGCCAGAATCTTGTGGTTGGCATCTTGTCCAACGTTCAGTGTAGGACCCCTGTAGGGCCTACAGGGGTAGTAGTAGGGCCCCTGAGGGTAGTGTAGGGTCCCTGAGGCCCTGCTTATGCTTAAGAGCTGCGGTGGGCTTAAACACACATTGGGACCCTCAGTTTGAGCCCTGTCCTCAAGTAAAGCCTCTCAGTGGCTGGACCATGAGCCCACATATGGGGCCTGCCATGCCCCAAGTCACCCAATCTTAACCAGAGGTAGAGACATCTAGTCACCCCTACTCAGGGCTCTGCTCTGGAATCCCTCTTTGGTGGGACATTTGAGGTAAATAAACACAGAAAGGACTCCTCCCACTCACAGAATGACCCCAATCACTTGGGATTGGGCCATCCCAAGTGATTGGGGTCCAGAGAGAAAGACTCGTCCATGGCCCATGAGGCCAGCCTGACATTCCACGGCCACTATTGACACAAAATCCAGAGACATAAGCTTCAGCAAGTGTTCACACTCACCCTTAGGTCATAGCCCAAAAAATTCTCCTCATAGTCTGTAGATTGGGCCTGCCATACCTACGTCCCCAAACCTAAGCCGAGTTTGTGTTTTCAGACTTCTATCCTGACATCCCTGTCCCACACACCCTCCAGACTGAGGCCCCTGGAGCCACACCTCAGGACTGTGCCTGCCCTCTCCAAGGAAATTCTTCCCATTCCATTGGCCACAACCCTACAGATAAGGAGAAACCTCCAAAGTCCCAGAGGCCATTCCAATAGTGTAGGCCACCCAGGACAAAGAGGGGCGATCTCTCACAAGCTGAGCAACGACGTCAACTCACACATAGACAGATAACCCAAGAGAAGAAGATTAAACTGGACTGGCCCCTAGAATGTAATTGGTTCCATTGCTTTTTTTTCTAAGCATCTCTCCTCAGAGGCCTGTTTTCCAATACCAGCATATGGGTGATTCCAGAGATACCAATCAGAACAAATCTTGTCTTCACATGGGAAACTTATCCTTTGGAGCTCTGTAAAAGCCTCCAGTTAGGAGAAACCTTCAGGTAGCCGGAGCAACCGCCCTATTCCAAGGTCTCCATGGACACATACCCGCATTATGACCATTCGGCAGGAGAGTACATTTCAACTCAGCCCCGTCGATTACTCCCCCAGAGGCAGAATATCAAACCTGCCTTGTCGCTAGGAGACAACTGGAATGCAAAGCAGACTCTCTAGGCATCCATCCTTGGAATCCTGCTCTGGCGCCGTTCCATATGGGATGTCCTGGAGCCTTCCAACAGGTCTTGACTGTCCCACAGAAGGAATCCTTGCAGATTGGAGCATCTCACAACTCCTATCGTGGGAAAACCTACATGGCCTCATGAGAGGCTCCCCTTTATAAAGGGGCCATCATGGACAGAAACTCCAACCTGAGCGAACTTCTGATGCATTGCTTTGGTTTCTAGGTATCTCTCCTCAGAGGCCTGGTTTCCAATATCAGAATATGGGGGCTTCCTAAGGAAACAATCAGAACAGATCTCATCTCCACATGGGAAACTTGCTCTTTGGAGCTGTGTCAATACCTCAGGTTAGGAGGATCCTTCAGGGAGCTGGCAGCATGGCCCAATCCCAAGGTCTCCAAGGACACAAACTTACATTATGAACCATTCTCAGGAGAGTCCATTTCAAATCAGCCCACTCGGCTGCTCACCCAGAGCCAGCAGATCAAACCTTCCTTGTCACTCGGAGACAGTTAGAATGGGAGGCGGGCTGCCCAGGCATCCATCCTTAGAACCCTGCTCTGGAGAACTTCTTTATGGGATGTCTTGAATCCACCAACCTGTCTTGACTGTCTCGCAGAATGAATCCTTGTGGTTTGAAGCATCACACAATAACACTGTGAGAAAACCTCCATTTCCTCATGATGCCCCACACCTTCATAAATGGGCCATCATGGACAGAAACTCCATCCTAAGCCAAAGTCTGATCCTCGCCCTGAATTCAGAAGCATGAGATCTCGATTCAGCACTTGAGAGTGTGCCTGCTGGGCCCTCGCCTTGAAACCTAAGCCTATCTTGTGTTCTCAGACTTCCGTCCTCAGAATCCTGGCCACACCCCTCCAGTTTGGAAATTCTGGAGACACAATGCAGCACTCTGCCTGGCCTCCAGAAGAAAAATGTTGCCCTATAGTGCTAACCAGAAATGCCAAATGAGTAACAACCTGCATGCCACTCGACCATACCCCAATTATACAGTCTAGCCTGTGCACTAAAGCCCTGTCTGACACAGCCTGGGGGCAGACCTCCAGTCCAACACCAGGACAGCTGGCCATACACTGAGCATATCATACCCACAATGGCTTTAGGCCATCATCTCTACCCAACCTCAATTTTCACCTTCAGAACCTGGACCTTATCTACACTCACTGCTCAGGAGTGAACGTGATGCAAGAATCAGAACTTCTCCTTCGCCATGGCAAGAAACCTTGTGGTTGGCATGTTGTCCAACGTTCATTGTAGGAGAAAGCAGCATGGACTATAAGGTCCCACCTATCCCTGAGAGCCACAATTTGCACAAACACATATTGTGACCCTCAGCGTGAGCCCTATCCTCATGTGAAGCCTCTTAGTGACTGGAACAACAGCCCACATATGGGGCTTGCCAAGCCCCTAGTCACCCAATCTCAACCAGAGTTCGAGATGTCTAGTCACCCAACTCAGGGCTCTGCTCTGGAATCCCTCTTTGGTGGGACACCTGAGGTAAAAAAAAAAAAATACAGAAAGGACTTTTCCCATCCACAGAATGATCCCAACCCCTTGGGATCAGGCCAAATCACCAGAGAAAGAATTGTCCATGGCCCTTGAGGACACCCCGACATTCCACGGCCACCGTTGACACAAAATCCAGAGACAAAAGCCTGAGCAAGCGCCACATACTCGCCCTTTGTTCATAGCCCGGAAAATTCTCACGGTCTGTAGATCGAGCCTTCATACATACATCCCCAAACCTAAGCTGAGTTTGTGTTTTCAGACTTCTGTCCCCACAGTCCTGGCCCACACACCATCCAAGTTGGGGCCCCTGGAGCCACACCTCAGGACTGTGGCTTCCCTCTCCAGGGGAATTCTGCCATTTCCATTGGCCACAACCTTATAGATTAGGAGAAACCTCCAAACTCCCCGAGGCCATCCGAATAGTGTTGGCTGCCCAGGACAAACAGGGATGATCTTTCACAAGTTAGGAAACTACCTCCACTCAGACCCAGAGACAGATATCCCCATAGAATAAGATTGAACTGGACAGGCACTTAGGCCCTAATCAGATCCATTGCTTTTGTTTCCAGGCATCTCTCCTCAGAGGCCTGGTTTCCAATACCAGCATAGGGGGATTACTGAGGCACTCATCAGAAAAATCTCGTCTCCACATAGGAAATGTACTCTTTGGAGCTCTATAAAAACCTCTGTTTAGGAGAATCTTTCAGGGCCCCGGATCAAGCGCCCCATTCCAAGGTCTCCATGGAATTAAACCCACATTATGATCTATCCTCGGGAGCGTCCATGTCAACTCAACACCCTTGGTTTCTCCCCCAGGGCCTGCAGATCCAACCTGCCTTGTCGCTAGGAGACAACTAGAATGGGAGGTGGGGTGCCTAGGCATCAATCCTTAGAACCCTACTCTGGAGTCATTCCATATGGGACATCCTAGAGCCATCCAACAGATCTCAAGTGTCCCACAGAAGGAATCTTTGCAGTCGGGAGCATCTCAGAACTCCCATTGTGGGAAAATCTACATGGACTCTTGAGACGCTCCACTTATAAAGTGGCCATCATGGACAGAAACTCCAACCTGAGCAAACGTCTGATATTCGCCCTGACTTCAGGTGCATGAGATCATGATTCAGCTCTGCAGAGTGTGCCTTCTGTGCCCTCACCCCAAAAACTAAGCCTAGCTTGTATTCTCAGACTACAGTCCTCACACCGCTGGCCCAAAAGCCCTACAGTTTGGCAATACTGGGGCCACAATGCAGCACTCTGCCTGCCCTCCCAGAGAAAAAACGTTGCCTTATGGAACTACCTAGAGACCCGAATGAAGATCAATTGAACGCCACTCGACTGCACCCCAAATATTCAGTCTACCCTGTCTAATGGCTTGTCTGACACAGCATGAGCCCACACCTCCAGACCTACGCTCAACAGCTGGCCGCACACTGAGCTCATTGGACCCAACAGGTCCTTAGGTCTTCATCTCTACACAACCTCGGTTTTCGGGTTTCAGAACCTAGACCTAAACTCCAATCACTGTCCAGGGGTTAACGTGATGCAGAAGTCAAAACTCTTCCTTCGCCAATGCCAGAAACTTTGTGGTTGGCATATTCTCCAACGTTCAGTGTCGAAGAATCCAGCGTGGCCCATGAGGCCCTTCCCATGCTTGAGGGCCTTGTTGGCACAAATAGGCATTGTGACCCTCAGCATGAGCCCTGTCCTCAAGGAAGGCCTCTCAGTGTCTGAATCAAGAGCCCACATATTGGACTTGCCATGCCCCTAGGCCCCCAAACTAAAACAGAGGTGAGGTTGTCCAGTTATCCCTCCCGAGGACTCTGCTCTGGAATCCCTCCTTTATTGGGACACATGAGGTACAAAAAATAAAATAAAATAAAATAAAAAACAGAAAGGACTCCTCCCATCCAACAGAACATACACAAACTCTTGGGATGGGTCAAATCCTCAGAGAAGGAAAGCCGTCCACAACCCATGAGGCCACGCCAGCATTCCACCCACATTGTTGACACAAATCCAGAGACAAAATCTGAGCAAGCACCTCAAACTCACACTTTTTCATATCCTGAAGTGTTATCACGGTCTGTAGATTGGGCGTGCCATAACTATGTCCCCAATCCTAAGCGGAGTTTGTGTTTTCAGATTTTTGCTCCACAGGCCTGGCCCACACACCCTCAAGGTTGGGCCCCTAGAGCCAAACTCAGAACTTTGCCTGCCCTCTCCAGGGGATTTCTGCCCATTCCATTGGCCACAACCCTATAGATTAGGAGAAACTCAAAAGTCCCGAGGCCATTCCAATATTATAGGTCGCCCAGGACAAACAGGGGCGATCTGACACAATCTGAGCAACTACCTCACCTCAGATACTTAGACACGTATCCCCAGCAAAGAGATTGAACCGGACAGGCACCTAGGCTCTAATCATATCCATTGCTTTTGTTTCCAGTCATCTCTCCTCAGAGGCCTGTTTTCCAATACCAGCATATGGGAGATTCCTTAGGCACTCATCAAAACAATTCTCTTCTCTACATAGGAAACATACTCTTTAGAGCTACATCAAAACCTCCGGTTATGAACATCCCTCAAGGACCCGGATCAGACCCCATTCCAAGGTCTCCATGGACACAAATGCACATTATGACCCATCCTCAACTCACCCATTTCAACACACCCGATTCGGTTGCTCCACTAGATCAGGCAGATCGAACTTGCCTTGGCTCTATGAGACACCTGGAATGGGAGGCAGGCTGCCCAGGCATCCATCCTTAGAAACCTGCTCTGGATAACTTCCTTATGGGATGTCCTGGAGCCATCCACCGGTCTCACCTGTCCCACAGAAGGAATCATTGCGGTTTGGAGCATCTCACAATTCAAATCGTGGGAAAACCTCCATGTCCTCGTGACACCCTTTTCTTCATGAAGGGGCCGTCATGGACAGAAACTCCGACCTAAGCCAACGTCTGATCCTAGCTCTGTCTTCAGGTATACGGGATCTCGAATCATCTCTGCAGAGGGTGCCTGCCGTCCCTTCACCCCGAAATCTAAGTCTGGCTTGTGTTCTCAGAATTTTTTCCTCACACTCCTGGGCCACAAGCCTTCCAGTTTGGGAATTCTGGAGCCACTATGTGGCACTGTGTCTTCCCTCCAGAAGAAAAACGTTGCCCTTTGGGGCTACCCAGTAACCACAAATGAGTACCATCCTGCACGAAACTCGACTGCACCCCAATGATACAGTCTAGCCTGGGCACTAATTCCCTGTCTGCCACAGCCTGAGCCTGCACCTCCCAACCCACACTCAAGAGCTGGCCGAACACTGAGCACATCAGACACACCATGGCCTTAGGGCTTCATCTCTTCCCAACCTCAGTTTTCAGGCTTCAGAACCTAGACCTTAAATCCAATCATAGTCCAGGAGTGAAAGTGTTGCAGAAATTAGAACTCCTTCTTCCCCATGGCGAGAAACCTTGTGGTTGCCATATTGTGCAACGTTCAGTGTAGGAGAAACCAGCATGGTACATTAGGCCACGCCCTGACTTGAGGGGCTTCTTGAGCACAAAAACACATTGTGAAACTCAGTGTGAGACCTATCCTCAAGGAAGGCCTCTCAGTGTCTGGACCAAGAGCCCAAATATGGGGCTTGCCATGTTCTTAGGTCCCAATGCTAACCAGAGGTCTGGTTGTCCAGTCGCCCCTCCCCAGGACTCTGCTCTGGAATGCCTCTTTTGGTGGTCCACCTGAGGTAAAAAAAAAACAAAACAAACAAACAAAAAAACCCAGAAACACCTCCTCCCTTCTGACAGAATGACCCCAAACTCTTGGGATCGGGTCAAATCCCCAGAAAGGGAGCCTCATCGATGGCCCATGAAGACCCCCCGACATTCCATGGCAATCGGTGACACCTTTCCAGAAAAAAAAAAAAAAAAAGCATGAGCAAGCACCTCACATTCGCCCTTTGTTCATATCCTGAAGAGTTCTCCTCATGGTCTATAGATCGGGCCGGCCATACCTACATCCTCCAAACTAAGTGGAGTTTGTGTTTTCAGACTTTTATTCCAAATAGCCCTGGACCACACACGCTCCACACTTGGGTCCCTGGAGCCACACCTCAGGACTGTGGCTTCCCTCTCCAGGGGAATTCTGCCATTTCCATTGGCCACAACCTTATAGATTAGGAGAAACCTCCAAACTCCCCGAGGCCATCCGAATAGTGTTGGCTGCCCAGGACAAACAGGGATGATCTTTCACAAGTTAGGAAACTACCTCCACTCAGACCCAGAGACAGATATCCCCATAGAATAAGATTGAACCTGACAGGCACTTAGGCCCTAATCAGATCCATTGCTTTTGTTTCCAGGCATCTCTCCTCAGAGGCCTGGTTTCCAATACCAGCATAGGGGGATTACTGAGGCACTCATCAGAAAAATCTCGTCTCCACATAGGAAATGTACTCTTTGGAGCTCTATAAAAACCTCTGTTTAGGAGAATCTTTCAGGGCCCCGGATCAAGCGCCCCATTCCAAGGTCTCCATGGAATTAAACCCACATTATGATCTATCCTCGGGAGCGTCCATGTCAACTCAACACCCTTGGTTTCTCCCCCAGGGCCTGCAGATCCAACCTGCCTTGTCACTAGGAGACAACTAGAATGGGAGGTGGGGTGCCTAGGCATCAATCCTTAGAACCCTACTCTGGAGTCATTCCATATGGGACATCCTAGAGCCATCCAACAGATCTCAAGTGTCCCACAGAAGGAATCTTTGCAGTCGGGAGCATCTCAGAACTCCCATTGTGGGAAAATCTACATGGACTCTTGAGACGCTCCACTTATAAAGTGGCCATCATGGACAGAAACTCCAACCTGAGCAAACGTCTGATATTCGCCCTGACTTCAGGTGCATGAGATCATGATTCAGCTCTGCAGAGTGTGCCTTCTGTGCCCTCACCCCAAAAACTAAGCCTAGCTTGTATTCTCAGACTACAGTCCTCACACCGCTGGCCCAAAAGCCCTACAGTTTGGCAATACTGGGGCCACAATGCAGCACTCTGCCTGCCCTCCCAGAGAAAAAACGTTGCCTTATGGAACTACCTAGAGACCCGAATGAAGATCAATTGAACGCCACTCGACTGCACCCCAAATATTCAGTCTACCCTGTCTAATGGCTTGTCTGACACAGCATGAGCCCACACCTCCAGACCTACGCTCAACAGCTGGCCGCACACTGAGCTCATTGGACCCAACAGGTCCTTAGGTCTTCATCTCTACACAACCTCGGTTTTCGGGTTTCAGAACCTAGACCTAAACTCCAATCACTGTCCAGGGGTTAACGTGATGCAGAAGTCAAAACTCTTCCTTCGCCAATGCCAGAAACTTTGTGGTTGGCATATTCTCCAACGTTCAGTGTCGAAGAATCCAGCGTGGCCCATGAGGCCCTTCCCATGCTTGAGGGCCTTGTTGGCACAAATAGGCATTGTGACCCTCAGCATGAGCCCTGTCCTCAAGGAAGGCCTCTCAGTGTCTGAATCAAGAGCCCACATATTGGACTTGCCATGCCCCTAGGCCCCCAAACTAAAACAGAGGTGAGGTTGTCCAGTTATCCCTCCCGAGGACTCTGCTCTGGAATCCCTCCTTTATTGGGACACATGAGGTACAAAAAATAAAATAAAATAAAATAAAAAACAGAAAGGACTCCTCCCATCCAACAGAACATACACAAACTCTTGGGATGGGTCAAATCCTCAGAGAAGGAAAGCCGTCCACAACCCATGAGGCCACGCCAGCATTCCACCCACATTGTTGACACAAATCCAGAGACAAAATCTGAGCAAGCACCTCAAACTCACACTTTTTCATATCCTGAAGTGTTATCACGGTCTGTAGATTGGGCGTGCCATAACTATGTCCCCAATCCTAAGCGGAGTTTGTGTTTTCAGATTTTTGCTCCACAGGCCTGGCCCACACACCCTCAAGGTTGGGCCCCTAGAGCCAAACTCAGAACTTTGCCTGCCCTCTCCAGGGGATTTCTGCCCATTCCATTGGCCACAACCCTATAGATTAGGAGAAACTCAAAAGTCCCGAGGCCATTCCAATATTATAGGTCGCCCAGGACAAACAGGGGCGATCTGACACAATCTGAGCAACTACCTCACCTCAGATACTTAGACACGTATCCCCAGCAAAGAGATTGAACCGGACAGGCACCTAGGCTCTAATCATATCCATTGCTTTTGTTTCCAGTCATCTCTCCTCAGAGGCCTGTTTTCCAATACCAGCATATGGGAGATTCCTTAGGCACTCATCAAAACAATTCTCTTCTCTACATAGGAAACATACTCTTTAGAGCTACATCAAAACCTCCGGTTATGAACATCCCTCAAGGACCCGGATCAGACCCCATTCCAAGGTCTCCATGGACACAAATGCACATTATGACCCATCCTCAACTCACCCATTTCAACACACCCGATTCGGTTGCTCCACTAGATCAGGCAGATCGAACTTGCCTTGGCTCTATGAGACACCTGGAATGGGAGGCAGGCTGCCCAGGCATCCATCCTTAGAAACCTGCTCTGGATAACTTCCTTATGGGATGTCCTGGAGCCATCCACCGGTCTCACCTGTCCCACAGAAGGAATCATTGCGGTTTGGAGCATCTCACAATTCAAATCGTGGGAAAACCTCCATGTCCTCGTGACACCCTTTTCTTCATGAAGGGGCCGTCATGGACAGAAACTCCGACCTAAGCCAACGTCTGATCCTAGCTCTGTCTTCAGGTATACGGGATCTCGAATCATCTCTGCAGAGGGTGCCTGCCGTCCCTTCACCCCGAAATCTAAGTCTGGCTTGTGTTCTCAGAATTTTTTCCTCACACTCCTGGGCCACAAGCCTTCCAGTTTGGGAATTCTGGAGCCACTATGTGGCACTGTGTCTTCCCTCCAGAAGAAAAACGTTGCCCTTTGGGGCTACCCAGTAACCACAAATGAGTACCATCCTGCACGAAACTCGACTGCACCCCAATGATACAGTCTAGCCTGGGCACTAATTCCCTGTCTGCCACAGCCTGAGCCTGCACCTCCCAACCCACACTCAAGAGCTGGCCGAACACTGAGCACATCAGACACACCATGGCCTTAGGGCTTCATCTCTTCCCAACCTCAGTTTTCAGGCTTCAGAACCTAGACCTTAAATCCAATCATAGTCCAGGAGTGAAAGTGTTGCAGAAATTAGAACTCCTTCTTCCCCATGGCGAGAAACCTTGTGGTTGCCATATTGTGCAACGTTCAGTGTAGGAGAAACCAGCATGGTACATTAGGCCACGCCCTGACTTGAGGGGCTTCTTGAGCACAAAAACACATTGTGAAACTCAGTGTGAGACCTATCCTCAAGGAAGGCCTCTCAGTGTCTGGACCAAGAGCCCAAATATGGGGCTTGCCATGTTCTTAGGTCCCAATGCTAACCAGAGGTCTGGTTGTCCAGTCGCCCCTCCCCAGGACTCTGCTCTGGAATGCCTCTTTTGGTGGTCCACCTGAGGTAAAAAAAAAACAAAACAAACAAACAAAAAAACCCAGAAACACCTCCTCCCTTCTGACAGAATGACCCCAAACTCTTGGGATCGGGTCAAATCCCCAGAAAGGGAGCCTCATCGATGGCCCATGAAGACCCCCCGACATTCCATGGCAATCGGTGACACCTTTCCAGAAAAAAAAAAAAAAAAAAGCATGAGCAAGCACCTCACATTCGCCCTTTGTTCATATCCTGAAGAGTTCTCCTCATGGTCTATAGATCGGGCCGGCCATACCTACATCCTCCAAACTAAGTGGAGTTTGTGTTTTCAGACTTTTATTCCAAATAGCCCTGGACCACACACGCTCCACACTTGGGTCCCTGGAGCCACACCTCAGGACTGTGGCTTCCCTCTCCAGGGGAATTCTGCCATTTCCATTGGCCACAACCTTATAGATTAGGAGAAACCTCCAAACTCCCCGAGGCCATCCGAATAGTGTTGGCTGCCCAGGACAAACAGGGATGATCTTTCACAAGTTAGGAAACTACCTCCACTCAGACCCAGAGACAGATATCCCCATAGAATAAGATTGAACCTGACAGGCACTTAGGCCCTAATCAGATCCATTGCTTTTGTTTCCAGGCATCTCTCCTCAGAGGCCTGGTTTCCAATACCAGCATAGGGGGATTACTGAGGCACTCATCAGAAAAATCTCGTCTCCACATAGGAAATGTACTCTTTGGAGCTCTATAAAAACCTCTGTTTAGGAGAATCTTTCAGGGCCCCGGATCAAGCGCCCCATTCCAAGGTCTCCATGGAATTAAACCCACATTATGATCTATCCTCGGGAGCGTCCATGTCAACTCAACACCCTTGGTTTCTCCCCCAGGGCCTGCAGATCCAACCTGCCTTGTCGCTAGGAGACAACTAGAATGGGAGGTGGGGTGCCTAGGCATCAATCCTTAGAACCCTACTCTGGAGTCATTCCATATGGGACATCCTAGAGCCATCCAACAGATCTCAAGTGTCCCACAGAAGGAATCTTTGCAGTCGGGAGCATCTCAGAACTCCCATTGTGGGAAAATCTACATGGACTCTTGAGACGCTCCACTTATAAAGTGGCCATCATGGACAGAAACTCCAACCTGAGCAAACGTCTGATATTCGCCCTGACTTCAGGTGCATGAGATCATGATTCAGCTCTGCAGAGTGTGCCTTCTGTGCCCTCACCCCAAAAACTAAGCCTAGCTTGTATTCTCAGACTACAGTCCTCACACCGCTGGCCCAAAAGCCCTACAGTTTGGCAATACTGGGGCCACAATGCAGCACTCTGCCTGCCCTCCCAGAGAAAAAACGTTGCCTTATGGAACTACCTAGAGACCCGAATGAAGATCAATTGAACGCCACTCGACTGCACCCCAAATATTCAGTCTACCCTGTCTAATGGCTTGTCTGACACAGCATGAGCCCACACCTCCAGACCTACGCTCAACAGCTGGCCGCACACTGAGCTCATTGGACCCAACAGGTCCTTAGGTCTTCATCTCTACACAACCTCGGTTTTCGGGTTTCAGAACCTAGACCTAAACTCCAATCACTGTCCAGGGGTTAACGTGATGCAGAAGTCAAAACTCTTCCTTCGCCAATGCCAGAAACTTTGTGGTTGGCATATTCTCCAACGTTCAGTGTCGAAGAATCCAGCGTGGCCCATGAGGCCCTTCCCATGCTTGAGGGCCTTGTTGGCACAAATAGGCATTGTGACCCTCAGCATGAGCCCTGTCCTCAAGGAAGGCCTCTCAGTGTCTGAATCAAGAGCCCACATATTGGACTTGCCATGCCCCTAGGCCCCCAAACTAAAACAGAGGTGAGGTTGTCCAGTTATCCCTCCCGAGGACTCTGCTCTGGAATCCCTCCTTTATTGGGACACATGAGGTACAAAAAATAAAATAAAATAAAATAAAAAACAGAAAGGACTCCTCCCATCCAACAGAACATACACAAACTCTTGGGATGGGTCAAATCCTCAGAGAAGGAAAGCCGTCCACAACCCATGAGGCCACGCCAGCATTCCACCCACATTGTTGACACAAATCCAGAGACAAAATCTGAGCAAGCACCTCAAACTCACACTTTTTCATATCCTGAAGTGTTATCACGGTCTGTAGATTGGGCGTGCCATAACTATGTCCCCAATCCTAAGCGGAGTTTGTGTTTTCAGATTTTTGCTCCACAGGCCTGGCCCACACACCCTCAAGGTTGGGCCCCTAGAGCCAAACTCAGAACTTTGCCTGCCCTCTCCAGGGGATTTCTGCCCATTCCATTGGCCACAACCCTATAGATTAGGAGAAACTCAAAAGTCCCGAGGCCATTCCAATATTATAGGTCGCCCAGGACAAACAGGGGCGATCTGACACAATCTGAGCAACTACCTCACCTCAGATACTTAGACACGTATCCCCAGCAAAGAGATTGAACCGGACAGGCACCTAGGCTCTAATCATATCCATTGCTTTTGTTTCCAGTCATCTCTCCTCAGAGGCCTGTTTTCCAATACCAGCATATGGGAGATTCCTTAGGCACTCATCAAAACAATTCTCTTCTCTACATAGGAAACATACTCTTTAGAGCTACATCAAAACCTCCGGTTATGAACATCCCTCAAGGACCCGGATCAGACCCCATTCCAAGGTCTCCATGGACACAAATGCACATTATGACCCATCCTCAACTCACCCATTTCAACACACCCGATTCGGTTGCTCCACTAGATCAGGCAGATCGAACTTGCCTTGGCTCTATGAGACACCTGGAATGGGAGGCAGGCTGCCCAGGCATCCATCCTTAGAAACCTGCTCTGGATAACTTCCTTATGGGATGTCCTGGAGCCATCCACCGGTCTCACCTGTCCCACAGAAGGAATCATTGCGGTTTGGAGCATCTCACAATTCAAATCGTGGGAAAACCTCCATGTCCTCGTGACACCCTTTTCTTCATGAAGGGGCCGTCATGGACAGAAACTCCGACCTAAGCCAACGTCTGATCCTAGCTCTGTCTTCAGGTATACGGGATCTCGAATCATCTCTGCAGAGGGTGCCTGCCGTCCCTTCACCCCGAAATCTAAGTCTGGCTTGTGTTCTCAGAATTTTTTCCTCACACTCCTGGGCCACAAGCCTTCCAGTTTGGGAATTCTGGAGCCACTATGTGGCACTGTGTCTTCCCTCCAGAAGAAAAACGTTGCCCTTTGGGGCTACCCAGTAACCACAAATGAGTACCATCCTGCACGAAACTCGACTGCACCCCAATGATACAGTCTAGCCTGGGCACTAATTCCCTGTCTGCCACAGCCTGAGCCTGCACCTCCCAACCCACACTCAAGAGCTGGCCGAACACTGAGCACATCAGACACACCATGGCCTTAGGGCTTCATCTCTTCCCAACCTCAGTTTTCAGGCTTCAGAACCTAGACCTTAAATCCAATCATAGTCCAGGAGTGAAAGTGTTGCAGAAATTAGAACTCCTTCTTCCCCATGGCGAGAAACCTTGTGGTTGCCATATTGTGCAACGTTCAGTGTAGGAGAAACCAGCATGGTACATTAGGCCACGCCCTGACTTGAGGGGCTTCTTGAGCACAAAAACACATTGTGAAACTCAGTGTGAGACCTATCCTCAAGGAAGGCCTCTCAGTGTCTGGACCAAGAGCCCAAATATGGGGCTTGCCATGTTCTTAGGTCCCAATGCTAACCAGAGGTCTGGTTGTCCAGTCGCCCCTCCCCAGGACTCTGCTCTGGAATGCCTCTTTTGGTGGTCCACCTGAGGTAAAAAAAAAACAAAACAAACAAACAAAAAAACCCAGAAACACCTCCTCCCTTCTGACAGAATGACCCCAAACTCTTGGGATCGGGTCAAATCCCCAGAAAGGGAGCCTCATCGATGGCCCATGAAGACCCCCCGACATTCCATGGCAATCGGTGACACCTTTCCAGAAAAAAAAAAAAAAAAAGCATGAGCAAGCACCTCACATTCGCCCTTTGTTCATATCCTGAAGAGTTCTCCTCATGGTCTATAGATCGGGCCGGCCATACCTACATCCTCCAAACTAAGTGGAGTTTGTGTTTTCAGACTTTTATTCCAAATAGCCCTGGACCACACACGCTCCACACTTGGGTCCCTGGAGCCACACCTCAGGACTGTGGCTTCCCTCTCCAGGGGAATTCTGCCATTTCCATTGGCCACAACCTTATAGATTAGGAGAAACCTCCAAACTCCCCGAGGCCATCCGAATAGTGTTGGCTGCCCAGGACAAACAGGGATGATCTTTCACAAGTTAGGAAACTACCTCCACTCAGACCCAGAGACAGATATCCCCATAGAATAAGATTGAACCTGACAGGCACTTAGGCCCTAATCAGATCCATTGCTTTTGTTTCCAGGCATCTCTCCTCAGAGGCCTGGTTTCCAATACCAGCATAGGGGGATTACTGAGGCACTCATCAGAAAAATCTCGTCTCCACATAGGAAATGTACTCTTTGGAGCTCTATAAAAACCTCTGTTTAGGAGAATCTTTCAGGGCCCCGGATCAAGCGCCCCATTCCAAGGTCTCCATGGAATTAAACCCACATTATGATCTATCCTCGGGAGCGTCCATGTCAACTCAACACCCTTGGTTTCTCCCCCAGGGCCTGCAGATCCAACCTGCCTTGTCGCTAGGAGACAACTAGAATGGGAGGTGGGGTGCCTAGGCATCAATCCTTAGAACCCTACTCTGGAGTCATTCCATATGGGACATCCTAGAGCCATCCAACAGATCTCAAGTGTCCCACAGAAGGAATCTTTGCAGTCGGGAGCATCTCAGAACTCCCATTGTGGGAAAATCTACATGGACTCTTGAGACGCTCCACTTATAAAGTGGCCATCATGGACAGAAACTCCAACCTGAGCAAACGTCTGATATTCGCCCTGACTTCAGGTGCATGAGATCATGATTCAGCTCTGCAGAGTGTGCCTTCTGTGCCCTCACCCCAAAAACTAAGCCTAGCTTGTATTCTCAGACTACAGTCCTCACACCGCTGGCCCAAAAGCCCTACAGTTTGGCAATACTGGGGCCACAATGCAGCACTCTGCCTGCCCTCCCAGAGAAAAAACGTTGCCTTATGGAACTACCTAGAGACCCGAATGAAGATCAATTGAACGCCACTCGACTGCACCCCAAATATTCAGTCTACCCTGTCTAATGGCTTGTCTGACACAGCATGAGCCCACACCTCCAGACCTACGCTCAACAGCTGGCCGCACACTGAGCTCATTGGACCCAACAGGTCCTTAGGTCTTCATCTCTACACAACCTCGGTTTTCGGGTTTCAGAACCTAGACCTAAACTCCAATCACTGTCCAGGGGTTAACGTGATGCAGAAGTCAAAACTCTTCCTTCGCCAATGCCAGAAACTTTGTGGTTGGCATATTCTCCAACGTTCAGTGTCGAAGAATCCAGCGTGGCCCATGAGGCCCTTCCCATGCTTGAGGGCCTTGTTGGCACAAATAGGCATTGTGACCCTCAGCATGAGCCCTGTCCTCAAGGAAGGCCTCTCAGTGTCTGAATCAAGAGCCCACATATTGGACTTGCCATGCCCCTAGGCCCCCAAACTAAAACAGAGGTGAGGTTGTCCAGTTATCCCTCCCGAGGACTCTGCTCTGGAATCCCTCCTTTATTGGGACACATGAGGTACAAAAAATAAAATAAAATAAAATAAAAAACAGAAAGGACTCCTCCCATCCAACAGAACATACACAAACTCTTGGGATGGGTCAAATCCTCAGAGAAGGAAAGCCGTCCACAACCCATGAGGCCACGCCAGCATTCCACCCACATTGTTGACACAAATCCAGAGACAAAATCTGAGCAAGCACCTCAAACTCACACTTTTTCATATCCTGAAGTGTTATCACGGTCTGTAGATTGGGCGTGCCATAACTATGTCCCCAATCCTAAGCGGAGTTTGTGTTTTCAGATTTTTGCTCCACAGGCCTGGCCCACACACCCTCAAGGTTGGGCCCCTAGAGCCAAACTCAGAACTTTGCCTGCCCTCTCCAGGGGATTTCTGCCCATTCCATTGGCCACAACCCTATAGATTAGGAGAAACTCAAAAGTCCCGAGGCCATTCCAATATTATAGGTCGCCCAGGACAAACAGGGGCGATCTGACACAATCTGAGCAACTACCTCACCTCAGATACTTAGACACGTATCCCCAGCAAAGAGATTGAACCGGACAGGCACCTAGGCTCTAATCATATCCATTGCTTTTGTTTCCAGTCATCTCTCCTCAGAGGCCTGTTTTCCAATACCAGCATATGGGAGATTCCTTAGGCACTCATCAAAACAATTCTCTTCTCTACATAGGAAACATACTCTTTAGAGCTACATCAAAACCTCCGGTTATGAACATCCCTCAAGGACCCGGATCAGACCCCATTCCAAGGTCTCCATGGACACAAATGCACATTATGACCCATCCTCAACTCACCCATTTCAACACACCCGATTCGGTTGCTCCACTAGATCAGGCAGATCGAACTTGCCTTGGCTCTATGAGACACCTGGAATGGGAGGCAGGCTGCCCAGGCATCCATCCTTAGAAACCTGCTCTGGATAACTTCCTTATGGGATGTCCTGGAGCCATCCACCGGTCTCACCTGTCCCACAGAAGGAATCATTGCGGTTTGGAGCATCTCACAATTCAAATCGTGGGAAAACCTCCATGTCCTCGTGACACCCTTTTCTTCATGAAGGGGCCGTCATGGACAGAAACTCCGACCTAAGCCAACGTCTGATCCTAGCTCTGTCTTCAGGTATACGGGATCTCGAATCATCTCTGCAGAGGGTGCCTGCCGTCCCTTCACCCCGAAATCTAAGTCTGGCTTGTGTTCTCAGAATTTTTTCCTCACACTCCTGGGCCACAAGCCTTCCAGTTTGGGAATTCTGGAGCCACTATGTGGCACTGTGTCTTCCCTCCAGAAGAAAAACGTTGCCCTTTGGGGCTACCCAGTAACCACAAATGAGTACCATCCTGCACGAAACTCGACTGCACCCCAATGATACAGTCTAGCCTGGGCACTAATTCCCTGTCTGCCACAGCCTGAGCCTGCACCTCCCAACCCACACTCAAGAGCTGGCCGAACACTGAGCACATCAGACACACCATGGCCTTAGGGCTTCATCTCTTCCCAACCTCAGTTTTCAGGCTTCAGAACCTAGACCTTAAATCCAATCATAGTCCAGGAGTGAAAGTGTTGCAGAAATTAGAACTCCTTCTTCCCCATGGCGAGAAACCTTGTGGTTGCCATATTGTGCAACGTTCAGTGTAGGAGAAACCAGCATGGTACATTAGGCCATGCCCTGACTTGAGGGGCTTCTTGAGCACAAAAACACATTGTGAAACTCAGTGTGAGACCTATCCTCAAGGAAGGCCTCTCAGTGTCTGGACCAAGAGCCCAAATATGGGGCTTGCCATGTTCTTAGGTCCCAATGCTAACCAGAGGTCTGGTTGTCCAGTCGCCCCTCCCCAGGACTCTGCTCTGGAATGCCTCTTTTGGTGGTCCACCTGAGGTAAAAAAAAAACAAAACAAACAAACAAAAAAACCCAGAAACACCTCCTCCCTTCTGACAGAATGACCCCAAACTCTTGGGATCGGGTCAAATCCCCAGAAAGGGAGCCTCATCGATGGCCCATGAAGACCCCCCGACATTCCATGGCAATCGGTGACACCTTTCCAGAAAAAAAAAAAAAAAAAGCATGAGCAAGCACCTCACATTCGCCCTTTGTTCATATCCTGAAGAGTTCTCCTCATGGTCTATAGATCGGGCCGGCCATACCTACATCCTCCAAACTAAGTGGAGTTTGTGTTTTCAGACTTTTATTCCAAATAGCCCTGGACCACACACGCTCCACACTTGGGTCCCTGGAGCCACACCTCAGGACTGTGGCTTCCCTCTCCAGGGGAATTCTGCCATTTCCATTGGCCACAACCTTATAGATTAGGAGAAACCTCCAAACTCCCCGAGGCCATCCGAATAGTGTTGGCTGCCCAGGACAAACAGGGATGATCTTTCACAAGTTAGGAAACTACCTCCACTCAGACCCAGAGACAGATATCCCCATAGAATAAGATTGAACCTGACAGGCACTTAGGCCCTAATCAGATCCATTGCTTTTGTTTCCAGGCATCTCTCCTCAGAGGCCTGGTTTCCAATACCAGCATAGGGGGATTACTGAGGCACTCATCAGAAAAATCTCGTCTCCACATAGGAAATGTACTCTTTGGAGCTCTATAAAAACCTCTGTTTAGGAGAATCTTTCAGGGCCCCGGATCAAGCGCCCCATTCCAAGGTCTCCATGGAATTAAACCCACATTATGATCTATCCTCGGGAGCGTCCATGTCAACTCAACACCCTTGGTTTCTCCCCCAGGGCCTGCAGATCCAACCTGCCTTGTCGCTAGGAGACAACTAGAATGGGAGGTGGGGTGCCTAGGCATCAATCCTTAGAACCCTACTCTGGAGTCATTCCATATGGGACATCCTAGAGCCATCCAACAGATCTCAAGTGTCCCACAGAAGGAATCTTTGCAGTCGGGAGCATCTCAGAACTCCCATTGTGGGAAAATCTACATGGACTCTTGAGACGCTCCACTTATAAAGTGGCCATCATGGACAGAAACTCCAACCTGAGCAAACGTCTGATATTCGCCCTGACTTCAGGTGCATGAGATCATGATTCAGCTCTGCAGAGTGTGCCTTCTGTGCCCTCACCCCAAAAACTAAGCCTAGCTTGTATTCTCAGACTACAGTCCTCACACCGCTGGCCCAAAAGCCCTACAGTTTGGCAATACTGGGGCCACAATGCAGCACTCTGCCTGCCCTCCCAGAGAAAAAACGTTGCCTTATGGAACTACCTAGAGACCCGAATGAAGATCAATTGAACGCCACTCGACTGCACCCCAAATATTCAGTCTACCCTGTCTAATGGCTTGTCTGACACAGCATGAGCCCACACCTCCAGACCTACGCTCAACAGCTGGCCGCACACTGAGCTCATTGGACCCAACAGGTCCTTAGGTCTTCATCTCTACACAACCTCGGTTTTCGGGTTTCAGAACCTAGACCTAAACTCCAATCACTGTCCAGGGGTTAACGTGATGCAGAAGTCAAAACTCTTCCTTCGCCAATGCCAGAAACTTTGTGGTTGGCATATTCTCCAACGTTCAGTGTCGAAGAATCCAGCGTGGCCCATGAGGCCCTTCCCATGCTTGAGGGCCTTGTTGGCACAAATAGGCATTGTGACCCTCAGCATGAGCCCTGTCCTCAAGGAAGGCCTCTCAGTGTCTGAATCAAGAGCCCACATATTGGACTTGCCATGCCCCTAGGCCCCCAAACTAAAACAGAGGTGAGGTTGTCCAGTTATCCCTCCCGAGGACTCTGCTCTGGAATCCCTCCTTTATTGGGACACATGAGGTACAAAAAATAAAATAAAATAAAATAAAAAACAGAAAGGACTCCTCCCATCCAACAGAACATACACAAACTCTTGGGATGGGTCAAATCCTCAGAGAAGGAAAGCCGTCCACAACCCATGAGGCCACGCCAGCATTCCACCCACATTGTTGACACAAATCCAGAGACAAAATCTGAGCAAGCACCTCAAACTCACACTTTTTCATATCCTGAAGTGTTATCACGGTCTGTAGATTGGGCGTGCCATAACTATGTCCCCAATCCTAAGCGGAGTTTGTGTTTTCAGATTTTTGCTCCACAGGCCTGGCCCACACACCCTCAAGGTTGGGCCCCTAGAGCCAAACTCAGAACTTTGCCTGCCCTCTCCAGGGGATTTCTGCCCATTCCATTGGCCACAACCCTATAGATTAGGAGAAACTCAAAAGTCCCGAGGCCATTCCAATATTATAGGTCGCCCAGGACAAACAGGGGCGATCTGACACAATCTGAGCAACTACCTCACCTCAGATACTTAGACACGTATCCCCAGCAAAGAGATTGAACCGGACAGGCACCTAGGCTCTAATCATATCCATTGCTTTTGTTTCCAGTCATCTCTCCTCAGAGTCCTGGTTTCCAATACCAGCATATGGGAGATTCCTTAGGCACTCATCAAAACAATTCTCTTCTATACATAGGAAACATACTCTTTAGAACCCATCAAAACTTCCGGTTATGAACATCCCTCAAGGCCCCGGATCAAGCACCCCATTCCAAGGTCTACATGGACACAAATGCACATTATGACCCATCCTCAACTCACCCATTTCAAAACACCCGCCTCGGTTGCTCCCCTAGATCCAGCAGATCGAACTTGCCTTGGCGCTATGAGACACCTGGAATGGGAGGCAGGCTGCCCAGGCATCCATCCTTAGAACCCTGCTCTGAATAACTTCCTTATGGGATGTCCTGGAGCCATCCAACAGGTCTCGACTGTCCCACAGAAGGAATCATTGTGGTTTGGAGCATCTCACAATTCCCATCGTGGGAAAACCTCCATGTCCTCGTGACACCGTCCCCTTCATGAAGGGGCCGTCATGGACAGAAACTCCGACGTAAGCCAACGTCTGATCCTAGCTCTGTCTTCAGGCATACGGGATCTCGAATCATCTCTGCAGAGGGTGCCTGCCGTCCCCTCACCCCGAAATCTAAGTCTGGCTCTTGTTCTCAGAATTTTTTCCTCACACTCCTGGCCCACAAGCCTTCCAGTTTGGGAATTCTGGAGCCACTACGTGGCACTGTGTCTTCCCTCCAGAAGAAAAACGTTGCCCTCTGGGGCTACCCAGTAACCACAAATGTACCATCCTGCACGAAACTCGACTGCACCCCAATGATACAGTCTAGCCTGGGCACTAATTCCCTGTCTGCCACAGCCTGAGCCTGCACCTCCCAACCCACACTCAAGAGCTGGCCGAACACTGAGCACATCAGACACACCATGGCCTTAGGGCTTCATCTCTTCCCAACCTCAGTTTTCAGGCTTCAGAACCTAGACCTTAAATCCAATCATAGTCCAGGAGTGAAAGTGTTGCAGAAATTAGAACTCCTTCTTCCCCATGGCGAGAAACCTTGTGGTTGCCATATTGTGCAACGTTCAGTGTAGGAGAAACCAGCATGGTACATTAGGCCACGCCCTGACTTGAGGGGCTTCTTGAGCACAAAAACACATTGTGAAACTCAGTGTGAGACCTATCCTCAAGGAAGGCCTCTCAGTGTCTGGACCAAGAGCCCAAATATGGGGCTTGCCATGTTCTTAGGTCCCAATGCTAACCAGAGGTCTGGTTGTCCAGTCGCCCCTCCCCAGGACTCTGCTCTGGAATGCCTCTTTTGGTGGTCCACCTGAGGTAAAAAAAAAACAAAACAAACAAACAAAAAAACCCAGAAACACCTCCTCCCTTCTGACAGAATGACCCCAAACTCTTGGGATCGGGTCAAATCCCCAGAAAGGGAGCCTCATCGATGGCCCATGAAGACCCCCCGACATTCCATGGCAATCGGTGACACCTTTCCAGAAAAAAAAAAAAAAAAAGCATGAGCAAGCACCTCACATTCGCCCTTTGTTCATATCCCGAAGAGTTCTCCTCATGGTCTATAGATCGGGCCGGCCATACCTACATCCTCCAAACTAAGTGGAGTTTGTGTTTTCAGACTTTTATTCCAAATAGCCCTGGACCACACACGCTCCACACTTGGGTCCCTGGAGCCACACCTCAGGACTGTGGCTTCCCTCTCCAGGGGAATTCTGCCATTTCCATTGGCCACAACCTTATAGATTAGGAGAAACCTCCAAACTCCCCGAGGCCATCCGAATAGTGTTGGCTGCCCAGGACAAACAGGGATGATCTTTCACAAGTTAGGAAACTACCTCCACTCAGACCCAGAGACAGATATCCCCATAGAATAAGATTGAACCTGACAGGCACTTAGGCCCTAATCAGATCCATTGCTTTTGTTTCCAGGCATCTCTCCTCAGAGGCCTGGTTTCCAATACCAGCATAGGGGGATTACTGAGGCACTCATCAGAAAAATCTCGTCTCCACATAGGAAATGTACTCTTTGGAGCTCTATAAAAACCTCTGTTTAGGAGAATCTTTCAGGGCCCCGGATCAAGCGCCCCATTCCAAGGTCTCCATGGAATTAAACCCACATTATGATCTATCCTCGGGAGCGTCCATGTCAACTCAACACCCTTGGTTTCTCCCCCAGGGCCTGCAGATCCAACCTGCCTTGTCGCTAGGAGACAACTAGAATGGGAGGTGGGGTGCCTAGGCATCAATCCTTAGAACCCTACTCTGGAGTCATTCCATATGGGACATCCTAGAGCCATCCAACAGATCTCAAGTGTCCCACAGAAGGAATCTTTGCAGTCGGGAGCATCTCAGAACTCCCATTGTGGGAAAATCTACATGGACTCTTGAGACGCTCCACTTATAAAGTGGCCATCATGGACAGAAACTCCAACCTGAGCAAACGTCTGATATTCGCCCTGACTTCAGGTGCATGAGATCATGATTCAGCTCTGCAGAGTGTGCCTTCTGTGCCCTCACCCCAAAAACTAAGCCTAGCTTGTATTCTCAGACTACAGTCCTCACACCGCTGGCCCAAAAGCCCTACAGTTTGGCAATACTGGGGCCACAATGCAGCACTCTGCCTGCCCTCCCAGAGAAAAAACGTTGCCTTATGGAACTACCTAGAGACCCGAATGAAGATCAATTGAACGCCACTCGACTGCACCCCAAATATTCAGTCTACCCTGTCTAATGGCTTGTCTGACACAGCATGAGCCCACACCTCCAGACCTACGCTCAACAGCTGGCCGCACACTGAGCTCATTGGACCCAACAGGTCCTTAGGTCTTCATCTCTACACAACCTCGGTTTTCGGGTTTCAGAACCTAGACCTAAACTCCAATCACTGTCCAGGGGTTAACGTGATGCAGAAGTCAAAACTCTTCCTTCGCCAATGCCAGAAACTTTGTGGTTGGCATATTCTCCAACGTTCAGTGTCGAAGAATCCAGCGTGGCCCATGAGGCCCTTCCCATGCTTGAGGGCCTTGTTGGCACAAATAGGCATTGTGACCCTCAGCATGAGCCCTGTCCTCAAGGAAGGCCTCTCAGTGTCTGAATCAAGAGCCCACATATTGGACTTGCCATGCCCCTAGGCCCCCAAACTAAAACAGAGGTGAGGTTGTCCAGTTATCCCTCCCGAGGACTCTGCTCTGGAATCCCTCCTTTATTGGGACACATGAGGTACAAAAAATAAAATAAAATAAAATAAAAAACAGAAAGGACTCCTCCCATCCAACAGAACATACACAAACTCTTGGGATGGGTCAAATCCTCAGAGAAGGAAAGCCGTCCACAACCCATGAGGCCACGCCAGCATTCCACCCACATTGTTGACACAAATCCAGAGACAAAATCTGAGCAAGCACCTCAAACTCACACTTTTTCATATCCTGAAGTGTTATCACGGTCTGTAGATTGGGCGTGCCATAACTATGTCCCCAATCCTAAGCGGAGTTTGTGTTTTCAGATTTTTGCTCCACAGGCCTGGCCCACACACCCTCAAGGTTGGGCCCCTAGAGCCAAACTCAGAACTTTGCCTGCCCTCTCCAGGGGATTTCTGCCCATTCCATTGGCCACAACCCTATAGATTAGGAGAAACTCAAAAGTCCCGAGGCCATTCCAATATTATAGGTCGCCCAGGACAAACAGGGGCGATCTGACACAATCTGAGCAACTACCTCACCTCAGATACTTAGACACGTATCCCCAGCAAAGAGATTGAACCGGACAGGCACCTAGGCTCTAATCATATCCATTGCTTTTGTTTCCAGTCATCTCTCCTCAGAGGCCTGTTTTCCAATACCAGCATATGGGAGATTCCTTAGGCACTCATCAAAACAATTCTCTTCTCTACATAGGAAACATACTCTTTAGAGCTACATCAAAACCTCCGGTTATGAACATCCCTCAAGGACCCGGATCAGACCCCATTCCAAGGTCTCCATGGACACAAATGCACATTATGACCCATCCTCAACTCACCCATTTCAACACACCCGATTCGGTTGCTCCACTAGATCAGGCAGATCGAACTTGCCTTGGCTCTATGAGACACCTGGAATGGGAGGCAGGCTGCCCAGGCATCCATCCTTAGAAACCTGCTCTGGATAACTTCCTTATGGGATGTCCTGGAGCCATCCACCGGTCTCACCTGTCCCACAGAAGGAATCATTGCGGTTTGGAGCATCTCACAATTCAAATCGTGGGAAAACCTCCATGTCCTCGTGACACCCTTTTCTTCATGAAGGGGCCGTCATGGACAGAAACTCCGACCTAAGCCAACGTCTGATCCTAGCTCTGTCTTCAGGTATACGGGATCTCGAATCATCTCTGCAGAGGGTGCCTGCCGTCCCTTCACCCCGAAATCTAAGTCTGGCTTGTGTTCTCAGAATTTTTTCCTCACACTCCTGGGCCACAAGCCTTCCAGTTTGGGAATTCTGGAGCCACTATGTGGCACTGTGTCTTCCCTCCAGAAGAAAAACGTTGCCCTTTGGGGCTACCCAGTAACCACAAATGAGTACCATCCTGCACGAAACTCGACTGCACCCCAATGATACAGTCTAGCCTGGGCACTAATTCCCTGTCTGCCACAGCCTGAGCCTGCACCTCCCAACCCACACTCAAGAGCTGGCCGAACACTGAGCACATCAGACACACCATGGCCTTAGGGCTTCATCTCTTCCCAACCTCAGTTTTCAGGCTTCAGAACCTAGACCTTAAATCCAATCATAGTCCAGGAGTGAAAGTGTTGCAGAAATTAGAACTCCTTCTTCCCCATGGCGAGAAACCTTGTGGTTGCCATATTGTGCAACGTTCAGTGTAGGAGAAACCAGCATGGTACATTAGGCCACGCCCTGACTTGAGGGGCTTCTTGAGCACAAAAACACATTGTGAAACTCAGTGTGAGACCTATCCTCAAGGAAGGCCTCTCAGTGTCTGGACCAAGAGCCCAAATATGGGGCTTGCCATGTTCTTAGGTCCCAATGCTAACCAGAGGTCTGGTTGTCCAGTCGCCCCTCCCCAGGACTCTGCTCTGGAATGCCTCTTTTGGTGGTCCACCTGAGGTAAAAAAAAAACAAAACAAACAAACAAAAAAACCCAGAAACACCTCCTCCCTTCTGACAGAATGACCCCAAACTCTTGGGATCGGGTCAAATCCCCAGAAAGGGAGCCTCATCGATGGCCCATGAAGACCCCCCGACATTCCATGGCAATCGGTGACACCTTTCCAGAAAAAAAAAAAAAAAAAGCATGAGCAAGCACCTCACATTCGCCCTTTGTTCATATCCCGAAGAGTTCTCCTCATGGTCTATAGATCGGGCCGGCCATACCTACATCCTCCAAACTAAGTGGAGTTTGTGTTTTCAGACTTTTATTCCAAATAGCCCTGGACCACACACGCTCCACACTTGGGTCCCTGGAGCCACACCTCAGGACTGTGGCTTCCCTCTCCAGGGGAATTCTGCCATTTCCATTGGCCACAACCTTATAGATTAGGAGAAACCTCCAAACTCCCCGAGGCCATCCGAATAGTGTTGGCTGCCCAGGACAAACAGGGATGATCTTTCACAAGTTAGGAAACTACCTCCACTCAGACCCAGAGACAGATATCCCCATAGAATAAGATTGAACCTGACAGGCACTTAGGCCCTAATCAGATCCATTGCTTTTGTTTCCAGGCATCTCTCCTCAGAGGCCTGGTTTCCAATACCAGCATAGGGGGATTACTGAGGCACTCATCAGAAAAATCTCGTCTCCACATAGGAAATGTACTCTTTGGAGCTCTATAAAAACCTCTGTTTAGGAGAATCTTTCAGGGCCCCGGATCAAGCGCCCCATTCCAAGGTCTCCATGGAATTAAACCCACATTATGATCTATCCTCGGGAGCGTCCATGTCAACTCAACACCCTTGGTTTCTCCCCCAGGGCCTGCAGATCCAACCTGCCTTGTCGCTAGGAGACAACTAGAATGGGAGGTGGGGTGCCTAGGCATCAATCCTTAGAACCCTACTCTGGAGTCATTCCATATGGGACATCCTAGAGCCATCCAACAGATCTCAAGTGTCCCACAGAAGGAATCTTTGCAGTCGGGAGCATCTCAGAACTCCCATTGTGGGAAAATCTACATGGACTCTTGAGACGCTCCACTTATAAAGTGGCCATCATGGACAGAAACTCCAACCTGAGCAAACGTCTGATATTCGCCCTGACTTCAGGTGCATGAGATCATGATTCAGCTCTGCAGAGTGTGCCTTCTGTGCCCTCACCCCAAAAACTAAGCCTAGCTTGTATTCTCAGACTACAGTCCTCACACCGCTGGCCCAAAAGCCCTACAGTTTGGCAATACTGGGGCCACAATGCAGCACTCTGCCTGCCCTCCCAGAGAAAAAACGTTGCCTTATGGAACTACCTAGAGACCCGAATGAAGATCAATTGAACGCCACTCGACTGCACCCCAAATATTCAGTCTACCCTGTCTAATGGCTTGTCTGACACAGCATGAGCCCACACCTCCAGACCTACGCTCAACAGCTGGCCGCACACTGAGCTCATTGGACCCAACAGGTCCTTAGGTCTTCATCTCTACACAACCTCGGTTTTCGGGTTTCAGAACCTAGACCTAAACTCCAATCACTGTCCAGGGGTTAACGTGATGCAGAAGTCAAAACTCTTCCTTCGCCAATGCCAGAAACTTTGTGGTTGGCATATTCTCCAACGTTCAGTGTCGAAGAATCCAGCGTGGCCCATGAGGCCCTTCCCATGCTTGAGGGCCTTGTTGGCACAAATAGGCATTGTGACCCTCAGCATGAGCCCTGTCCTCAAGGAAGGCCTCTCAGTGTCTGAATCAAGAGCCCACATATTGGACTTGCCATGCCCCTAGGCCCCCAAACTAAAACAGAGGTGAGGTTGTCCAGTTATCCCTCCCGAGGACTCTGCTCTGGAATCCCTCCTTTATTGGGACACATGAGGTACAAAAAATAAAATAAAATAAAATAAAAAACAGAAAGGACTCCTCCCATCCAACAGAACATACACAAACTCTTGGGATGGGTCAAATCCTCAGAGAAGGAAAGCCGTCCACAACCCATGAGGCCACGCCAGCATTCCACCCACATTGTTGACACAAATCCAGAGACAAAATCTGAGCAAGCACCTCAAACTCACACTTTTTCATATCCTGAAGTGTTATCACGGTCTGTAGATTGGGCGTGCCATAACTATGTCCCCAATCCTAAGCGGAGTTTGTGTTTTCAGATTTTTGCTCCACAGGCCTGGCCCACACACCCTCAAGGTTGGGCCCCTAGAGCCAAACTCAGAACTTTGCCTGCCCTCTCCAGGGGATTTCTGCCCATTCCATTGGCCACAACCCTATAGATTAGGAGAAACTCAAAAGTCCCGAGGCCATTCCAATATTATAGGTCGCCCAGGACAAACAGGGGCGATCTGACACAATCTGAGCAACTACCTCACCTCAGATACTTAGACACGTATCCCCAGCAAAGAGATTGAACCGGACAGGCACCTAGGCTCTAATCATATCCATTGCTTTTGTTTCCAGTCATCTCTCCTCAGAGGCCTGTTTTCCAATACCAGCATATGGGAGATTCCTTAGGCACTCATCAAAACAATTCTCTTCTCTACATAGGAAACATACTCTTTAGAGCTACATCAAAACCTCCGGTTATGAACATCCCTCAAGGACCCGGATCAGACCCCATTCCAAGGTCTCCATGGACACAAATGCACATTATGACCCATCCTCAACTCACCCATTTCAACACACCCGATTCGGTTGCTCCACTAGATCAGGCAGATCGAACTTGCCTTGGCTCTATGAGACACCTGGAATGGGAGGCAGGCTGCCCAGGCATCCATCCTTAGAAACCTGCTCTGGATAACTTCCTTATGGGATGTCCTGGAGCCATCCACCGGTCTCACCTGTCCCACAGAAGGAATCATTGCGGTTTGGAGCATCTCACAATTCAAATCGTGGGAAAACCTCCATGTCCTCGTGACACCCTTTTCTTCATGAAGGGGCCGTCATGGACAGAAACTCCGACCTAAGCCAACGTCTGATCCTAGCTCTGTCTTCAGGTATACGGGATCTCGAATCATCTCTGCAGAGGGTGCCTGCCGTCCCTTCACCCCGAAATCTAAGTCTGGCTTGTGTTCTCAGAATTTTTTCCTCACACTCCTGGGCCACAAGCCTTCCAGTTTGGGAATTCTGGAGCCACTATGTGGCACTGTGTCTTCCCTCCAGAAGAAAAACGTTGCCCTTTGGGGCTACCCAGTAACCACAAATGAGTACCATCCTGCACGAAACTCGACTGCACCCCAATGATACAGTCTAGCCTGGGCACTAATTCCCTGTCTGCCACAGCCTGAGCCTGCACCTCCCAACCCACACTCAAGAGCTGGCCGAACACTGAGCACATCAGACACACCATGGCCTTAGGGCTTCATCTCTTCCCAACCTCAGTTTTCAGGCTTCAGAACCTAGACCTTAAATCCAATCATAGTCCAGGAGTGAAAGTGTTGCAGAAATTAGAACTCCTTCTTCCCCATGGCGAGAAACCTTGTGGTTGCCATATTGTGCAACGTTCAGTGTAGGAGAAACCAGCATGGTACATTAGGCCACGCCCTGACTTGAGGGGCTTCTTGAGCACAAAAACACATTGTGAAACTCAGTGTGAGACCTATCCTCAAGGAAGGCCTCTCAGTGTCTGGACCAAGAGCCCAAATATGGGGCTTGCCATGTTCTTAGGTCCCAATGCTAACCAGAGGTCTGGTTGTCCAGTCGCCCCTCCCCAGGACTCTGCTCTGGAATGCCTCTTTTGGTGGTCCACCTGAGGTAAAAAAAAAACAAAACAAACAAACAAAAAAACCCAGAAACACCTCCTCCCTTCTGACAGAATGACCCCAAACTCTTGGGATCGGGTCAAATCCCCAGAAAGGGAGCCTCATCGATGGCCCATGAAGACCCCCCGACATTCCATGGCAATCGGTGACACCTTTCCAGAAAAAAAAAAAAAAAAAGCATGAGCAAGCACCTCACATTCGCCCTTTGTTCATATCCCGAAGAGTTCTCCTCATGGTCTATAGATCGGGCCGGCCATACCTACATCCTCCAAACTAAGTGGAGTTTGTGTTTTCAGACTTTTATTCCAAATAGCCCTGGACCACACACGCTCCACACTTGGGTCCCTGGAGCCACACCTCAGGACTGTGGCTTCCCTCTCCAGGGGAATTCTGCCATTTCCATTGGCCACAACCTTATAGATTAGGAGAAACCTCCAAACTCCCCGAGGCCATCCGAATAGTGTTGGCTGCCCAGGACAAACAGGGATGATCTTTCACAAGTTAGGAAACTACCTCCACTCAGACCCAGAGACAGATATCCCCATAGAATAAGATTGAACCTGACAGGCACTTAGGCCCTAATCAGATCCATTGCTTTTGTTTCCAGGCATCTCTCCTCAGAGGCCTGGTTTCCAATACCAGCATAGGGGGATTACTGAGGCACTCATCAGAAAAATCTCGTCTCCACATAGGAAATGTACTCTTTGGAGCTCTATAAAAACCTCTGTTTAGGAGAATCTTTCAGGGCCCCGGATCAAGCGCCCCATTCCAAGGTCTCCATGGAATTAAACCCACATTATGATCTATCCTCGGGAGCGTCCATGTCAACTCAACACCCTTGGTTTCTCCCCCTGGGCCTGCAGATCAAACCTGCCTTGTCGCTAGGAGACAACTAGAATGGGAGGTGGGGTGCCTAGGCATCAATCCTTAGAACCCTACTCTGGAGTCATTCCATATGGGACATCCTAGAGCCATCCAACAGATCTCAAGTGTCCCACAGAAGGAATCTTTGCAGTCGGGAGCATCTCAGAACTCCCATTGTGGGAAAATCTACATGGACTCTTGAGACGCTCCACTTATAAAGTGGCCATCATGGACAGAAACTCCAACCTGAGCAAACGTCTGATATTCGCCCTGACTTCAGGTGCATGAGATCATGATTCAGCTCTGCAGAGTGTGCCTTCTGTGCCCTCACCCCAAAAACTAAGCCTAGCTTGTATTCTCAGACTACAGTCCTCACACCGCTGGCCCAAAAGCCCTACAGTTTGGCAATACTGGGGCCACAATGCAGCACTCTGCCTGCCCTCCCAGAGAAAAAACGTTGCCTTATGGAACTACCTAGAGACCCGAATGAAGATCAATTGAACGCCACTCGACTGCACCCCAAATATTCAGTCTACCCTGTCTAATGGCTTGTCTGACACAGCATGAGCCCACACCTCCAGACCTACGCTCAACAGCTGGCCGCACACTGAGCTCATTGGACCCAACAGGTCCTTAGGTCTTCATCTCTACACAACCTCGGTTTTCGGGTTTCAGAACCTAGACCTAAACTCCAATCACTGTCCAGGGGTTAACGTGATGCAGAAGTCAAAACTCTTCCTTCGCCAATGCCAGAAACTTTGTGGTTGGCATATTCTCCAACGTTCAGTGTCGAAGAATCCAGCGTGGCCCATGAGGCCCTTCCCATGCTTGAGGGCCTTGTTGGCACAAATAGGCATTGTGACCCTCAGCATGAGCCCTGTCCTCAAGGAAGGCCTCTCAGTGTCTGAATCAAGAGCCCACATATTGGACTTGCCATGCCCCTAGGCCCCCAAACTAAAACAGAGGTGAGGTTGTCCAGTTATCCCTCCCGAGGACTCTGCTCTGGAATCCCTCCTTTATTGGGACACATGAGGTACAAAAAATAAAATAAAATAAAATAAAAAACAGAAAGGACTCCTCCCATCCAACAGAACATACACAAACTCTTGGGATGGGTCAAATCCTCAGAGAAGGAAAGCCGTCCACAACCCATGAGGCCACGCCAGCATTCCACCCACATTGTTGACACAAATCCAGAGACAAAATCTGAGCAAGCACCTCAAACTCACACTTTTTCATATCCTGAAGTGTTATCACGGTCTGTAGATTGGGCGTGCCATAACTATGTCCCCAATCCTAAGCGGAGTTTGTGTTTTCAGATTTTTGCTCCACAGGCCTGGCCCACACACCCTCAAGGTTGGGCCCCTAGAGCCAAACTCAGAACTTTGCCTGCCCTCTCCAGGGGATTTCTGCCCATTCCATTGGCCACAACCCTATAGATTAGGAGAAACTCAAAAGTCCCGAGGCCATTCCAATATTATAGGTCGCCCAGGACAAACAGGGGCGATCTGACACAATCTGAGCAACTACCTCACCTCAGATACTTAGACACGTATCCCCAGCAAAGAGATTGAACCGGACAGGCACCTAGGCTCTAATCATATCCATTGCTTTTGTTTCCAGTCATCTCTCCTCAGAGGCCTGTTTTCCAATACCAGCATATGGGAGATTCCTTAGGCACTCATCAAAACAATTCTCTTCTCTACATAGGAAACATACTCTTTAGAGCTACATCAAACCTCCGGTTATGAACATCCCTCAAGGACCCGGATCAGACCCCATTCCAAGGTCTCCATGGACACAAATGCACATTATGACCCATCCTCAACTCACCCATTTCAACACACCCGATTCGGTTGCTCCACTAGATCAGGCAGATCGAACTTGCCTTGGCTCTATGAGACACCTGGAATGGGAGGCAGGCTGCCCAGGCATCCATCCTTAGAAACCTGCTCTGGATAACTTCCTTATGGGATGTCCTGGAGCCATCCACCGGTCTCACCTGTCCCACAGAAGGAATCATTGCGGTTTGGAGCATCTCACAATTCAAATCGTGGGAAAACCTCCATGTCCTCGTGACACCCTTTTCTTCATGAAGGGGCCGTCATGGACAGAAACTCCGACCTAAGCCAACGTCTGATCCTAGCTCTGTCTTCAGGTATACGGGATCTCGAATCATCTCTGCAGAGGGTGCCTGCCGTCCCTTCACCCCGAAATCTAAGTCTGGCTTGTGTTCTCAGAATTTTTTCCTCACACTCCTGGGCCACAAGCCTTCCAGTTTGGGAATTCTGGAGCCACTATGTGGCACTGTGTCTTCCCTCCAGAAGAAAAACGTTGCCCTTTGGGGCTACCCAGTAACCACAAATGAGTACCATCCTGCACGAAACTCGACTGCACCCCAATGATACAGTCTAGCCTGGGCACTAATTCCCTGTCTGCCACAGCCTGAGCCTGCACCTCCCAACCCACACTCAAGAGCTGGCCGAACACTGAGCACATCAGACACACCATGGCCTTAGGGCTTCATCTCTTCCCAACCTCAGTTTTCAGGCTTCAGAACCTAGACCTTAAATCCAATCATAGTCCAGGAGT